>NC_141376.1:12513205-13256539 GCF_017979445.1 Akebia trifoliata | reverse complement strand
CGACTTTTGTTCCCTTTATAAATCTAGAAGGGAAATTGTTAATCATTTTCTTGTCCATTGCTCCTTCATTAGGGAAATCCAGTCGCATTTTCTTTCTTAATTCCATGCTGCTTGGTATTTTCGTAGCTTGATTATTTCCCCCTTTAAGAGTACTGGCAGAATTACAATTTTATTGTAAAAGCATGGTAAGGTCATACTGCTAAAAGAGTTTGGACGAACCTTGGCAATTGATCATAATTCAATTATAGCAAGTTAGGTTTATCTAGCTTAGTTTACTTTATTTTCAATTTCCTTCCAGTAATGCTTAATTAATCTAACTGGTTTATCTTTAGTGTTTGATCCAACTCCTGTGTTTCAAAGCTTAATTTTAGATTTCTTTATTGGTTATGCTTAACCTTGATAATCCATGCATAGGTGGGATCCGTAGATGGATTATGCTTAAGCTAGATAATTAGATATTGAAATCTAAACCCTTTGAGTGAACGAGACCATTGCTTAAGACCTTGATTTTGTACTTCAATTATTTATCTTCCAATCCATGAGCATTTTCTTGCTAAATTGAATTGAGATCAAGAGAGGAATCGAGATTAATTTCGACTTATAAGGTACGTAAATTGCTTGTTCTAGGTGGATTCCAACTCTCTAGCTCTTCTCAATTGCATCTTTCTTGTATTTTTTTTTAATTCTGAATTTCTTGCTCTAATAGATCAATTACACAATCTCTATTCCTTGTTTTTAATCCAATTTTTGTTGTTCTCCTTTGATCTTAGTTTACCGCCCATTATCCACAATGTGAAAAAAGCCCAAATTTGACAGCCCCGAGCCATGAAATTTCATAAAATTTGACGGACAAACAGGTTGAATTGGTGTTGAATTTTTCATTGTCAAATTTTTGTTTTCAACGGGCTGAAATTTTCAAATTAATGAAGGATAGGAGAAATTCGACAACTCTAAGCCGTCAAATCTAGGAACATCAAGAATTTCGATGGTCCTAGACTGTCAAAATTTAATTTCTAAAATCCATGGGCCTCAGCCCGTCAATTTTTTCTATCAAAATTTCCAGTTTTCACGTAGTAATCCCAGTGGATTCGACCCCTTACTTGCCTTAACAATTAAATATTATTTTCCTTATTCGGCAACCTCAAGTCTTCAACAATTCTAGAATACCCATATCATATAGGTAATCTGAATAACATTGTCATATAGTGTAAGCATTAACAATGGAAAAAATAAATGGTTAGAGAGTATACCTTCTTCATGAGGTGATCCTCACCATTGTGTCAGTTCCACTTTGTGTCAATCTCGAGACCTTGTTATGTGCCAGGTCTATTCATATTGGAAGACACATGAAGACGCTGACAACGACACGAAAGCTTAGACACATTGACAAAACGACCAAGTGTGTGCATAGCCCAACCAAGTATATGGATTGACCACCCAAACCATTTTCCACACCCCTTAGATGTCCCTTGGTTAAATAAAATTGGTAAACTATTGACCCAACCAAAGAATCACCCAAAGCTATTAGAAAATTCACAATAAATTTATTTTAAAAGCAGGCTGGTGGTGCCACCTCTAGCCATTGTCAAAACTGACAAACTAGAGCATTGACGGTGACAAAAGGTTGATTCTGGCAGTACTACTGCAAGATGCCACCACCAGCTTCATCAGTGCCACCGACATTGTCCAATTATCATATTTTTGAAATTTTATAACCGTTGCCACTCTGACTGTGCCACCAACCAATTTGCCGGTGTCACCAACATAAAGACGTTGCCCAAAACATTTTTATATATTAAAAACCATTTGCTTCTTATGGGACTGATCAATACTTGAGGATTTGAGCTCCCAAGCCTCCCACATACCTTGGAGCATCCTCAACCTCCATGAAAGCGTAGTATTAGTCAAACCCACCTTCAACATCTCTAAACCTCTCATTTGATCACACTCTCACCATCAAACTTTCCCTTGCACACTCTTCAGTAGATTCAAGGAGCAAAGAGCAAAATGAGAAGATGGAAGGAATGAAGACAAGGACTTGAAGAATTCGAGAACTCAATTGGAAGATACGTCGATTGAGTCATCCTTGTAAGTTTTGTTTTTAATTTCAAAACTTTCTAAAGGAGTTTCTTGCACTACGTGAAAACTTTGAAAATTGAAGGAAAAAATTGATGGGCTCGGCCCAACAAATTTTAGATACAAAAATTTGACGGACACAGCCCACGAAATTGGGAGAATATTTCGTGCCTTCTTCTCCTCTCTCTCTCTGGTTACCCTTTTCTCTGCGTTTCCCTCTCTCTCTAGTTTTTATGTATTTTCTCCTCTCTCTCTCTCTGTTTCATGAGAAGCTCTCGATTGTGAGATATTTCTCTGCATTTTTTTCCATCTCTCTCACTCTCTCTCTGATTTGTGAGAAGTTCTCCCGATTGTGAGAATCTCTCTGTGTTTGTCTCCATCGAGCACATCTCTCTCTATATCTGATCGATCTTTCTCTGTATCTGATCTCTCGATCTCTCAACACCAAAAATGATAGAGTGAAGATGAGATCTAAGTTAACTGGAGCCTTAAAGTGATCTCTAGAAGCCAGATCAGTTGAACCAATCCATCGTCCTTCAGAATCCCACCTCTCTTAAGCTCTCTCATCTATCTTGATCAAGGTTCATTTTTTTTTTCATTTTTATGATGGTGATTTGTAGATTTGATCTTAAAAATAGGTTTTTAAAGATTGATTTGGTATTTTAATTACAGCATTATTATTTTTTATTGAATGTTTGTATTTTGGATTCCATCTTGAATGTGTAGCAATAGTTTTGGGGGAAAATTCTAGTTATATTTGATTCAAATCATGTAATTTTTGGAAAATATACTCGTATGATTAGGTCTAGGTTGGTTCAAATCTGTTAGAGCTGTTTGAAGTGGTTTTTTAGTGGTGTTGGGGATTCTTTGGCTTTGATAATTTCCCTTCGCTTGGCCTGCTAGCATTCAAGAACATGTAAGGCTTTAAGCCTTGATTAAAAAAAAAAAAAATCATTAATCATGCATCCTAAACCTTGATTTTGTTTTGGTCTAAGTCAACATAAGCATTTTAGGTTGTGTCATGTTGTGACATGCTATTTCACGCATCTTTTTTCAGCTTCTCATTAATATAATCTAGAGTTATAGCCTTGGGAGTGCATATTTATCTTATCTCATAATTGTTCATTAATAAGGGGAGTCCCCTTCGAATGCTACTTTTTATTATTTCTTAATATATTCCTTTGCTTCCTAGGTGTCATAGGTCCTTCTTTGTTTTGTTTTGTCCTCTTTCTAAAGTTGCAACACCAAGCCTCTTGTCCTCTTTCCAAAGTGATTTTTCTTCTTTAAACTATTTAGACAAGTTATGGTGGTTAGTTTAGTTATTTGCTTGTATGTAAGAAACCTCAAATGTTTTCTCTTATACATTGTCTATGAGATCATTTCAACTGATTACACGTCGATTTGTTATTAATGAGGTAACACATGCTTCAATTTAATTGAAGGTTGAAGTCCTAGGTAAAATTGAGATTGCAAGTAAGTTGTTAAAGGATGTCAATGACATGGAGGTTCATTTTCTTTTTTATGCTCTCCTTGATAGTTAGATTAGCTGTGATATTCATTATCTATGTGTTCTCCCCATCTTTGTTGCAAGTATTTAACCTTCACTCTAGTAGATGCAATCTATGCAACACTGGCATGAAGTTTTTATGATTTTTTTTCCATTAACTTCTTTTTAAGTGTGTCAAATTGACTCTTCCCTCTAAATGTAATTTGGTGGGAGGGAAGGGGGGGATATATCCATAATTTATAGTTTTGCAGGGGTGTTCATATTTTCATTTGGTATCCAAACATTTCTTTATGTATGTACTAAGTGACTAATTGATTGACTATTGGTCTTATTTTATCCAAAACTGATGTAGTTCTTTTATGTTTACAGTGAGTCTACAACTGCTAGTACTCTCGTGGTTGGCTTAAGGTTGATTTATTTCTTGGCATAGTTTTGGAACACCAAGTTGAAGGCATGGATTTCCTTGTAGCCATTCCATAGATAAGAGGGACTTATTGGTTTTTCATACTCCAATTAGATTTCATTTCTTCTTGAACAAGGAAGAAAATCATTGAAAATGTTTGGATTGCACCAACTCATAGATTTCCTTGTAGTCAGCCCATAGGTAAGAAGGACTCATTGGCTTTGCACAATAGTCTAAAATTTGTATAAAGAGTTTGGATTGCACCGACTCTCTTTAATAGAAAATCCTTGAAAATGTCATATATGTTCGATTGTAAATCTTGTTAAATAAATGAAGAGATTAAGATGTGAACTAAGACTTTGGGCAAGTCGAATTCGTTCCACAGGGACAGCTTGGATTCAAATGTTCAATCGGTTAAAATCAAAAACAAAGTTAGAAACAGATTGGTTTTAAAACAGAATTAATTTGTTGCACAAATGAAATGAAAATTACTTGCAATTGAAATTAAAAACAGAAAATAAAGATTGAAGATATAAGAAAGAAAGATTAGAGAATTCAAGATTACCATTGCAAGTTTCCCAAAAATGCTAATTAATTCTAAAACATATGACTCAGTCCACGTAGCAAGTCATTGCTCGTGGATCGGAAGATGATTCGATGTAACCATTGATTGGAACCCAAAAGCCTTCATGAAGGTCTCTTGTTTATGCAAGATTATCCGACTTATGCTTCCATTCATCACAGAGCATGAATGTTCTTGAGCTTATCTAAGTAACACTCATCAAAGCTTGAAATGGAAGTATAAATTGGATGATCTTATCATGAAGAGATTCATAAAATTAGCATGTAAAACAGAAGTAATGAATTAAAATAGCATTAATAGAGTGAATTTACTACGGCATTCTTGACTTCTCTAATGAGAATCTAGCCGATCATCACAAGGATCATGTTGCAACAAAAAGCAAGAAGAAAATAGATGGAGAGAATGTAGAACAATGTTGCCACTTAATTCCTTTCTTGATGGCCTCCCAAAAGAGTTACAATAGAGCCAATGACTTATTCTTGATGTTCTCACTACACTCAAAAGCTCACCCAAAGGAAAAATTACACAGAATTAAAAGAAGAAAAATCAAAAATTATGGAAGAAGAGAAGGAGAGAAGAGTCCATTTCTCTAAAATCAACCTCCCAATTTATAATGTTCGTATTCGGGTAATCGAGGTGATTTGGCGGATAATTCGATTCAAATGACCCAATCAGTTACAACCACCGAAGCTTCTAGAAGCTTTTGTGAAAATCTCGAGGACAAATTCCTCGAAATGATCGTGGCGCAGTCTTGTTTAGCTGCGGTGCGGTGACATGGCGCCCAAATTCCTCGAGATTTTGTCAGATGCTTCCTCTTTGCTCGTATGTTGTAATAGTAAATATTACACCTTTTGTTGATTTTCGAATATACCCTTTTCACCTGAAATTAGTAACAAACTATTGTTAGCCACATTAATTTGGGATTTAATAAAATTTATTATTATTTTAAGGGAACTAGTACTTAAACTTTTGATAATTTTGGTGAAATTACGATCCTAAAATGAAATTATTGGGACCTTATCAATATGTTTGCTTTAAAATGTCACCTTCTGATGTGACAAAGATGGGCTTTTTTATTTATTTTTTTCTAAAATTAAATTAATGGGTAAGTAGGATTTTAACTCAAAATCTGATTAGTGTAGAGATGGGAGGGGAAGTCTGATTTGCATAGAATTTCATGAATATCTGAGTTGTGTGCTATTAACATAGGACACCTATCTTCCAAGTTTTATATTAAGCAAGGTATATACAGTTTCCTAGTATTAGGATCACCTATCTTCCAAGTTTTATGGTGTAGGAAGGATTTCAAGAATACTCTTAGCAAAAGTTTTAAAAATTGGTTGGAGAGCCATTTTCCACCCAAAAACGTCCTAGAACATGTGACACCACTTCAAATCCATTGAAATCTTCAATTTTGGCCCATCAAGACAGAATTTTTAGTCCATACTTTACCAAAAAAAAAATTAAGTTGAGAGGTTTCTTTCTAAACCTTGGGTAGTTTAGAGGTTTCTCTCAAAAACCTTGACAAATTTCTTGGTTTTCTTTCTAAAACCTTACCCTTCTTCCTCTCTCATCTATGGCTTATTTTCTTTTTTGATAATCATCTGTTAGCTATCATTTGGTAACAAAGTAATCTCATCTTTATTACTCTCATTTCTGTCCTCCATGAAGCTGATATAAAGGGGTCTATTTGAGCTAGAGTCTAAACCATGAGGATTTGTTCATTTGAATGTGTGTGAAATCAGGTTAGCAAGGCACTCATTGCATAATTTATAACAGCTCAGAGGAGAAAGAAACCATTTAAAGGATTGGGATTTGAACACATGAATTATCCTTGCCCTGTTGTTCCAGCTCTACTCACAAGCTCTATCCTCAGGACTACCCATTTCCAAGTAATAAATTTTTGAACTTGTTAGACTTCTTTTTTTGGTTTTATCAAGCATTCCTAGTTAGTTTTATCTTACTGTATGTCTTCATTAGACTGCAATATTCTGCTTGAGAGAACGAGATTTGTTGACACGTTTTGCCGCTGAAGTAACAAGGCATCAAGAACTGGGGCAAAACAAAGAGTATGCATTCATCCTGGTAAATGCTTTTTTGAATCATACATTGATTCTCTCTCTCACATATGTAATTATTGTTATAATGTTGAGATAATAATTGAGCCAAACCTTTGTAATGTTTGAATGGTGTGTTATAATATTTAATTGGAGAGAAATAATTTAAGAAATTGGGGTGTAATAAGTCAAAGATGGGGTGCCAATAGAAACACTTTTATTTAAGGAAAATATTTATTGAACTGTTCTTCTTGCCAAAATGATGCACATAGCTTTGTTTTAGCAGATCTGATCATATAGTGCATTTATCCTACAGGTGAATAAGTTTTTCTACTTCAATGGTCACTATTTGATCTTAAATGGTCTGATTGCAAAATCATTAAATTTAGGGTGATTTAGACTTATATCCCTCTACATTTTATTGAATATTTTATATACCCTTGTGCTATGAAATACGCCCTTAATCTTGTTCAATTCTGGGAGACTACAGAAAATGTTTTAAACTTTTGTCCTCAACCTCTAGTCAAAAACCTTTGATTTTTCTCCCCCAAAGGACACATCTTAACTGGAATTTTTTAACAGCTATTTGTAGACACCCCATTTTTGCATCCGCCTGATTAATCAACTCGTCAACCCGATCGCAATGATTCCCAATGATGGATGTGTATTCCATTGCTTTATTTTGTTACCCGATATGTTTTAGAAATCCGGATGAGGTATCTCGAATTGACGAAACCTTAGAAATCACGCTACGTTAGGAAAATGCGACCCCAGAAATATAGAAATCATCATCTTACAGACCAAAAAGAAGTTTCACGATAAAAATCACTAAAACTTGATCAAATTACCAAAATACCTTTAACCTCAAAATAATCCTAGAGCCTACGTTACGCTTAGGAAAACTCTCTCGAACACATAAAATAATAAATCGGAACCAAATAAATCATTTCGCCAATTTTAACAGAATTCGACAAAATTACGAAAATGCCCCTCATAAAGTTCATGACCATTTCACACAAAAAATTTCATAAATGACACAAACTAATATTTTCATTGAATTCCTTACGAAAAATCGATTCTAAAACATCCTACAACATTAAAAACCGACTTAAAACGTGAAAAGTCCTCTCCGGAGGCAAAACGGTAATTTCATAATTAAAAAATTCGAAATTAATAAATAAAACATTAAATAATTAAAGTGAAACATTAATGAAATTAATTTAAAATTTTGAACCGAAGAAATCGATCAATCGGGCTTTCAAGTAAAATTGTTGAGGGTTCGTGAGATATTTCTTTAAGGACCCCTCCATTTGGGGGTCCAAAGAATCAAAGATATTTTAGAGGGGGGTTCTCCAAAAATTAAAAGTCAATCAAGCAAGACTAAGGTCAAGGTATTAAATTCAATCAAGTGAGACTAAAGTCAAAATTAAAGTCAATTAAGGAAGACTGAAGTCAAGATATTAAAAGTCAATCAATTAAGACTAAAGTCAAAACATTAAAAGTCAATCAAATAAGACCAAAAGTCATAATAGAGTTCTAATTAAATAATAATTCAATCTAATAGAGTTCTAACTTAAAAACAATTCTACCTAAAATAATTCTAATTAAAACACAATTCTACCTAAAATAAGTCTAACTAAAACACAACTCTAATTAAAAAAACTCTAATTAAACACTAACTCTATCCAAATCAACCCCTAAAAATATCTATAAATAGAGGTGCTCACACCCTATTTTCGTATCAAATCATAAACCCTAAGAGAAGTAGGTCTAGAAGTTCCCCTAGCCCCCCATAAACCCTAGTTTTGGAGCCCCAACTCCTTACCTAACATCCCTCCTTCAATTTTAGTTTAGAAAACACCTAAAATCCCTCCAAAAACACCCCCAAATCCGCAATAAACTTGAAGAGTTCAGATCCAAAAACAAGGAGATACCTTGATCTAGGAGATCCGAAGTCAAATCCGGAGACAGAACGAAGCAAGGGAGTACAGTACAAGGAGCTCTTTTTATCAGAACTGAGGGAACAAAATCCTTGCTATCGGAAAGGTATGTAATTTTTTTATTTTTATCTAGGTTTTTAACAATGTGATATATTTGGGAAGTTAGTAGAGACCGGCTTTGGCCGGACGGGGTTGGTGCCTAACACCTTCCAACCCCGTAACATGATTCCCGAATTCAGATTTTTTGTGGTAGATTAGTTCTTTTTATCCATGTTAGAGTCAGTTTGGTTCCTAGACCACAATAACTAGGTGGCGACTCCCAAACCTCAAGGGTCAAAAGCGGATCCGCGCACCCCGTGGATCGATGGCGCTTTCACTATTGTTTGATAAGATTTTATCTCCTTCAACGTTCAAATGTCAAAGACAAGATAGGATTTGTGGGTAGTAGTAGAAGATGATGGATCTTTTTGGAAAAAAAAACAAAATTTAAGATTTTTTTGAAGAGGTTTCAGTCAATGTCTTGAAAATGATTTGAACAAAATTCCAAGTAATATATCCTGGAGCTTCAAGAGCATAAAGTTTGCATATTTTTGAAAGACAAGTCGGGGGTTGCCTAATATGAGCAATGGCTCATTGAGGTCACCCACGAGGGTGTATCCTCACTTACCTAGTGCATGTGATGTGCAGATAAGATAATAGGATATATGGCACTATATAGTGCTTGATGTTTAGACATAAAACATCAATTCGTAAATACGAAGGTGTGATACTGGGTATGTTTTATGGAGAAATTATGAGCAACTAAGAAATTAGAAGTGCATATAATGAGTGTAGCCAAGTTAAAGGCATGAGCTAGAGAGGAAAAGTAAATCAAAGTCATAAAGGAATTGTTTGACACAGTTTTGTTAGATCTGTTGCAGGTGCTTATTTAGGAATGACAGGAAATAGAATCTCATATCCTGCTGATGCACTATACCTTGGTCTTGGGACTCATTATGTGCCATCGGGGAACTTGGTTTCACTAAAGGACACGTAGATAGACTGCTGATGACATTTGGATAATCTATAAAACACTTCGGGCAACAAGTGAATGTGGAGAAAAGGAAGTTTTATTCAACAAGTAAGCAAGTATTAGAGGTATCCAAAATATGAGAGAGTAATGGAGTTATATGATTGCTTTTGAATTGAAAGAGGAATTAGAGATGCTGTAAAGTGTTTGAAGAGGGAATTGTGTGGATATTTAGAGACATTCATGTAATGGGCTTAGTATGTTTTACAAGTATTTTTGCTTTTTAGTTAGAAGAGTTGACTAGGAAACCTGTGTTAAAGAGTTGACTAGTTGATGGGTCTGCCTCATTAGTTAAGTCGATACCCCATATTAGTTACTTTATGATCAAAATTAAATAACTAAATGAAGAAATATGCAGCTTATGAGTGTCAAAGTCAATGGGATAGTCTTTTTGAAGCATATTTCAGGAAAGATATCTTGTATTCTGTTGTTGTTGATTAAAGAGAAGGATTACAAGATCAATGTGCTTATTTTGAAGTTGTCAATATTATTGCTTTGGGAACATCATCAATCATATTTGATTTTGGACAAAGAATGACTCTTGAAGCTCTGTATCTTATGTCAATTAACTCTTTGATAATTCCACAGTTTGGCTTGATTCTACAGGTATGATAATTCCAACAGTTTGGATCCATATTTAGGCTTGGTAAGTATTTTAGGCCAGTAGGCGAGGGTTCTTGCGTCAAACCATACGGGTTCAGGCAAAGAAGTTAGTCTAGAAATGTAGAATTCATTTTGTTACTTGGAATCTGGGGGCTTTAATAGGTAAGAGCTTATAGTTAGGGGAGACTTGAAAAGAAGGAAAATTAACTTAGCTTGTTCAAAGGAGCCAAATTCGAAAGGAACAAAAGCTAATGGAATTGATGCCTACAAACTCTAATACATAGGAAAAATTAGAAATAGAAATATTAAGTATAAAAGCTGGGATAAATTTAAAGGTTAGTTGTAGGTATTAGTATAATAAGTGATTGGCTATTAGCTATTAATTTAATAGAAAGGAAAGAGAAGTTGATTTCATGGAAGAATGTTTGAGTGGACTCAGGGCTGTAGGAATGCTAATCACATTGATGGACTCGCCATGAATAACAACTTGTAATGGCTAATCGCTATAGTTTTTAGCGGATTCAGCCTTTGAGGAATCTGATTCAACCTTTTAGTTGACTAAAACCCATTTTCTCTTTAAAGTATGTGTTATTATTATACCCTATTAAAAGAAAAATCAAATTTTAGGAAACAGTTTGTGTTGTGGCTTGAGCTACATTCCTTCTCCCTTTACATCCCCTGTTTCTTGATAGTAGTGCATAGTTGTCAGAAAATTTCATTGTTATATTTCTCATGCATTTTTCTGTACTTACACTATTTAGTATTTAAAATATGTTAGAACTATTTATTCACCAGTTCGTATATACAATTTTGTTTTTAAATGTCCTGCACTATGCCTAATTGGTATGTGTAGAAGTCTAGGAATGTGCCTAATGGGTGTTCATGTCATGTAGGTATAGCTAATGGGAAATGTTCAGCAACAAACATTTTGACAAACATTTTGGCAAAACATTTTTCAAAATATGGGTTAGAGGTTTTGGAATGGGCTGATTTTTGGTGAGGATGATCTCTACGGTGAGGAGATCATCCTCACCAAAAATCAGCCCATTCCAAAACTTCTAACCCATAAAAAATGGTTTACAAAAAATGGACGGTCCACGATTTTTCAACTTGTAAACATGGGGCTAGAAGTTTTGGAATGGGCTGATTTTTGGTGAGGATGATCTCCTCACCATAGAGATCATCCTTACCAAAAATCAGCCCATTCCAAAACTTCTAACCCATGTTTTGAAAAATGTTTTGCCAAAATGTTTGTCAAAATGTTTGTTGCTGAAAGGGACCCATAGCTAATTATCCATTGAGGTCCTATTTGGACTACATTGGGTACTTCTACCAAAGGATGGATCCACTTTCTGAACAAGAACACTTTGAGGTAGGCTTGTTAATTCTGTGTGTGTGTGGTGGGTAAGCTTGACTTGAATCCACAACCTCATGGTTGTGTTCAGCTGAGTTATTTGTCCAAGCTACCCCCTCCCCTCCTCTTCCCTTCCCAACCTCTTTAAGATTATTACCACCAGAAAGCATATGTACTTTTCATTTGTTGACTTCATGGCATGTGCTACTATTTTCTGTTGACATTTGCAATTCTCATGCAAGTTTGGTTACAGGGATTTCTTACAATCACCCTTGTAGGTAAGTGCTTCATTTCTTGTTTCAACTTTTAAAATTAATAAAATAGAAGATGCAATTTGTAGCTTCTGCATCTTATGTGGATTTTCTATCATTTTTTAAAATTATTTTACCATCTAAAAAGTTTATATATAGGGGATGGTTCATGGGACAATAAGTGACAAAATTTATGACAACGTTTTTGTGTAAACCACTAATTTTGATATGGCCAAACGCATTGTTTTGGATGCAAAGATAGACTATCCTACTGCCTGCAGTGCAATGGTAATTCCTTTATCCATTCTTTTGACTGATATGTTAGATGATACTGTGATGAACATGATTTTACATATTGCAGATCTGGCTTTTTATTTCTGACTAATATATGCTATTAGTAATTACTCTCCACTTTTTGTGAGATAATAACACTCAGTGTTGTTCACCTTGGTATTGTCAGGAAACACTTCGTGTACACAAAGATTTGGTGGGCTTAATGAGCTCATTGTAGGTCTTCGCAGTGAAGGTATGGCTTTCTTTATTAAAAAGTTCTTTTTTGATTACTTGGATCTGAGGATATTGGACATGAGTATGGCCCAAGTGGCAGACTTACTTGCCCCAGATCCAAATATCGTGTTTTGTTTGGTTCTGGGATAGCATTGTATAGGATGCATGTTATACATTTTGCTCAAAATAGAAATAAATGGTGAAATAGGGCTATGATAAAGATGGTGATGATGATGATGCTTTAATATTTTCTTTATTAACATTTTGTAGAGGCAAACCATCAAAGGATAAGCGTGAAACTTTTTTAGCTCATGGTACTTTATCCATTACATGCATTACTCTATATGGGGGGTCGAGAGTGAGTGCCTCGTTAAATTTTGAGGAGGCACACTCATTTCATCATGAGTACAATTCGATGGCTTGCACAATTGAGATCGTGGATGACATGCATGTAGCCATTGATCATATACATCATCATGGAAGGCATGTTAGACTTGCTATTTTTTTTTTCTTTTAAATAAAATAAATAAAGATTTTAATGTTGTTGTATTTTGGCTTTTTTTCAGTGCTCATACTGACTGTATCATTACAGAGGATCGTGAAATCGCAGAAATCGAACCAATAAAGAGTATCTGATCTAGGAAACGGTGGCAATGTAGAAAAAATCCAAACCTTGAGAAAAATAAGAGGACACGATAGAGCAGAGAGAGCCAGAAGAGATGAAAGGCATCACCACCATTTGCTTCTGATTGTGTTTTATTTCTAAGTAATTATGTGACTCAATTTCATTTGTTAGTGCCCAATTATTTCTATTAGAGCTTGTTTAATAATAGAATTTCAATATATAATATGAGTTTTGAATTGTTTAGTTTAATTTGGAGCTTGTTTTATGATTTTTCTTTTGTTTTTTATTTTTTCGATTTTTTATTATTTTTATTATTTTGTTTATTGTGATTGGTGAATTGGAGGACCGTGCTATTATTTGTTAAACTTCCAAATTTGATGGTCATACTCTATGGATTTTTTATTTTATTTTTTTTAAATCTCATTCTCCAATAATTTGATAGTCCAGGGTCGTCAAAAAAAAAAAATTCTACAAGAAAATATTTGATGAGCATATTTGATGGGATGATCCGTCAAATTTCTCAAAATTTGATAGGCTAAGACTGTCAAATATGGGCTTTTTTCACATAATGTTGGTTTTTCCTTGTCAAAAACTAAACACTTGTTTGAGTCCAGAACTCTTGCCAAAGGACAAGGTTCCGAGTTTCCTAAGGATAAAACTCATACTAAAGTGAGATGCTATCTCTTTCAAACAAGAAGATTTTGTGATTTAGCTTAGGAAAAAATCTTAATGTAAGCTTTGAGGTGAACTAAAACCTCTTTGATTAGTGAACATCAAGACCTTTGTGAACGTGATCTTGAGAGTAAATGTAGGCAAGTTGTCGAACCACTATAAATCTTGTGTCTCTCTTTCCGATTTATGCTCATGTTTTAGTATGCACATGAATGATTTGAAAGTCATGAATGCCTTGCCATCAATGACATACTTTAAATACTGTAATTTTAAGTGCATTGCTTTACTTAGCTTAATCGTGAGACATCGATCGATTCGGGATTAGGTGAGTAGAACATCACACTTGACCCACCTAGAGATCATAGGATTAAAAAGGAAAATTTTAAATTATTCTATTCACACTCCCTCCCCCTCTCCCTCTCTAGGACTAGACAAAGTACGAAGCCCACAATTTCACATTGTAAGTCCATAATAAGCTCCATTGAGCATTAGTTTGCATCATTTAATTACGAGCATGTTTGCATCCTCATATGTAGTTAGGAACATCTCTACACTATTTTCTATGTAATTCAAGAATTCATATTGGCAAAATCTTGATTAGGAAGTATACCCGCTTCATAAGGTGATCCCTACCATTGTAAGTCGACAATAGACTCTCTTGGAGCATCTTGTATACACACATTCACTCATGCTAGTTCTGAGTTTGAAATGGCCAAGCCATGAAAAAAAATAAAAATTCCAATCAATGGAACAATTTCCCCAACTTTGCCAACAAAAAATCATACCCACAGTTGCTGGGGCGGATTTACAGTGGGGGCATTTGCCTCTACAAGAATTTTCAAAGTCCATGGATTAGGAGCTATTGCAACAAGTTTCAGCAGCAGATAAAAAATCTGCCACTATTGCCCCCACGCAAAAAAAAAATCCACTCTTAATTGTCCCCACAACTATTTTTTTTCATTCTTAGCTATCCCCACAAAAAAAAAATAATAATAATAATTTCTACTCTTAGTAGCCCCCACATGGGCAAAATCCTGGCTCCGCCCCCGCACTGATGTGGTATATACATTCACTCTTAGATGCATCACATCCAAAAGAATTCTTGAATCTAAGAGAGGTCCTCTAATGAGGCACCCTTCCAAATTCTAAGAAAATAATGAAACCCTCTACTAATGGGAACATTTAGTTTACCTACGTGCATTCCTTGCACTGACACTAGATTTCATACATTCTTGCATTAAAGCGCTCTTTATGCATCTTCGTGTAATCATTCCATGCATTAAAGAACTCAAGCCAAGGTTGCTCAAGCTTATTGAGACAACCTAAGAGTCCAAAATATTGAGTCTTCATACACTTGGATCTCACTTTATTTTCACTTTTAAATGCTTTCATCCAGATTTCCCACACATTCAACAAAGATAATTTACTTTGTTATAGACTACACACCCCCAAAAAGTAATTTCTAGTTATATCTATGCCTTTATTTCAGTCATTTGTATAATAGAGATCAACAACATATAGTACGATGATGGAAGGAAACTACAAATGCATCTATATAACTAAACAACATTCTTCGCCAATGAGAATTGAAGTAGAGAAGTGCAACATACCCCCACAATCCAATAATGTACGAAAATGCAAAACTTATATAGAAACCATTAAGATTGCTTGTGTTGTCTTCTTCTGCATTTGAAGGTCTCGGCAGCATCAACGATGGTGTTTCAGCGGTGGTGCAACTTTTCTGTAATGGAGGTCCACAGAGAAGGGAGTTGCCTTCGTAACTGCTTTCGCCGAATGTCCCAAACTGATTCTTTGTATCTGGTGTCTTACCAGACAAGTTATTGTGAGCCACCGTGAAGATTGCTAGAAAAGTCAGTCCTGTCAATTGTGGAGGGATTGCTCCACTCAATCGATTGTAAGAAAGGTCCAGACTCTCTAGCTGCTTTAAATTGGAAAATGTTTCCGGAATTGAGCCTGTTAGATAATTGTGGGATAAGTTTAATGTGTGAATCCATTGTAGGCCTCCAATTTCTGGTGGAATATGACCTGTTAGTGCATTCCATGATAGATCCATGCCAGACATGAAGTAAAGAATGTTGCCAGTGTAAGATTCGGACCTACTTTTTGTTATAAATTCCACCTCTTCTTGCTCATCGACAAATACATATCCGAAACTGACATACAAGGTGGAATTAAGAACTTGAAATCCCAAAGATGATGAATAAAATAGTTCTGTAAACTTATTTGGACCAAAAGTGCCATCTATGATCCCTAGTTTGCCAAAAGAAATGTTGTTCAAGCAAGAAGGTATTGATCCAGAAAGTTCGTTTTGAGAAAGATCCATAATACCTACCTTGACTAGTTGACATAATTCAATTGGAATGGGACCTTGAAGAAGATTTCCTTTCAAGAGAAGAACTCTCAAATTAGAAAGTGTGCCGACCCAATTTGGAATAGTACCAGATAAATTGTTATCCCTCAAATCTAATGTCACAAGAGAGGAATTTTGAGCTAAAATATTTGGTATTTGTCCTATAAAACTATTTTTTTGCAAATGTATGTACTTCAATGATGATAAATTGGTGCAAGAAGGTATGGTTCCATAGACATTGTTCTCAGAAATGTCGAAAAAACGAAGTTTGTTGAGGTTGCAAAAACCATTTGGCAGACGACCCTTAAAATAATTTTTCGACATGATGAGCGATCTCAACTCTGAAAGGTTCCCAATCACATCAAGAACTTCACCTGAGAAATTATTTTCAGACAAATCCAATGAAGATAGATTTCTCATGTTACCTAGTGACTGAGGAATGTTGCCCTCCAAAGAATTTCTTGACATGTTTAAGACTTTTAAATTTGGAAGGATCTCACCAATGTTGGAAGGAAGTTTTGAATGGATTTGGTTGATGGAAATGTCAAACACACGCATGTTAGCGTTGTTTGAATGGGATGGAAAACGAAGGGGACCTCTGAAGGAGTTATTCATGAGCTGTAAGGATTCTAATTTTGTATTATTCTCTAATATCCATGTTGGAAATTTTCCATTCATGCTGTTATGGGATAAATCAACTTTTCTCAAATTGTATTGGCTGGACAAAAAGCTAGGAATTGCACCGCTTGGGTTTCTTAATATACAATTTGACACGGTAAAAACTTTCAGTTGAAATAGAGGAATCCAAGGCGGATTTTCAGTTTCCACTTCAAGTTGATTGTTTTGACTATCAAGTTCAAAGACCTCGAG
The DNA here is from genome assembly GCF_017979445.1 of Akebia trifoliata. Lineage (NCBI taxonomy): Eukaryota > Viridiplantae > Streptophyta > Magnoliopsida > Ranunculales > Lardizabalaceae > Akebia > Akebia trifoliata. Next base: position 13,239,651 of record NC_141376.1, on the reverse strand, counting down.
CTTGGAATTGTTAGCAAATAAACTAAATTGTACTACTCCCTCAAATTGATTATTTTGTAACCCAAGATACTCAAGAGATGTGAGACCAAGAAATAGGGATGGAGGGATTTCTCCTTTAAAGTGGTTATTAAAGAGAACCAACATACGAAGGGATGTCAGGTTACCAAGGCATGCGGGAAGATTCCCCTCAAATCCATTGTCATCCAGATTCAAGAGTTGAAGGTTCTTCAATTTGCACAAACCTAGAGAAGGGAATAAGAGATGGTTACTTACTGAGTTATAAATACTAGAACTATGAAGTATGTGATGTGCGTGAAAAAGTTGTATTAATTTACAAGTGACAAAGATGTATTAAAATGATACTTAAAGGGGTAATAAAAATGTAATTGTGTTTACTCTTTTTGAATATTATTACTACTAGTCACAAAATCATGACTGAAGGATCTTAGATAATTTTAAAATTTCCCATAAAAGCATTTTAATTTTGTGAATCCATTATCTTATCTCTCGTTGAAGTTTTCACTGGAAGATATTACTCCCACGTGAATACTTTCCTTTTTCTGGTTAGGGGACGGGGTTTTTATTCGTTCTCAACAGTCATGTCTATCATAAATGTGCAATGGATTGTGGGATTGTTCAATAAGATCTCCTTGTGTGTCCCATGGGTTGTATGGACAAAGTAAAGGTTTTGATCTCGTACTACCCGAATGTTTAGTGTCTCCCTATGTTACAAGATTGAATCCAATAGTCATTTTTACTATTATAATGATAAAAGATCGAATAAGTGTTTGCTTATGCAAAAAATTGCCCCCTATACATTATTAGTTATCCTGTTATGCATTAAGGTGCATTTTTCTAGGCGGCCACCCTCCAAGGTCCAATTGACCTTCCACTCAACTAGTTGCACATAGGACTTTCCGAGGGAGCAATGTGTATGACTGTGGGATTAGTCTTACCTAAAGAGTGAGGATACCCATGACAAGAAAAAATAAGTTGTATTGAGATGCACCAAATAATGTCTATTATGTGGTTAGGGTAGTTATCTAACCTTTCGTACATATATTCTCTATTTAATAGAAACTCACACCAAAGATTATTGATCTGGGTTCTATTCATCTCAAAAACTTAATTATTATGAGAACGAAACTAAAACGAAAAAAAAAACAAAAGAAAAAAATGAATGAGTTGAAGTGGAGATGAAGTTGGGCTTAAAGAAAATTGGGGAAGGCAAGAACTTGGCCAGCTGGACCGTAGGATAAAAATCAACCATAGCTTTCCAAATAATAATGAAATGCCTGAAATGAATAGAATAACCCAAGTCAATGATCTTTGGTGTTAGTTTCTTATTAAATAGAGAATATGGATAAAGGTGATTACATAACTATTCTAATCACATAATAAACATGATTTGGTGCATCTCAATGCACCTTAATACAGAACAACATTACTAATACTATAATACTTCCGCTTTTACATTTAACCTCACCATTACTATTATGACCATTTTCATCAAAAAGATTAGAATTTCAATCCAAAGATGAGTTTTTTAAAATTACAAAATTATCTTTATTTTATATTGAAATTACAAAAAAAAACATATAATATATTAAATGAAATAAAGTTAAATTATCTATTTAATAATTTTTATAAGGCTACGTTTAGTAGCCAACGTTAGGGAGCCAATGTTGGGAGCCAAAATTTGTCCTATATAACCTAAAAGTTTTGGATTGTGTTGATTCTTTGTGAGCATGGTCTCTATGATGAGGAGATCATCCTCACAAAGAATCAGCCCGTTCTGAAACTTCTAAGTCCATCAAAAGTGATTTACAAATTATTGATAAAAAATCGATAGTCCATAATTATAAACCACTTTTGATGGGGCTAGAAGTTTCAGAATGGGCTGATTTTCTTTTAGGATGATCTCTTCATCATAGAGATCATCTTCATAAAAAATCAGCTCATTCCAAAACTTTTAAGCCATGTAGAACTCTATGTTGACTGCCGAACGTGACCATTTTTATAAATATTGACTTTTGTAATACATGCATGCCACCTAGTAGTAACAATAATTTTATCTAGTAAAAATTAAGCAAGTTTGTCGGACATAAAAATATAAATAAAAAAACAATTAGAACACCCAGAAATAAAGAGTGACTGAAAGGTATATCTTGATCAATGGTTTGAAAGCCCATAATTGTAATTTCAAGTGTGCTGACAGTAAACAATCTTTTACCTTGGGTGGATAGGGAGCCATTGAGATTGTTCCCTCCCATATCTAAGGCCTTGAGAGAAGTCAGAGTCCCAATAGAAGAAGGAATACTCCCACTGAAATCATTCCTACGTATATCCAACACCTCCAAATTTCTCAAGTAAATGAACTCTACGCAAAGAGAAAATAAAATAAAATGAAGGATTCTAACAAATAATAAGAAAATGAACCAAAACTACAAACGGAGGCTCTTAGGGCATAAGAAATAAAACTACCTTGAATTGGAATTGTTCCTTCTAATGGATTGTCACCAAGATACAAAACCTTGAGCGATGAAAGTTGGCCCAAAGAAGTTAGACTTGTGAATCCGTTCAAACTCAGGTCCAGGAATTCTAATCTTTTGAGTCTGGATAATTTATTTAAACCTGGGTACAAAAATTAAAGAGGACACACAAGGTCAATAAAATTTTTGTCCATGTTTTATTAATCCAATATATCTTGAGGTCTACTTATTTCCATGAATATATGAAAAGGTGGGGAGAGAGTAACTTAACAATTTGAATTTCATTTGATTTTACTTTATTTTTTCTCAAGGCTTGAAATATCGGTGCCTTATTTATAATTTTTGAATATTAAACTTGAAAAGGTAAATGACATTGTATCATACAAGAAACAAATTCCAATTTAAAAATGTTTACCAATTTGAGTGGCAAGGATATCGTTCTTGCAAAAAATCTGCCCATTTCGAAAATCTTAACTCCATCAAAAGTAGTTTACAAGTTGAAGAATTATGAATCTTTAAATTTTACCATTAACAGTCAATCACTTTTGATGGGATTTAAAGTTTTGGAATCATAATGAGCTGATTTTTTGTGAGGATGATCTCCTCACTGTTGAGATCATTTTCACAAAAAATAAGCCCATTCTAAATTTGATCATCATTTGTCCTATATGGTTTCGAAGGTCTAGGAAGGGCTGAATTTTTTTTTTATTTTTAGGATGATCTATGCATTGAAGAGATCCTCCTCACAAAATAAATCAACACATTCTAGAACTCCGAACGCCATCACGACTGACTTAGAGGTTAAAGATATAATTGACGGTCCATGATTCTTCAACTTGTAAACCATTTTTGATGGAGGTTGTAAGTTTCAGATTGGGCTGATTTTTTAATTTTTAATTTTTAATTTTATTTTATTTTGGAAATTCTAACCCATATAAGTAAAATAGTTGTCAACTAGATTGTCAAATAAGGATTGTCCCGTAATCCCCGCCCTATATAAATATAGGAAGCATTCGGAGGCCCTAAAGAGAGCCAAACATTATGCCAAACATTTTTCAAAATAGGGGTTAGAAGTTTCGGAATGGGCTGATTTTTTGTGAAGAATATCTCTATGATGAAGAGATCATCCTCGCCAAAAATTAACTTATTCTGAATCGTTGACCATCTGATTTTTGTATATATATATATATATATATATATAATATATATATATATATATATATATGGGTTAAGTTTGGGAGTCAACACATTTGTGTGTGTGTGTGAGAGAGAGAGAGAGAGAGAGACCTTCATTTTTAACCCACCCAAGTAGGTAATTATAGGATATATCGAGTGCCACGAGTTCTTCAAAGGGAAGAAACAAGGAGGCATTTAGATGCCACCCTCCTAACTCATATTCCCTCTCATTCTCAGGGGAGAGGCTGATCACTCGTCTCGTGATATTGTCACACTTAACTTTCTCCCATAAACAACAGTCAATCTCTTTAGTGTAGTCCCAAGAAGGAAGAGAAGAGCCATTTGGGTGATTGAAAACTGCTTTTAGATTCATTAGAGCCATCCTCTCTTCTTCTAAACATCCTAAACAACCATAACCCTGAAACTGAACCAATAACCACAAAGCCCACAAACACAACTTGAAAGAAGACCTCATATCTATGATATAACAAATTTCACTGAAATTTTAAGTGAGAAACCACCATAGCCCAACCTTCCTTTTATAATGTTTTTATTCTAAGAGGAAAAACTTTAAATTAAATTAAATAGAAGAAAACCTGAGGTTCTGTATTTGCCGCGTAGTAATATTTTGCATGGTCAATGGCGGTAGAGGCAGTTTGTGGAATTTTTTGGAAGTGAAGGTGAAATCTTTGAAAATTATTTGGAATGAAAGGTCCTTCAGTCTGTGGTTGGACCCACCTAATGTTGATTTGATAGGGAAACTGAAGCTATCAACATTCTTAGGTCTCATGACGCCAATCTTTTGCAAATGCAAATTAATTTTGTTGGTGCTTGATTACATAATGCGAATGACTTGTACTGCGAAAAGTTTGTATGGATTACCGTACGTAAATCATTTGTAAAATTATTTAACTCCAATATATGCATATCAAAATTATTAAAATACTACTTATCGGTGAAATTAATCAAATTATAAAAATAATCTTAGTGATTGTTACAACAATATGCATATTAAAATTATAAAAATACTCCTGGTCAAATAAATTTTAAAATTATAAAATAAGCCCTTACTACTTATGTGATAAGATGCATGTGAATTCAAAAAAATAGATCTCATCATGCATTAACTTGCATATAAAAATTACAAAAATACCCATTATAAATTTTATTACAAAAATATATCTTGTAATGAAGGTTTTATTTATTTATTTATTAAATTCATATGCATGTTATTCTAACATGTACTAAAGGTATTTTTGTAATACTAACAAAAACATGATACTTGAATTTAATCTTTCAAGTTCATAAAGAAAACATAGTTCCAAGCATATTTTAGATTATACTTGCTCAAATAGTAAAGTACAAAAACAAAAAAAGAAATGTGAAGATCAATCAATCCAAACATCCTTTTGTCACATGCAATCTCCTAAAGCCTTTGTTCTTGAGTTGAAATGCAAGATCCGTCAACCTAGCCTCCCTGAGTTAAAGCAAATGTTGCAATGAGGGTTGTGCAAAAGTACTTTAAACGTGTAAAATAATTGAGTAATTAGAAGTCCTTTGAATGGATTCTCTAACAAAAAATGTAACCCTAAGTAAAGTGTTCTGATCTCTAGAAGATCAACACCAATCTCTATGAATTTTATTTTTTTTCTTCTAAATTTTCATTATATTTTATTTTTTAATCTTAACTTAGAGTATAAAAGTTATTTAATTTCAATTGATTTGTACACAAATCGTGATTTCAATAGTCTTGATTCGTGGTTTCACAAAAATTGATTCGAGGATTTTAAGTATAGAAATGTGGATGTAAAAGTTTGGTAACGGGGTTTATGTTACTTTTTTGGGAGCATGGTTTCTAATAAGTGAGAGCGTTAGTTTCATAGGATGAAAGCCCCAAGAAACTACAGATCCACCCTAAATCCACCAAACCACGATTTGAAAGCAGGAACATTGGCCTAGTTATAAGGTTTGGGTGACTAAGATCTTAAATTCACATAAATGATGATGATGATGATTGTAACAAAGATGATGATGAAGAAGAGTATGGCCATCATCATCATCATCAAACTAATTTGATATATATATATATATATGTTAGATTTAAATATATAAATAATTTTTAATAATTAAAACATAATTTTAAAACTTGACTTGAATGTTCATTGAATTGATTCAACTCAAAAATTAGCAAGTTGACTTACATGAGTCAAAATAAAATTATATTGAATTTATGAATAACTTTTAATTAATAAAACATTTAATTTTTATTTTTCACAAAAATATTAATAATCAAATAAATTAATCAAAATTTTTATTTGATTGCATATATTTTTAGATTAAACCACTTTGTAAAGTTGTTAAAGGGGTATTTCAATTATTTTTCTTAAATTTTTTTTTTCAAAAGATCCTTAATAGGTTAATATTAATATTTTATTAAGTGGGACTTAAATGGTTTATATTCTTTACGAGGTACATATTCTCCTTCACAATCATTGTCCCTTTCATCTTTGTGTATAGACTCGGTGAAGACTATTTTGCGCTTGAGCACTAGGAAATTTAAGTCTTGCAAAAGATGTCTATGAAATAGAAGCTTATGAAGACACAAACATAGCTAACCAGTAATCATAAGATTGAGGCACTCAAGAAATCACATTTTGAGATAATATGTATTCCATGCAACAAAATCATGAGAAAACTGCAGAAGACGGAAAAAAAAAAATAATAATAATAATAGATGGAGAAGTTTGTTCAACTGTATATGATCAAATTATACATGCTCCAATTATAATCAAGTTTTCATGCACGTCTCTTATGATGATGGAATGCGCTTCTTAGCTAGGGTATACAATGATTCTTAACAAATTATAATATCAATGGAATACTTTTATTACCCTACCTACTTCGGCCAGAAAAATTTAAGTTTGGATGAATTCTCTTTTCATCAAAATGACTAACATACCCTTAAAGAGTAGAAAAACACAAAATTAAGAAACATGTTCATTGACTTGAAAATTCTAAATAACACGCTCTGGACATCCTAAACTAAAGACCCCCAATCATATTTAGAGAGATTTTCATGACACATGATTGCACAGTCACGTACAACTTACAACCATAGTCACAAAATCCTCCAAATTTTTCTAAATTTTTTAAAGATTCTTTGAATAAGGGACTTAACAATTAAATCAGCGAAAAGAAGAATTAATTGTCCGTGCCTTTACTATTATAATGAGAGACAATGTAATAGAAGTGGTTTGACACCAAAATTTGAGTGGTCATAAATGCCACTGCTTTTATATTTAATTTTAATATAATCAGGGTCCTTTTGGGGAAAAAAAACCTAGAAAATTGCAACCCATCATGACGCTTGGTTTTTGAATTACAAAGGTATCTTTTTTTTTATTATGTAATCTTCAAAAGTCTTTTAATCTATATTTTAAATTACAAATAAACCATTTTGATATATGTGCGTTCGCACGTACCACCTTCTAGTATCAATTAATAGTAAATATGGTAATATGTTGCCTTTTAACCTTATGTATCTTATTTTCTTCAATATTCAAATGTCAAGAGCAACAATGGATTTTTTTTAGCGAGATTGAAGAAGATGGATTTTGATAAATAAAAAAAAAAATCAAAAAGTATCATTTATATATTCTTGAAGTTTTTTCAAATTTTTATGAAAATTTCTTGAATTTATTTCGAGTTAACTGAATTGAAACCCCGCCAAATAATTACCCGGTCTGAACTTTGCTACAACCTTTACGGAGAGATTTTTAGATTTGTAATGTTGTTTATGAGTAATTTGGAGCTCAAACTAGTTAATACGTGTACCTTCGATGTCTTTCTCATGTAAAATAGAAAATCCAAGTCAAGAAGTTGGGATGTTAGAAAAATTGATATCAATTAGAAGACAATTTCTAATTTCTATGAAAGACTTCTATCTATGAAAGAAAAGCACATGGATGGAGACACATAGCTACTTAGATGTGATGTCATTAACTATTCTATATAATAAAATACAACTATAGGGCCCACATTTGTTATAGTTTTGTTGAATAAACCTCCAAGTCGTGATACATTGCAATTGGACACTGTGTTAAACACTATGTTGACGTGGTAGTACATAAATAACCATAGATTTATTTCCTCAAGATACAAGAAAAAAAAAATCAATGGTTCTCTATGCACTACCATGTCAATGCAATGTTGAACACAATGTCCAATGAAAGCAGTCCATCATTTTCCTAAACCTCCCATGAAACAATAGTTTTGTGTAGTCTATTTATTTCCTTTACTTGGCACCCCTCTAATTTTACTATAAATAATGATTTTTTAATGCCCCCTATCACATACACCCGCATCACAGAGCCATATCATTTGCTTCGGGATACAAAGAATCATAAATCTTTTTCTTGTGTATCTTTAGGCAAATGATTTACGATTCTGTGATGGGTATGTTAGAGGGGCGTCAGATCATCACGATTCTTTTACTATAATTCCTCTTTTACCCTTTTAATTTTAATTTTTTTTTTTTAAATAATACCCCTCCAAATTTTTGTTTTTCCCATGTTTACCCCCTTAACTTGGCACAAGCAAACGCTAGTCTTTTCCTAAGTCATTAATGGGTTATTAATTAATGGTTGAGACATTCAAGAATGGTCGCATTGATATAATTGTTTTTTTTTTTTTTTTTTTTCGGTAATACAAAATTATATGGTCCCGAGACGGATCACTCCCTTCCCAACATGTATCCATGAGATAAGTGAAGAGGTGGATACTTTGATTTGAGGAACATTTTCCATCATTATTAGTTCTAATACTTTTGAGAGGCTTTCTGTCTCCCTCTCAATGGTCTTATGCAATTCTTTAAAATTTTCAGACACGGTATTTTGATTTTAGAAGATATACCCACAATTTCCTTGATGCATGATCAATGAAAGTATCAAGTAATATGCACCACCAAAAGTACAAACACCCATTTTACTAGATACATCAGTATAAACACAATAAAAGAAATTTTAATTTCTTATTTTGGTCATGTTCTTTATATAATACCCTCTTTTATTTTCCCAACACACAATGCTCATAAGTATCAAGATTGACATTCTTAATACCGGGCAAGAGCCCTTGACGAGACAAGACCTCCAAACCTTTTGCACCAATGTGGCTAAGCCATTGTTGTTACAACTTTGAGAATAAATCCTCATTGGTAGAGATCATGTCTTCATCAATTGCCTTTGCCTTAAAATAATATAAATTGTTTCTTATGAGCCTTGGCTACAACCAATGATCCTTTGAAAATTTTATATTCCATCCCTAGATGTATAAAATATCTATGCCTAGCTAGTTTCTCGAGGATATCAAATTAATTCTAAGGTTTGGGGATGTATAGGAACAAGAGTTTTTTTTTTTTCCTTTACAAATCCAAACATTTATGATTTTAGTGAGAATCTTCATTCTATCATTGTTATAGAAATTATTGACCAACTATCAGTTGCAATGACTAGCCCAATATTTGTATAGAAGGAAACCAAAATCGACTATCATTAGCACTTAGCCCTCACTAATTGAAAATCCTAGCTCCGTCCATTTGGATGGATGATTATATAGAAGAATTTCTCCAATGATATGATATTCTTGGTAGTGTATATATAGGAAATAATAAACAAAAATCCTAGCCAGAGATAAATTCTAACTCTAATTGATCTAATTTTAATCTCATACTAATCTAATATTTATAAAATTATCTCTAAAGAGGATCTAGTGTATATCAATAAATACTTGGTTGTTTTGAATAAATCAAAGATTGATTTGAACTTTGGAAATATCTCAAACCTTTATCAAATGCCTTTATCTTGTAAGATCGGTCTTCTTTAAAGAATATGGGGCCGAAGAAAGTCTGTGTATTGTCATTGAAGAGTTGAAGAACTACTTAGCATTTTTTTGCCCAAGAAGAGATGATGAATGAAATGTCCATTAAGAGAAGAAAAAGTGATGGACCTTCTTTGACAATGATCAATTTAGGCTATACATACCAAAACTTATTAGGTTTTAGTACTCAATTTAGGAAGTAATATAAAACACAGACAAATCATTTAAGAGGGAATTATCTGGACAAGGGTTACTACTTCATGCATAAACCAACTTCAAAAGAAAATCACCATCAAGAAATTTTAGGTAGTTGATTTCATTAATCCAAACCAATGAAGCAAGTTAGAGTTCTCAAAAATTAATGGGTCAACCCATCAGAATGGGTCTATGGAGCGAAACAAATCATATTAACCATGACAAGATAAAAGCTTAATGGAGAGGCTCAGAATTAGGGTTAAAATCAATTACATGCACTTCGAGCTAACATTTCTAATAGAGCTACGGATGTTGATTTTCTTTTAAGACTAATTTATAATTTTTATTTTATATTTTTAATAAAATAGATAGATTGAAGTGCAAGTTGGAGATTCTAAAAAAATGAAAACAAGATAAAAAAAGAAACATGAATTAAGATAATGAGAGTGGATATGAACTTTTTTTTTTGTGCGCACTTATTGTGGGTATCCTCATCCTTCGAGTGAGACTAATCCCACGGTCACACACACTACCCACTCGAAAAATCATACGTGCAACTGCTTGAGTCGAGGGTCAACCAGATCCTAGAGGTGGCCCCAAGGAATTCCTAACTTCATGGGTTTCAAACACTTGACCTACCCTTCTTGAGGAGCTTATTAAGGCTTGGCTTGACACTAGGCCAACTCCTTGAGGTTGCCTTTGAACATAATTAAACAGAGGAACAATATTTCGTTCAGTCTGACATCAAAATTTTGGGATAAGAGATTAATGATGGTTCCACAAGATTTATTTTATGTTAAAAAGTGAATACAATAGAATAATCCTCTTGGATAAATGGAACATATTTCAAAGTTTGAATTTTCTCATGCCATCTAAGTTTTCTCATCAACATAGAATTTTAATTGTATAATTTTCATACAAACCAACTTTCAGATTAAACCTTACATTATCCATAAAACTACTCAGAAAAATAATAGAAATAAATTAGAGAAACTGATAGATGTAGTTGGTTAATAAAGTAGTTTGCCAATATTTGAATTTTAAACAAATGAAAGAAACCTTACAAAACTGATCTCTACAAATTACAAATTTCCCATGCATAATAATGTTGTAAAATGCTCTATCAATGTATTGGGTTATTTTCTGATTGAATTTGGATTGAAAAGTACCTATCTGATCAATTTTTGAATTGATTTCGGACTAACCATAGTCTAAGCTGATAAAAATATTAAATCTCATTTGGATTGAATTCTCCATCGATTTTGTTTTTATACATATCATACATGTATTCCTATTTTATCGGTTCTCTCATGTCGATTTTAGGGTTTGAATTTTTTTTTTTTGCATCGTCTCATCTAAGAGCACGACCCACGACATTCTAGCCATCACGATCTGCACTGTCAATGGACACAATGGCTATTGAGGACATTTTCTAAAACACTAACCCCAACTCTCATTGGCTCCTTCACTTGACCAGTTTGATTTGCAATCACTTCGAACTTTGTTGTGAATAAGGTGACCAACAAGACTCCATGGCACCCCATCGTTCGACTGTGAGTTCTTCACCTTGGATTTATTCTCTTACTACTAGGTTTCTAATTGATTTAGTTTATGCTTGAAAGTAGCAATTTAATTGGATCAAGTTTTTGATTGACTAAAAATGTAATTGAATCAAATTTGGTTAAAAATTTCATTGATTTGATATGATTAGATCATAAAATAAAATGTTCAGATTGGGATCTATTTAGTAGTGATTTGGTAGTGATCCAACTTATCGCCAACACTAGACGAAGGAATGATATATAGTTAGGGCTTGCAATGGGTAGGATAATACCTGTCTACCCGACTCATCTGACCCGAATAAATCGGATGCGGACAAAGTTTTTCTTCCTAATTAAGAATTCAAATATTATGTAATGCCCATTTACCCAAAAAATTTGTAAAGTCAGGTATGAATATACATCATATCCCACAATGTGAAAACAGCTCAAATTTGACAGTCTTGGGCCATCAAATTTCATAAAATTCGACGGACAAAGGGGTTGAATTAGCATCGAACTTTTCATTGTCAAATTTTTATTTTCGATCGGTCAAAACTGTCAAATTAACGAAGGATGGGAGAAATTCGACAACTCTAAGTTGTCAAATTAGGGAACATTGAGAATTTCGACGGTCCTAGACCGTCAAAATTCAGTTTCTAAAATCCGTGGGCCTTGGCCCGTCAATTTTTTCTGTAGAATTTTCTAGTTTTCACGTAGTGTCCTATCCATTTACTTGACAATAAAAGTATAAGTTCATATTATATATAAATAATTAGTTTTATATTATATAATTTTTGTAATTAAAGTAAAATAAATTCAGATAAGAGCGTAAAAATTTGGGTGACTCAAGAATTGGTTAAGAAATTAGATATGGGTATCCAACTAAAACTTGAGTAAAGATTTGGATATCATCCCAAAATTCGGGTATGGAGTCAGTGGAAGTCTTGCTTGAGGAATTTTTTTCGTGGAATAATATAATATAATATAATATAAAATAAAAACAGAAGTGGATCCGTGGCGCAATGGTAGCGCGTCTGACTCCAGATCAGAAGGTTGCGTGTTCGATTCACGTCGGGTTCAACAAATATGTCTTTCGTTTTTTCGAATAAAGGGCCTTTAGTTATTCCTCCACCAAATCTAATCATACAATTCTTCAAAACCTAAGACCTGTTTCACTATAAATTTAGCAGAAACCCACCAAAATGTCCCCAAATCCATCAACCTTGTCCAGCAATGCTCTATTGCTCGTCCATAAGAGGCTAAGATCTTTACTGGATTTCTCCCAAAAATTTAGAGAACCCACCATTTCAAGAGAGATAATTACGCGTGTCTCGACTTGCTCGAAGACCAGATGGGCTACCAATAGCTAGAAATCGAAATCCCATCCACTCTCGTTCTTGTTCTTTTTATGAATTTTAAAGATAAGAAGCCATTGGTATCGACATTCGACATTGAACAAGTAAGTTAAGCTCATTAGAACTATTCGAAGATTTTCTAAGAGAGATCGATGGTTTCATTCCGTTGAGGTTTAGTTTTCTTCATCTCTTATTTCACTTTCTGTTGTAACCTTTTGAATTTTATTTTAGTTTTTTTGAGTATTTTATTTTCTGGGTTATGTTTTTAATAAATGTTTGATTACTGGGTTTTGCTTATTTTTAGTAGTTAATATTTGATTTTTGAAGAATCTTATATAATAATCTTCCTTGTAGTTTTAGTTTTTTTTTTTTTTTTCTATACTTCAATTCTACGATTGAATAATTAGAAAAGAAATTCTATGAATATTAATGATAAATTATCTTGTGCACTATGCTTGCTTTCTTGGTCTCAAGCCCAAATAAAGAGGAGACTTGGATCCAACAGTACTACTACATCCCTGAGGAAGTTGCAGTCGATCACAATTTGATTTAGTGCGAAGGTACTATTCAACTTGTAAATCCTAATTCAATTTCTACACCTTAGATATAGACTCATCAGTAAATTAACAGCTTCTTAGCATGTTCGAGCCAGCCTTGAGGTTGACAATTAGGGCCTGTTGACTGTCTAGAATTTCAAATTCCATGGATTTTGGAAACTATGGGAAAATGGAAAAAGGAATTTCAATGTTTGATTGCATTTAAATTATGAAGAAGAACACGGCAGAGGGGCATGCAGAAGGAGGAGGAATAGGTGGTCAGAAGCGAAGGGAAAAAAAGAAGGAGGTGGCCGGAGGCAAAGAAAAGAGAAGAAGAAGAAGAAGAAGAAAAGTAGGATAAAGGGGCAAACTAGGGCTAGATTTCATTTTCCCTCAAGGTTGGGTGGAAAAATCACCCAAGAATAGATTTTTATATTAGGTTGGTTTGGAATTCATTTTCCATGAAAAATGAGCAATTAAACAACCAAAAATGCAATTTCTACCCATTTTCCATTCTTAATCAAATATACCCCAAGTATAAAAATTGTAGAGGTTGAGAAAATTTGTACTCATAAAGAAAATAGGTTATTAATAAGAGGTGCAAATTAGTGAATCCATTCCCTAAAGTAGGTGGACATAGATTAGACAATAAAATCTTGAGAAAGAATGAAGAACTTAGAGTCATGAGTGTAAAGTGAGTTGACACTTTCCCCAAAGAATCCTTAAATGCACGCCATGATTTTATGAGATCATATGACTTGACCCCCTGCAGGTTAACTTGATAGAATCCTATTTATCGATATTGCACATTGAACAAGGACGTATGCAACTTGACATTTCATAAGATACATAGAAAGAAGATTCTTGGGGAAATATAAAAAAAAACCTAATTAAATAATTATTTATCAAAAAAATACTATTTTTTGTAAAATTACAAAAAGAAACTAAAATCGGCACTTGAAGTGGTACAATTTAGTTTTTTGAATTTTTTAAAAAAATTCACCACTTCAAGTAGCGCAACTTTTTTTATTTATTTTAAAAACGTCACTTAAAGTAGCGTTTTCAAGATCAAGATCAAGATCAAAATTGTGATCTTTGGTGTGTTTTAAGATCAAGATCTACTTGTGTTGATCAAGATCATGATCTACTTAGGTATTACCATCAAGATCATGATCTTCTTAGGTATTAAGATCAAGATCTTGGATCAACTTGTGTTGATCAAGATCGTGATCTTTGACGGTTTTAAGATCAAGATTAAGATCGTGATCTTTGATCAAGATTGAGATCGAGATCTTTAATGTGTTTTTAGATCAAGATTTGCTTGTGTTGATTAAGTTCTTGATCAAAGATCAAGATCATGATTTTCTTAGGTTTTAAGATCAAGATCTACTTGTGTTAATCAAGATCAAGATCTACTTAGGTATTAAGATCAAGATCTTGGATCAACTTGTGTTGGGAGGGAAAAAAGTAAAGAAATCTTACCTCTTATACCAGTTGAAGGAGGAAGGATGAAGGAAGAGAAAGGTGAGAACGAAGAAGGTGGGTTTGATCTAACCATTTTTTTGCGCCACTTTAGGTGCTGATTTAAAAAAAAAAAAAAAAGTTGTGCCACTTCAAGTGGCGGAAGCTTTCAAAAAATTCAAAAAACTAAATTGCTCCATTTCAAGTGCCGAATTTGGTTCATTTTTGTAATTTTACAAAAAATAATATTTTTTTGATAAATATTTATTTAATTTGGTTTTTTTTTTATAATTTCTTCAAAATTTTATTACAAGGTGTGTTACCATCTCTGAGAGTGATATGACTAAGTCAACATGCACTACAATCAAATACCCCAAGTCTATAAATAGGTAATGATCATGGGAAAAGATACATAATATTTACTATTATAAGTTAAAGCTCTATCTAATTTCTCATTGACTTGATCGTCGGAGCATTTTTCGCAGGCATCACTGCATGATCAAGAACATTATCTTCTTTTTTTTTATAACCAAAATTAGAGAATATTATCACCTTTAGAAAGGATTTGGAATTTGTTGATTTTCACAATCCGACTCTTCAGTTCCATGTGTAGCAGTTGGGCCAAGTCATAGCTTGGCTCTCGTTGCTCGAGGCATCTTTGCTAGAGTTATTGGGAATGATCGGAAAAAAACTTAGTTGTGGATGGGGAGAAACGGTGGTGGAACAAGTGATTGCATTGAGAAACTAATGGAATAAGCAATTGCGGGATTAAATTCCTATGATTGACGTCAAGAAATTGTAGGTCATTTTACTTATTTGATCAATGCTCCATGCTCCTCCTTTCTAAACATGATAGTAAAAAAATGTTCCTAATCAAATGATAGTGCTTTCGAAAAATACTCCAATGATCAAGTCAGTGGGGAATACTTATTTATAGTAAAGATTATGTATCTTTCATTGTTTCTTATTTATAGACTTGAGTTTACTAGTTGTAATGCATGCTGACTTGATCATATTACTCGTAGAGACTTTGACATGTGTTAGAATGAAAGTTTCTTTTTCACGTGTCTTATGGAATGTCAGGTCATGTGCGTCTTCTCTTAATGCAATATCAGTTGATGAGATTTTTTCAAGTTAGCTTGTAAGGTTACATGAACTCAACAAATCACGACGCACATGGGGGGTGGGTGATTATTTGGGAAAGTGTCTACCGACTTTACACTCAGGGGGTCCAAGTCCTTTATTCTTTTTCGAGATCTTACTCTCTAATTAATGCTCACATACTCAAGGGAACAAATTCGTCAATTCATGCCTTTCAATGGTATCCCATATGCTTTTTGCTCCATAACCAATGCAATTTTCCTTAGCCCCCACAAAATGTCAAATACCGTAATGTGGATCTAAAATTGTTGATTTGAGTTATGAATTGTGGGGCACCCTTTTTGCTTATTCAGCCCACATTGAACAATCAATCAATTCAATTTTGTTAGTTCTGCATTTTTGTTTTGTTGGAGTTTTTTAGGACCCAACATAATATCGTCAATTGTATGTGGCTTGGTTTATCTTATTATTACTTGTCCAAACATTAAATTCACAACTCATGTTCTCAGTCAATTTGTCTCCTATTCTTGTTTCATACATTAGTCTCTTCTCCTTGTTGCGTACATTACATTGAATTGCTTAGGTTTCTCGTTGAGCCATAACTTTTATCTCTTACAACATTTGGGCAAGATATGTTCCAATCAGTGCTTTCCACGTTTGTATTCTTCTTGGGGATTCTCTTATTTCTTGGAAGGGCAAGAAGTAGAATGTAGTTTTTCGTGCTGATGTAGAAGGCAGAAAGCATAATATTGTTCCTTTATGTACATCACTACAAGAGTAATCTAGTTTGGAAGTTATCTATTATGATGTCTTCTTTGCAAAATAGATATTTTTTCCAGCCCCACTATATGATATTGCAAAAACCGTAGTGCTACTCATATTGTCGAAAAACATGGAGTCTTCGATGGGTAAAAAAAGCATATAGAAATTGATTGCCTTTTTTCTGACACCATTTTTGAAAGGGAGCCATCACACTTGTGAATTTCTTCACCAAGACACACAATACCACACATTAGATTCTTTATTGGCATACTAGATGATTACATCAATAGTTTGGGGAAGGGGTGTGAAAATATGTAAGGCATTTTGTTTAATTATTAAGAATATTTCTAAAGAAACTTATATAATCTTCCTTGTAGTTCTAGATTTTTTTTTCGATAGCCCAATTCTATGATTGAATAATTATATAATTCGTAAAGAAATTATGGGAAATTAAGGATAAATGATCTTGTCCACTATGCATGCCTTCTTGGTCCCAAGCTCAAATAAAGAGGAGGCTTGGATCCCGTAGTCCTACTACAACCCTGAGCAAGTTCCAGTTGGTTTCAATTTACTTTGGTGCAAAGGTATTATTCAAGTTGTAAATCCCTAAATTCAACTTCTCCACCTTAGATATAGACTTATCAATAAATTCACATCTTCTTAGCATGTTCAAGTCATCCTTGAGATTGACAATTAGGGTATGTTCGATTCCTGGAATTTCAAAATCCATGGATTTTGAGAACCATGGGAAATAAGAAAAAAGGAACTTCATTGTTTGATTGCATTTACATGAAAAAAAAAAAAGAAGAAGAAAAGGGTGGAGGCGCATGCGGAGGGAGGAGGAGGAAGAGGTGGTCTGAAATAGAGGGAAAAGGAGGAGGTAGAAGTGGTCGGAGCCCAAAGGCATAGGGAAGAAGAAGGGGAGAGAGAGAGGTATGAGGAGTAGGAAGAAAAAGAATAAGAAGGGGGAAGAGAGAAATTAGGGCTAGATTTCATGTTCCCATGAGGTTTGGTGGGATAATGAAATCCACCAATGAGTGGATTTTTAGATTAGGTTTGACATTCATTTCCATGGAAAATGACCAATCAAATAACCAAAGATGCAATTTTCCATGAAAAATGCATTTTCCCCCCTTTTTCCATGCCTAATCAAATATATCCCAAGTATAAATATTGTGGCGGTTGAGGAAATTTGCATGATTTTGGGGAAAATAAATAGGTTTCTACTAAGAGACACAATATTGGCGAATCCATTCCTTAAAGTAGATGGACATATATCTGACAAAAAGATTTCAAGAAAAAATTAATGACTCGGAGTCCTGAGTGTAATGCCTATAGACACTTTTCCCAAAGAATCTCTCAATGCTTGCGATGTTTTGATGAGCTCATATAACCTTACACCATGTATGCTAACTTGACTGAAGCCCATTTATCGATATTGCATACTGAATGAGGACACATGCAACTTGATATTTCGTAAAATACATAAAAAAGAAATTTCTATTACGAGATGTATTATCATTTCTACAAGTGATATGACCAAGTCAACATGCATTACAATCAAAGATCCCAAGTCCATCAATAAGTGATGTTCGTAGGAAAAGGTACACAAATTTCATTATTAAGTTGAAATTTATCCTATTTCTTACTAATTTTACTCTCGAAACACTTTTCACGAGCATCACTGCGTGATCAAGAAGATCAACATCTATAGAAAATGTTTAAAATTTATTGATTTTCACAATCCAACCCTTCAGTGCCTTGTATAGCTATTGGGCAAAGCCCTAGCTTGGCTTCCATTGCTCGTTGTTTGAGGCATCTTTGCTAGACTTACTGGGAATAATTGGAAGAAAAATAGGGGTGTAAAGGAGGGCAAACGATGGTGGTGGAATGAGTTGTTGCATTAGGAAGTTGATGGAAGAAGTAATAGAGGGACTAAATTCCCACGGACGACACCAAGAAATTGAGGGTCGTTTTACCTATTCGATCCATCCTTTATGCTATTTTCTAAACATGATGGTAATGATGTTGATCAAATGGGGTTACCTATGAAAAGTAATCCGACGATCAAGTCAATGAGAATTGTATAAAGTTTCATCATAGAATAGTGAATGTTATGTACCTTTGATTGAAACTTATTTAGACTTGAGGTTATTGGTTATAATGCATGTTGACTTGATCATATTATTTGCAAAGACGTTGACATGTTTAAGATTGGAAGCTTCTTTTTTGTGTGTATTCTGTAATGTCAGGTCGCGTGTGCCCTTGTTT
Source organism: Akebia trifoliata (assembly GCF_017979445.1). NCBI lineage: Eukaryota > Viridiplantae > Streptophyta > Magnoliopsida > Ranunculales > Lardizabalaceae > Akebia > Akebia trifoliata. The sequence goes on along the minus strand of NC_141376.1, from coordinate 13,220,887 downwards.
AGTACAATATTTGTGAGAGGAATTTTTCAAGTTAACTTACAAGATTACACGAGCCCAACAAATCATGACGTCCATAAAGGTGATTATTTAGGAAAGTGCATCGACTTTACATTCGAGGCTCTAAATACTTCATTATTTTTTATATCTTGGATCAATGCGCATACTCGACTGAACAAATTCGTTAATTCATGCCTCTCAGTAGTATCGCATCTGTTTTTGCCCCAGGACCAATGTAATTTTCCTTAGTCGCCACAAAATGTCAAATCCCTTAACGTGGATGAATTATGGGACACCCTTCTAGCTTATTCTACCCACATTGAGCAATCAATTCAATATTGTTAGTTCTGCGTTTTTCTTTCTTTTATTTTTTCCTTGATTTTTTTCGTACCCCAAACAATATTGTCAATTGTGTACGACTTGTTTTATCTTAGTATTATTTGTTTAGACATTACATTCACAATTCATATTCTTAGTCAAGTAGTCTCCTTGTTTTGTACATTACATTGAATTTCTTAGTCTTCTCATTGTACCATGACTGTTATCTCTCACAACATTTGGGCAAAGATATGTTCCGATCGGTGATTTCCATTGATTTTTGCATTCTTCTTGGGGGTTCTCTTATTTCTTGGCGAATCCATTCCTTAAAATAGGTGGACATAGATCAAACAATAAGATCTCGGGAAAGAATGGACTCGGAGTCTTGAGTGTAAAGTCGGTAGACACTTTTCCCAAAGAATCTCTGAATGTGCTTCATGATTTGATGAGTTCGTATGACCTGATACCCTTTGAGCCAACATGACAGGAGCTCACTTATCGATATTGTATACTGAACGAGGATGCATACGGCTTAACATTTCGTAAGATACACGAAAAGAAACTTCTATTACAAGACGTTTCACCATCTCTGTGAGTGATATGACCAAGTCAACATGCACTACAGTCAAGGACCCCAAATTTATATATAGGTAATGATCATAGGAAAAGATGCAATCTTTACTAATATAAGTTGAAATTCTATCTAATTTGTCACTGATTCGATCGTTGAAGTATTTTTCACAAGCATCACTACATGATCAAGAAGGTCATCTTTTGAAAGAATTTAGAATTTACTGATTTTCACAATCCAATGGTGTAGTTTTGGGTCAAGCCCTAATTTGGCTTTGGTTGCTTGAGGCATCTTTGCTAGAGTTATTAGGAATGATTGGAAGAAAAATATGGGTGTAAACGGGGTCAAACAGCGTTGGTGAAGTGGTTGAATGTGTGGTTGCATTGAGAAACCAATGGAAAAAAGGATTAGAGGGACTAAATTCCCATGGATGACGCCAAGAAATTGTGGCTCATTTTACTTATTCATTGTTCCTCCTTTATGGTAATGCTCATGTTCAAATGATGGTACCTACGAAAAATACTTTGATGATCAAGTCAGTGAGTAATTGGACAAATATTTGGCTTATAATAGTGAAGATTATGTATCTTTGATTGTTACTTATTTATAGACTTGAGGTTACTGGGTATAATGCATGTTAACTTGATTATATCACTCTTAGAGACGTTGACTTGTATTATAAGGGAAGCTTCGTTTTCCTATCTTATGGAATGTCAGGTCACGTGCACCCTCATTTAGTGCAATATTAGTGGATGCGGTTTTTTGAAGTTAGTCTGCAAGTTCACATGAGCTCAACAAATCATGACGCACATGGGGGTAGTTGTTTGGGAAAGAGTACCGACTTTATACTTAGGGTTCCGAGTCTTTCATTCTATTTTTTTATCAACAAAGAAATTTATTGAAAGAAGAAAAGATACAACAAGAAAAATGGGTGGTCGAGGTGACCAACCCGAAAAGACAAAAGAAGAAAAAACAAAAATAGAAGGAGTTCCACCTAAAAAGGTTACTCCAATAAAGTACAAACCCTAAGGAGCGAATTTGTCAATTCATGCCCCTCAGTAGTATCCAATCTATTTTTTTGTTCTCGGAACCAATACAATTTTCCTTAGCCCTGACAAAATGTCAAATCCCTTACCATGGATCTAAAATTGTTGGTTTGACTTATGAATTGTGGCTTCTGGGGTACCCTTTTAGCTTATTCTTAGTTCTGCATTTTCCTTTCATTTATTTTTTCCTTGATTTTTTTTGGACCCCCACGATATCATAAATTGTGTGTGGCTTGCTTTATCTTGTTATTATTTTTCTAGACATTACATTTGCAATTCATATTCTCAGTCAATTTGTCCTCTTGTTTCGTACATTACATTGAATTGCTTAGTCTTGTCGTTGTACCATAACTATTGTCTTTCACAACATTTGATATGTTCCGATCGATGTTTTCCATGGGTTTTTGCATTCTTCTTGGGGGTTCTCTTATTTCTTGGTAGGGCAATAAGTAGAGTGTTTTTTCCCGTTCTAATGTAGAAGGCAGACGCAGAATATTGTTCATTTGCGTCCATCACTACAGAAGTAATCTGGATTGGAAGTCATCTGTTTTGATGTGTTCTTCACGAATTGGATTATTTTTTTCAGTCCCACTATGTGATATTGCAAAAAATCTTGGTGCACTCATATTGCCGAAAAACATGGAGTCTTCAATGGTTGAAAAATGCATATAGAAATTTATTGTCATTTTGTCCGACACCATTTTTGAAAGGCAACCATCATATTTGAGGATTTCTTCACCAAGACACAAGCAGTACCATACTCTAGATTCTTTGTTTGCAAACTCCATAAAGAATATTTTATTAATTATGAAGAATATTTTTGGCATTTTGCTATCATTATATTTAGAGTCATTCTGGAGTGACCTCAAGCTGGAACCTCACATCACACTTGTTGACGTGAAAGTGGATAGGAACCATAGATGCTTTTCACTCGTATCTCGATGAAAAGCATCTATGGTTCCCATACACTTTCACATCGAGAAGTGCGACATGAGGTTCCAGCCTGAGGTCACTTCAGCATTATTCTTATATTTATGTATAAAAACCTTCTTGTAACCCTAAGTTTGAATGGAGAACTCCATCAATTGAAAACACATTTGTTCATGGTTGAAATGCTGTTTTTGCTGATTTAGAATCTTGAATCTTAGTAACTTTTTTCATTGCTCGCATTAGTTTTTCTTGGGGACTGTCCACTTGCAGATCATTTAGAACTAATTGCACCTCATCACTCCAAAGATCCACATTGCACTTCAAATGATTGCACACCCAAAGAAAGAAAGAAAAATCATATTCTTACTCAACGCATACACACATGCATGCGGGCGTGCGGGCGACATGTGATTCGCACGTAATTGTGAGCAAGGGTGACTTGTGATCTGCATGTAGTTGCTCCCTTTTTCTTTTCTTTTTTTTCTTTTTTATAATTTTCCTTTGTTTTTAGTAGTGGAGGGATGATATCTCTTGCAATTGAACTATTAAGTTTTCTTTGTACAGCCTTAAGACCTATATGTGTTATATGTGTACTCCATGGTAGAAAAATAAGAGTGAAAGCTTCTGCTGAATTGATTTGATCCATTAATCTAAAAAATATTGAGAACTCTTTGCGATATTGTTTGTTTGCCTAAAGCTGTATTGCAGTTGGTACATTGATGTCTTCAGCTCAAACCATCAAAGAGCGGCATCCATGGAGTAGTCATGTTACACCTTATCTAATAAATGTTCTCCTACCATAGTTCATGTTTGAGACCAAAAACTACTAGGACTTAGTGGTAATGTTGCAGATATTTTGTGAAGGATGGATATGCAGCATTGAATTTTCTATTTCGATACCAATTTTTTCTACTTAATCCAAGGGATTATTATTTAGTAGGGGAATCTGCCAGCCTTATTATAGGTCTCTTCCTGTGAATTTATGCTTAGGTTTGATCTTATACAATCAGCTCTTCAAGGTTTGCAGTTTATGTTAACCGCAGAACAATCACTTAAGTAGAATTGTTTCATTACCATTTTTTTTTTTGTGGGCAAGCTGGACGACTGGACTATAAAACTAGAAAGTCTCAAGAACCTTGGCCTGGATCATCCATGCCAAGATTTAAATTTATTTCTATAACCACCTTAACCTAATTTGTTTTATGACGGGACCTTATGCAAATGCGGTATCATGCACCCAGATTCAGGAATATTTTATCATGCCCTCGCAGTAGCCCCCCTTGATCCCAAAACTTTCTTCATGCTCTAGGGCGGAGAGACTGGCTCAAATCTTGAATCTACTTAACGAATTTCTTTGATTCCCACACAACTGCCGACCTCAGTTTTTGAGCTGTGTTGCCTTTGTAACCGTCCTGTCTTGCATTTAAAGAAGTCAGGACAAGTGTCGTTCCTATATTGATTGTGCCTTCTCATCGTGCATAGTGGGACAAGTAATTTTGAATAACAAAAATTGTTAGTGACTTGAGATTTCAGAGACCTCCTGCAGGTGTATCAGTTGAGAGATTGTAGAAGGTCTGAAGGTCAGGATTTTACCCACAAATACCATTAAGGCCATTTTATACTTGTAAGTCTTCTTCATAAAGAACTGTATATTGAGTGAATGGTGAAACACGTTTTCGAATCTTTATTTATTTATTTATTTATTGAAGTTTGTGTGTTTTCAAATGAAGCGTGATATTTTTTATTTTAAATTAAATGGAGGAATAAAGACTCTTTTAGCTATAAGCCCAAATATCTGGAAGAGGCTTTAATGACAAAGATGCGTATGTTTTATTTTTCTTCGCAGTTGTTGTATGACTTGTTAATGGATGTAAATGAACTTTGTGTGGTATTTTAGTGCTTTAAAACAAAATTAAATATCATGAACATACAATATTTTTAAAAGGATAAATAAATTCTATGATATATCATAAGCTGGTTTTTTTTTTCCCTAATTCAATATATTTCTCATTTTTTTATTAGTTAAGTTTTTAATGAGTTTGCTTATGTTTTACAATTGATCATCTAACTGATAACATGAACCATCTGACCTATTGTTTTCTTATGGTCACCCAGGAAAAATGTGATGAACAATCAATCAATCTATCAATGAAACTAATGTTTTGGGACTTTTTTCGGTGCTTGTTTTAAAAGTTGGGAGAGGCATTCGAAGATTTATCGAAGACTGATATGGATGTGATGCTTAATGAGCCTTTAAAATGGTAAAGAGGAACTTTTGGTTGTCACAAGTGGTGGAAGGATACATCAAGATGAGCCATAGTTGATGATCATGTGAGGACGATCCTTGTAGAGAGACAGTCAATCTATTCTCTGAGGAATCCAGCTTGAGGATTATAAGTGGAAAGGCGTGGACAGACTGATGTTATGTATACAAACATGACATGGATTTATAAAGATCACAAGTTTTGCTCATAGAGCCCTCCATTTTGTTTGAACTTTAGTAAATAATAATACAATTCTTTTGTTCTACCCTCTATAACTTAAAAAAAAGGCTACAATGGAATGTTGATCCACATTGATATCCTCCTCTCTAATCTCTACCCCAATGATAAGGTAAGGAAGCAAAAAAGAGAGGACTTTTACCTTTATGAACAAAGAGCTATCGTGTGCACTCCTAAGAAAATGGATCTAGATGACGGTAAAAAGCTTCTAAATGATCCAAAGGAAAATAAGATTCATTTCAAGCCAAAATCTTCTTTCATGGACTCAAAAATTTGGAAATCCAGGTAGAGAGAGAGAGAGAGAGTTTATTAAAGGCTCTAAAATTCTCATTTTTTCTTAATTGAAACAATTATATATACAATGTTGTGTACAGCGGAAATATGGAACAAGGAACCAATAGCTTAGTGAATAGTTGTTGGGGTACAATAGGTACACCTGGATTTTAGTTGGAAATAGTTCTATACTGCTTCATCGTCATTACTGTTGTCGAGCTCAAGGCCTTCTGCTGCTAGAAGCTGACTGATGACCTTTTTCTTGTCTTCCTCTGCCTTTTTCCGCATTATATCCCTTTTCTTGAGCACAAGTGTATGTCGCTTAAGGGTATTGGCATAATTCTCCATGGATGCCTTCTTTTCTTTTGCCAGGATCCTCCTCTCCTCCTCTGGGTCAACCTGAAAATAACACCACAAAACATAGATATAGTTGTCGAAGAATAATTAGATGATGGCCAGGGGTGGAGCCAGGATTTTCTTGTAGTGGGGAGCAAACTAATGGTTAGTTGTCTAGTTGAAGAACTTGAAGATGAATGGTTTTAGGGAGAAATTCAGAGGTTTTTGGTTAGAAGTTGAAGAAAAGGATATTTAGGCCATTTTCAATTAGTATATCAGCAGGCCCGGTCAGGAGGCAATGTCATGAACAAAAAATTGAGAAGAGGGGGTGGGGGGGGAGGGGGGGGAGGCGGGCGGCAAAAATTGGAGGGAAGTGAGGGTGTGGGGGCAAATGGGTCAAGTAATTAGTTGAAAATATAGGGGTGAATCAAAGTTCTGTGAGGACAATTGCCCCCACCAGCTCCGCTCCTGATGATGCCATAGAGAGGGACCTCATTCCCTTTTCCCGTTTGCTGGGGTATTTGAAAAGAAAGGAATAGGAGAACCTTTGAAGGAATAGGACCTCATTCATGGTGTTTTTTTTTTCATCTGGTGTAACCGATTTAGAGATTTTAGAGGCATTTTTCTTTGAGGATTTCATCTTTAAATGCGAGCTTGTCGTGAAGGGAGGAATCAGTTTGTTCTCTTTCTCTTGAGGCCATCTCATCCTTGTTTATTATTTATCCAACAATTAAAAAAAGTGTACTGTAAGAATGGAAGGCAGGCACTCCTCAGAAAGAATAACACTTTGCCTCTGTAATCTTGAGATCTAGGGGCCCTAACCTCTCCCCAGACAATCTTGAAAATTTTCCATCACATTTCAATCTTGAATTCTAGTGTCATACTAAGATGGTCCACTTTACAACAATTAATTTATAAAATGAAAGAAAAACTGCTTGGCACACCTGCAAAATAACCACAAATCACTGCATATCAAATAGTGGCGATTGCCATTTCACATGGCCTGATTACCCAATAATAGCAAATGTTTGTGGGTGAATGTCGCTATGCATCACCTGTAAACTATTGCGAGTGAAACCCCTTAAGAAACTGCCCTAAAACTTTTGCTGGCCTTTTTGTGTCACAAATTTCTATGCAAAACATTTTTTATTTTATTTTTTCAATTATTGTGGGTGTACCAAGAATGGCCATAGATTATGCATCCTTCTGTGTTATTGGAACGGAATAACTCTTTCTTTCCCAAATCGGAATGAATAAAGAAGCATTTAGGAATATGCATTACCTTTGAACGTGAAAGACGCCGAACACGGAGATTCATCTCACGCTGCTGCTGCTCAGCCCAGGCTGCAATTGCCATATCACCTCGCTGATCAAACGCCTTTCGCTTTTTCATAAGCCATTCCATCCATGCTTGAGAAGCCTGGCAGAACAGTCAGAAGAAGGATGTATGAGTGATTAGAATGAGAATAAGCCCGCATCTAACATGAAATTCACTGGGAAATCCTCCAAATGGCTACAGATTTAATCCAGGTTTGCTTCTTCTATTACTTTTTTTTATAGGTGCTTCATCAATAACTTAAGCAAGTTAAGCATTTATGATTAATTATAGAAATTAACTCAAAGAACAAAACCGAATACAGTAGACAGCTAATTGTATCATATAATTATCACTATCTATTTGTAAGCTATAAAACAACAACAAAGCCTAGTCCCAAAATAACAACTTTTACCTTCATTGGGTTGACACGATGCTCGTTATCATATTGCCTCCGCTTCTCCCCATCAATGAGCAACTCATAAGCAGCTTGAATCTTAATGAATCGAGCTTCAGATGTTTCACCTTCCTCAAGAGTCCCTCTACCATTGTATACTTCAACATGGTATCAAGACTGATCAGTTAACGATCACAGGAAAATTCTCAGAAAGTTAAGTAACACCAAAAAAAAACGGTAAAGATCATGAATGAGACTAGCCACAACAATTCTAAGAAATTAAAGTTACCACGCTAAGTCTGTATAGGTGTAACCATGGTAAAGTTTAGTCTAGAGAAGTTATATGACACCACACTCCAAAACTAGAGTGTAAAAGGAAAGATCTTCGTTGCAAATGGCAAAACCATCTCAATCAACTCCCCTTCATTTTATCACTGATTGGAGACACTCCTAGGTAGGTCGCCTTGACCTCTGTTGCTGTAGTTGTTGCTCTCTTTCAATTAAAGTTAACTTATCAGGAGAAAAAAAAACGTCTCACATTTTTATCACATGTACCCCAACAGGCTTGTCTTGGCCACACTCATTCTATGTACATGTGTTTATTGATTGCCCAGCATAACATATAGCTACTTTTATACCATATTACACAATTTCCTTTGGCCCAATTGGTATGCACATGTTACATAACACTTCAGAATCACATCTCTACTTTAGCCACTCAATTGTTATTTTGTAGGCAGCATTTGCATCAAAATCACGAACCCTATGGATATTCAAACCAAGATATTAAAGATGGTGACTTTGGAGCGCATCCTGGCCACAAATCAACAGCAGCCACCTCTTTGTTGCCTAATTACCACCATATAATCATTTTAAATGATTATCATATCCTTAATTGGAATGAGGTACATCCAGTGCCACTCCTTTTCTTTGAATTTACTCAATCCCTTCTTCAGCATGCCATATTCGCTGTTCGTCCTTATTGTGGGGTATCCTAAACAAAGAATAGCCAAGCATTTGTTTTCTTCAACTTCATTATCTGCTTTGATCAAATATGAATACAATAACAAGCTATAAATCTGAACATAGTTGTTTTTTTGCCAATTGTTCTTTAATTCTCCCAAGAATGTGGATTCACCCCATCAAGAGTGCAAATGCTCTGGTGATCGTGCAAAGTGATAAGCTTTACAGCTAAGTTAGTCTTCAAGAAAATTTGTAACGCTGATGGAGGAAAATTAGAATCTTAAAGCTCTAGAACCATTCAAAACTTTTGATTCAACATGACTCTTTTTATTCATTTGATTTTTTTTTTTTCTACTTTGTTAAAAGTGCACAGTAATTGAATCAGAGAAATCAACTTGTCGAGCATTGAGCTTCAAAACCAGGGGGTGGCTAACGTTATTATGGAAACCTTAGGAAAGGCTCTTGTAGTTTTCCCAATTGTTAAAAAAAATAAGTGTGAGCCAACCATGACCACCAAAAAGGTCTCTACTCCCAACCCCAACACACACTATGCAATAGAAAATATCATCTACTGAACCGAACAGAGAAATGTACACATGCATCTTTTTATGAGAATTTCATTAAGAAGAAAATTAAAAAATAAATAAATAAATAAAAACAAGAGGATACAAAGAAAACACAAGCCCAAGAGGTTGAGATGACATTCCTAGGCAAAAGCGATAAAGATACACAAGGGATAAGACCCTCCTCTAATGATGCGATCCCACCTAAACACCAAGTCTCGAAAACCATACCACTACATTCCTCAAAAATAACATTATTTGCTCTTCCCAATACAAACTATATTTGAGACTTATTCTTACTAAGCTAAAAATATCAACTGCTGATTTGATAAATACGTTGTTCAGATTAGAAAAGCATAAAGGCAGAGAGATGAAGAAACAAACCATCTGGATGGTAAAATTTGGCCAGGCGTCTATAAGCAAACTTTATCTTCTCTTCATCAGCATCCCTTTCCAACTCTGTAAATTAAAAACAAAATAACAATAAAAAATTTAGCCACAATGAATAAAATGATAAACAGGAAATGGAAGTCATGATAAACAGGAAATGGAAGTCATTTTTCTACTTTTTTAGAGTTGCTATTGTCACACCAACTTTTACTAATGCCACAACAATTCCTATGTAAATCACCAAAGAATTGCACACAGTTGGTGTGGTGTTAGTAAAATTCGGTGTGGCAAAAGTAACTCTTTTTTGAAAAACGAATGAACTCTAGCAATGCATAACATGATGCCAGCGTAGATACATACATATATCCAAGTACATGAAAATGCATGTATTTTGATAACTTCGTTAAACAAAGATGGATTAAAACAAAATTGGACAATTAGAGACCCAGACAGAAGAAGCAACACAAACTACTTAAAAAGGCAAACAAGCAGATCAATCCTCGAAACAAATGCATTTCCTGATTTTGCTCAATCTCTTCTGACAGCAACAATTCCCGATCATATTAGACAATTGCATTCTAGATCTTCTAAAGTAATTTGTTGAAAGCATTAATATCTATACATCTGTTCAGACCACGGTTTTAAAACTCGTCCAACACTGAGATTACTGTTAGTCCATTCAGACTACCAATGTGAAACACATGTTAGAACATGACTTGGGAGAGTCATCTGAGTCTTGGAGGCATCCAAGGCAGATATCTACCATGAATCACCCGTCTCAGCTTTGCAAACTTGGTCAAGTTGATCAGTTCTCACATTTTTCATCATTTTTGAGAATTTAAATGGTTGTATTGTATATAAATTATATTTTATGATTGGGCATACATTAATACAGCTTAAAATATCAAAATAAACAGTATTTAATAATAAAAATACATTTATAAAAACCATTTTAAATCAACACGATAAACAAAACATAAATAACAGAATTCAAAGAACTTTATCAAATATATAACATAAAAATTACTGTGTTCTCTCCCAATGGAAATTCGAAAGTAACAAAAAAACGAAATTAGGTTTTAAGGTGAGTTTTTACCAAGTGTTTCGTACGGAGATTTCTCATCGGTCCATTTGGATGCCCTAACGAGTGTTCTCCTCGAATTCACACCGTAGAGCGGATTAATCTTCAGCAAATCAGGGTGACTGAACCAAGGAGATGATACAGAGGGCGAAGAAACTCGATATGATCTGTAATAACGGTTTCGAAAAGAAAACCCTAATCTAGATCGGTCTCTGCAACCACAGATGAATGAAGAGAAGAAGACTACATGAGGGCGACAGATTGCTCTTAGATTGCTCATATCTTTTCTGATCTCTCTGTTTTCTTCCTGAATTTGATGTAGATGAGAGATCGATAGAGGAAGAATTAGGGTTTGGTGGTCTGAGTTGCTTCTTCACATGACGAGATTGGAGAGAGAGAGAAGAAATCTCTTTCCTTCTTCCCGGGAAATTTTGTGGATGGTTTGGTTCCGGATGGAAGTGGCCTTTTACCATTTAACCCTTGTTATTGTTATTCCGTTGGGATTATGGTTTTAAAACTCGTTTTCTCGTCTCGTCTATGAAGGAGATCGGGTCGTCTCGAACGAGTAATCCAATTTATTCGAGTCATCTCGTTCAAAAATGAGACAGCGTTTTCAAATGGTTTGAGATGCCTTGTTTATCCGTCTCGTTGGTGGACGATAGCAGACGAATGGAACGAGTTATCTATGGTAACATTTAAAATTGGATAAGTCTAAACATGGTTTTTAAACTAGGTATCGCGTCTCGTCTCGTTCAACTCTGATATCGATTCGTCTCGGATGAGTTTTCCGATACATTTGAGACGTCTCGTGAGATAACTCATAAAATTAAATGTGAGACGTAAAACTCAATCAAAAAATAACTTTGTGAGTTGGTCTCATTCAACTTTGATACCGAGTTAACTCGGACAACACGTCTTGATCTCGGACGAGTTTAAAATCCATGAGTCTAAATCACTTTATTCACCATAATCATTGCTCATTTGTTATTAGGGTTGGCAATGGATCAGATAACATCGGCTTACCCGAGCATGGTTTTAAAATTTGTTTTGACGTCTTGTCTCATCCATGGACAAAATCGGGATGTGTCGGACAGATAAATCATTTGACACTTATTTATTTTTATATATTTATATAAAAATAATCATAATATTTTTTTATTATAAAATTAGGCAAATTAGAACATGTTTAATCATCAAATCATATTTTATTTAGTTAATCAATATTTAAATCTATAAAAAAAAAACTATTTTAATTAAAATATACAAATTCCTGATTGACTCGGACAAGTTTTTCAAAATATCATTTGAGTAATCTCATTTGTCCTGCAAGGTTTTGCACACGTAAAATATTTTGTCTATCCGTCTCGTTCATAGACGATACCGAGGTGATTCGGGCAAGTCGTCTCGATCTCGGATGAGATTTAAAATCATGTAATCAAGTCATCCAGCCCGAATTATTTGGGTACGTATACATTTTTTTATCCAATTAAAATTTTGGAAAATTATCCATAATTATTTGTCAATGTTTTTTAGGATCGGAGATAGATGTGCATTATATCCGATCCAAATATTTGTTTACCCAAGTTTAAAATGATAATTTCACAATAAATCATCCATAATTATTGCGCATATGATATGCTTTGTCTATCGCCCACGGCTATCTGTAGTGACTATAGTATATTTAGTGTGCCATGCCACACTAGTGTTCGTACTTCGTTGGAAGGACTGGAGTCGACCGCGTGCTAGACCTTGATGAGGTCATGGCCGCAAAACCGACAGTTCTGGAGTTTTAATCGCCAGGTACCCTTTTGGTTCTCAACAGATTGACCTTATTTTCCTCACCCACGACATCTGAAATACCTTGTGGGAAACGAGACTCCACAAAAAACATAGTCATGTCGTTGTGATGATTGAGCTTCCCCCTCATACATGAAAAAAGGTGGGTTCGATGGTTTTTCTAGGTGAGAATATATCATATAACCAAATTTAAAATGATAAATTCACAATAAAATAGCACCATGTTTACAAGTTGAAAAATTATATATATGGGTCCGTTCAGCAACAAACATTTTGGAAAAATATTTTTCAAAACATGCATCCTCACCAAAAATCAGCCCATTCCAAAACCTCTAACCCCATGTTTTCAAGTTGAAAAATCGTGGACCGTCCATTTTTTGTAAACCATTTTTGATGGGGTTAAAAGTTTTGGAATGGGCTGATTTTTGGTGATGATGATCTCCTCACCATTCCAAAACCTCTAGCCTATGTTTTGAAAAATGTTTTACCAAAATGTTTGTTGCTGAACATTTCCCTATATATATATATGGGTCCCGTTCGCCACCCTAAGCTTTACCTTACACTTTAACAAACATGTTTTGTCCTACATGGGTTAGAAGTTTTGGAATAGGCTGATTTTTGGTGAGGAGATCATCCTCGCCAAAAATCAGCTCATTTCAAAACTTCTAACCCCATAAAAAATGGTTTACAAAAAATGGACGGTCCACAATTTTTCAACTTGTAAACATGGGGCTAAAAATTTTGGAATGGGCTGATTTTTTGTGAGGATGATCTTCTAATCATAGAGATCATCCTCACCAAAAATCAGCTTATTCCAAAACTTCTAACCCATGTAGGATAAAACACGAGTGTAGGCTAAAGCTTAGGGTGTTGAACATTTCCCTATATATATATCGCCACCCTATGCTTTACCAAACGAGTTTTGTCCTACATGGGTTAGAAGTTTTGGAATAGGCTGATTTTTGGTGAAGATGATCTCTATGGTGAGGAGATCATCCTCACCAAAAATCAGCCCATTTCAAAACTTCTAACCCCATAAAAAATGGTTTACAAAAAATGGACGGTCCACGATTTTTCAACTTGTAAACATGGGACTAGAAATTTCGGAATGGACTGATTTTTTATGAGGATGATCTTCTAATCGTAGAGATCATGCTGATTTTTGGTGAGGATGATCTCTATGGTGAGGAGATCATTCTCACAAAAAATCAGCCCATTCCAAAACTTCTAACCCCATAAAAAAATGGTTTATAAAAAATGGATGGTCCATGATTTTTCAACTTGTAAACATGGGACTAGAAATTTCGGAATGGACTGATTTTTTGTGAGGATGATCTTCTAATCGTAGAGATCATCCTCACAAAAATCAGCCCATTCCAAAACTTCTAACCCATATATGACAAAACAAGTTTGGTAAAGCGTAGGGTAAAGTGTAGGGTGTTGAACATTTCCCTATATATATATATGGGAAATGTTCAACACCCTAGCTTTATCCTACACTTTAACAAACGTGTTTTGTCCTACATGGGTTTGGAATGGGCTGATTTTTGGTGAGGATGATATCTATGATTAGAAGATCATCCTCACAAAAAATCAGCCCATTCCGAAATTTTTAGCCCCATGTTTACAAGTTGGAAAATCGTGGACCGTCCATTTTTTGTAAACTATTTTTGATGGGGTTAGAAGTTTTTGAATGAGTTTATTTTTGGTGAGGATGATCTCCTCACCATAGAGATCATCCTCACCAAAAATCAACCCATTCCAAAACTTCTAACCCATGTAGGACAAAACACGTTTGTTAAAGTGTAGGGTAAAGCTTAGGGTGGGGAACGGGACCCTATATATATATATGGTTCCATTTGGCACCCAACTATTTGCCCAACATGTTTTGTCCTCCATGGGTTAGAAGTTTTGGAATAAATTGATTTTTGGTGAGGATGATCTCTATGGTGAGGAGATCATCCCCACCAAAAATCAGCCCATTCCAAAACTTCTAATCCCATCACAAATGGTTTATAAAAAATGGACGGTCCACGATTTTTCAACTTGTAAACATAGGGTTAGAAGTTTTGGAATGGGCTGAATTTTGGTGAGGTCGATCTTCTAATCATAGAGATCATCCTCACCAAAAATCAGCCTATTCCAAAACTTCTAACCCATGTAGGACAAAACATGTTGGGCAAATTGTTGGGTAAATGGTTGGATGTTGAACATTTCCTTATATATATATATATATATATATGTATGGGTAGCGTTATCTGGCCAACAGTTTGACAAACATTTTGGCAAACACATTTTTCAAAACATGGGTTAGAGGTCTTGGAATGGGCTGATTTTTGGTGAGAATGATCTCTACGGTGAGGTGATCATCATCACCAAAAATCAGCCCATTCCAAAACTTCTAACCCCATCAAAAATGGTTTACAAAAAATGGACGATTCACGATTTTTCAACTTGTAAACTGGGGCTAGAAGTTTTGGAATGAGCTGATTTTTGGTGAGGATGATCTCCTCACCGTAGAGATCATCCTCACCAAAAATCAGCCCATTCCAAGACCTCTAACCCATGTTTTGAAAAAGTGTTTGCCAAAATGTTTGCCAAACTGTTGGCCAAATAACAGGACCCTATATATATATATATATATAGGGAAATGTTCAGCACCCTAAGTTTTACCACACACTTTAACAAATGTTTTTTGTCCTACATGGGTTAGAAGTTTTGGAATTAGCTGATTTTTGGTGAGGATGATCTCTATGATTAGAAGATCATCCTCCCCAAAAATCAGCCCATTCCGAAATGTTTAGCCCCATGTTTACACGTTGAAAAATCGTGGACCGTCCATTTTTTGTAAATCATTTTTGATGGGGTTAGAAGTTTTGGAATGAGCTGATTTTTGGTGAGGATGATCTCCTCACCATAGAGATCATCCTCACCAAAAATCAGCCCATTCCGAAACTTCTAACCGATGTAGGACAAAACACGTTTGTTAAAGTGTGTGGTAAAACTTAGGGTGCCGAACGGGACCTATATATATATATATATATAGGATCAGGTTCAACAACTAACGTTGGTAGCCAATATTTTGTCCTATACAGGTTAGAAGTTTTAGAATGTGCTGATTTTTCTGAGAAAGTTGTTTACAATTTCAGGAATCGTGGATTGTTAATTTGTAAACCACTTTTGATGGTTTAGAGGTTTCAAATTGGACTGATTTTTGAACCTAACCCATACATATATCACAAGCAACTCCCTGTAGTAGTATGTTGTCTACCAGTTGTAATATATTCAATATGTCATGGCGCACCAGTATTTCTTGGAAGGACTAGAGTCGACCTCATGCTAGACCTTGATGAGGTCTTGGCCACATAATTGGCAATTTCAGAGTTTTGATCGCATGATACCCTTTCGGGGCTATGTGGATTGACTGTATTTTCCTCACCCACGAGATCTGAAATATCTTGTGGGGACGGGGGTACACAGAAACAAAGTCATGTTGTCACGACAATTGAGTTTCTCCCCGTACACCAGAAAAAGGTTGGTTCAATGGTTGTTCTGGGGTGAGAATATACATATATACTTTTTATAGGATATCCATACCTGACTCGTACCCCAATTTCAAGTGGATATCCGAATCATATACATATATATCCTTTGACTCCTAAGAATGACTCATGAAAAAGACACATGATCCCAACCCTTTAAACACAAAATCCATTGGTTGAGATTTATGAGTATCTTAATAACATAAATATTAGAGTTACTTATCCCAAGGATAAATCTCAACCATTGGATTTTGCATTTAAAGGGTTGTAATCCTTTGTCGCGATTTCTATTTTCACGTCTGTCCCTTGATCGGCTCCTATATATATATATATATCATTATGTATATATATGACTCAAATATCTGCTTGAAATTGGGGTACCTGGATATCCTTTAAAAAGTATATATAATCCTCTAAAAAGTTGGATAAATAGTCGGATACAAATATCCCTAACAAAATCGGATGAAAATTGGATATGGATAACTGGATATAGAGTCGAATACAAATATATGCTTCATCCGACCCACACCTGGTCCATTGCCAACCTTATCTATTATTGGACTCGAGAAATGACACAAGATCTTAACTGCGTCAATACAAAATCTAATATTGGTTGAGATTTTATGCGTATATTAACATTACATATCTCGATTATACTTATCTGAAAAATGATTTTGAATCATTGGATTTTGTGTTTACACAATCAAGATCTTGTGTCATTTCTTGAGTCAACTGAAGTTGACCCACATACTTATATTTAAATAAGGTGGTTTAAAAATTGCTCAGTCACAAAATTATGTTTCTATTTAGATAATTACTTACAATATTAAAATTTGATTATTTTTCTCAAAAATACAAAAGCTAGTTGACTAAGATGATATCCAAAATATCAAGGAATCATAATGGATATTGGACAAGTCAATATGAAGGACAATTCACAATGAAAATATTGCTCACTCATGGCCAATACCACAAGATGACTTGGACGAATCATTCAGTCTCGGAAGGTTTTTTTTTTTAAATCATGATCATTTGGAAATGGGTTAATATTTTTCTTGTTGGATTTTTCTAATCTCGGACAAAGTTTAATGTTAAATAACAGACAAATGGCTACGATGAGAGGAAAAACACATGTCCTAGGAATTAGTTAATGTCGCAGTCTTCGTACCACTTGAATATCAAGGTTCCATGCATCTGATCTAGATTAAGCATAATTTTCCTACATCCACAAAAACAATGGAATAAACTATCTCAACTTCCTTCTCACCAATTTTTTTGTTCAATAAATAAAATTTAGCTACTTCAATTTCTTGTTACTCAACAACTTATCCAGTACTAATAATGGAATATGTTATTTTTACTTGAGAAAAATTAGGCATAAGTCCATAGTTGTGAAAGTTTTCTAACCATTTTGCTTTTGCTTAGTACTTGTAAAATGTACAAAAAATTCACCCAGTTTGGCATTGGAAAATTTTGTGGTCTTTTCCAATGATTTTCTAGACGGTAAAGTTTTGTAAGAATTTTTTGTCGAAACTGTGGGAATGTACAAAATTTTGAGATTATCTTTGATTGATAAAAGGCAAACTATAAGTCCAACAAAAATTTGTGATGAATTTGTAGAGGGGCAAACAAGGTGCCTATAATATTTTATAGAATAATGCTCGATTGACTTCAATTCACACTTTGCTGACAGGGAGGTGTGTACGGAATCATATATGATTTTCATCGAGATGCAAGTGAAAAGCATCTATGATTGTGTGTGCAACTCCACTTCAGCAAAGTATGAATCGAAGTCACTCCAGCATGACTCTATTTTATATTACTTTAATCTATGATATTTTCCAAATGTAAATATTATTTTTTGAACAACTTACCCTTTATTCTTACATAAAATATTTTGAAAAACAAAAAAACATTATTCTAATAGAAAATGGGTAAAAGTGAATTATTTGTGTAAAGATGAAACCTAAGGTGAGATGGTGGGACACTTTTTGGGTAGTATTTGGTAAAAATTGATCCAATTTCATGACTTTTTTAATTGTTTTTCTTGTTAATGAAAAGTAGGAGAATGATTATTTTAAAAAATGAGAAATATGTAAATTTACCCAACATGGTATCAGAGCGAGTTAAGAGAAACTAAGTGGATAAGTTAAGAAATCATAACTTGATCTAATACCATATCGTTATATGAGCATATTTCCCAATACACTAAATGCCGTGTTGTCAAATATGAATATATCATGTAGAATTCTAATTTTTAATCGATGTGGGACTAAGAAACCAACCAAAGCACCCCTTTCAGAAGATTCATGTGATGAGAATAAAATAAAATTTTAAGATATTGGGACACGTTGAATGCAAACAAAACTACTTCAAACCAATAAGGCCCACCATCTAATTGGCCTATATACATATCTAAAAATCTATGCATTCTGGTCACAAGTACTTGATTTTTAAATTCATTTTGGGTCATATGCCATTTCTTTAACAGAAACTATTTGAATCATGGTTTCAAAACTCATCCAAGACGTATCATTCGATTCATCTTGATATCAGGCATGGACGAGATGAATTGGACAAGTCAATTTTTTGGACGAGATTTATAACCCTGAACGACACATCTCAAACGTATTAGAAAACTCGTGTAAGACGACTCAATATCTAACATGGACAAGAAGAGATGCAAGACCGAGTTTTAAAACCATGATTTGAATGGGTGAAATCGATAAATCTTGAAATATTTAGAGAGATCTCATAAGTGAAAATTGCTAAAAGATAAAATAATTTTACACAAAAAAAAGGTGTTATCTTCAACCATGGTTTCTAATCTCGTCAAAGATTGAGACTAAATATCATATACCAAGGAGTGGGATATACCATGTGAATCATCTCACACATGATCTTTTTTGGCAACCTTGATGACTCTAGCAGTATTTTGAAACTCTCGACCGAGTCAATGAAATTTGACCAAGTCACTCGGGTTTTATATTTGTTGTTAAAATAGTATTTCATAATTTAAATAATTTTTTTAAAGTAAAAGATTTGATCGTTTGACATAATCTTCTAATCCATCTTATTTTATAAAAAATAACTTATAATTATTTATTTATACATATAATTATTACTTACAAATATAAACTATTTAAGTCAATTTATTTTTATTCATGAACACACACACACACACACACACCACACACACACACACACACACACACACATATATATATAAATATATATATATATATATATATATATATATTATATATATATATATATATATATATATATATATATATATTTGTATTCAAATAATTATAATTGTTATGGCGGTCTAGAAATTATTCAGTCAAAAATTATATTTTTATCTAGAAAATAAATATGTAAATTTTTAAAAATTAACTATTTTTATCAAAAAAATATGTTTAAAAACTAATTGATTAATCTAATATTTCCAAAATATCAACCGAGTCACAGTGGATATTAGACAAGTTAGTATGAAGGAAGATTCACATAGAATATCTTGCTCGTTCATGGTCAATACCGAGATGACTTAAATGAATCATTTTGGTTTAAGACGATTTTTAAACCCCGACCCAACCTCGCCATTAAACACTATTTTTTGTTTCTTTTTCTTAATCAAATTAAAAATTCTTTAATTTTTTAATCAAAGCAAATCCTAATAAGATATTAGAAAATGCATCCCAACTTTCTTATTACATGTAGAGGTGAATTTTGTGATCATCTTGAGATTCTCGTTCTCTCGATCAAACGATCTACAACTTCTCGAGATCTTCCATATTCCATAGAGCCTCCGATACCTAAGTTAGTTATAGAGAAAATTCTTAAGACTCCTTTCAAGTTATGAACTGGTAGGAAACTTAGTTTAAAATACTTACATGTTTGAGACTGTCCAACAGAAGTAAGGATTAACAACCCATAGAAAAAGAAATTAGATCCCAAGATCATTTATGAATATTTCATTGGTTATCCAAAAAAATCTAAAAGATACAAATTCTATTGTCCAACCACAATACCAAAATAGTTGAAATTGAAAATGCTAGATTCTTGAAAAATGATGAGATTAATGAGAGTGTAAAATCACGTAAAATAACTCTCAAAGAAATAAAAGTGGTACCACCTCTTAATATTCAACTGTTGATTCTCAAAATATTTAACTTGAGTAGATTGGACAATAGTTAGAGCAAGTTGGTTCACTACTCAATCAGGATTCAACATTGTAATTAAAGATTTACCACCAGTAGTTCTGAGAAGATCTCTAAGAGTAAAAAGACTTGCTATGTTAAATGATTACGTGATGTATCTATAGGAATTTGATTTTGATATTAAGATAATAAAGATCCGATTACATTTTCACAAACAATGAAAAATAATGATTCTATCAAGTGTATGGAAGTCATAAAAGAAAAGTTAAAATCTATGAACTAGAAATGTGTTTGGGATCTTGTCAAATTACCTCATAAAAGTATAAAAATCATATGTAAATGAGTCTTGAAGATCAAACATGACATAAAAGACAATGTTGAACGATTTAATATCGGACTTGTGGCCAAAGGTTCTACCCAAAAGAAAAGTATCGATTACACTGAAATTTTCTCTCCAATTTCAAATAAAGACTCACTTAGAATCATTATGGCATTGGTGACTCATTATGATTTTGAGTTATACCAAATGAATGTGGAAATGACTTTCTTAAATGAGAGTGTGGCTGAAGAAATTTACATGGAACAACCTGAGGGGTCATAGAAAAGAAAAAGAAAAAGTTACCCTACAAATTTAAGAAATCCATTTACAAACTCAAACAAACTTCAAGGCAATGGTATATAAAATTTAATTATACCATTACTTTATTTGGATTTAAAGAAAACATTATTGACTAGTGTATATATCTAAAGATTAGTGGGAGAAAGTTTATTATGTTGATTATACATGGAGATGATATTCTGTTAGTTAGTAATAATCCTAATTTGCTGGATGAAACTAAGAATTATCTCACTAAAAACTTTAAGATAGTTGATATGGATGAGACAACATATGTTATTGGTATAAAAATCTTTAGGAATCAATCTCAATGATTATTAAAGTTGTCTTAAAAAGATTATATCAATTGTCTTAGAGATATATAATATGTAGTCTTGTTCTATTGGTGGTATGCTTATTGGGAAAGAAGACAAGTTCAACTTGATGCAATGTTCGCAAAATGATTTAAAAAGTGAATAGATGAAGGATATCCAATACACTTCAACTATTGGGAGTTTGATGTACGCTTAGACACGTACCAGATCGAATATCAATTTTGTAATTAGAATATTAGGTAGATATTAAAGTAATTTAGAAATAAATTATTAGAAGTTGCAAAGAAGGTTATGAGATATCTATAAGGGATGAAGGATTATATGTTCACTTACAGGAGATCAGATCATCTAAAGGTGATCGGATACTCAAATTCAGACTTTGTGGATTCTCTGATAATAGAAAATTTACATCGGATGTTATATTTTTACTAGTATGAGAAGCTATCTCATGGAGGAGTATGAAGTAAAGCATTACTACTTTATTCATTATGGATACTGAATTCGTGACATGTTTTGAGGCTACGAGTCATACTTTATGGTTGCGGAATTTTATCTTAAGACTTGGAATTATCAACTCTACAGTCAGACCGTTGAAAATATATTGTGATAATATTGCAGTCATATTCTTCTCTAAAGATGGAAAGCACTCGAACGGTATGAAACACATGAAAGTCAAGTACTTTGTGATTAGAGAAAAAGTTCATAAATAGTTAGTGTCAGAAAAGAACATTAGTACCACTCAAATGATAGTTGATGACAAAGGGATTATCACAAAAGGCTTACAAAGAACATATTATTAAGATGAGTCTTTTGGAAAAGTTTTTATAAATTTAAAATAGATTATTTTTGAAGTGGTTATGTAATTGACACTAACATTAGTATTAAATAAAGTTTTTTTCTACTCATTTCATGTTTCCATTTATATTATGCATATTTTATTTGGATTTAAGTAATACAGTAAATATCTTAATAAGACAAATGACAGAGACATAATTAAATGTTATATCAGAAAGGGTATTGATGGCATGGTACATAGAAGGAAGTGTGACGTAGATGACATACAAACGTCATAACTCACATTAATACCTAATTAAAATATGGCATTATAAAATCTAATTGAATCTTAAGAATATTAACAAGTTTTTTTAAATTCATGATCACGTATAAAATGTTTTTATTTATAAAATCCTAAATTGAGTCTTTTCAAAATATTTTGAAAATTCACCTTAGCATAATCGGTCTAATAGGTCACATAAGAGAATGTTAGAAGTCAATAAATCGTGTGGCCCATTGACCTCAACGTTTGGTGTTTTAATTGTAAAAGGATTTTATAATAATAATAGATGTCAATATTGAAAGGGATTCCCAATATTGTTGGAATTAGAAAGCACTTTATTAAGATTAATAGAAAACCTTGATGGATAGGAATCTTACTAAAAAAGGAATTCTAGGTCCTCAATCTCCATCTATAAAAGATGATCGACAACCCCATAATAGTAAGTAAGAACCGCACATAAGAAAGAGAGTTCTGAAATAGTGATATTCATCAATCATTAGAATCCTAGCTGATCCATATAGAAGGGAGGAAGAATGTGAGTCTAGAACCAAAGGAATTAAACAATTGGGGTTCAAGCACTTCATCAAACACGTGGATTGTAAAGGCACACCTCCAACATTTCTTCAATCAATGATTTAGTTATGGTACAAGGTAAGTACCCTAACTTAATTCTTAATTTACATGAATAGTATTCTTGAGATATGTGATTGATTTTAGATCTTATCGAGAATTATAGTATAAAGGTTATGTTAAACATTTGTATGCTTGAAACCTTACACCTAACACTTTCCTGATTCTCTAATTGAACCTCTTTACCAAGATCTTAAGTAAACCACACTATTTTCCATGAACGATAGTCAATACAATGTCATGTAAAATGATTTTTTTTAAAAACTAATTTGGGTATTCATTCACACCCATTTCTAAAATAGAATGGTGATGACTCCAAACAACGTATTATTGAAATTCAAATGATGAAGATCTCATGTCTACAGATTGATAGTTATTTATTATTATAAAATAAATAATTTGTTGACAATTTTTTTTAATTTTTTGGCTTTTAGTTAGTTTGGGTTTTCATTTAGGCCGCTTTGATCTGATTTTCGAGGGATCAAACTAAACTTGAACCAATTTTTTTGTTTCAATTCGATCTGGGTTGTTCAAGTTCAATTTGGGTTTCAAGTAAAATGTACAACCCTAATTAGGTCCATATTGTATCTTAAAACCTCGATCTAGGCCTTAAACCACTGGATAAGATTGAATTTCAAGTCTGATATCATCTTTTTACAGCCCTCAGGACATAAAGTTCTTGTCAAGGACATTTTTGGTAACAAAGCTAGAATTGTGCTATATCTTACAAGAATGCAATATAGTTTCAATACAGTGTGTTTGACTTCTAGGGAGTGAAGATATTGTTCGGCTCCCATCAACATGTTCTACATTGTTTTGAATATCGTTCATTAATAATCTCAAATAAAAACTGGGTATTGAATTGAGCTAAGATCAATGTGCAACACCATCTTGTTACCAAACATGCCCTATATGTGCTAAGTCTTCCACAATTTCTCTAGCCTAATAGAAAATTAAAAATACCCCAAGTTTCCAACAATAACAAGCTAATTATCTATTTCCCTCGGTACAAATCCAAAAATGAAAAGTGAACAAAAGCCATCATTGACTGGATGGTATTAGCCCAAGTATTCTTCCTTCCCACCCCTTGAGTGTGGCGAGTTTTAGTCCGAAAAGTAAAATTTTATTACTTTAATTTCTTGTTAATCAAGTACTTATCCAATACCAATAACATAATATGCTATTTTTTATTTGAGAAAAACTAGGCATAAGCCCATGGTTGTGAAAGTTTTCTAAACATTTTGCTTGTTCTTAGTACTTGTAAAATGCACAAAGTTTTGCATTAGAAAACTTTTGGTCTTTTATAACGATTTTCTAGATCTTAAAGTTTGTAAGAATTTTAATTGAAATTGTGAGAATGTACAAAAAATTTGCGATGATTTATCATTGATAAGAGGCAAACTATATGTTTGACAAAAGTTTATGATGATTTGTAGAAGGGCAATTAAACAAGATGCCTACACTGTTTTCTTTTTTTTCTTTTTTGATGACAGGATGTCTAGACCTGTAGTCCCGACTAGTAGGGACGAAGCAACCGACCTCTTAGAGCACCATATCTCATCCAAATGCCTTAAGTACTCGCGACACCATAAACCATACATACCAGGTAAGCCAGGATAAATCTCTGTGGGTGGTTAACGAGAGGACTTGAACTCAAGACCTTTCCCTTTTTTGTTGAGAGACCCTTTAATATTTTATATTACTCTAATTTATGATAATTTGCAAATGTAAATGTTATATTTTGATCAACTTACTCTTTATTCTTACATAAATTATTTCAGACAAAATAATTTAATTTTAATAGAAAATGGATAAAAGAGAATCTAAATGTGCCATTTGAGAGGAAATTGATCATGTGCAATAGGGTGAGATGTGGGGACATTTTTGGGTAGTGTTTGGCAAACATTGGTGAATTTAGACTCCAAAAATGTGATCTGGTAAAAAGGTAATGGTCCAAGTTTGTCTTTTTAAATAGTATTTTTCAATGTTTTAAAAATTGGATCAGACTAGCCGGTCCAACTAGATCTATTAGGTGGTGTTTGTTTGCACTATTTTTCAGCGCTTATTGCTGAAAAAAAAAATCAGCACTTTTGTCAAAATATTGCTTTTGTTTACTCCATATTTTCAACGCTTATTGTTGAAAATAAGTTAAAAAAATTCAGCACTATTTTTATGTTGAAAAAAAGTACTGAAACTGTAAGCACTTTGCTTTTTTTGGCACAAACAAGTATACCCTTCGTTTTTTGGGGCATAGACAAGTATGCCCTTGACTTAAAAGGATATTATCTCTTGTATCCTATAGATAAGTAAATAAGCACCCAAAAAAATTAATAAACCCACACCATGGCCAAATTGTTTTGTCTCATATGGGTTGAAAGTCTTAGAATGAGTTGATTTTTGGTGAGGATGATCTCTACAATGAGGAGATCATCCTCATCAAAAATCAGCCCATCCCGAAACTTCTAACTCCATCAAAACAAGTTCAAGAATCACAAATCGTTTTTTTTTTTTTTTTTTTTTTTTTTTTAAACTAGTTTTGACGTGGTTAGAAGTTTTGGATTGGGCTAATTTTTGGTGAGTATGATCTCTAAACTATCTAGATCATCCTCACCAAAAATTGGCTATGGTGTGGGTTGCTCTTATTAATTCGTGGGGTGCTTTTATAATTACACATCCTTCATTTCCATAGAAAATTATTCATCCCAAATTAAGTTCTTTCAATGTTGATTTCAAATTTTGGTGACTTGTATGACATTATAGTTTTTAATTTGAAATTTGTGAGCTTTTAGAAATAAAAATTATTATTAATAAATTAAAATTTTGAGTATTACTTATTATTTAAAAATAAATCGTATTTTAATTTTATAAAAAATAATATATTTTACTATATTTAATAAGAAATAGGCATTTGAAACATGCAAACAATATATAATATGATTATAAGGGTAAAAAAGATAATTTACCAATTTCAGCAATGTGTAACAAACATGATTATGCATCTAAACAAACAACTTTTTCAACACTTAAATTCAGCGCTTAATGCTATTCAACACTTATTTTTTTCAATTTAACAAACAACACCTTACCTTTTACGGGTTGAATCCACTAAAAAAATCAATTGGCCTGCCCGATTCAACCTATTCAACCGGTGACTCATTCCGATTTGTTAAAGGACTGGTCCAACAGTTGGGTGATTTTTCACATACCCCTCCACAATTTGGTGAATCGTTGAAGTGTCCCTGTGTTTTAAAATTGATAACACGCTCCCTTGACCTTAGGTCTTCCCTTACAAAATAATGGAAAATGATCGAACTTTGTAAGATTTTAATTGTCGGGTCCACATGCTTTGTAAGACCACCCCTAAAATTCTTGTCTAGACCAAATTTAAAATAAAATAAATATTTTCTTTGGGCTTGATCCATGTTTTGAAAATGAATAGCCACTAAACTCTTAAATTTCATATTCAAATCCAACGGGAGAAATTTTTCTTTTTAATTTTTGTTTTTGTAAAAGTTCTTAAAATCTTATAATCTACTTCAAGTGACATTCGATCATGTTTTTGAAGTTGAATTTACTTGATTTTGGGAAGAAACCAAAAATATTTACTTAATATTTTATTTTTATTTTGGTCCAACCGGTTAGACCCACTAATCGGACCGCTTTGGATTGACCCAGTCTGCCATACGGGTCAATGACTAATTCGGTTTTTAAAACATTGGTATTTTTTATTAAGTAGCATAGTGACAAAGTCAAGGCTTGGGACTAATTCGGTAAGAGAAAGTTTCAAAAAAAGTCGATAATACATCAACTAAATTAAAAACATATAAAAATGTGTATTTTATATATTAAATGATAAAATAACACTTAAAAATAAAAACAATCTAAAAATCGTTGATTAAATCACGATTTATCATGATTTTTTGAAAAAATCAATGCTTTTTTCTTTCCAAAACTTCATGATTTTTTTAAAAGATCATAATTTAATTGACAATTATTAAAATCCTGATTTAATCACAATTTATTCAAAAAATTATAGATAGTTTTCACTGTTAAGTAGAAGAATGATTTTTATTTAAAAAATGAGAAATATATAAATTTTTCCTACATGGTATCAGAGCCAGTTAAAAGAACTTAACAAACAAGTTAAGCAATCATAACTCGATCTTATACCATGTTATTATATAAATATATTTCCCACCACATATTGTATATTATAGTCAAGTATAGATATACCATATAGAATTCTAAAAATTTAATCGATGTGGGACTAAGAAACCAACCAAAACACTCCTTTTTAGTAGATTCATGTGATGTGAAATTGGAACACGTGGAATGCAAAAAAGGGCATTAAGTCAATAAGGCCCACCATTTAATTTGTCTCTATATGCATATATGAAAATCAATGTATACCATCACAACCACCAACTGCCATATTTGTTGAACAAAAACCATTTAGAAAGATTTCATAGATGCAAATCACTAAAGGATAAAAGAAATTTACACAAAAATATGTGTGATCTTCGATCATGGTTTCAAATCTTGTCCGAGACCAAAATCACTCACCATCATAAAGGAGCGAGTGGGATATTTCATGTGAATCATCTCTCACGTGATCTCATTAATCTTATAAATCTACAAATTATCTTCTAATCCCTCTTATTTTATGAAAATAAATTATAATTATTTACATAAATATATATTAATAAATAATTGTAAATTGAAGTAAGGATCTATCTTGTTCGAGACAACCAACCTTATCTAGATCTGTCTGATTTCATCTCCAACTTTTGCCAAAATTCTAATTTTATTAAAAAAAATTCAACATTTTCAACTTTTCCAAAAGGAAAAAAAAATTATATATATATGAGGCGGTTCAAGGGCCATATGTAAAAACATATGAAAAAACAATGGTTTTTCAAAATATGGGTTAGAGGTTTTGGATTGAGCTGATTTTTTGCAAGGATGGTCACTATGATGAGAAGATCATTCTCACAAAAAATCAGCTCAATCAGAAACTTCTAAATCCATCAAAAGTGATTTACAAATTATTGACAAAAATCAACAAAAAGTCGACGGTCCACATTCTAAATCACTTTTAATGGGGTTAGAAGTTTTAGATTTGACTGATTTTTTTTTTTTTCGGATGATCTTCCCATCATAGAGATCATCCTCACAAAAAATCAGTTCAATCCGAAATTTCTAACCCATATTTTGAAAATTTATAAATGTTACATTATTTTTACATATATTTTCTCATATGTCCCTTGAACCTGACCCATATATATATCCTATATTGTTCTTAAAATTGAATGGTTAAGGAGATGGAATTTGAGGTTAAAAACAACGGATTTCGGAGAGGAAAATGAAGAGATTTTGGTTATTGGTTGAAAAGATAAAGAACATTTTAAGAGAATTTGTCATTAATTTGAAAAGAAAGGGAAAGGTATCTCAAATATTTAACAAAATTGGAGGGTATCTATAAGTTATCCCCTGCTTTAAATAACCCACCAAATGCAAGATGAGTCACAATCCAAAACAGTGTCTAATCACATTAAATTACATGCTACCAAATGATTTTAAAACTCGTCCGAGACCGAGATGTATTGACCGAGTTAACTTGGTATCAGAGCTGAATGAGACCAACTCACAAATCACTTTTTTGACCGAGATTTAATACCTCACGTTCAATTTTTTGATTTGTTAAATAAGACATCTCAGACGTATTGAAAAACTCATCTGAGACAACTCGATATAGGGCTTGGACGAGACGAGACGTGAAACCGAGTTTTAAAACCATTGCCTACCATGGGCAAGGCTACATGGAGCCCCACAAGGGCAGTAGCCCAATGAATTTTTTGTGAAAAATTAAGATTGGTGCTTACCCCTTTACATTTTGATTAATATTTAAAAACATCCTTATTTTCTTTTGTGAGTTAGAACCCCCCCCCCCCCCCAACTGAATTTTTTTAGAAAAAATTAAAATTAGTGTTTAACCCTTAAATTTTGATTAATATTTAAAAAGACTCATGTTCTTTTTCAAACTGACGACATGCAGACTCATTGAATTTTATAAAAGAAAAACACTCTTCTTTTTGGAGTTGATCCAGTGTTTTGAAAATGGTCGACTACCAAACTCTCAAACTTAAAATAAAATTTCAACAGTGAAAAATAAGTTTTTTTCAAAATATTTTTGTTCAAAATTTATAGAATTTTTTCCTCTACATCATTGTGGCATCGGATCATGTTTTTGTATGTCGTGAGCTCAATGACCATTTGTAAGATTTGAAATCTATTAAGTTAATAAAGTTAGTCTTACTCTTTAAAAATAAAATAAAAAATAAAAAATAAGAAGAAGGATATTTACCAATGTGTAGATTGTGTTTTTTTTATAACAAAAAAGCTCCTTAGAAATTCTAATAACTCCAAGGGAACATTACTTTTTTAAGTTTGTTACCCAACAAACCTTTGGATAGAATCCACATCATTTTAAAAGATTAAATATCTATAATACCTATGATATTCTCTTTTTATCTCTCTCCTCTCAACATCTATATATTATATTCTGAAGTTAAGAATCAAACCTTTTTTTTTTTTAAATATCTAAGTTTAATCATGAAATGTATAAGGTTCTAACGTGGGATGGCCAATGCAGTCATGTGGGCCGAATGATGATTTTACAATAGATACTTATGTTGAGAGAACTATAAATAAATATTTGATTTAAAGAATGAAAATATTATAGATATTAATCCTTTAAAGGAATATAGATCTCATTCCAAAATTTGTTAGAGTGACAAACTTGATAAAGTAAGATTCTCTTAGAGTTATTAGAACTCCAAGAAAGTTTTTGTAATAAAAATGCAATGGTGAGATCCTAGTGTTGGATTGTCAATGCGGTCATGTGGGCCGAATGATGATTTTGGGATAGATAATTATGTTGAGAGAACAAAAAATAAATATTTGATTTAAAGAATGATATTTAATCGTTTAAAGGAATATGGATCTCATTCCAAAATTTGTTGAGTAACAAACTTGATGAAGTAAAGTAAGGTTCTCTTAGAGTTATCAGAACTCCAATAGAGTTTTTGTAATAAAAATGCAAGGGTGAGGTCTACTCGATGAATCTCCGTTACCCACCCTCCAAGTTTTTATCGATATTAGAGATACCATTGTGTTTTTCAAATTTATGATATTCATCGCTTGACCTCAAACGTCTTAGACTGAGACTAATGTAAAATTACTTATGGACCTTACTTTCAACCTTTATTCAACTTTATAGAAAATAAAATATTGATGATTTAGTCCCCCATCACATTTTGATTGATATTATAGATACCCCTATATTTTTCAATCTGACAACACCATCCTTGAGGGGGCATTTGTAGGCATCAAAATTTAAACGGGTCCCCGTCGTTTTCTAAATTAACGAAAGTCCCATAAGTTAAAATTGGGCCCATAAGTTTAAATTGGGCCCATTGATTGGGATGGGCCACACATAGTTTGAATTTGGGCTTTCGCAGATAAAGTCCATGATCTAAATAAGAATTAAGTGATCCACACATTAAATATTGGGCCCTACACCCAAACAAATGAGTTCGGCCCAATAATGACCAATTAAATCCTTAAAATTGGATTTGGACAAATTTAACCTTTTAAATAAATCAATTAAACCTCTTTAAATTGGAGGTATAACTGGAAAGCTAAATTACCTTTAAGTCTATAAATACAAGAGTCTCTCTCATTAAGAAGGTATCTGGATCACTTTATCTCAGAAGATAGAAACTGTCCTTCTAGAGAAGAAGAAGCTCTCAAGCCCTCATCTAGAGATAAAGCAAGGTTCTTCAGAGATCCGGACTCTAACTAAAGAGAAGATCAAGCATAAAGCCCTTCTCCGGAAGCTAAGAAAACCTTTTCAGCCGATAAAACGCGAAGTCCAGAGAGAAGAAAATCTACAGAAGCCTCTACAGAAGATCAATCACAAAGTAAAGACAACGTCAAAGGATCCTTCTCAGCCGATTAAACGCGAAGCTCGAAAAGAAGAAAAGCTACATACGTCATCATTACTATTTTGTATTTGACTGTTAATTAGAGGAAACACTGAGATCTGTATCTACTTTTCATCGAAATCAATAAAATCATTTACGATTATATTTCATGAATCTCGAGGTAGATTCGTTGAAAATTTATTGTCGACAGTTGGTAATTAAGAAAAGCCTATGGACAGTAGGTTGCAGTTTCAAGTTTATTGAAAGATTCATTTTTAAGTCTACCCTTGATTAATTAATGAAGCATCCAAAATTAAGCCTGATTGGTGATTTATTTCAAATTAATATTACCAAATTTCGTCAACATGTTTATTGTGCATGGCCATTGATAATAAGTTCAAGCTCCAACCTACTCAAGAAATAATCCATTATGCTGATTTTGGTGTGTGTTCTATTTGTTTTACGAGTAAACTTAGTTTTTTAGTGAGATAAGTAACTTAGTGATCAGTGACTGGAATTGATCTCAAGTCTATGGTATCATTATCCATGGATTTTGTGGGGTTCTTCTCCTTGATTTGACCGTTGTCCGATGCAAAATCAAATCTTGACAAGGATAGCCATGCAAACAAAACTCTGGTGATCAAGTTAGTGGTCAGAATTTAAATAGAGTTTATGATTCAATTGACAAGTTATAATCGAAGATGTCTCCATTGCGTATTTAAGATATCTCACTAACTTTTTGTTTTTATCGATAAGCTTTGTTATCTTTATTTTTTATTTATTAGTAACCCTATTTTTAATGAATTCTTGACGGGATTTGAACCTAGGTCTCTAGTATAATAACCCAAAAACTTTACCAACTAAAGTAGTTGCCATGACGTCCTTGCTAATTGCCACATCTTCTAGATTCATTTCTCATTGTAAGAACTTTCATACCTTAGAATCTCTAAGATACCTAAGATCTGGTATATGATCTTAAGAAAATCAAGGATTGTGGAATAAATATTCAATATCCATGCCGGGTCTTGTTAACGTGTGTCCTGAGGGCACATGGTAAAGTGCAATAAATACACTTTGAAAATTGGATTTTAAGCCAAAAGGTTCTTAAAAAAAAATATTTTTATCAAAATACCATTAAATTATAATTTTCAAAGTGTATTTATTGCACTTTACCATGCGCCCCTTGGGCACATGTTAACAAAATCCTATCTTTTACCTATTGACTGAAGAGGTTGAAGATAATGAATTTTTTTTATATAAAAAAAAAAAAAAGATTTTCACTAAAAAGTTGAAGATATTTTGGTTTGTCCAGTGAATTCAACACGGGAAAGATACCTTACCTACAACTCATCTAAAATCATAGAGATTATGTCTAAATCACCTTGAGTAATACCTTTAATTACATCCAACCGTACATGTTTATCTTTTTTGCTTATCATTTTTATGAAAATTTGTGTTTTCTGGAGTCAGGGATAACGATTCTTTTGTTTTTGGCTAGAGAATGATAATCGGGTTGGTCTATTTGCACACACCGAAATGGTAAATTGCACTCACTTAAATTATTTTTGTTAAAAAGAAAAAAAATTATCTTTCTGTTTTGGCTTATTATACACACCTTCACTTACCGAAAGGTTGTGTGCAAAAAAACCCATTTATTGGTAACAACGTTTCACTCCCACTGATTGAAACTTATACATTTCTATTTAAAATATTAAATTCAAATTAACTTATGTGAATAAAGGACTAATGGCCATTACACTCCGGTATTTTCAATTCTTCGAAGTTTGTCGATAGATTTGAAGTAATGGAGATAAGTTTATAAGATTTTTACAATTCATTTTCTTTGTTTAAATTTTTTTGATAGTGTTATCTCACATGGATTGACTAACGAATATAATGACATGCAATTTGTTTTTATTTTCAATTATTATTAACATTTGAAACAAATCTTAGAAGCAAATGATCATTTTTTAAAAATTTCGATGTCGTTTGGTAGGTGCAGACCTAACATGGAAAAACATGTTCGGTATGTATATATCGAATAGACAGATAAAATTCAAATAATACTAGATAATCAATTAGTAGGTATATACCAAATATTATTTATCACACTTGGTGAGTTCATACCGAGTGTACCACACATTGTTCGATGCAAAGGTACCGAACAAAACTATAAATCTTATCAGAGTTCATCTGATGCCACAATACTAAATGTGTTGAAACAAATTCAGTATGTACATACTGAAGTTGTTACATACTGAATTTGTTTGGCAACTATTGATAAAACTAATCAAGCAAAACTGATTTTTTTTAATCATTTAAGTTCTTTTACTTGTTCACTAATTATTTAACTTCATCAACAACTTCAATGTAGTTACCTAATGTAATTGATTATACGAGATATTTTAAATTGGATCAAGTTTTTCATAGTCTAGATGACATATGTAGATGGGTCACAGAAACTAATAAGATTGGTAGGACTGATCTAATAGTCTCAAGATTTGATAATTAAAAGAGTGATATCCCCATACTTTCCTTTAGTTATGAGAGGGGTGGAAGGTCAAAAAAGGATGGTGATGAAAAATCTATTAGAAGGTCGGGTACCAAGAGATGCGGATGCCCTTTTTTCTTTGAAAGGTTGGAAAGTGCCTAAGGATGATCAGTGGAAAATCAAGGTAATATGTGATTTCCAAAATCACAAGATTACTGAGCATAATGAGGGGCATTCATTTATTAGAAAACTATTGCCGAGTGATAAATAATTACTGTATGGAATGACAATGTTAGGTGCTAAGCCAAAATAAATTCTCCAAGCAATCAAGGAAATAAATCAATTTAGTGTCACAAAAATAAGCTCTACTTACAATGAACAGTCAAAATTGAATAAAACTTATCTACCTAAAGAAACTTAGTTCAAAGTCAAACCCCTCCAACAAGGAAAAACCATTTACAATACGTGGTCAAGGATGGAGAATGATGATATGTCGGGTGCTGACACATCAACTATAGATCCACCTAAGATTTCTTCAATTCAAAGTGAAGCATCATATCCATGTGAGATTTCTTTCGTTCAAAGTGAAGGATCATCTTCTTCTTTTAGGCGTAATACGAATAAAGTACCGGTCAAAAAACATCTACTTCACCGTAGAAGGTCAACTAATCATGATAGATATATCCACTATTTCCCATATGAGGTATCCAAGGATATTGTAAATATAAAGGATTTTTCTGAACATAAAAATTGTGATTTTAGAGCAGTTGTTGGACTTTTTGGATATGACTAATGATAACTCTAGGAGTAGATGAGTTGATCTTATTTCAAGCTCATTACATTCAGATATTCAGGAATGAAGTACAGGTTGATGAGCTGGAGAAAATACAATATTTTATTTTATTTTATAATTTTTGTACCAGTCAATTGGATGAGTATGCCTGATATGGCTCATCTAATTGCTTCGATTTAAAATATTTTTGTACTTCACTATCAAGACAACAATGCTTAACCATTTTGCCTTTATGATCAGCAACACTAACAATTGAGGCATTAAAAAACATTACGATCGGTTACATAGATGATCATTTTATTCAGCTTTTTATGCAAGAAGGATGTCTGATACCTCATATCACCGAGGTTTGAAGAAAACACCATGATCCATTGGCTTCAAATTGAGCGGGTATGTTCTCAATTAGGATTGAACAATTTAGATAAATGATTTGATTAGATGTTGTGCTATATGAAGGTTTAATAATCCTCAACAATGATAGTGACTAAATAACATATTTATATTATTTTTTCTGAGGTCTGCGAGCCAATTTGAGATGAATATTTTGAGGCTTGCGAGCTAATTTTTTAAGACAAGCAAGTCATTATATTGATGTTATATAAGTATACTTATAACTATTAGATTTGAATGTGTTGTTACTTGTAAACATTGAGTAAATGCGAGTGAAACATAATTTTGATGGGAAAAATTTAAAGAAGTTTATTGTCTGTTTAGAACCATAGTATCAAATTTAACACACATGACTCAGTAGGTACATACCGAGTGTTCAATCCAACTTTCGGTGTAGGGGGTTATTCAAAGTGTTGTGTATTTTCGATATTTTTATATCAAAATTTTTATTGCGTACTCGATAGGTAAATATCAAGAATGCTATACAAAATTCAGTCCTAGATTATCAAACATACATAAAAATTGTAAAAAATGTGATTCGAAAAATATGACTTATAAAAAAATAAAAAATATGTTTATATGAGCAAATGAAGTTAATTGGCATGTATTATACACTTAAATAAGAAACCCTACAGATTTTCCAAAGAATAAAAAAATGATTATATGCCTAAATCATACAAGAATAAGTGATTAAAACACAAGGAAAGTTTAGATTATAGCATTGGAGATGAGAGAATTTTTGTGTTGCGTGTAATCATTCGATTTGAGTTAGTATTGGAGATGAGAATGACAAATTAGATTTAGGAGTTTACTCGGTAATTTGGTTTGGGTGTAATCCTTCGGTACCCAACACGTGTGTGCAATTAGTTATTTTAAGGAAAACATGAAATAAGTGTGTAGATAGTTATTTTAAAGTTGAGGTGGGTATTGCAAGTAAATGGATACAAACTTTATTTTTTGTCATTTGTTCTTATATTTATTAGAAATAAGACATTAAAATTAGGATTTTTGCCATAAGATTGAAGATAAACTTAAAGAGATTTAATAACTTAAAAAATTTACCTTGAATAAGAGTTTTAACTCTTTTTTTTCTAAGTGTCCGCTTTGCTATTATTATATGTGCATTTTAGATTGTTGGGTTATATATTTTATTCTTGTATATGGAGAGTTGTCGTGGATTCAACCCGGATTTTTTGATGATCTAATAACTACCCGTATGACCTGTTTAATTAGCCTGGTCAAAATATTCGGCCCTTTTGATTTGGATTTGGATCTGAGACGTTTACCCATTTTATAACCCTAAATATATAAAGGGTAAGAGATGAAACCTTAATGGGGTGAGAAAGAGAGATATACGAGAGGCAATGAAATTATAACCCAGTTCTTTTTTGGTTATCATAGTGAAATCACCGTTTTCGCTCATGGACATAAGTCGATGCTTTGATCGAACCACGTATATCTTGTGTCTTATGAGATTATTATTTTTCTTGTTGATTAATACTTCGGATCTAAAGATTTTCTCTAGTATAGATATTTTGTCAATATCTATTCAACATTGTATTTAATATATGCTTACACACATTGAATTTCAAACTTAACGTTGCACACTATATTCTTAAAACGTTGAACTCATCATTGGAATGGCCTTCACAAAACACTTGAAATGCATGCGTAATAATCATAGTGAAACAGATACTCAATAAAAAAATTACGTTTAAATCTTCGAAATTATGACTAGGCCATTCGCAATTCATCATCCTAGATCGTGGGAATGCATCATAATCATTGTGAAAAAATTGAGATAAATTAATTGGGCAGAAAAAGATTATTCCGTAGACTTCAACAATTTTGTTAATCGAGGTGTGAGTGCATTTATAAAGGAAAAGTTCTCCAATAGGATTATTTAGTTACCTCCCAAGTGGTAGAAATATTTAGAAATAAGTTCCATCACGTAATTTTCCATTTTTCCAAATTTAAAATCTTACGTGAAACGACAAGTAAAATGATGGTGGAGAGATTCACCCACCTACTTAACACGATGACTCATGGGTCTTATTTCACTGTCAGTCACTATTTTTTTTCCTCATTTTTATTATTATTGTTATATGTGGTCCAATTAGGCGGCTCCCTAACTAGTCTTATAATTTCCATTTCTAAGTGGGACAGGTTTTAGAGGATAATCTATTAGTGGTGGGCATTATTTCAAGAAAAAAATATTAATGGTTGGTTATATAATGAACTCTTCCAACTTATTAGTCCCCTCTTTCAACTCTATCATTTGTTTTTTAAATCTAGATTACTAGATTGGTGATTTTTCACTCCTTCATACCTAATTTTACGAACACGTGGCACTTTTCAAGCCCATTCTTCCTTTTGGGAAGATTGATGATTTATATTAATTTGATTTATCAACTTTAATATACATTACATAGGGCCATGGGGTGAAGCTCGTGATAGAACAAATGTGATGGTAAAAAATAACAATCATGGTGTTTTTTAATTATGTATAATTTTTCTTTTTTAATCTTTCCCATTGATCTCAATAAAAGTTAGAATAGTAAAACCAATCATATGGTATGGTTAAAATATAAAAAGGGCAATAAATGGGAAAATGCTCCCATCTCAATTTCAAAAATATATGCAGCATAGTTTTATTTTCTTTTTAAGGAAAATGGGTGTCTTAAATGATAGTTAAGAACGTTCTTCCAACGGGATAGAGATGGAGACATTGGATTTTGTAGGTAAACAATTTTGTTGAGCAAGGTTTCATTGGCCACCCAAATGGAGTTATCCCTACTTACCTGATATTTGTGATTTTTGAGGGTTTCATGCACCCAAGGGATTTGGGCCAGATATGGTGCCCTTAGAGGTTAGTTGCTTTGCCTTTGTTAGTTGGGCCTAAGGGTCTAGATCATCGTCATAAAATAAAAAATAAAAAAAAAATTTGTTGAACAAGATCTTTACAATTCTTTATTAATGATAATTCTTGTTTTTTTTTTCCATGATTCTTCTGTGAATTCTCTTCGATGATCAAGGCAATAATAATTTCAATAGAATGAATGAATTTTTCACTTAATGAAAATCATATACTTTTACTTTGACTTGATGCCAATTTGTAGAATTTCATTTTCCCTAATCGTAGTGCATGACATTTTGTTCCTATCCCTATCAAAAATGTCGAATACGTTTCAACATTGAAATTTCATGCACATTCTTCCCTTCATATTGCACACAAGATTAACCTAAAAAAAATATTAATATTGGGCACACATTAAACATTCCTTGAAATAAGAGAGGGAGTCTACATTTTATTAGAGAAATTCTAATGCGACACCAACTTTTGCTAACACCACCCCAATTCATGTATATATATCACATAAAGAATTAGCACACATCTTGTGGTGGCATTAGAAATAGTTGGTGTGGTAATAGAAGTTCTCTTTTTTATTTATTTATAAAGACAGAAGATGTGCAATAATTCAGGATGATATAATAATTAAAAAAATATAAATACTTTTTAGATTTGGGGTGCAACTCGGTGGTGTACTGAACTGCAAGTACTGGATTCCTTAAAGAGTGG
Source organism: Akebia trifoliata (assembly GCF_017979445.1). NCBI lineage: Eukaryota > Viridiplantae > Streptophyta > Magnoliopsida > Ranunculales > Lardizabalaceae > Akebia > Akebia trifoliata. The sequence continues at coordinate 13,182,848 of NC_141376.1, read as the reverse complement.
TCATTAATTAAAAAAATGAAGCCCGCCCTGACAGTGACAAACTGACAATAACTCTAAAAAAAAATATTAAAAAATTATTACCGACTGTTGACTTGGTGTCAACTGGTTACATATTTCATTATCAAAGTTTTTAAACTCCATCCGTCACTAGTTGCGTCACTACATCCCTTTCGCAGTTTCCACTTTCAAGGGAAAAACAATTGTCCCACTAACCTAAGGATTTCTAAATAGTATCACTAGGAAATCTCTAGGATTCCTCTGTTCCTTCCTCCCATCTATGCTGTACGCTTGACGCTGTGCGTCAGACATCGCTATAGCTTTAAAAAACTCGCCATTTTGACAGAAATTAAAAAACTGACCCACCCTGGTTGTCCTATTGTGGATCTTTAAATATATAGCACCACTCTGTCTCTCAAGTGTACCATCTCTTTTCTCGGTCTCTCTCTCTCTATCTCTCTGAGTGTGAAACTAAAATGACGAAATCGCCAGAAGAAGAACACCCACAGAAGGCGTTTGGATGGGCAGCGAGAGATACATCTGGTGTCCTCTCTCCCTTTAAATTCTCCAGAAGGTATTTTATTTTTCTTATTTTTAGAATTCTCTCAGTACGTGTTGTTATGTTCGATTAAGATCCATTGAAAAATAAACGAAAACTGACTCATTCACGGCATGACAGCATATTAATCACCTACCACGTTAACTTGTTCGAGATCCAAGATGACTCGTTTGATATTTTGTAAATTTCGACCATATCGACCTGTTCTGATATCGGGATCATCTCGTATTTGTACTTTATACCAATCTAAATCAGGAAACTATCTATATTTATTTTATGTGTTTTGTTTGGGGAAAAAAAAACAGGATTTTTATTCGATTTTGAAAAAATCTTGAATTTGATTCTGATTTTTTTTTTTTTTTTTTTCATTTTTCGGGTATATTTATAGAGGAGTTGGGCTCCCGGGCGTACTCTTGACGTAAGAAATGATTCTTGTAACGTGACTACTTATGACTGGGCCAACATAACTCGCTTTCATAAATATTATAATTTCTTTCGAGAATTGGGTTTTTTGTAGGAGAGATAGGTGTGCTTATAATATCTAAATAATTGACAGGGATTTTTTTTAATAATATTAATTTATACCTTTCATAACAATAATATCTAAATAATTGACAGGGACTTTTTTTAATAATATTAATTTGATACCTTCCATAACAATAAATACTAATAGAGTGGTGATATTCTAATTAGAAAGTCTTCACTAAGACTGAATCAGTTTAGTTCTGGATCAGCATCAACCTGCTATTGATTCGAAACTTTTACAATGTGGTCCAGATCCGATAGGGTGAATAAGACATTGACCCGAATTTGATCCGATCCGATTTAAATTTGGGGAAAATTTTAAGGTTTGGGTTCCTAATCTCTTGAGAGTGGAGATGAAGCAAATAAGTTTAGTTTTCATTTTGTCATAGAATTTCTCTTTTCAAGTCGTTTTGAATCACTACCAAGCAGATTGGACTAGCGTTAGTTATTCTATACAATAATCTCTAATCAATCCTCTAACCTTCTATCTCAAAGAATCACATATCATGAACAAAGAAAAGTTTCATCTCACATCATAATATAGTCAAACACCTAGTGGATTTAATGGATTTACACCTACAACAAGGGAAACTTTCTTTCATCCTTCCTTATACTCACAATCAAATGGAAGCATGGTTGTTGTTGAGGACTTGGTTTGAAGGAATGCTGCCTGAGAGCGTGATTGTCGTTAAGTCTTTGAGAGAGAGTTGAAGCTCAAACCTGGGGAAGAATCGCGATCATGGCTTTTTGACTTCTCACCTTCTTAACAAACCTTGAGAGAGAATATATATATAGTGGGAGATGATTAGACGAAAGGGTTGGTATTAAGAAAATCAATCGGATCGGATTATAGTTGATCCAAAATTTTACTAATCTATATATTTCAATATGAATCTGATCCGAAAATCCAAATTATTGATCCAAAACCGAATTTTCTGATTAGATCGGATATCAAATAAAAGTTGGTTCATTGCCAGTCTTGATGTGTTATAGACATGGAACCATAGATCTATTTCCTCGGGATGCACATCTTTTAGTCGTATTTGAATTTGTGTGCCTTGAGAAAACACATCTATGGTTTCGTGTCCATAACATGTCAGTTGACTAATGACTTTTTAGTTAGAAAATCATTATTCATACTAATTTGATGAGTCTAGATCTTATGCATCAAGGGTAGAGGATTAAAATCCGAATAATGATTTTTTAATTAAAGTCTTTACTTGATCAATATTAGGCTAATGTGGCGCGGACATGGAATCATAGATCTTTTTCCTCAGAATACAAAATTGCACATTTTTATGGGGATGTTTAGTTGTTTATCTCTAGGAAAAAGATCTATGGTTAAATGTCCATGCCACTTCAATTGAGTATTGACGGAGCGAAGACTTTATAGTTTGAATATCAGCACTCTTAAAATCTTCCTCCCACACCTCAACCGATGCCACCTAAACTATAATTCAATGAAATTTTAAAAAAGAAGATTAGTCTAGATCGTATGCACTCAAGTGGAGGATTGTAAAAAAATTTGATCACAATATTTTGCTCATGGAGTTCACAAAAATCTGGGATCCACCAATCTCATATACTCACGTGTATTGAATGGCATTCATAAATTATAAAAGTACCTTGTTAGTTACAATACTACCCCAAAAAAACAACTCATTGAGGATAGGATCCATTGTCCCACCTTCAACAGATGCCACAATCCAAGGGATTGATATTAAAATATCTCCTTTTTAAAAGAGACGTGATGAATGCATGACTGACGTCGCACAAAACCATAGATCTTTTTTATTGGCATACACAAGAAAAAGATGTGCGGTTAATTGTCCTTACCACGTCATCCACCTACAAAAATTGGTCGAGGAATAGATGACACCTTAACCATATTTCATGGAATCTTTGAAATATAGTTAACGTGGCATGTATTGAGACGTGGGACGAGGATTTTATTCCTCCACCTTGGGTGGACACGATGTGTATTCTTTTAAAATTCCCTTGAATTGTGCATGTGTCGAGGAGTGGGAGGAGGGTTTCAATCCTCCACCAGGTCCATAAAGAAGATATTTCAGGCATTAACTTCTTGGATTGAGGCTCACGTGTTGAGGCGTGGGTGGAGGATTTTAATCCTCCACGCAGGGACATACGGGACTCTAGTTGGATTCGCTATTAGAATTATATTTTTAAAATAAGACCATAATTTTCCATTATTGAGAAAATTGTTTAATTAATACAAATTTAACATTATATTATAAAAATAAAAATAATTTAAGAAAAATATATTATATTTTTAAAATTCATTAAATCGCCATTTTATTAGATTGACAACTTAATTGTCCATCATCCTCTGAGATTTTTTTTTGCTCACAGAAGCTGAGATCCACCATTCACATGAGCCCACATGCATCATGGTTTTAAAACTTTGACGTCTCGTTGGTGAATGAGACCCCGAGTTGTCTGGGATGAGTTTTCCGATATGTTTGAGACGTCTCGTTTAACAATGAGAAAAATGAGTGTGGATTTTAAATCTTGTCCAATACATTGACTTGCCCATCTGTCTTGTTGCTGGGCGATACTGAGATGACTCAGGTGATTACATCTTGGTCTTGGATGAGTTTTGAAATCATGACATGTATTGGTTTGAAGTGGCACACACCAGAGAGTCTATGAGCACTGTGGCAAAAAATTAAGTGTGCAAAAAATCTCTCATCATCCTATAGTTCTTGAAACATTGTGCCAAGTTATAAGGATTGATGATTTCTATTGGATTTGCGAATATTTTAGTAAAACTTGAAGCCCCAAGTTTTTCTCCAATCAGATCTAGTGCATTAAAAATGTGTTTCAACATTTGGTATAACCATTTTGTGTTTGGATAGACACTTATAAGGCCTCAAGTTTCCTAATTCCAGTAAATAATAATCACTGTTGATAACAATGACATCAATCGTCACAAAAGAAATAAATAGAAAGAAAAAAAAAATGCAAGCAAGAACACAAGATTTCTGTGGTTAGGCAAGATGCCTAAGTCCACGTCTATAGAGAGATTCCTTCCTTAACTGTGAAAAATGGGTTACAATCTCTCTATTTTCCTCCCTAAAAAAAATTGAGCCACGAACAACGTTGGGAGATAAAATTTATCATATATGACTTAAAAGTTTCAGATTGAGCTGATTTTTTGTGAGGATGATCTCCTCATAAAAAATGAGCTAAATCTGAAACTTTTAAGCCAAATAGGACAAAAAGTTTCTCCCAACTTGTCTCCCTAAAGTTGTCTGTCCAAAGGGACCCCATATATAAGGAAGCGTTCGGAGGCCTTAGAAAGAGCTAAACATTCTGAAACTTTTAACTCATACATTAAAAAAATGTTTGGCATAATGTTTGACTCTTTGTAGGGCCTCCGAAGACCACCCTATATATATATAGGGTCCCATTCAATAACAAACATTTTGGCAAAACATTTTTCAAAACATGGGTTAGAGGTTTTGGAATAGGCTGATTTTTGGTGAGGATAATCTCTACGGTGAGGAGATCATCCTCACCAAAAATCAGCCTATTCCAAAACTTCTAGCCCCAATTTACAAGTTGAAAAATCGTGGACCATCCATTTTTTGTAAACCATTTTTGATGGGGTTAGAAGTTTTGGAATGGGCTGATTTTTGGTGATGATGATCTCCTCACCGTAGATGCTTTTCATTGAGATCTCACTCGTATGTTACTCCAGCACGACTCACACACACACACACACACTACGTCCCCACAAGCAAAGCAAAACTCCTATATGGCCCATTGTTCATATTTTAATCTTTTTTTATTTATTTAATTCTTTAATCATTCCTCAATATCACTGATTTAGCCATGGAGAATGTAATTGATCTGATTTAATTTTTTTTGCAGGGCTAATGGGGACAATGATGTTACCATTAAGATAGTTTTCTGTGGAATCTGCCGTTCAGACCTTCACTCCATTAAGAATGAATGGGGCAATTCTGTCTATCCTATGGTCCCTGGGTACTCTCATCTCTTTATCTTCATTGGAATCGTCATTATCTGAGCATATGACTTTCAGCTGTATATGTCATAATCATATCCTAGGTTATTTGCCATGGAATCATGATTTTAAATGAATATCCTAGGTTATTTGTCATAATGGTAGTATTGATTCTGTTTCAATTTTATTTATTTATTTATTTATTTATTTATGATAACTTGTTATTATGTTCTTTAACTATGTTTAAAATTGTCATTTATGTTAATTGACATTAAAATTCAAAATTCATTTTGAACCACATTTCTCTTCAAACCATTTTTGTATTATATATGATGGATGGAGTCCACCTTATTTGGCCAGCAGCACCTTCCCAACTTGAACTACTCTCATAAGAAAAAGTAAGCTGATAGATTAGCGAGAACAACTTTGCTGGATTCCCAAATGACTCATTGTACCTTTCCATATGTACCTTGTCTTATAACTGCCGCTTACAGGATATCCTTAATTGACATATGTTATCTCAAGTGAAAATCCTATGTATTGGTCACAAATACTTGTCCCCTGTTTTTGTCACTTAAGCCTCGTGAGCCTTTATTGAACTCCAACTTGATTGATGATTTATAAGTTTTCGACGTATTTGATGCAAGGACAATGAAAATTTTACTACTTCAGCGTTACATGCATTACACGTACTTTACCTAATATGTTAGATGGTTAGAGAAAATATTATAGAGACATAAGCTGTATATCGATTTGTCTCGTACGAATACAAAAATCAACAATAACCTGTTATTTAGGCATGAGATTGTAGGCATGGTAACAGAGGTGGGGAGAAACATAACAAAAGTCAAAGTGGGAGATAAAGCGGGTGTGGGGTGCATGGTTGGATCTTGTCGTTCATGTGATAGTTGCGCTCAGGACTTAGAGAATTACTGCCCCAAATTTATACTCACCTACAATGCTGACTACGTTGATGGCAATAGAACATATGGTTGATATTCCGATAAGATTGTTGTGGATGAACACTTTGTTGTCCATTTTCCAGACAACATGCCACTAGATGCGGGTGCACCGCTATTGTGCGCTGGTATTACATTTGGGTGTAGTGGGGCTTGGTGGACTTGGTCATCTGGCTGTGAAGTTTGCCAAGGCTTTTGGGATGAAGGTCACAGTGATCAGTACTTCTGCTAGCAAGAAGAAGGAAGCAATCGAACGACTTGGTGCAGACTCTTTCTTGGTCAGCCGTGATCTGGAGGAGATGCAGGTAAATAAATATATATTGAAAAAATTGGGGTCAAATTAGAATTTGATACAATGGTAGACCTACTTGATTCCAGACCCAATGTGGCGAACTTGATCTATTGATAGCATTAGTGTTGTTAATGTTACATTGTTGGACGGATAGTGCATTTGCTGCATGTTATAATGCTGTCATTATTAATTTCTTAGGCTGCCATGGGGACCATGGATGGAATTATCGACACGGTCTCAGCTGTTCAACCCCTACTTCCGTTGATCGGACTATTGAAGACTCAAGGGAAATTGGTTATGTTGGGTGCTCCTGAGAAGCCACTAGAGCTACCTATTTTCCCTTTGCTTATGGGTATGTTGTCGTATCATCATCATCGTTAATTGGAATGAACAAATTTGTATTTTCAAACTATTACGATTGCGAATATTCTCCCATCTATATTTAGTATCTTGATTTCAGAATATATATATATATATATATAGGGAAATGTTCAACACCAAACATTTTGGCAAAACATGGGTTAAAAGTTTTGGAATGGGCTGATTTTTGGTGAGGATGATCTCTACGGTGAGGAGATCATCATCACCAAAAATCAGCCCATTCCAAAACTTCTAAACCCATCCAAAATGGTTTACAAAAAATGGACGGTCCATCATTTTTCAACTTGTAAACATGGGGTTAGAAGTTTTGGAATGGGCTGATTTTTGGTGAGGATGATTTTTGATATATATGGGAGGCGTTCGGAGCCATCTGTTTTAACAGTTGTTTTAACAAAAGAAGCTCCATCGTTGGATTTTGAGGCGTTGGACGGTCGAGATTGAATTAAATAGCATATACGTTTAACTTATAAATTTATGGACTTTTTACAGCGCCATCCCTCATTTTTGGGCTTATTAGTGCCACCTCCCTGGCACAATTACAACCTAAGAGTGAAAAAGAACAGAGAGTTCTCGTCTGTTCTCTTAACAGCTGAAACCCTCAAACCTACCTCTCTCTCTCTCTCTCTCTCTAACGTAATAATTAATAATTAAAAAATAAAAATTAAAGATAATTTCAGACTCTTTATCACACCATGAACATGGTTCAAAAGAATACACAACAAACCTTAAAAGAAACAGAACAAGAACCAGACCCATTAGAGCTTGTCAATTCTGAGCATGGCCATGGGTTCATTTCAAGAGCAGTACCACTAACATCAGAACACTTCCATGGAGAAGATGTTACCGGTCCAACCACACCGTGAAGCTTAATATTGGAGAGACAAATCCCCGTAAAAGGTGAGTTCTTCAGCCCTTGTATCGAGCCCGGTTGCTGAACCTTCTCACCCCACACATTTCGAATTATAACACCCTTAACGACAGGTAGAGCATTCGGATCAAATTTGTCATCCGGGTGGTCTCCAACATCCCCAGCAATCCGTATTCCTTTCCGAGTATTTTCCATGTACACATTTGAGAATGTAATATTTCTTATTAAACCTCCCCTACCAATGTTTTTCTTCAAATGGATCGAGGGTTTCAGCGGAGCGAGCGAGCGAGAGAGAGAGAGAGAGAGAGATAGAGAGAGAGAGAGAGAGAGAGGTTTGAGGGTTTCAGCTGTTAGAGAGTACAGACGAGAACGAACTCTCTGTTCTTTTTCACTCTCAAGTTGTAATTGTACCAGGGAGGTGGCACTAATAAGCTCACAAATGAGGGATGGCGCTGTAAAAAGTCTATAAATTTATAAGTTAAACGTATATACTATTTAATTCAATCTCGACCGTCCAACGCCTCAAAATCCAACGATGGAGCTTCTTTTGTTAAAACAACTGTTAAAACAGATGGCTCCGAACGCCTCCCTATATATATATATATATGGGTAGTGTTCAATGGCTAACTTTTTTTCCAAAATTTTTTCAAAACATGAATTAGAAGTTTTGGAATGGGCTGATTTTTGGTGAGGATGATCTCTTCGGTGAGGAGATCATTCTCACCAAAAATCAGCCCATTCCAAAACTTCTAACCCATGTTTACAAGTTGAAAAATCGTGGACCGTTAATTTTTGTAAACTATTTTTGATGGGGTTAGAAGTTTTGGAATGGGCTGATTTTTGGTGATGATGATCTTCTCACCGTAGAAATCATCCTCACCAAAAATCAGCCCATTCCAAAACTTCTAACTCATGTTTTGAAAAATGTTTTGCCAAAAAGTTAGCCATTGAACGGGACCCTATATATATATATATGGGTGGGGTTCCGTAGACACATAAAGCTATAACATTTTTGTCTTATATGGTTAAAAAGGTTCGGAATGGGCTGATTTTTGGTGAGGATGATCTTTATGGTGAGGGACCCATCCTTGCAAAAAATCATTTCATTCCAAAACTTCTAACCCCATCAAAAATGGTTTACAAAAATTGGACGGTCTAAACTTTTTCAACTTGTAAACATGGGGCTAGAAGTTTCATCCTCACCAAAAATCAGCCCATTCCAAACATTTTTGCCCATATATGACAAAATGCATTGTAGCTTTATGTGTATACGGATCCTGATCCTAATCCTATATATATATTGAGGAGATCATCCTCGCCAAAAATCAGCCCATTATGAAACTTCTAACCCCATGTTTACAAGTTGAAAATTTTTAGACCGTCCAATTTTTGTAAATCAGTTTTTGTGGGGTTAGAAGTTTTGGAATGGGATGATTTTTTGCAAAGATGATTCCCTCACCATCGAGATCATCCTCACAAAAAATTAGCATATTCTAAATCTTTTTAACCATATAAGACAAAAATGTTGTAGCTTTATGAGTAGTTTTATGTGTCTACGGAACCTGACCCATATATATAGGGTCCTGTTTAGCACCAAACATTTTGACCAATGTTTTAGCCAATCATTTTTGTCCTACATGGGTTAGAAGTTTTGGAATGGGCTGATTTTTGGTGAGGATGATCTCTATAATGAGGAGATCATCTTCACCAAAAATCAGCCCATTCCAAAAATTTTAGCCCCATGTTTACAAGTTGAAAAATCGTGGACCGTCCATTTTTTGTAAATCATTTTTTATGGGATTAGAAGTTTTGGAATGTGCTGATTTTTGGTGATTTCTTGCTAACAATTGAAATGTTTATTTTGATTCGATAGGTAGGAAGATTATTGCAGGGAGTGGAATTGGGGGAATGAAAGAGACACAAGAGATGATAGATTTTGCAGCGAAACACAATATAACAGCGGATATAGAGGTTATATCGATGGACTATGTGAACAAAGCTATGGAACGACTTGCTGTAGGTGATGTTAAAAATCGATTTTGTCATCGATGTGGCAAACACACTCACTCTTAAGCCAATTTGCAAGAAATTGAAACCTTATGTTGTAAGTCAATAATTCAAGTACTGTTTATCTATTATTATCAATGTGGGGTTTATCAGTCCAACTCCTTGTGAATTACGTCTACACTATTTAACAACCTAAAATTCTTGAACTAATGTTGTATTTGAAATGCAGCAATCGGAAAGTCGTAGATTCTTATAGAAAATCGGATGCAAGTACATGAATCCTAGTCAGATTTAGATTTTCATATATTAAAATTAAATAATAAAAGGAAAAAAAAACATAATTACCTTGTGGTATTATCGTTTATAGGATAAATAATTTAAAACATAATTGCCTTGCGGTGTATAGGATAATTGCCTACCAATAAATGTCACAATAGGAGATGAAGAGGCCAGAGAGATTGAGAGATTGTGAGAAAATTTCAAATAAATATCTTCTTATGATTTAACCCACGTTAGAAACTTGAACTACATGTGATTGAGAGGTGGCCCCCACAAAATATTTTGTACATGAAACCTTGGAAAAAAAAAGCACTCCACTTACTTCGGCAGTGTTTGTTTGCGTTATTTTTCAGCGCTTATTGCTAAAAAAAATTAAATTCAGCATTTTTTGTCAAAATAGCACGTTTGTTTACTCTATATTTTCAGTGTTTATTGCTGAAAATAAGTGAAAAAAATACAGCACTATTTTAATACTGAAAAAAAGTGATGAAGCTGTAAGTACTTCGCTTTTTTTTTTGTACGGACAAGTATACCCTTTGTTTTTTTGAAAATGGACAAGTATGCCCTTATTCTTAAAATGATATTATCTCTTATATCTCATGGATAAGTATATAAGCAACCCACAAATTAATAAACCCACACCATGGCTAAATTATTTTGTCTTATATGGGTTAAATTTTTTGGAATGAGTTGATTTTTGGTGAGGATGATCTCTCCATTAGTGTATAAGCACCCCACAAATTAATAAACCCACACCATGGCTAAATTATTTTGTCTTATATGGATTAAAAGTTTTGGAATAAGTTGATTTTTGATGAGGATGATCTCTACAATGAGGAGATCATTTTCACCAAAAATCAGCACATCCTAAAACTTCTAACCCTATCAAAATAAGTTCAAGAACCATAAATCGTCCCTTTTTTTTTCAAAAACTATTTTTGACGGGTTAAAAGTTTCAAAATGGACTGATTTTTGGTGAGGATGATCTCTAAACCATCCTCACTAAAAATTTGCTCATTCCAAAAACTTTAACCCATATAAAACAAAAAAAATTGGCGGTGGTGTAGGTTGCCCTTATTAATTCATAAGGTGTTTTTATAATTATACGTCATTTATTTCCATCGAATATTATTCATCCAAAATTAAGTTCCTTTAATGTTAATTTCAAATTTTGGTGACTTGTATAACATTATTATTTTTAATTTGAAATTTGTGGGCTTTTATAAATAGAAATTAATATTTATAAATTGAAGATTTGAGTATTATTTATTATTTAAAAATGAATTGTATTTTAATTTTATAAGAAATAACATATTTTATTGTGTTTGATAAGAAATAGGCATTTGAAACATGCAAACAATGTCTAATATTATTGTAAGGGTAACAAAGACAATTTACCAATGTTTAACAAACATGATTTAGCATCTAAACAAACAACTTTTTCAGCACTTAAATTCTGCACTTAAAGTTTCAGCACTTAATGCTATTCAGCACTTATTTTTTTCAGTTTAACAAACAGCACCTTAGTAAAATTTCAAGTCTTGCTATGAGTCGTTTGACTCAAATGGATTTTCAAATTGGTAATCCAACACGACAACCTTCTAGATGTTAAAACTCATACACAAAAAAAAATTAAAAAGAAATATTTTTTAGCTTGTTCGAAGGTGTTGAAAATGGACTACTACTGAGCTCTCAACACTTAAAATTAAAATTCAACGGTGAAAACTAATGTTTTAATAAAAAATATATATATATTGAAGTTATTAAAATTTATTCTCACAAGCTTGTGGCATTAGATCATATTTTTGGGATGCCAAGATGTGAGCTCACAACCCTTAGTAAGTTGAAATCTTACTAAGTTAATCTAGTTAGACTGACTCATAAGAAAACTCTTCCACATACTCAGTTATTTGCCTATACAATATTTTTTATATAGAGTAATGCTATCCTTACTAAGTAGTCAGATTTTAAATATTACCAAGGGTTGTGAGCTAAAATGAATTACCAAATTGGCAATCCAACGCCACGACACTCTAGATTTCTTGGAAAAACTCAGATTAAAAAATAAAATAAAATATTGGACTGGTGAAAATGGATAGTTACTAAACTCCCACATTTAAAACTGAAATTTAAACTCTCATTTGGGCCATGTGGGCTGCTTAGGTCCAAATGGCACCTCAGCCCTATAGGTTTATCGTCTAGATTAGATTTATTAAAAATAGAATTAAAAAAACACCTTTTTTGTGTCAAATCTCGACTTTTAAAGTGAACAGTCACAAATTTAAAAATTAAATCTACTGGTGAAAATGTCTTTTACAAAATTTCCTTTTTGGGTGTTCATAAATTTTTGTGCTCTACATTCATGTGGCACGTGATCGCATTTTTGGGTGCCACATGGAGATGTCGTCCATATAGATATGTGCTCTTTCAATCTATGTAACCCCATATTTTCACATGGTGAAAATATGTCTTTTTTAAAATTCCTTTTTTGGGTGTTTGTAAAAATTTATGCTCTACGTTCATGTGCCACTTGACCATATTTTTGGGCCACATGGAGATTCAGTCCATATATATAGGTGCTCTTTTGGTATGGGATTTGTTTGCGTGACATCTTAAACTAAGGCAAGTGTCAAAGGAACCTAGCGATATAGCTTGGGCACCCACCCATGCCATTGCCAAAGTTTTTTTTTTTTGTCCTACATGGTTTAGAAGTTTTGAAATAAGCTGATTTGTCAGGGTGATTTTCCTCAAAAGTGATTTTAAAAAAAAAAAAATGAATGGTCCACAATTCTTCAACTTATGTTAATGGGTTAAAAGTAAGGGTGCCAATAGATGGGTTTAGGCCGGCCTTGGTTGAACCCCAACTCAGCCCTAAAGAGACAGGTTCTATCTAGACCATGCCCGATAGTAGTATTGGGCCTATGTCGACTAAGCCCTAGCCTGGCCCTAATAGGCTCGGGCATGATTCATGCCGAATAAAATGACTAAAATTTAATATTTTTAATGGAAAAAATGCATTTTTCAAATAACGTCCATCCAATCGAAGTTGAAATTAAATGTCTTATTAACCTATAATGTTCATAGATGAGAGTTAAATTGTAGCTAAACAACATATTTTACTTTTATTAGAAAAATATTTTTCTAAATAAATATAGGGAAAATTATCAAAAAATCCAAAAAAAAAAAATATTTACAAAAAACAATCTAATTTTTTAAAAATTCGATAAAAGATACAAAACCGGTCTTTGAAATACCGGTTTTTCTCTCTCTTCAATTCTCTCAACTCTTTCTCTCTACTCTATTATTAAAAAAAAAAATGAATTTTTTTAAAATACCGGTCTTTCAAAGATCGATTTTTCTCTCTCTTCAATTCTCTCACCCCTTTCTCTCTCCTCTATTATTTAAAAAAAAACGATTTTTTTTTAAAATACCGATCTTTCAAAGACCGGTTTTTCTCTCTCTTCAATTCTCTCACCCCTTTCTCTATCCTCTATTATTAAAAAAAAATGAATTTAAAAAAAAATTTTAAAAAAATTCATTTTTTTTAAATATAAAGGAGAAAGAAAGAGGTGAGAGAATTGAAGAGAGAAAAAACCTACACCTCTTTCTCTCTCCTTTATATTTAAAAAAAAAATGAATTTTTTTAAAATTTTTTTTTTAAATTCATTTTTTTAATAATAGAGGAGAGAGAAAGGGGTGAGAGAATTGATGAGAGAGAAAAATCGATCTTTGAAAGATCGGTATTTTAAAAAAAAATTATTTTTTTTTAATAATAGAGGAGAGAGAAAGGGGTGAGAGAATTGAAGAGAGAAAAAAACCGGTCTTTGAAAGACCGGTTTTTAAAAAAAATTCATTTTTAAAAAAAAATAATAATAGAGGAGAGAGAAAGAGTTGTGAGAATTGAAGAGAGAGAAAAACCGGTCTTTCAAAGACCGGTTTTGTATCTTTTTTCGATATTTTTTAAAATTAGATTGTTTTTTGTAAATAATTTTTTTTTATTATTTTTTTGATAATTTTCCCTTAAATATATTATAAATATTTCTATAAGATTGAGTAGCGGGCCGGGCAGTATAGGGCACTAGCCCAACTCAGATTTTATGGGTTAAAAGTTACTAAGCCCGGCCTTACCTTTGTGGGCTTCATATGAAGGCCCTAGCTCTTGTTTTGTCGGACAAGCCGGGCTAGCGAGCTGATGCGCTTAATTGACACCCCTAGGTAGAAAAAAAAAAAAAAAAAAAAAAACATTGTTGCCCTAGCAAAATTGCTAGGTGTCTTTAATGATCGCCTAAACTGGCAATTATTTTTACACAACCTCTTGGATGGTATCCATTTTTTTTAATGTTTTCTACAACACATGCTGTTGGATCTTGTAAAATGGATGGCGTCCAAGTGATGTAAAAATTATTATCATTTGTAGATGTCCCCTGAACATGATCCTATATATATAAACATATACGCCCTTTAGATACATGTGCATTTGCATATGACCTTTGAGTAATAATTAAAAAAATAACTAAAAAAACAAATAACCCTACTTACCGGAAAGTGTTGTTTATGGGATATTGCATGAACGGGAGATTTGGAGAGACAAATGGTGTATGCTCAGGAAATTGGGATTTGATAGGAGATGGATTTCATGGATTATGGCGTGTATTACTTCCCCGTCCTACTCGGTGTTAGTGAATGGGGCGCCCCACGGTTTCTTTAGGAGTACAAGAGGGCTCAGACAAAGAGACCCCTTGTCCCCTTTCTTATTTATCATAGTAGCAAAAGCATTTGGTAAGATGATGGAGAGAGGAGTGGCGAATGGATATTTCTCAAGGTTTTCAATAGGCGCGGGCACTGTGACTATTTCACATCTTCAATTTGCAGATGATACCTTAGTATTTTTGGATCTCTCCATAGATCAGACAAGGAGATTAAGCAGACTGTTGTGTTGTTTCCAAGCGGTGTCAGGTATCCCAGTTAACACAAGGAAAAGTAAGGTACTCCCAGTTGGATTGGTTAGATGTGTAACTCTTCTAGCAGCTTCGCTTGGTTGGCAGGCAGGTAGTTTGCCCTCGTTTTACTTAAGGATGCCTCTGGGGGCCCCGTATAGGAGGGTGGCAATTTGGGATCCGATAGTGGAAAGAATAGAAAGGAAGCTAGCAATGTGGCAGGCCAATTATCTATCCAAGAGAGGTAAACTGACACTGATAAAAAGCGTGCTCTCTAGTATACCAATATACTTTCTCTCTCTTCTTTCAATGCCCCGAAGCGTAGAGCTAAGGTTAGATAAGTTGTTTCGTAACTTTTTATGGCATGACAGAGATGGGAGTAAAAAGCACCACCTAGTGAATTGGAAACAGGTTTGCTCAACTAAGAAGCAAGGCGGCCTCGGCATTAGGAGGCTCCGAGAAATGAATTTGGTGTTGAGGGGGAAGTGGTTGTGGAAATTCAAGACTGATGGGAATAGCTTATGGAGACAAGTCATAGAAGGCAAGTACGGATCTAGGCGGACGGGGTGGGAAAGCAGTCCAATAAGACAATCATATGGGTGCAGATTGTGGAAAGGCATCATGAAGATCATCCCATTATTCATAACGAGAATTAAATTTAAGGTGGGTCGAGACAACCAGGTAAGGTTTTGGGAAGACACATGGTGTGCTAATCGGCCTCTAATGGAGGTGTTTCCAAACTTATACTCCATATCCTCAAAGAAAGGGCAACCCATCAATTCTATCCGAAGAGATATGGGCGGAGAAAGGGAATGGGATCTCGGTTTCCGAAGAAATATTAATGAGTTGGAACTACAAGAAGTTGGTAGACTAGTTATCGACGCTTCTAATATCGAGCTACGCACGGGAAGAGAAGATGAGCGAATATGGACAGCAAGTAAGGACGGAAGGTTTTCGGTTCGTTCATTTTATCAATCCTTGTGCAATGATGGGGAATCGTTATTCCCTCATGTTTCAATTTGGGGCCCGAAAGTGCCAAGCAAAGTCACCTTCTTCACATGGACGACGGCTTTAGGAAAGATTCGGACAACAGACTTTTTGATGCGGCGTGGATGGTGTGGGGCGAGTTGGTGCGTGCTATGTATGGATAACGGAGAATCATCGGATCACCTTTTAATCCATTGCAAATTCTCACATGCCATTTGGGTCCATTTTTTTAAGTTATTCGGGGTCGTGACATGCTTACCGAAATCGATTAAGGATATATTCATTGGTTGGTCGACAATTGGGTATTCATTTGGCGGTACAAAGAGGATGTTGTGGAGCATTACGCCATTCGCAATTTATTGGGGGGTGTGGTTTGAAAGGAATAGATGAATTTTTGAGGGGAAACACAAAGATTACACAAATTCGATTATGTCTATTTTGGATTTTATATTTTGTTGGTCCAAAATATATAAGGAGCTTAGGGGCTTGTTTTTCGAGGATTTTTTGTTTAATTGGGATGGGATTTGTGGGTATTTACGTGAATAGTTCTTATCTGTAAGGCCTTCCAGATTGGTCAACTCGACCAATTTGATTTTTTTCTTGAATGCAATACTACTTATCAAAAAAAAAATGGTGTTCTAAGAAGTCAGTTGCCTCGCCTCTGCTAGTGGGCGTACAGGTCATCTACAATAAAAATTAAAAATAAAAAATCAATTTTAGAATTGGTGTTTGATCCTTAAGTATGGGATCCCGAAGAGCCTGGTTATATATAACAAAAAGAATTGCGATCCAATATCCTATAAGCAAATACAGTGTCTACGTAATACATTGTTATTGGAGTTGTGGACTGTGTCATATAAAAATGACTTGGTCAGGAGTCGTATGTGTCTTAAACTCCTACCAAAACACGCCACATAGACAACGTTCTTATTCAATAGGAACGGGACACCGTTCTGAATCCTGACTCCATTTCGAAAATCTCTAGGCATCTTCTGTTTCTTCCTCCCAACAAAGTCGTACTCTTGACGTTGTGTGGATCTTAAAATATAATATATATACCACCACATACATTCACACAACTTTACCACTACTCCCATCTCTCTCTCTGAGTGTGAAACTAAAATGACGAAATCGCCAGAAGAGGAACACCCACATAAGGCGTTTGGATGGGCAGCGAAAGATGCCTCTGGTATCCTCTCCCCATTTAAATTCTCTACAAGGTATACTTAGTTACTCCCAATCCCATTAATAAATAAATAATCTCAAACTGTTCTTATATATATATATAGTCTGTCTCTGTTATGTACCACATCCATCAGTGGTGGAGTTGTGCTCCCATCATGTGAACTCTTTGACGTAAGAAATGATTCTTGGAAGCGTATCTACTTTTGATTGGGCAACATAGTTCGCTTTCATAAAAATCATAATTTCTTCAGAGGATTGGAGGAGTGATAGGTGTCTTTAAAATAAAAAATAATAATAATAATTGACAGGAACCTTTCTTTTAATAATATTAAGTTGATTCGGTATAGGATTTATATTTTTTAAAATAAGACTATAATTATTTTATTAGGTAAGAAATAACTTAAATTGAAATTTAATATTATAGATAGAATCTATGCCTTCTTAGTAAAAGTAGTGTGGCAATTGAAGCTCTCATATTATATTATGAAAATAAAAAATTAAGAAAAATATTTATGTTTTAAAGATTTTTTAAATCAAAATCTGATCAAATTATTGGTCCATCATCCGTTAGTTCATGAAATATTGCAAGAAGTTAGTTTGATTGATGAATTCTATTATATTTTAGAATATTTTAATAAAAATTGTTATGTATGTGAACACCCTTGTGAAGTTCACTTAGTACTTTGATCAAACATCTATTAGGTATTTAACCAAATATTTTATATGCTACATCTTCTAAGACCTTGTTTGATAATAGCAATGGAGGGTAACCTAATTAAAAGTAGAAAATACAAAGAAGATAAACAACCACACGAATAAAAGATTAAGAACACAATACCCACAACACAATATTTTATGTGGTTCACCAAAATGTTATGTCCAAGGAGGTAGCGTTGAAGTTCGATTTCACTATGAAGAAAATAGGTCAAATTTATACGACGACTCCAATTTCTATTTTATATAAAGTTCTTTAATATCTTTAGTATTAGAACGAAGGAAGGTGGAGAAGAAGTGGTTTGACACCAAAATTGGGCGACGTTACTTAAATTTAGAGTGACTACCATTAAAATGTACATCAATTCTCACATTATTGTTGTGGAGGTGCAAACATAACTATAGATGCTTTTCACTCATTTCTCGATGAAAGCATCTATGGTTTCGTACATACATCCGAATCATGTGTAATGTAAAAATAAATGATAAAATAAATTGGTTCCAGGTACCTACGGGTATCCATCGAATAGAACCTAATGATTCCGATTCCTATCGGCTTGATTTCATATTAAACCCGACTCTAATCGATACCAATAAAAAGGGAATTGGAATCAGCGTTTTTTATTTTGGTTCAGGCAAATGGGTACCCATTGACACTCCTACAGCCAACACGATATGAAAATATGAAAATAGTACAAGAACTGCACTAAGCATACAAACCTGAGATAACATAAACCTATACTAACAAAACTCATAACCTGACAATACAGTGATAAATAAAAAACCAAAACTAACACTACATATTCTCCATAGTCTATACTATAGAAATTAAGTAGGTCCGTATGACATCATGGCCTAATGGTTTCAAACCGAATTTGATAGACATCAAGTCAATTCCAGCATCTTATTCTTGAACCATGATGGCTCCGTTGCAAGCCCATGTTCAAAAAAAAATAAATAAAAATAAAACCTCCAATCCAACAAAATCAATAATCAGGATGATAGTGTGTATAATAAGTCCACCATTTACAAAGGCTGTTCGGCGAAAAATTGTTGTAATCTGTGGGCCATAAAGAGTATGATGTCCATAGTCTATTCTCCATACCCTAAAGTCCTAAAGTACCTAACCGGGCCTCAAGTTCACCACACCATCTTCAGAGTTTAATAAAGTTAAAATATCTCGACTTTCCAAATACCCTTTGACGCTCAAGTTAGAGTGTAAGTTGCAGGAAATAATGATTATAAATTTCATCACCTTCCAAAAGTCTTTTTTTTTTTTTTTTAATGGTTTCTTCTCCTATTTATATGCTAATTTCCTTTCTTAAATGTCCCTTAGTCACATCACCATTTACCTTATTCGAGAGGGATAGGGAATTTAAAGTGATTCTCTCCTAAATCCGAGAATTAGTGAAAAAAATTTACTGACAAAATTTGAAGTTATCTACTTAGAAAATGACGTGATTTATGCAATCAATCACTTTTAGATTTTCAGGATCTTCTACTAATTCCCACTCAAAGAAGAGGAGTGCTCGTTATAAGCATATGCTCTTCTCAATCTAGGGAAGAGTAGGCTCTTGACTCCACTCAGGCATGTTATGCTAGGCAGCGCTCTCAAACACTTCAGCTACCACAAGGCAAGGTAGTGCTGAAATCTGGGTTGCCCAACACAAAATAATTCTCTAATATAGACACGTGCAGGGTCCAGAGTCAACTCGTCTACTCTATATAGATAGCATTGTAATATAACTTGCTTGCATAAATAACTTTTATGAACAAAGTAAAATTACTTGATAAAAGGAATTAAAAAGTACCCATTCAACAACCAATATATATTTGCCATTAAATAACCTAGGATATGGGTATAAGTTATTGGTGGTTAATCCAAACTGTTGGGTTGTGAGCACACAAAAAACACACCTAATTTAATCACATCAAATTCATCCCCATCATTACAAAATTACTTAGTGTATCCCTTACACTTTATTATAATCCATCATGATTAATACTCTAATACATAATATCAATCAAGAAAAGTACTCTGCTAAATAAAACTTAAATTTATTGACTTCCACCAATATTAAGATATAGGCTTTTGATTTCAAGTATTTTGGCTAAGGAGTGAGTGTGTTTGCCACATCGATGACGAATCGATATTTAACATCGCCTTTGGCAAGTCGTTCCATAGCTGTATTCACATAGTCCATCGATATAACCTCTACATCTGCAGTTATATTGTGTTTCCCTGCAAAATCTAACATCTCCTGTGATTCCTTCATACCCGCACCGCCACTACCTGCTATTATCTTCCTCCCTATCAAATCATAATTAGCATTTTAATTATAAGTGAGGACACCACCAAAAAAAATGAATGCATGGGGCCGGGTAGTAGTGTTCATAAGTTTTCAACCATCTAATATTTCTTATTGCAACTCAAAGATAATTATTACAACTTACCCATAACCAAAGGCATGGTAGGTAGTTCTAGTGGCTTATCTGCAATACCAACCATAATCAACTTCCCATTAGTCTTCAATAGACCGATCAATGGAAGGAGAGGGTGAACGGCAGAGACCGTATCGATAATACCATCCAAAGTGCCCATTGCAGCCTATGAAATTAATATTACTAGCGTTAGAATTAGAAGAAGCAAATGCAATCCACATTTCACACATCAGTTAAATAATGTAACATTAGCAAATAAAGTTAGAATTGAACTTCATTTGTTTTGTAACATCTATTTATTTACCTGCATTTCCTCTGGATCAGAACTAACCAAAAAAGAGTCTGCACCAAGTCGTTCGATAGCTTCCTTCTTTTTTCTAGCAGAAGTGCTGATCACTGTAACCTTCATACCAAAAGCCTTGGCAAACTTCACAGCAACATGACCAAGACCACCAAGACCCACAACACCCAAATGTTTGTCGGGATCGCTGAGTCCAAAAAATTTCATTGGGCTGTAGACTGTAGTCCCAGCACACATTAGTGGTGCGCCTGCATCTAAGGGTAAGTTATCAGGGAAAAGGCAAGCAAAGTGCTCATCCACGACAAGCTTATCAGAATAGCCACCATACGTTATTGTGCCATCGTGGTAAATTCCATTGTAGGTGAGTATTACTTTTGGGCAATAATTTTCCAAGTCTTGATAGCAATTGTCACATGAACCACAAGATCCAATCAGGCCCGCAACGCCCGCTTTGTCTCCCACTTTGAATTTTTGGACATTGCGCCCTACCTCTGTAACTATGCCTACGATCTCATGCCTATACGAGTACGTAACCAAGCTTTAGGATTCATTTTCAGATCAGTATATATGAGTAGATTGCTGACAACTCATCTCTCACTAATAATTTCTATGATCATCTAATTGAATTAGCTAGCTAGGGAAAGCAAGTGCAATGCATATGGTGTTGAAGTAGTAGAATTATCCTATGACTTGAAACTTATAAATCAACAAATAAGATAGGATGCACCAACAGCTCATGGGGTTAATTGGCATTCAAATTTGCGTGATCAAGAAGCATTAATTTGTGACCAAAAAAAAAAAGATTTTAGACAACAGTTTAATTTTAAATGATGTCTATTATTTGGATGTAAAAACACTCATAAATGGGGGGGGGGGGCTTTAGACATCAATTTTTCAAAAGTCAAAGTCAAAGTCCAAACATAAACCGATGTGTAAAAATGGTTAAGATGTCATATGTCCCATTCCAACTATGGTGATGATGATATATTGGTGATGACAATGCCAAATAATAAATGTAAAAGATGTAGTAGTAGTACCCAGGGACGATAGGATAAATTGAATTGCCCCAATCACCCTTAATTAAGTGAAGGTCCGTATGGCAGATTCCACAATAAAGTATCTTGAATGTGATATCATTGTCGCAGGTAGCCCTGCAAGTAGAATCTAAGGTCAATTGCATTCACAATCGCAACAAGATGGATGATGATGAATGATTAATAATAATCCCACACACAAAAAAAAAAAAAAAGGATTTAGAGTAGGGTAAAATGAATTCCTGATAACTAAGAGATGGTTATTGAAGAGTGATCGATAACAATTCGAAAAAAAAAAAAAACAAAAAAGGTAAAGTTTGGAAAATGAACCATGAGCCATATAGGACTACGTGGGCCATGGAGAGCTTTACAGCTCAAGTGCGACATCTTTAGATCATCTATCTGGTTATGGGTCATATATGAGTCAATCCATCTCAAACGAGTCAAGTCCTTTAAATTAAGTTCAAATAATAATCTTTTTTATAAATGAATATTCATATTAAAATGTTATGGATTTAATTTTTAATAAATGAATATTCATAGTAAAATAATTATTTTCTTTTTTAATTTAATTATAATTCATAAAATATCATTTTACAATGATATTATTTAAATTATTAAGATATGATTATTTTAGAGAGCTACTACTGGCACTTATTACACGTCAATTAAAAATAGAGAAAATAAGTAAACGATTCACAATGAAATATTTAATTGTTATACACATGCATGTGATTGATATATACGTAAATAAAAATTGATTGACAATAAGTAAAAGTTCAGGTAAACAAGTGTTAAATTGTTTGTTTAGATAATATTTTAAGCCGAACCTTTCTAATGTTTGAATCGTTTATTTTAATCCTTAATACGGGTGTGATAAATAATTTAAGAAATTAGGGTGTAATAAGTAATAATTGGGTTCCAATAATAGCTCTGTTATTTTATAGAGAGATTTACCGGCAGACTTGCTTTTTCATTATAAAACTCACTCGGACCGTATTTTATTATGTCCATTACCCATCAAACCTTACTTTATCATGTTTGTCAATGTAGCCTGATTCATAAAGTAAGGTTTGTTCTAAGTAACAAACTTGGTGAAGTAGAATAAAATTGCAACAGATAGGTCTGCCTCGTAAACTCTCTGTTTTATATGAAAACAACATCAAAAGGGATGGACGTAACGACACCTTCTGGAGAATTTGAAGGGAGAGAGGACACCAGATGCATCTCTCGCTGCCCATCCAAGCGCCTTTTGTGGGTGTTCTTCTTCTGGTGATTTCGACATGTTAAGGGAGAGAGAGAGAGAGAGAGAGAGATGGTGTGTGTGGTGGTGAACTTTGAGTGAGGCTGTGTGGGTTGTTATCTTTATATATATAGTGGGAGGAGATCAGATTAGAGAATCTCAGACCTATAATCTTCTATTAAAAGAGAGACTTTTCTGGTCTAAGAGACGGCTAAGATGGGAGAATAGTTCCTTTGTTTCCTAGTGAAATGTATCATCGGGAATCTTTAGGAACATCTCTCTTGACCTTGAGATTAATTGTCCTCCATGTAACAACAGGGGACGTCGGCGCAACCAGTGACGAAATGAGTGACGAAATGAGTAGATGAAAATATCCAAACCCGCGAGTCGATAAATCGTTGTTTAAGACTGCTTTAGTTTTTAGACTTTTGGAGTTGTGATAATCTGTCTTTTCCAAGTGGGATGCTCAATTGACACCCCTGATTTGACATGTTTGGAAACTGATAATCTGTCGTTACCCATCGAAGCCTACTTTATCATGTTTATCGATGAATGTAGTCTGATTCAGGAACATTTAATGCAAATTCTAACGACAACAGTGTAGAGATGGGCCACCAGGAGGTCTATAAAGATGCTTTGTTAAATTAAAAAAAAAAAAAAAGGAAGGCTGCTGCAATTGATGACCGTGAGTCTTGTGAGACAAGCAATAGAAACGTATGGATTAGGGAACTATTTATGATCTGTTTGGAAAAGATGTATGTAAAATTGCTTATATTGAATTAAGTTGCTGAAGCTGAGAGAAAATTGTTGTTGTTATTGCTGAAACAACTTGTTGAATTGAGTATATTATTTGGTAACATGCTGTCTAATTGTACTGTGAAGATGTTGAACTATTCGGTAACTTGTTGTTTAGAAATTGCTAAATAAAATTAAAAATAATATTTTAAAAAAAAGATTATTTATCTGATATAAGAATTAATATGTTAACAATAAGTATAAACTTAGGATTCAATATTAAAAAATTAAAATTAAAATTAAATTTCATTTTTTCTGTGCTAACGCTTAATGTCTATCAAATATTATAGTATTCATTCAAACAATTTCAATAGTTTTTACAATCATAAAAAAAGTTCATATAAATTCTTAAACTTAAAACAAAAGAATCTAAGAAAAATAAATGAGAGTTTCTAAATAAAATTATTAATTATTTTTTTATTATTCGTCTTCTCCAACTCATCCAAAACAACCAACAAAATAACGAATTTTCTTCGATTTCTTCTGATCTTTCACCTCAAATCTCTTGCAAACGGCTCGCCGTCAACGATTGACACAGAATGGAGACATATCCGCAGTTGCGTTCTCTACAAAACCCACTCAATCGCTTTTCATTTCACTTTCTTTTTTATTCAATATCGTCAAAAATCAGTCGTATTTATATACGGGAATTTCGAAAGTTTGACCTCGGATTTCGTCCGTTTTCACGCACGTGCTTCGATTTTCGCGCACGTACTTCGATCATGTCACATAGAGATTGTAAGGAACTCTCAATTTCTATTAGTAATCATAAATTGTGAAAATTTCATTTAGAATTTTATTAAAAATTTGTGGTGAGTTTCCAAAAATTATCAAATTCAATTGGTTATTTCAAATTCACGTCAAAACTTGCATGTTTGATATGTTTAATTATATTTTATAACAAATTATACGTGGGTAGGATATTTCACCGGGTTATTTCCGTCAGTTGGGTCTTGTGCATCGCTCGGACCGCGTTTTAATTTAGGTTTTGTACTTTTCAATGTTATTGATAAAAATGAATTTCATAATTGAAAAAATGATTTAATATTCAATTAACTCATATTAAGTTAATGAATATCAGAAAGTGAATATTTTGTTTGAGAGATTGAAAACTATAAAATTCGAAAAAAAAAAAAAAGGAAAAAGGGTATGAAAACGGTAAAATGTCAGAATCACACTCGAGGGGTAATGTTTGCATTTTACATTGTTGTGTTGTGTGTGGGTTGGTAAACGGATATCCAGGGATAATATTACTGGTTGCATATTTATTTACTTTCTGTTAGTGCGAGGCGCTGTTTACGTTTCCGTTCTGTTATTTATTTTAGGTCGTTTGGCCACACTTGCATGGTAAAAAACTGGATATCCATTATCAACCCTTGTATTGTTAATTTCTCTTTTGTTTTCAAATGTATATATATATATGTATATATATATATATATATATATGTAGCTATTTTGTGAGCTATTAAAGAGTCTGTGAATGCGTGAAGGAATAGTGCGTCATATCATCCGGAGTGGTGTACTATCCTTGAATATACGGTAGGGACCACCAAGCTCATACGTGGTATGGGACGCGTATGAGAGTGGAGTCACAATTAGAATCCGGGATATTCTTCTCTATCGTTACCAGTGAACTTGTAATGTAAAGGTGGTCGTATACGAATGATTTGTATATTTGGAAATCACATGTATGCCTGATAGGCATAAACGAAGATGATTAGTTAGTGATCATTAACAATCTATAGTAGTCGAACGTTCTAATACATCGAAAAGAGACCCATTGCTTACGGTTATGTCAAACGGCCAGCCTAAGCCGGATAAATGGTCAACCAAACGTGATAAACAACGACCAGCCACAAAATCAGGAACTAAATACTAAAGAATAATTGTAACATCACGTCCTGACTGGGAGCGATCCAGTCATGAATCCCAACTCTCTAATTCCAATATTCCACCATTGTGTATTATGTATCTGTTGTCTTATTCTGATATATAAAATGAAATGCATGTTTAATGTTTTCATTTGATCAATTAGGTTTGTATAAAAAGATAATGTTATAGTGAGTACTGTTGATCGATGTAATGTGAATTTTAAAATGTTTAATTGCTCATCCCTGGCTATATGTAACAGTTAATCGTAATTTCTTTTGTAAAACTTTGCATATTTTAAAATGATTCAGTATGTTTATTCGTTCATGTTAGGAGAGGTTATTAGCAGAAATTATTTTCTTCCTTACTGAATAACCATTGTTACTCACCCTTCTTTCTCCATTTTTTTAGTTTCAGATTCGGAGCTTGGCGAAGCAGGTGTAGAACACGAATGAGGACTATCTAGTAGGTCAAATAGACGACTAGAGTCCGTAACCTGGTGAGTATTGGGGCTATACTCCCTTAGTGGTGTCAATTTGTCCAGGACTATTATGAATTTTGTCTTGAGTGTTAGAACTTCTGTTAGAATGAGGATGTTTGTATAATTCTGTGTTTTGTTATCCTTTCATACTCTGATCTATTGTTCCTTATTAGATGTATTTAAACTTCCGGTATTGTTATATTTTGTATATATATATATATATATATATATGCAGGATTGTATGTCGTTTATTAGGTGCAGGTTGAATCGTTTTGGAATGCTAACATAAACAGAGGAGACCATGCCGAAATTTTTAAGTGTCACCTAGTACCTCGAGATCTGACATGGGGATTTGTGTTAGCATTTGGCGGGACGCCACAACTTAAGTCGGAGGAAATGTCATCTAAAAAATCATGAGGTATCTCAAACATCCACCAAAACACCTACATGCCCCCTCAATCTCCATCTTATCTAGTAGACAATTTATTTGATTTCATTACCCTCTTCAACTTGAAATCAAAAACATTTCGAGTCTAATCTCTTCCCAAAATCAATTATCTTCAACTTCTTTAGTAAAAAAACTATCCTAATTTTCAAACTTAAGATCTACTATAACCTTCAAATCTACAAGATAGGATTTTTGAAGTAGAAGGTGATGGATTTTTAATTGAAAATTCTAAGGTTTTATAGAAGGGATGAAGGTAATGTTCAAAATGATGGATTGAAGATTAAAATTAATTTTCTGTAAAGGTTCAAGTACTTGAATATGACTATTTTAGGAAGAAAAAAATGGTTATAAATTGAAAATGAGGGTATTTAAGTCATTTTTATTAGTCTAGAAAAGAAAAATAAGTCAATGGCGGCATGTCATTAATTTAAAAAAAAAAAAAAAAAGGGTAAGGTGAAAGGGTGTCTAATCACCTAAAAAATTGATAAGGGGTGCAAAAATTGGAGAGGTGAGGGAATGAGGGCAACAAGGTCAAATGGGGCATTTTATTAATTGAAAATGCAAGGGTGTTTCAAATTCAAGTGTATATGCAAGAGTATGTAAAATACCCAAAAATATTGAGTAGGGGCAATTTCCCCTACTGTCTCCTTACTAGCTCTGCCCCTTTTGGTCTCAGGCAATTTTTAAAATCATGTTCAATCGAAAATAGGTGGGTTTTTTTTTTTTAAAGGATTTTTGTAACCTCATACGAGGTTTGAATTAAAATAGCAGACAAATGATTACGATGTAAGAAAAAACATGTATCCTAGGAATTAGTTAATGTTTAATTGACTACAAACTACTCGTATATCAAGGTTCTACGTATATGATCTAACATTAAGCATAATTTTTCTAAACCCATGAAAACAATGTAATAAACTATCTACCATGTGTTCTTCCTTCTCGCCACTTGGGTATGGCAAGTTTTTAGTCCAATAAATACAATTTAGCTACTTTAATTTTTTGATACTTAACTACTTATCTAATATCAATAATGGAATATGTTATTTTTATGGGTTCGGATCCGTTGACTCCTAAAAATGGCTCATGAAAAAAACACATGATCCCAACCCTTTGAATTCGAAATCCAATGGTTGAGATTTATGAGTAACTTAATAACACAAATCTCAGAGATACTTATCCCAAAAATAAATCTCAACCATTGAATTTTACATTTAGAGGGTTGGGATCATGTGTTTTTTTTTCATAAGTCATTCCTAAAAGTCAAGGGATCCTGACCTTATTTTTATTTAAGAAAACTTAAGCGTATGTCCATAGATGCATGCGAAAGTTCTAAACATTTTGCTTGTGCTTAGTATTGTAAAATGAGCCAAAAATTCATGCATCGAAAAACTTTGTGATCTTTTACTGTGATTTTTTAGATTGCAAAATTTTGTAAGACCTTTTTTATTGAAACTGTGGGAATGTACAAAATTTTGTGATGATGTGCGGTTGATAAAAGGCAAATTAAACGTTTGACGAAAATTCATGGTGATTTGTAGAGGGGCAAACAAGCATCTAACACCTACAATATTTTATATTACTATAATTTATGATAATTTGCAAATGTAATTGTTATTATTTGAACAACTTACTCTATATTCTTATATGAAATATTCTGATTTTTTTTTAATTCTAATAGAAAATGGGTAATATTAAATCTAAATGTAAGATTTGCGAAGAAATTGATCTCGTGTAACTATTTATATAAAAATGAACCCTAGGGTGAGATGGTGGAACACTTTTGGGTAGTGTTTGGCAAACATCGGGACTCAAAAAATGTTCTCAGATAAAAAGTAATATTAATCCTTAAAAAAATGAGAAATATATAAATTTTATCAACTTAGTATCAGAGCCAGTTAAGAGAACTTAAGTAAACAAATTAAGGAATCATAACTTGATCTAATACCATGTCTTTATATGAATATATTTCCCACAACACTACATATTGTATTGTTAACTATAGACATGTTATATAGAATTCTAACCTTTAATCGATGTGGGACTAAGAAACCAACCAAAGCACTCCTTTTTACAAGTAGACTCATGTGATGAGAATAAAATAAAGTTTAGGATATTGGGACACTTGGAACGCAAAAAAGGACTTTAAGTCAATTAGGCCCACCATATAATTGATCTGTATATATATATATGGGTCAGGTTCAAGGGCCATATGAGAAAACTTTCGGCGGTAAATAAAATTTTAAAATATGGGTTAGAAATTTTAGATTGAGCTGATTTTTTGTGAGGATGATCTCTATGATGGGAAGATCATCCAAAAAAAAAATCAGCCCAATCTGAAACTTCTAACCCCATTAAAAGTGATTTAGAATGTGGACCGTCGATTTTTTTTCAATTTTTATCACTAATTTGTAAATCACTTTTGATGGATTTAGAGGTTTCTGATTGAGCTGATTTTTTGTGAGGATGATCTTCTCATCATAGTGACCATCCTTGCAAAAAATCAGCTCAATCCAAAACCTCTAACCCTTATTTTGAAAAACGAAAGTTTTCTTACATGTTTTCTTACATGTGAGAAAACATGTAAGAAAACTTTCGTTTTTCAAAATAAGGGTTAGAGGTTTTGGATTGAGCTGATTTTTTGCAAGGATGGTCACTATGATGAGAAGATCATCCTCACAAAAAATCAGCTCAATCAGAAACCTCTAAATCCATCAAAAGTGATTTACAAATTAGTGATAAAAATTGAAAAAAAATCGACGGTCCATATTCTAAATCACTTTTAATGGGGTTAGAAGTTTCAGATTGGGCTGATTTTTTTTTTTGGATGATCTTCCCATCATAGAGATCATCCTCACAAAAAATCAGCTCAATCTAAAATTTCTAACCCATATTTTAAAATTTTATTTACCGCCGAAAGTTTTCTTACATGTTTTCTCAAATGGCCCTTGAACCTGACCCATATATATATATATATATATATAAAATAAAATCAATGTAAACCGTCACAACCACTTAATTTTTTTAATTCCTTTTGGGTAATCTGTCATAATTGTTGAACAAAAACTATTTAGATGATTGAAGTCAAACAATCTTGAAATATTTAGAAAGACCTCATAAGAGCAAATCACTGAAAGAAAAGATAATTTTACACACACAAAAAAATGTGTTTTTATCCTCAGTCGTGGTTTCAAATCTGGTCTGAGACTGAGATCACTCGCTATCATAAAGGAGCGAGTGGGATATATTGTGTAAATCATCTCCCACTTGATCTCATTTGACAACTGAGATAACTTGAGCAATATTTTGTATTTTTTATTAAATGTTTTTTTTTTATAATTTAAATTTTATTTTTTAAATAAAAATATAATCTTATGATTAATAATCTTGGAATCCATCTTATTTTAGAGAAAAAAAAAAGTTGGGACTAAATTAAAACTTCAATCTTTAATATCTAATTGTCTTACTCTTCTGTATTCTTTATTTTTAGAATAATGAAGTTTTCTTTTTTTTAATAATTTACACTATTTATCTGGAGTGTATAAATTTTACTTGAAGGGTAAAGGGGTTAAAAAAAATTCTTTTTTAAGTGTAATTGGACATTCATTTTCCTTAAAAAAAAATTCAACCCTAAATTATAATATTTAGAGACGCTAGCTGTTGATGGCAATTAAGTAAATAACAGTATTTTTTTTTTTTTTTAAAGAGGTTTAAGTTTATCTTTAATCCAACAATTAAAAGAGGGCCCAACTAATTGCACATCACTCCATCACTATGAAAAAAATCACGTAAACTCAACTGTTATCATTGCATTCCAAAAATAAAGCGTTGCACTACTTTTCTTCTCCTTGAAAATTGAAGAGGAACCACGGAACTGAAGCTTTGCTAACTCTAGATTCAATTTTTAAATTTTCATGATCCTACAAGGGAAGAGTTCCTATTAATGGTAGGTTTGCTTGTAAAATTTGTAGGAACTCTTGCTTACAATGGGTTCTTTATCTTTGGTATTGGAGTAAAATTCCTTCCTAAGAGTAGTGAGTAAGGACACGATGCAAATTTGAAAAAGAAAAAGAAAGTCGAAATAAATTTTTTTAGGTAGCTAGGAGTGCAATCAGTTCTTGGTGGCGTGCAACTAGTAGGTCCCTTAAAAACAAAACCCTAATTAAATAACCATATTATTTGGAGAAAGTAGAGCTATCACGGAACCAATCTGGTTAAGATTGGATTGGATTTTAAACTTACTGATCTGATAAATTTCCAAATCTGATTCAATTCAATGATATTCCTAGCTAAGGCTTTTTTTTAAAGCTTAAGTGTAAGAAAATTTCATTTGACTACCAATAAGCTTAGTTGGTAAAGTTTTTGGGTGATGATACATGAGACCTAGGCTCAAATCCCACATGCACCGAGTTACTAAACTCATTAAAAATAGGCTTACCGAAAGAGATTTAAATAAGATTTTTTGGTAATTGAGTAAATAAGTTTATATATTTATGGGTATTTTAGTAATACCTCCTATGAAATATGTGAAATTAGGGTTAACCCCCCCCCCCCCCCCCCCACACACACACACACACATACACATACACACAAAATGCAAGATGTGGTCTACCCCCTTGGACTTTCGTTGATGATAAGGTCCCAATAATGTGATTTTGGGACCATAAGTTCACAAATTCTATCAAATTTTAAATGTTAATCCCTTTGAATAATTACAAATTTAATTATTTCTCCAAATTAAGAGAGCTAGTAAGATTTTTTTGGTAATTACAGATGAATAAAGCGCACGTGGAAGTTATCAAATCACGAAACGAAGACGGTTACAATGTGCGAGTAAAAAGGAAGCATCCAACAAAATCTCGATGAATGCAGCTGCCACGTCACCGCGCCGCGGCGCGGCTAGGCCTTGGTGCTCCGCGGTGATCTCGAAGAATTTTTCCTCAAGATTTGTACAAGTTTCCAAATGCTTCGGCCGTTGTAACTAACTAGTTCTCTCGAATCAAATCAACCTGATAACCCGAATACGAATGTTATAAATTAGAGGGGTGGTTTCAAATGAAGGGGCTCTGATTTGATCTTTGTTTTTCCATTTGTAATTCTCTGCAATTTTCTTTGGTTTCTTAGTTTTTGATAAGGAACTCTTGATTGTAGTGAGAACATCAAGAGTGATCTAATTTTTAGTAATTTTTGTAATTCTTTTGGGAGCTATTAAAGAAGGATTAAAGTGTAACATCATCTTCTTCACCCATCTTCTCATTTCTTGTATTATTTTCTACAACTTTAATCATTGCAATGATCGGCTAAACTCTCATTAGAGAAGTCAAAAATGCCGGAGCAAGTTTACTCTATTAATGTTGTTTAATTCGTTATTTCTATTTTACATGTTAATTCTATGAATCTCTTTCGGATAAGATCAGCTAACTCATACTTCCAATTTAAGCTTTAATGAGTGTTACTTAAATAAGTTCAAGAACACTCATGCTCTGTGATGAATGGAAGCATAAGTCGGATAATCTTGTCTAAATCAGAGATCTTCATAGATACTCTTGGATTACAATCAATAGTTACATCGAATCATCTTCCGATCCACGAGCAATGACTTGCTATGTGGATTGAGTCATATTTAGAACGATTCAGCATTTTGGATGACTTATGATGGTAAACTTAAATTCTCTAAGCTTCTTTCTACTAATTTTAATCTCTCTTTCCTGTTATTGATTTTCATTCTCTGTGTTTAACAAATATGTTTTTGTTTTGTTTTTAAAACCAATCTGTTTTCAAACTCTGTTTTAGTTTTTAATCTGAATGAACACTTGAATCCCAACTGTCCCTATGGAACGAATTTGACTTACCCAAAGTCCATATTTTAACCTCTATTTTACACAACAAGGATTAAAAACCAAAACAGAGTTTAAAAACAGATTGGTAAAAAAACAAAATAGATTTGTAACACAATAGAGATGGAAATTAACTTGCAATTGAAATAAAAATAGAAAGTAAAGATTGAAAATATAATAAGGAGGAATTAGAGAGGTCAATTCGACCCTTGTAACCCATCCATAATGTAGATTAATTCTAAGAATAACTCAATCCATGTAGTAAATCATTGCTCATGGATCGGAAGGTGGAGCAGTTTAATCATCAAAGGTAACCCAAAAGTTATTCATGAAAATCCTAATTTGATTGAAATTGCCTAACTTATATTCAGATTCTTCACAGAGTATAGCCGTTCTTGAACTTATCTAAGTAATGACTATCAAAGTTTAAATTAAAAATATAAGCTAGATGATCTAATCATAGGAGAATTCTCAGAACATGTAAGCAAAATAAGGAATTAAAACTACATTAGAGGGATGAACTTGCCCTGGCATCCTTGATCTCTCTAAAGAGGATCTAGCCACTCATTGCAAGGTTCATAATTGCAACAATAACAAAAGGAATAAGATGATGTAAGATAAAACTGCACTTTTGATTCCTTCTTTAAATGGTTCTCCAAAAGAGTTACAATAAGAACTAAAGAAACAATTGATCCTCTCACTACTACAAAAACTCTCTCTAAAATAAAAATCAAGAAAAATGCAGAGAAATTAGGGAGAAGAAGAGGGTCAAGAGGGGACCCCTTCTTTGAAATCAACCCTCTAATTTATAACATTCGTAATCGGGTTATTGAGTCAACTTTTAGGATGATTCGCTTCGAAAGAACCATTCAGTTACAACCACCGAAGTATCTGGAACATTCTGTACAAATCTCGAGGTAAAATTCCTCAATATCACCGCGGAACACTAGGGCCCTACTGTGATGCGGTGACATGGCAGCGAAATTCTTCGAGATTTTGTTGGATGCTCCCTTTTTGCTCGCACATTGTAACCGACTTTGTTACGTCGTTTGGTAACTTCCACATGCACTTTATTTATCTGTAATTAGCAATAATACCTCATTAGCTTCATTAATTTGGAAAATTAATATAATTTGCTATTATTTATAAGAACTAACATTTAAACGTTGATAATTTTCGCGTATTTACGGTCCCAAAAATCAATTTATTGGGTCCTTATCAGTTGACCTGATCTAATTGTTACCAATGTTTATTCTATTGACGGTCTATGATCTGAATATCTAAATTACCCGTGTAACATTTAAATTATCAAAATGTCATTGTTTTAGTTGAAAAAATAAAAAATCAAATCAAATCTCAACCATTGGATTGAAATGTTCTCAAGAGTATTAAGGTTATATTCCTTAAACCCATTACTTTGAAATCCTACCATTAACATCTTTGAATTCGATTTTAATTTTGAGATAGATTTTGGTTAAACAAGTTAAAGATCTCATGTTTCATAGAATGGGTGGAGATTTCAACTCTCATGTGAGCTCTTTTAACCATTTTATCCTCAAACCATAAATTTTTATGGAAAAAATCAAGAAAAATATATTGTTTGTGTCCTTGACTGCTCTGGAGGTTACAGGAGGTGGGTATTATTAATTTTATTTTCTTCATTATTTCATATTTTCTCTCGATTTTTCATTTTTCTCTAATTTTTTTGTTTCGATATTTTTCATGTGGAGATTCTAAGCATTGGGTCAAAGAATGCCATTAGGGTGAGATGAAAACAATGAGATTGGGATGAATACATTGATATTAGGTTGAAAAATATGAAATTGAATTGAAAATGATGAGAAATGGTTGAAAACAATAAGATTAAGTTTTAAAATAACAAAGTTTAGGTTCAGATCGATGAAAAATTGGTTGAAATTGATTAGGATTCTCAAGGTTATTGTCTTTAGAACGATTAAATCGAATACATTTGAGTTGCTTCGATCGAAGGACATTTTCATAAATTCAACACATAAGGGTATTTTTGACATTTCACAATCTCTGTCAACTGATTATTGTTTTTGTTATAAATTTAATATACTATAGTTTGTACGCACCTACCGACACGGGCATCCTCTTTGGGCTCAAACGGTAGAAGAGGAAAGTAAAAAAAACTTGGTGGGATGTTATTTGAAAAGGGATAGTACAGGAAAGATTCATAGGAAGATTAATTCTCAACCCCTCTTTATGCAGGGGATAAAAAGAATGGGATCCACCTAAGGGCGAACCTAATAAGGAGACAATTGGGGCAATTGCCCCTACATAACTTTGAGACACCCTTGTATTTTCAACTAATTAGGTGTCCCATTTTCCCTCACCTCCCTCTATCCCCCCTGCTCTCCCGATCATCTTTCAAGATGATATTGCCTCTTGACTGGGCCTTCTCTCATAAACTAATTGAAAATTACCTAAATATCCTTTTTTTTTCAACTTCTAACCAAAAATCTTTAAATTTCTCCCAAAAACTATTTATCTTCAAGCTCTTCACTTATAACACTAATTATAATTTGCCCCCACTACAAGATAATCTTGGCTCCATCCCTGAGTCCGCCATTGTTTTCATTATATAGATATTTGTTGAGACAAAAACCTGAGAAGTAGATGTAGACCAAGAAGAGCTTTTGGAATATTCGTAATCTATAAAAGAAAACTGAAATTTAAAAATAAATAAATAACGAATTTGATTGAACCACATAGAGTAACATTGAGACCTACCAAGTTGAACAGCCAAACATCATCACCAACAAATTATTCCAAAGTAGAGAAATTAATCAATAGGTTTTACTTGCACGTAAGTGACATCTTGCACAAATATGGATGCAATGTTCTTCCAATCCATGTTATTTGTGCAAGGGACAAGAAGTGAGAGACACGCACTGAGAGAACTGGGGTGAGAGGGGGAAAGAGGGAAAAAATGAGATGACTAAAGCATTTTAGTCTTTTTATCTAACTCAATGGGATTGATCTTCTGCCTAAATTTTTAAAAAAAAATGAGAAGTATATAAATTAATTTAACATGGTATCAGAGCAAGTTAAGAAAACTTAACATGATCTAGTACCACATCTATACATAAACATATTTCTCATAACACTACATGTAAAATAGACAATTATTGATATATTATTTACAATTATAGTCCTTAGTCGATGTGGGACTAAGCAAACCATTGACTACTCACCCTTTTGTACCTTTATTGGTAGATTCAGTTAATGAGAATAAAATAAAACTTAAAATAATGGGACACTTGGAATATAAAACAAAACGTTTGGGCCCATCATTTAATTAATGGGTCACATCTTTTATGAAAATCATTAAATAGATGTTGTGTATGGTCAACATCAATCTTAATTAGACTCCTTTTGGGCCACCAGCAAGATTTGTTGACCACTTAAAACAAGTCAACCAATTGGATGGTTGAGATCATCTAATCTTGAAGTACTTGGGAACACACCATAAGTACAAATATTTAGAATTGAGTCCAGTTCCCTGGATGTGGGCTTATGTTTTTCATTGTTGAAAAGGTTCCTGAAATGTCGAATCAGACCCATTGGATCTGTCTCGATTTTCGCGTGATGAGGAAGAAAAGATGTCAATACATCTGTTGAGAAAATAGAAACAAACCTTCAAGTTGATTCATTTGGCTATAGCTTTTAGGTGATACTTTATTCGAATTGTGGGCAAAAGATTGTGATGGAGCTATCATTGGATCGGGTCAGGTCGGGTCATTTGCAGTGTATTATTAGATACCAAAACCCACTCGAAACTCATCTAATAGTGGTCAGATCTGGTTTGGATCGGATCGAATTAAAAACATAATATACATATATAAATTATGTTGAAATATTCTCTCCCCAAAATATATATTTCAACTGATGTTGAAATCGAGTTGAACCAATTTGAGTGGATTTGACTTGACCAAATTAAATCAACAGAGTCAAATTTGACTCGACAAGCAAATTATAAAATACAGAAAATTAGGATTAAAATCATGGAATAAAATTGGGAAAATTACTTAAAGGACATTTAAGTAAACTTTTTCTTTAAGTTTACTAAATGTCCTGTTTAGCTAATTGTGGAGGGATTTCTTTTTAAATAGTCCCTAAGTTTTCACAATTAGCTAAACAGGACATTTAGTAAACTTTTTCTTTTTAAATGGTCGTTAAATACCATTTTCACCATTTTGACATGTGAAATGTCAAAATTACCCTTTTTCTCATCTTCTTCACATAGTTAGATTTTCCAAAGGCGATAGTCATCATTGTCGATGATCTTTGATTATGAATGACAAATGGAGAATGATATTCTCTCAATTTTGAACATTTAGATGTACTCTTTTTTATTTATTTTCAATGATTCATAAAAATAAAATTGAAGAACAAAGTTGAGATTCAAATTTTTTTGATGATTACATCATACTTTTGATTTGCAACCATAATTGATGTACTTTGGGGTATTTCGAGGAGATTAAACAAGTGTTGAAGTTGAAAAAATGGAAAAATAAAAAATAATTTTTTTTGAAAAATCCAATTGCATTACAACGTTAGATGGTAATTAAATAAAAAGTGGTGAACTCGACACTAAGCGGGGAGTTTATCAGTTTTTAACTTAGTGTCAAGTTCACCAATTTTTAACTTACTGTCAAGTTCACCACTTTTTATTGAAGAACAAATTTGAAATTCAATTTTTTTTTTTATTATACATTTTTGGGTATTTAAAGGAGATTAAACAACTATCAAAATTAAAAAAATAAATGAAAAGTTCAATTGCATTACAGAAACTAGACGGTAAATAAATAAAAAGTGGTGAACTCGACACTAAATGGCGAGTTCATCAGTTTTTAATTTAGTGTCGAGTTCACCACTTTTTAAATTACTGTTGAGTTCACCACTTTTTATT
The DNA here is from genome assembly GCF_017979445.1 of Akebia trifoliata. Classification (NCBI taxonomy): domain Eukaryota; kingdom Viridiplantae; phylum Streptophyta; class Magnoliopsida; order Ranunculales; family Lardizabalaceae; genus Akebia; species Akebia trifoliata. Next base: position 13,145,784 of record NC_141376.1, on the reverse strand, counting down.
GAAGAACGAGTTTGAGATTCAAATTTTTTTGATGATTACATCATAAATTTTGATTTGCAATCATAATTTATACAGCGTGAACTGGTCAGTAAGTTAAAAAGTGGTATACTTAATAAGAATATTTGGACTCAAAAACTTACATGGTCAAGAAGTGCTTTCTGAGGATTGTCATTTTATACTACTTTGTGTTATGTTTAATTATACTTTTGGTTTCATAGATAGGTATGCTAGTTAGAGGTTTAATTGATAATTTAAATACGAAATATTTGTAACCATGGAGTGCATAAATCCAGATTACATTGATTTCGATAATGAGATTGATGCGATGGTGATGGCTGCAACAATGAATGCAAAACCATATCACAAACAATACATAAATAAGGAACCGTAAAGAGCCATAGCTTATAAGCGAATGAATTTTGGTTTACATGTAATGGATGGGAATGACGTGTAGTATTACCAATTATTTTGTATGGAGAAACATGTTTTCTTGCCCGATTATGTACTATTTTTTCAAAAAGATAGCCATTACAAGAGTGATTTCAGCATTCAAGAATTGAATTAATGTGGTTATTATCTTCTCAATGTTTTTTGTGGTGATCCTTCGTTCGCTGAAGTCCCGGCCGTCACATTTGTATCACCCACAAGTTTTTGTCATTTTTAAGGTAATGTCGCATTTAAGTACATAACCCGAAATTATTCTTGTGAAATTTATTATAAACAGTTCATCATTATAGAAGTTATGGTGGATTGAGTTGGAGTGATAGATGACGTGCATATAAATAATATTATGATCTGCTAGATAAACAAGAGTCGTATCGAGCCTAGAGGGGACTTACATAGAATATGTCTCATTTGCATGTTTGTTTTCGATCCTTTTTGCATTTGTTTATATGCTAGTTGGGAGAGGCAACACATTATCATCGTGTGCCCATTGGAGACACAACGTGGCATTGTTGTCGCATGTATCACTATATAATTTTATCAAGCAAGAAGCCCCTAACTAATGAATAATTTGCTCAATGTGATGATGAGGATTCCATCGAGGAGAGGATCCTACTGAAATAGATGATGTTCCAGCTATAGTTGTGTGACCTCAATCAATCCTTGGTTAATTGGGTGATTAGAGACATCTAGTTTCTGACTCGATGGATGAACATTGACAAACAATAACAAAATATGATTAAATTTTCAAAAAGAAAAGCAAATCAAGATGCTAATATGGTCTCATATAATCATGGGGGAACCATCTTGAGAAAAGTGAATTCTTCTCATTTACAATTAAAGCATACAAACCATAGCAAAGGGTGATCACCAGAGCCAAGCACAAAAACCTGCAAGTTGAATATGTATAGTTTTCTAAATGAAAAAACAGAGGAGAAATGGATAAAGGGGGACTGATATTTTTACCACACAGTTGTCTCCAAGGGTATTTTCATAATTTTACTAGTATTATGTAAAATCCTAGTTAAATTTTCTTGGGGGTATATATCTATTTTCAATGAAAGGGTGTGATCCGTGGATGTACCTCAATCTTGGGGGAATCACGTAAAAATCTATGTGATTTTCTCCTCTTTGTCTACCATGGGAATCTGATCGTTATTCACCCCCCCCCCCCTACAGAACCATAGATCATTTGCCTCGGGATACATAGAATCATAAAATCTTTATTTTGTGTATCTCGAGACAAATGATCTACGATTCTGTGATGGGAGCGTATGTCAGAGGGGAGCGTCAGCTTATCACGACTTTTTTTTAATTATTTGTATCACATTGAATCAAATAGATAACCTTAATTTTTTTCTTTATTTGTTTTTACTACATATCATACAATACTTACAATCAAACAGAGACACTAATTATAGAAGATATTACAACTTGTCCTCTAAATAAGTTTCCTTTTTCCTCTTTCCTTTTTCCTTTAATACACATCATGCGACGCGGATAATCACTACAATGAAACTTAAGAAGATATGCTGATATGAATTTAAAGGATCGCGAGTGAAGTAATGTCATTTCCGACAAGCACTGTTCATGCTCGTGCCATGAGCTTCGTGTCTTCGCTAAAACTCTCATCAAGTACTCCCTAGTAATGGCTTCAAGCTTTTTCTCATTACCAAGTAATAACGAAATTGCCTCGAGAGTGTGAAATGCCATGAACAACGATCAAGATATGCATCGATGAGGGCAAAAGCTTCTCGAATCCAAAATAATAAGAAATGAAAAACATTTTGAACAGAGATAAACAAAGACCACAATAAGACAATGCTTGACGCTACAACTATGGGGGGTGGGTTTATATAGAAAAAAAAAATTTATGAAATTTTAAGGAAACAAATCTGGTACATTAATTTCAAAAGATTTCTCAAACTTGACATATCCTTTTTATTAATAATCTATTTTCTTTTGTTGATGTTATACATTGAACCAAACATGTGACCTTTTCTAAGTTTCCTCTTTTATTTCTCACTATACATCATGCAATACACTAACCAATATGGTACAATAATTCCAAGAGATTTTACACCTTGTCAAATTGTTTTCTATTAGTAAGTCATTTTCTCTTGTTTGTATCATACATTGAACCAAATATGTAATCTTTAATAAGTTTCTTTTTTGTGTTTTTATTACATATCCTACAACAAACATAACCCATATGGTACATTAATTATAAAAGTTTTGTATAACTTGTCAATTGGACTAAGATTTGAGTAAAAAAGCAGATTTCCTAGAGATTAATTTAATCTTCTAGGGATTTACATTCATTTTTCTAGGGATACATTTTCTTGGGAATCCCTAACATCTCAATGTCAAGTTTATGGTGACACACCAAAAAACTATGCCCCCCCCCCCCCCCCCCACCATCCTTGAAATTGAGTAAGTAGACACTTATTTCAAATATAATGTGTGTTCCATGGAGTCCCCGTGTACTATTTTGCGAATCAAATTAAATAAAAAATAGATATTTTTATAAAATAAAAGAAAATTCCAATTCTGAAATTATTTGTCGAACCGTGATAATCTGACTTCCCCACGTGACAAACTCAATCAACTACCTAATCTGACAAGTTTGGGAACCGTAGATCTGCATTCCTCGGGATACACGACTACAATTCTCCCTTTAAAAAATATCTCGAGGGAATTGTGCATCCTGAGGAGCACATATCTATAGTTCCCAAGCTTGTCGCATCAGTTAGTTGATTGAGTATGCCACGTGGGGTAGTCAGACTATCACAACTCTTGTTTGTAAGTGAGTCAACAACAAAAAACTACAAGAATCAGAAATATTGTATATAATAAATGTAATGCCATGAAAAATTATTACTTATATTGAGGAAATTGAGTCAATTATATTGACCTAATTTCTTATTAAGTTGAGAAAATTATTGAAAATAGATTATACAATAATCGATCAAAACCAAGATACAGTAGAAAGAAAATTGGACAAGTGAAATGTACCATTTAAGGAATTTTACTATGATTATAATTGGAGAAATTGATAATTTAATCAAAGTAGATAAAATCCAAAATTTTATAAAAAGCTTTTTTGGTCTAATGGACATTACTATTGAATCCAGAAGGACCGAAAAATATAGTTTAGATTATGAGCACGCTTAACCTCGAATTTAGTAAGATAAGTTACGAAAATATCAACTTTATTAAGAAAACTTAGGGCTTAAGGGTATTTTGGTCAATAGAGAAATACAATGATAATTTTCGAAAATCTGATATTTATAATTCGAATTGGTCTAATGTAACGGACATAACAAAAAAAAATTATTTAATTATTATATTTATTATTAAAATATTAAAATAAATATTTTAAAAAAATTTGAGTTTAAGTGTAATTATTTATAATAGAGAGGTTGATTTGAAATTAATAAAGTGTTGTAGAATGCTATATAATTAATATTAACATTATTATATTATATTATTATTATTATTATATTATATTATAATATAAACGTATGTGTTATGTCTTTGTTAAGAATTAAAAGATTACACATGTTTAATATTATATTATATTATAACTTAAAAGAATCTTCATTTGTACGAGAAAAGAAAACAAAGAGTCAGCTTTGAGTTTTTTTTAACGGGAGTGGATTTGTATACATAATTTTCGTATTCAATTTAAATATATTGTGGACGTGATTTTATGATCTAACATTAAAGAATAAAATATTCACGACGTCGAGATCTATTTAGTCACCGAAATATTTTATCGAATTATCGAGAAAATAAGTTAAAAAAATCATTTTAATGTCATAAAGACACGTAAAATCCAATTGCAAATGTAGAAAACTTATATTTTAAATTCGTAGTATAATTTTCAATGAAATCTGTTTTATTTACATTTTGATAGTTACTTTCAAATTTATTATGATTTAAATTCAAAATTTATACATCGAATTGTAGAATAATTTGTTTTATATGTTTTATCTGATATTTTAAAATTGTGGAACAAAAATAAATGAATTTTCGTGAGTTTAATCAGAAAATCAATTTGAAATAAATTAATTTTCTTAGTAATTTTCGTAAAATATTCATTTCAAAAACTCTTAAGACGTACTATTTTGAAAGTGTATTTCCATTGGATAATAATTTATACACAAAAAATATTTAAGCTTAAATTGGAATCGAGAATGAAAGTTTTGATTGTTTATAATCAGCGTTTCCCATTGACAGTATGTGCTTGTGTTGAGAAATCTCCATTTTTAGAGTGTTTTTAAGCATTGTGTAATAAAGCATGAGATACAATTAGGATGATGTACCTACATATTTAGTGCTTTGTGATTTTACTTTTCAATAAACTACTGCATATTTATAATTCTATAATACTTGGGAAGGCTATCACACTTGCAAATTTATTTTAATTTATTTCAAATAAATTTTGAAAAATATTATTTTTATTATTGTTATCCACTAAAGAGATAATAAATACCTATATGATTAATCAATAGTTCTTTCCAGAATCAACCAATTAATTTAGAATAATAGGAGTTTGATATTCTCTTTAGTAGTATGGGATACTACTTGAAAATATTTTTGTATCTATTATTCGAGAAATTATTTATCTTATATTTATAGGAAAATAACAAATTGTAATGTAAAAATAGTTTATAGATAACTAGATTAATTGAGGACATATGCATATCACAGAAATACAATAAAGTTGGTTTATCAAGTGATCATTTACAATTTATAGTAATCAAACGATTGATCTTTGTCAGGGATCAACAATCGACCTAAACTAGAAAACACGATCACCCAATTATAATAAATTGTCAGATCGACCACAAAATAAAAAACTAATGGTGAATTCCACACTAGTTAAATACTAGAACATCGATATACATATTAACATTTTTGTATCAATCGTGTATCCTGACATGCTTATCAAATACACTATCAGAATTGATATTCTTATGACATATTTAAGTTTATTTTATTTTATAATGAGATGGGAGATATTTCATTACTATTTTATTAATAATTAGCATGTTTTCAGTTTTATTCATTTTGTTTACTTATTTAAAAATCTACACTATTTATAATTAATTAGCTTGTTTAGTAAGTTAAAACTATTAATTTAAAATGTGAGTTTGCTATTGAATAACTTCCTCGTTACTTACTCTATCAACAAAACACTACAGATGTCACAGCTACCGAGATGCCTGTTCTTGATGGAGAACATTATATAAAGGAATCGCAGAATCAGGATGATGAGCATTATTTTTATTATATGTGAACTGAGATTTGAATTTAGTAGAACTAGTTTTATGTACTTTTAAACTTCTTTATATATATTAGCATCATGTATGTTGTGTCTTCTTATACGTATACGTCTAAAGAATGAGAATTTACATGGATAATTGTCAATCTATATGAGATGTAAAATTGATGTATATAACATTTTTGAGTTGTATTTATAATTATGATTTTTAAAAAATGATATATATATTCAAAATGATATGATGGTTAAAAAGTAACTTGCTATAAAGATCTTAATTATATAGGTATGTCTATACACATGAAAACTTTTCATAAATCTAATTTTTAGAAGAAATACTATCAAAATTATTTGATAAAAATTCACATCTTATTTAAGATTTGAAGATTTTATATTATTTCATTTTTACTCCACCCTCAAGATTTGAAAAAATCTAGATCATAAATCGAGGGCATGACAATAAATCCTACAATATGGTATACTAACATCCGAACAATATTTTCAAGGCGTTTTTATATCTATGTTAACGAGTATTTATATCTACTATTTTCTTATTTTATATTTCAAATATGATAAATTTGTTCACTGCTAGGGGTCAAACACGTTCAATTCAAGTTCCAGAAAATTGATTCAAATTAGAACTAAATGTGTGTTAGATACCCAAACCAGAACAAATCACCATGCCCAATATCAAGCAATCATCATAGCTGACTCACCATCAACAACAGCAAACAAATGTCGTGTACTAGTCCACTTGATGCATAATAAGAGTAAAGAAATTGTAGACAGTATTGAACTTGTGGTTGATTCAAAATCCCTCTTCTCACAAACTAGACAAACTAGTGTAACAACAATGTTACGACATCTAGCATCAGTAACAAAGTAATTCTCTACTTCTCTCCATACAAAACCAGGAACGACAAATGAAACGAATTTACTGCAACAACGCGGATTCAACCTGAAAAAAGACCACTGGGCAGAACAAACCCTCAGTATCAGAACACTCTAACAGAAGCACCCAATTTTTAACTTCAGAAGGGATTCTAAACCGACGGGAAGATATGGCTCCTAACAGAAGTAATTGGATAATGAAGGAGAAACAAATGCCACCCTTCTGCAAAAACAGTTGACCCTTTCACTCCTTTTCAGCTTCTCAAGACTCCCAAACAGCACAATCAGAGACTTCACTTTCTACCGCTGGCACCAAGTCTTGGCTTCCCTTTAACTTCAGTTTCCTGTCCATCACAGACAATTTTTACCATGAGAGAGAGATTGGTATGCTTCACTTCGCTAGACCAATTGAAAAAGAGAGTAAATCAATATAATATTGGCACGTATGCAAAGCTACAGTCAATTATTAAGAGGTTATGCAATGAAACTTTGAGGTCGTCAGTTCAAGTCCAACTTACCCACTCAAAAAAGAAAGTAAAGAAAAAGATATTAAGAGGTAAGACACTAGTAAATTACCTTACCAAAGAAACAAGACGTGTGAATCACTAGTCAGGTGGAATAAAGAGGATTTTCTACTCAATCCGAATTTGAAACAGATAAAGATCAAATAATTGATATATGCGCCTGGGGAGTATAGAAGGAAAAACAGCTCCCTAGGCTTGGCTTGAAGGTCGTTTGTTTTGTCTAGACCATTCTTAAAAGACTTTAAGAGAGAACCCGATAGAAAGAATTTCCTTTTTAAATGGGAAAGAAAAACATTGGTATGCTTCTTTACACTAAGATTACTCGAAAATGAGAAGTCAATATATTGAGTATGTGAATGGAAAGCTACAGTCGATTATTAAGAGGTAATGTAATGTAATGCAATGCAACTTTGAGGTCGTAACTTATCAAAAAAAAAAAAAACTTTGAGGTCATTGGTTCAAGTCCAGCTTACCCATTCAAAAAAGAAAGAAAAAGAAAAGATATTAAAAGGAGACTAGAGAAATTACCCTCTAGTCACCCATTCTTTAAAGACTTTAAGAGAACCCAATAGAAAGAACTTCCTTTTTAGATGGGATGGGATGGAATTGTTATTGATTTGTGTGTTTCTTTTGTGAACCTTTGGGTTATCTTCATTGCTTTTTAGGCTGTTAGCTATTGAGAATCTTCTCATTAGCTATTTGTATGGAGTCCTCTGTGTGGTGGGTTTTATCCCCTTTTAAGGGTGTTTGAGCCCCATCACATGAGGCAGTTCCTGTTCCCACCCATTCTTTTAGCACTTTTTTAACTGTGACTAGGAACATTTTAAAGAAAATATAATTAAATTTAAAGTTATGAATACAAACTTACTTGTGGTAGGTGGAGGAAAATGTGGGTCTTTGCTGTTGATGGATTGTGATTTTCTGCACCCTTACTCCAGTCATAACACACCTATACAAAATAGTTTCCATTAAGTCTTTAGTGCCAAAAACATCTTTCAAGATAAGTGAGAACTTGAAATGCTAACAAATCTGCTCAGCCATTGAAAGCCATTAACTATAGCAGTTCATAGAAACAGAAGACCCAATGTTTCAAACAAAAAAAAAAAAATGGGGAAATAAGAATTCCTCGAGAATTTTACACCATATCTTGGTGCTTATATACACATCCCGAACCATAGCTTTAAGAATTTCCCCAAAAAGGCCCAAGACAATCCTCAGAGTCATGTCCAACACCATGAATGGCATTGAATTGTCAAGCAAATAATTATCAGAGATATCAATTTCAATTTGCAACTATAGGACAGTAATAGAAAGTTATTCAATTGTCAAGCTAATAATTATCACAAAGGGGAGTGGAACAGAAGGGCGTTTCAAGGGGGAGAACAGTCGCTACTTGACATCATCCTCGCCATTGTGGAGTTAATATTCATTTGGACCAAAAAATTTAAGAAATTTAAAGGGCTCTTCTTCCGAGAGTTCATGTTTAAATGGGATGTAATTTTCTCTTGGCTAAGGGGAGCGTTGGATTTCTCCTCTATGTTTTTTCCTTTTTCTTTTTTTCCTTTTTTTTTTTTTTTTTTCTTTTCGGTTCTTGTTTTTCTTCCTTGTAGGGTGGCCATCTTTGTCTCCCCTCTATTTTCTTTTTCGGCTATTAATTAAAAATAGTTGCCTATCAAAAACAAATTATCACAAAGATAACAATTCCATCTACATATAGAAAATAATACGTATTTATTATACAGCTAAAATTAAACATCAATCTGCTGGAGTTATATAAAGAACTAGACATACTGAGTATGCAAATATTGAACCATCGTTGTTGAATGAGCTGGAAGGTATAGGTTGACTGCATCGAGACATGGCCTGGAAAATTAGACAAGATTGCATTAGCCAAATGGATATATTACAAAGTGAAAGACCAAAATATTCATGGTATTCATCCATGTCTACATTTTTTTTTTCACATAGTTGTATTACCTTGCAAGAATAGTGTGATTAGCTCACTGCAACTAACTCTTAGAAAGCAATCAGAGAAGTTTAATCCAACAAAATATCTATTAAAATAACAGAAGTTTAAAGGAATAATTCATAAAGAAAGAGAAAACGAACTCTGATTACTCGTTAACAATCGATCAGGAAAAAAAAAGATTACTCATTAATACACTGTATCAAGAGATCAAATTGATACGTATAGCCTGTTTAAACTATGGAGAAAACATATACTTTAAATCTCCAAAATTTTGAGGCCAACCATCACAAGGAATTCCACCTTTAACCCCATCTAAGAGCATTTGGAGAAGGCTGAATGTCCAGAACATCTGGGCTTTGCTTCCTTTTGCTATTGGTTGGAGAATTTGAAAGGACAGAAATAGGAGAGTTTTCTTGGGGATGGATGGTTCTATTCAAGAGTTAATCTTGATGGTCTTAGGCTCAGTATTTTTTGTGTAAGTTGGATGTAGCTTTTAAAGGCATTTTCTTTGAGGAGTTTGTATTTAAGTAGGGACTCCTTATGTTCCCCGTAAGTTTTTTGCTTTTGCTTCCCTTTGTAGATGTGGTTGGTCATCTCAACCACCATTTTTAATAATAATACCTATAAAAAAAAAAAAAAAAAAAAAAAATCAGATGGCACACATGCATGAAAGTTGGAACCAGCCGGCTTGATCTAGCTTGATGGATTGCATCTAATCTTAGTGGATTCTTTATATGGTTCCATTACATTGTCTAATCTACATGAGTGAATTTCAATGGATAGAGCAAGCCATCCAACAAACAAATTTTGAAAGAAAAGAAACTATAGACCACTATATAATCCATGCGTATACATTTAGTAACATGTTCATATTACCTTCTTTTTTTTTCTTTTTTTTTATTGAAGGTCAGTAGAATCCTATGTTCACACAGGAAATATGATTCAATTCACCAAAAACCTTAGGAAAAAATAAAATAATGATTCTAGACCTTGACAACCGTGGCATAGTGTAGAATGATCCTCAAGACAGAATCCTTAAACTAAACCATTGCCTGCACAATTCATCTAAGTAAACCAACAGTAGGAAGGAACCCAAGCTTTGCATGCAATCAGGCTGTGGCCAAGTAACAGAAGGAGCAAGCCGTCCAATGAACACATTTTGCAAGAAGAGAAACAACAGACCAGTATGATCCACACAGAAAGAAAAAAATGGTGATCAATTCGGTGAGAGGACACGGCACCAAGATAATATAGTTTACAAGCCATAGAAACAGTAAGGCAAGATAAATAGGTGGTAGATACAGCAGGGAAAACTGAGTAATTGAACATCCTGGTTGACTTGATGGCACAGATTTGTGGAACTAGTGAAAACATATTCCGCTTTCTTACTAATTTGACTGGATGTGGAGTAGTTGGACGACTTCCAATGTGCTTTGTTCAATCATTGTCACAAAATTCTCCAATTTTTTTTCAGTAAAAAATAGGTTGGCTGATTAATTCATCAACCATTTGTGAAATTAATTGGAAATTATCCAAATTAATCACAAAATTGTTGAATCTGGAAAAAGAAAATCTAATAGACTGAATGAACCTAACTCATGCCGCCTTTCCATCTCTTGAAACCCTAACTCCTAAAGCACCTATTTTGTTGGTTAAAAACATCATTGTTTATAATTCTGGATTTTTTCTGAATCTTCCCTAAACTAACCCCCCCCCCCCCCCCCCAATATGCAAAAAAATAAAATAAAAAATCCAATGCAAATAATTGTCAAATCCAAACTTGGTTAATATGTGATAGATATTTTTTTAAAGGGGGAAAATATTTAAGTAAGTTGTAGCAAGGATGACCTCAGTCTTGCCATGAACAGTAGACTGTATACTGTGGGGAACAAAAATAAAACAAGCTACACATATTGAAATGAAAACTAAATTCCGTCGGTAACATCATCAATACGTCCATAAGTTTCAATAGACCACGAGTAATGATCTTCCTTATTAAGTAGTTGGTCGATCGTGTTTTTTTCTATTTCACAAAGATTGATTTAAAAGATCTGGATCAGTTGATTTAACAGGCCCCAAATTTGAGACCCCAAGGCTTAAAAATCAGGGTAATTTGGCAAAAACATAAGGAATTTATAATGTTGTTTTAAATGGTCGAAAGTGCTTTTGAAAAATAGAGAAAACATTTTCTAAGTGGCTACATTCCAGTAGAAGAGATTTTTGGACCCAAGGATCTAAATAGGACCAATTAAATTAACTACTGGAATGCTCATTAACTGAGCCACCTGACAGATGCGGAGGGTGAGTTAATTCTCTCTTTATCTCCTCAAACAAGAACTGTTTCTTATATTTTTAGTCTATTATCCTCTCAATCCGCAGTTTCACAAACAGTTAGTCAGTTAATAAAGGTAACAAATTCCCACTGTAATGATTGCTTATTCTCTCTTTTACTATAAAAGCTTAAATATTTTTATAAAGAACTACAAACAACCACAAAAAATGAATATGTAACCATCAATGCCCATGCTACATTCATGAGAGAAACATGGACCATAAGATATAAAATGTACTCGACCCAAAAGAATACTCGTCCTCAAGAGCAGCAGGTATTATTTTTTGAGCCAAAACAAAAAATTTAGTAAATTTCATGCTATGGAACTGGAAAGAATGGTTGGTAATTAGATAACCATTTGAATCCAAACCAGGAAAGAGAGAAGAAATGGAGTATACCTTGAGTCTTTGTTTGCTATCCTTGTCCCAAAAATTAAAAGCACCATCAGATCCAGCCGTGGCAAAGGTATGATGTACCTGCAATAAGGCATTCCCACATGAGATCCAAAGAAAAACGGATCACAACAGATGAAAGCAAACTTGCTAAGGGCCTAGAATTGATAACTTAGTGCAATTGATGTGGTGTGTGTGAATTCTTAACTAACAAGTTTACATGCAGATAACCAGAAGGGGCGGAGCCAGTAAGGAGACATTAGGGGCAATTGCCCCCACTCAACTTTTTTGGGTATTTTAGATACCCTTGAATTTATGAATAAATTCGAGATACCCCTGCATTTTGAACTAGTGATATGCCCCATTTGACCGTGTTGCCCTCACTCCCTCACCTCCCTCCAATTTTTGCCCCCTCCCCCTCCAATTAACTATAAGTTTGCCCCCACTAAAAGAAAATCCTGGCTCCGACCCTGATAACCAGTAAAACATGTACAAAGGTTCAAGGTCAAGCTGGTCAAGTTCCTCCGACTGGAGGAAGTTGATGCAACACAGAATCTACTTAGGATTCAACACTGAACCCACAAAAAGGCCTAGCTCAAGTGCCTAAAAGAGTGAGAGAAAAAATCATTTATTTAATAGAAGAGGGATTGACACCATGCAGCATGAGTGGTTCACCGGGCTTGATTGACCAATAAAATCCAATTTGCAGTGTTGATTTATTAAATTAGGATCAGGAGGAAATTTGAGTGGGTTTGGAAAAAGCCACTATTTGCATAATACTTCCGAATTATTAGCAATAAAAAGATATAAAATCAAGAATCTTACAGGATGGAAGTTTAAAGAGTTCACTGAGTATATCTCGTTTCCCTCTCTGTGGCATTTGAAAGTGAAGTTCTTACTTTGTTGAGCATCATCCAAATGATGTACACCAACCCTGCCCTCTATTGAGCCCACCTAGAACAAGACAAAATGACAAAGTAAGCAATCGTTAAAAATAGATCATAGTAACTATTATAAGTAACAAAAAAAACTGACTATAAGATAATTACATTTCTTAACAAATTCGAAGACTTAAAAATGTGACAAAAAAAGGACAACACAAAAATTATAAATTATAAAAAAGATCAAGAACTGATAAACATAAAGCCAAAACTTAATGGGAAAAGAAATATTTATGGAAAGATTTGCAAGGAACGAGGGTAGCCATGTCGTGAAACATGGAAATAAGAACTAACAAAACTAAGAGAAAAGTGAGGAAAATTACACTTACAATACTAGCAAATACTGGACCTAGTCAAGATAAAAGAAATTTGGCAAAATTGATATATGTGAGTCAAGGTTTAAAATCTTGTCTCGAGGGATTGTCTCAGTAAGGAGAAAAAACTGAGAATATCTCGACCAAAGCAGTCCGAGAAAATCTTGAAAAATTCAATGTTTTGTTTTGGTCTCAGCCAAAACCGAGGTGTCTCAGCTGAGACATTCCAAGACAATACAAAAATTTAACCATGGAAGTCTTGAACGATATTACAAAAATATGAATTGATCCAAGTTCGGAATATAAAATATGTGCATATGCATCAGCCAAATAATGCATCCAACGAAGTTGTGCGACTTTCATGACTTCAAGTCGGATCAATCTTAAGGTAGATTACCCAAGTCACCTAGGATCGTCCAAGTATGGGACGAACACCCTATAACTCAGACTCGGCTTAGGTTCGGCTTTACTCAGTCCAACTTGGCTTGACTCAGCATTTTACTCGTTATACAATAAGAACCAACTTAACTAAAACTTCACACGACCTTTGTCTCTCTTCTGTCTAACATTGGATCAGATCTAGAACGTTTGAGTCAACTTAGTCTTCGTGCCAAACAATCCTGACATGGAATACAAGACTTGAATCCATGGGTATGTTAAAAACAGCAAACAAACACAAGAATAAAGCAGGTAGCTGATTTTGGTGTCCATTTCTAATTTTATCTTTCCTAGTCTTTCGACTCATCCATCTTCACATACTCATCTCTGCTACGCATAATTTATTAGCATGACCTCCTCACAAAATCCAGCTCCGTAAAGCAGCTGGTCATACTGCCATCTTATAAAAACTTTCGTTTTAATAGCCATGATACAGAAACTTCATAAAATATTTTAACCACCAAAGTGAACCAGATGCATGCCATCACATTAAGATAACTCAAGAATAAACGACCAATAAAATGTAACAAATGGATTAAAGCAAAAGGCTACAAAATGTTACGCCTGAATATAATTCTTACGCTTATCGTAGTTTAGCCCAATTAAGAAAGAGAACAGTAGAAGCAAAGATGAGAGGTTAACTACAGAAGAAAAAAAGTATATAGAAATATCAAAAGTAATTACCAAAAATCCCTGCTGATCCGGAAATGCAGCGACACATCTTGTTTGATACTTCAAGGGTGAACTGATTCGTTTAAACTCAGTCTGTCCACATTCAAACAATGATTAGACTCAAGAATGTAAAACCTGAGAGAGATTAGAAAAATGAGTGGCTAGCACTTCACTCTCACTCAAGCATTCTGCATAATCATATCAGATAAAATATAAAATGGTGTGGGAAAACATCAAATAACTCAGGTAACACATTATTAATGTCATTGGGGCTCCTAATGTTATGGTGGATCCAGCAATACACAGTTCCAATTGTGCTGAGATGAGCAACCAATAAGTGCTTGCTTATATCAGCATGGTTCAAACTCCATGGCTTGCATGCTGTGTGTTGCATGAATCTGCACAATACAAGTGCTACACAATATAGCCCTACACAAGACAATCATTGGAAAGGGTAATAAGCCTTGTAATTTAACCAAAGACACGAACACAGGATCATAATAAGTACCTACACCAATAAACTAAATCTGTGTTTGGTAACGCTTCATAAAGTGTTTTTGTAACTTTTAACTAAAGAAAATCATAAAAGTCTGTTTGTTTAATTCTTTCAGTAATATATACGAGTATTTTTAAGAAGGTAATCTCTTAAAGTAGAAGCAAACACAGAAACATTTTTTTTAAGTTATGTGAGAAGTACACTAACAAGTTTTAACCCAAACAAGACAAATGGGAAAGCCTTTCAAAATTAAGAATTGAGGTCAGCATTTTTAAAGCTCAAACTACCTCTGACTCATTTTTAATACTATATAAAGCATTCGGATCAGTAAAGCCACTTTGTGAACATTACTTAATCGTTTAACAAGTTAAACAAAATACCTGGGGGTTCTGCAAGTTAAAAACTATCAAATTTCGATCTGCAGTTCCAACAACCATCAGAGGGTATCGAACAGATAATGCATAGCAGCGTTCAGGGAGTTGTTGGGTATGTACTGGATTTGACTGTCTAGTGTCCCAATACCTGAATAGATCAGCAAAACCACAAAATGACTATCAGATGACTACTCTACGTATTCCATTTTCAGCAAAATCCCTAAAGTTGAAGCTTACAATAGACTCTTTACTAAATTAGAAAATAGAATATGTATCTTACTCTCAAATAACATCAACCAGAACGATTTGTATCAAAACTTGAATCCATTATAACTAACTAGAAGGTGGCATGTGCAAGCGCACATGTAACAGAATGGCTTATTTGTAATTTAAAATATTAATTAAAGGATTTTTGAAAATTACATAGTAAAAAAGGATACTTCCGTAATTTTGAAAACTACCAACAAGATTATAGGGTCGTGGGATTGCAACTTTCTTAGTTTTTGACCAAAATGACTCTGATTATATTAACTTTAAATGTAAAAGTAGGACCAATTGTGAGATCCAAATTTTGGTGTCAAACCATTTCTATTCCTTCTCCTCTCATTATAATAGTGAAGATATTCTAATCTAATCACGATATCACTACTAGAAATGAAAGAGTGGTGTCCATGGGGCCAACATAGATGGTGATATATCAGATAAACAATCACAATTTTCCAAGGTAGTGTCCCATGTAACCATAAACCCAGTATCAAAATGGGTAAGAAAGAAGTCTGCACTGATTGCCTAGGCTAAAAGAATTGTATAAAGTATAAAGAAAAATTAGATAAATACATGCCTCAAGGTCTTATCCCAGCTTCCAGTAGCCAAAAGATTCATCTCTGGTATCCACGCAATTTCTTTAACGGGCGCATCATGCATTGCAACAGTTACAGGTTGGCCACCAGACATCAATGGCCACATCTTGACTTGCTTATCACACCCTCCTGAAAACACGGTGGTTCCATCATCCTTCCAAGCCGAGCACAACACCTACAAGAATACAATGTATTTTTTTTTTTTATCGTTACAAGAAAACAATGTATCACCATTGTTGTTAAAAACTCAACACTACAAAGAAAAAAAAGAGTGCTTCATTAATTCCGTGAAATCAACAATTAGTTACCGGTTGATCATGTGATATCGATGCCTTCGGCACACTGCCTACGCTAGCTCCATTCCGAAGTATCTCCCAACATCTAACCTACATTTTTTTAATTAAAAAAAAAATCAAATGGGTATGTAAATTAAACTATAAAAATCTCAAACCCCAACCAAAAATAAATTAATAAAGAAAGAAAGGAAGATTGAAGAAACCTGATTATCCCATGATGCGGCGACAAGGTAGTTGCCCTTGGGACTAAATGCAATGCTAGAAACAGAATCAGTGGGAGGTTGAACCACCTACAACAAAAATTACAAAAACCATAAAATTATAATTATTACTACAAAAAACCAAATCTTCAATTCTGATACACAAAATCTGAATCGAAAGACAAAAAAATCGAATAGCACCTCGACAGACTTGTTCGGATTCAGATTTGCCGCACCAGCGACATTCGAGAGTCCCGAAATATTAGACATTGATGTTGTAACAGATGTTCTCAGAAAAATCTTCAATCAGACAAACATGGCAGAATAACAAGTTCAGATTAAGCTTTCCAAACTGAATAAAGAAGACTCAAAACAACATTTCTGAATCAAGAAAGAAAAAAAAAACGGTAAGTGAGCTATCTAGGGTTCTTTGTTTCTTTAAATCGTTCTTGAAGTTTGATAATTCAATGTAAAGTGTAAATGGTACTTCAATCTTCATTGATCCAAAGTAACAGATTGATAAATTAAAACCCTAATTTTATAAACTAAGAACTTAAAGAGAAATCATGGAGAACAAGAGTACCTTGGAGAGCGGAGAGCAAAGGGAGGGAGAGAGAAAGTGAGAAAGAGAGGAGATTTGTTTGAATTAAAGAGTGGGCGTACCGCGCGTGGCGTTTGTATGGGTTGCCATTGCGACCCCTCCCTCGGTCGCGGCAAACCCACGCACAAGATTCTGTTATTTATAAATACCCCTCCACATTTTAATAATGAAGACTTGCGATGCCCCAGTGTTTTCAAATTGATTACATACCCCTTGACTTTTGTCTCTATAATATACAAGTAAAATGACTCAAATGCCCTTTTCTTCAACTTATGCCAAAAATCAGTCCTTTACTATCTCCATGTTATATTACTTTTAATTTATTCAAAAGTTTTCATCTTTAATCCATCATTTCTATGATTACTTATTTTTTAAATTACTCTTCTTTTAAATTAATTTTATTTTCAATCTATCATTTTAAATCTCACCTAATAAATATTAGAGAAGAAAAATGTTAAATTGACTCAATATAACATTGTGCTAATGTGGTGGTGTGCAAAGAATCATAGATATTTCCCTCAAGATAGAGTTAAAGCATTTATGGTTCTATGCACACCACCAAGTCAGCGTAGTATTGAACACAATGTTATAAGAAGTCAGTATAGAACATAGAGAATCCTAAGCCCTTCTACTCAATACAAGAAGATGAAGATTCATGATTTTGAAGAGGACTTCAGGGTTTTATGCTAGATGTTTTGAAGTCAAACGCATTTGGGTCATTTTGTATTAGTCTATTAAAGAAGACTAAGGTCAATGGGTATATGTCTTCAGAAAGCACAAGGATATCTGAAATGTTCATCAAAATATGTAAAACGCCTTTCACATTATCTATTTTTCTAAAACGTGGCAGATTTATGGGAAAAGAATGGTGATTCAACAAGCCTTCGCGTACAGGAATGCTGACTCACTCTTGGTGAGGCAGTGACTTTAGAGTGCGTTTCGATGGGATTTTAGAATTCAATTCTTGTCCGTAATCTGATTTTATATTTTCTAATAATCAGAAATAGAAGTCAGCTTATTTTTTTCTTATTTTTAAATGATGTAAGATATCTTTCTTTTGGCTTTGAAGATCTTTTATTAATGCTTATATTTTTATGCTAAACTCTTTTTGGCTCTTAGGTATTAAGCACTTTGTATGACAATTGCAGAAAGAAAAACCCTTTCCTCACTAAGATATAGAGGAAATAGGTCTTACTAAGCCTCATCCATCGTCAAACAGACCTCGAGATTTGTTATGAATCTCCAGGACTTGTTTTACAAATCTCGGGATTTTTTTATGGTGGATTAGACTTATTAAAGCTTTTTTTTTACTCACTATCTTAGTATGGCGCCGATTCTTGTAGAAACTAGATCAATCAAATGAGATCCTTGTTAGGGGCTAAGACTTATTACGAACTAGTGAGTTGCAACTATCTACTCTGGCTAGTAGCTATCGCTCAAGTCTCTCTATCTCTCATCTTCAACTTAACAAATCTAAAGGATTTATTTTGTGAATCTCGAGGTCTGTTTGACGATGAATTAGACTAAGTAAAGCCTTTTTTTTCCTCACTATCTTAGTAAGACTGGTTGGACTCTTTTAAAAATGAGATCAATAAAATGAGATCCTTATTAGGGGCTAAGACTTATTACGAACTAGTGAGTAGCGACCATGTACTAGGGCTATTAGCTATAGCTCAAGTCTCTCTCTCTTTCTCTCTCTCTCTCTCTCTCATCTTCAACGTGGAGCCAAAAACCTTTAATTTTTATATCAAAATCTATCATCTACATGCTCTTTAGCTCTTTATTTTATCTTCAATCCACCATTTACAATCTTGCCTACACCCCTTGTAAGAAAAACCATTGATTTCTTAACCCAAAATTCCATCATTTCTATTTTCTCAAAATTGCATTGTGCCTTGAGTGGTTTGAAATTGAAATAAATAAACAGAAGGGTTTATGATGACCATATACCTCCACCCTCGAGGACCTTGATCTCAATGAAAAGCCTTACCTCCAACAAACTTTGTTCCAAGAGCTTAACAGGTTAGTTTAGGTAAATAAATGTATCAAGTGTCGTAGTTTATTATTTTTTATTCTAATTTTAATAGGAGTCCAGTTTGTTGTTTTTTATTCTAATTTTAATAGGAGTCCAGATCTAGTGCACCCTGGGGGGAGGAATGAAACCTTCATCCCACACTTCAATACAAGCCACGCAAGTCACAATCCAAGGAAAATTTTAAGTCAAGATCTTATGCACCCAAGGTGGAGGATTGAAACCCGCCTCCCACACCTCAACACAAGCCACATAAACCACAATCCAAGGAAATTTTAGGCATCAATTCTTTGGATTGTGACTTACACGGCTTGTGTTGAGGGTGGGAGAAGAATTACAATCCTCCAATCTAAGTGCATAAAATATAGACTCGAATTTTTTTAAGAATGTTGCTTACATGGCATGTATTTGATAAGTTTGGGGTCCAACTCAATACCAATTGGCATTGAGTGGAGAGGTCAAGGATCTTATAAGGAGAGTGACAAGGCAATTTGTATCATATGTGTAGGACTAAACTCAACATGCCCCCGCACATGTGGGTTAAACTGGGTCAAAACATATGAAGATATGAACTGGATGCCGTGGAGGAAAGAAATGCTCATTTTGATACCATGATCAGTTTGGGGATCCAACTCAAAACCAATTGGCAATGAGTAAAGAAACTCAAGATCTTATAAGGAGAGAGACAAGGCAATTTGTGTCCAATGAGGGACTAAACTCAGCAGTATTGAGGTGTGAGAGGAGAGTTTCACGGGAGGTCATATTAAACATATGGTCACCACTTTGTTTTATTTTATTTTAAGAGTTTGTCCAAGATGTAGTTGCACACTGATGAGTTCTTTGTTTCGATGAAAATTACAGTTCTATTTGAAACTCCAAATGAAAAAATGTGTCAAGGGGTAACTGAAATGATGAGTTGGTACGACTCACTAGTATACCCAATGGAGCTCACAAAATCTGTCATCTTATGTTCCTAATCTTGATGATAATGGCCAGATTTGATCTCGATAAATTGCTCAAAATAATGATAATTATTATTATTATGAGATAAGGGAGAGGAAGAATGCTTCAACACAATATCAATATATATATATATATATATATATATATATATATATATTCAAAGATGCCCCCACATTTACATTTAATCATTCGAATATCAAGGCCTTTTCATCATGATAATAAATTTACAATCACAAGACTCTTGTAACCACATCAACTGGTTTTTTAAATTTATAATAAAAAATTGTTATATTATCTTCAAAATCGTCTTCATTAATATTTTAAATTACCAAAAGGTTTTACAATATAGAATTACAATCTGACGATTCATATAACTACGTACTTAATTTTATAAAATTACAAAATGTCTTTCTATTATGTTATCTTTAAAATCACCTTAGTTAGTAATTTAAATTATAAAAAGACCCTTATAATATATTAAATGATAAAATATGATATAAAATAAGATTATCTATTTATAAATCAAATATATAGTTTTTAAATTAATTGTAAATAGTTCATGCACAAATCCCAATTTTTGCAATACATGTGTGTTTCCATATGTCACTTGTCAGTTATTATAATGAGAGAAAGCGACTTAGAAGTGGTTCGACACCAAAATTGGTAATCCTACAAATGATCCCTATAACCACATTAATTAGTTTTCTAAAATTGCAAAAATATTTTTTTAATCTTCAATATTTGCCAATAAGAAATTGTGCGATCTACTTTGAAATGCATAAAACAAGGTGATAAATGTTTTGTATCAATTTTGATGAAAAAAGTGATGACATGATCTTAAAATACATATGTAATGAAGTGATCTCCTTTAATTAACGATCAAATACTAAAAAATGATGATGTATAATTTATTCTCCTCAGGCTTCGTGCTTGATCAATTGGGTATAATTTCTTAACTTCTACATAATTGACTTTTAGGATTGATCTTCTTTGGAGGATTTGTAGAAGTTTATTCTTCTTTCCAGGCTCAGGCTTGATCAATCAAGAAGAAAATTTTCCTGGATGTTACAATCTAAGTTTGTATAGAAGAAGTTCCTTTTATTTCTCTGGATAAGGGTTTGTGAGTTTTTTCTTTTATAGATAGAAATGACCTACCCCCTCCCCCCAAATGGCTTATAGCGTTTGTCATTTATAGGCCTAAGGTGGATTGACTTTCCAATTACACCCCAAATGAACGGGCTAAGTGGTCTAAAAATCAAAATAGGTCAAATTTCAATTTGTTGGTTTTATGGACTTTTGGTAGACCCTACCAATTTCATTTGTGTAAGACTTACAAGCAAAGGTTTGGGCTTGATCATGAGCTAACCCCTTTTATTGGGTGTGTAGGCCCAATAATTGACATCCATCACTTGGATTTGTTTCGACGATGAATTTTATATATGAACCCCAGTGGAGACCCATTTATAACTTCTTGGGAAAATTTTGCAATTTTGATGTCTATAATATTATAACGAGATAAAAGTCTTATGCAAAATTAATCTATTAAAATTATAAAAATACACTTTTTTTCTTCACCGTTTAGTTCATCAACAAAAAGGAACATTGACTTTTTTTCATATATCCCCAATCTTGCATTGATAAACCTAATATCGCCAATTTCATAGTGATATTATTGCAATTCCTTATTCATAGTAAGATTTGAAATCTTTTTTTTTTTGTATAGAAGGGTGTTCGGGTGCGCCGACTATTCCCTCTTTCTCGAACAAGGCTTATTGAATAGGGCTTTTAACCCTACGGTCCATGGCCAAAGATATTAGTAACCGTTGGGATTTGAACTTGAGACCACAAAGGGAGCAAACCTCTTGACCCCGAAGATTTGAAATCTCACCAAAGGTTGTTGGGCCATATTGATTATCTCATTGGCAATCCAACACCACAACTTTTTGGATTGAATCGGGATAATCTGATGCCCCTTCTAACATATGCCCCCATTATAGAATCGTAGATCATTTGCCTTGAGATGCATAATAATTTTTTTTATTTATTCTACATATCCCGAGGCAATTGATCTATGATTTTGTGATGGGACGTCATAAAATCATTATTCTTTTGGATTTCATGGAAAATCTCAGGGTTACAAAAAAAAAAAAAAAGTTTTTAAAAAATGGATGGCAACTTAACTCTCAAATTTAAAATTAAAATTCAACAGTGAAATATTTTTTTTTTCAAAGTTGTTATAATTTCATCTTCTACATCCGCGTTGCATTGGATCATGTTTTTATGTCACAACTCACAACGTGATGGGGGATAGGAAACTTTCCCTACTACCTTAACTCAGTAAAGGAAAGTGTTTTTGGTTACGTAACTAGGAATCGGATGTATTAGGTAAGAATAGTCTAAGATCCCACGTAGCTTTTCCACTCTACATTAAGGTAAGAGTGGCCAAAGCCGCCACATCCTTCAAAGATGTTCTATGTTTAATGTCTAGGTGCGTGCAACTAAGGAAATCTAACATGAAATTACCAAAATGTATTAGATAGAGTACTTAAGATAATTTAATAAAAATAATAACCCTCTTAATAAATATTAATAAATTAAGAAGAAAGGATTAAGAAAAATAATCATTTGTATCATCCTAAGGACTCGTATGCTTCAATGATATATAATTTCCGAGAACTCAATTATTAGGGTAAAATGAGAAAATAATTTCATTTTAATTTTACTTCATTCGTTGTGAGTGTTCTTTGATACTCAAGATTCTTAACAACGATTTGTTCTCTTTTTTTTTTTGTTTGGGTCAAAATTTGTGCTTTGTATATCATAACTTATCATCTCGACAGAAACGTAAATCTAAGGCTTGGATCCCATACAAGTTGTGGTTTGGAATGATACCCATGAAGTTGGGACAATTTAATTAGGGGATGCGTTTCACAACCCAAAAATAGTAAATTATTCCAAATCTTAATGCAAATAGATTTCATCTATTTAAAAAAATAAAAAAATTCTTCAATTTAATTTAAATTGTTAGAACATATGATGGAGAACTTTGCGAGAAAATCTTAAATAAAAAGAAAGGAGTGTGCAATCAGAGTTACTTTCTTATTAAGGTAGTTTTTCTTTAATTATTTATTGACTTAAACCCCAAAGTCCAAATCTCGAGGTATGGATGGACAATTAACTATTTCCCGATACATGCATAATTATAGAAAATCAGATTAATTGTATTAAAAGACTTGGTTTCTTCTAATGTCTAAGCGACGTTCAAAGATTCAATACGTATATGCTCGGGTCCAATTTGATTAATTCAAATAATTTTTTTTTAAATCGATTATTATTATTTTATTTTTTTGAAGAATATCTGAATGAATTTTTTGAATTTCTTATCAAAACCCATCATCTTCAACCTCCATGAAGAAAAAAAATAAAATACTATCTTGTTTTAGAAATTTGAACATTGATGAAGAAAATAAAATTTTGAGGGTGAAATATAAATTTTTTGACATGTCCCTTAATTAATCTAAAAGTCGTCACTTAATTATTGTCGATTAATTTCTTATATGTATACAATTTTGAAAAATACGAAGAATTATGTTTCTTGGTCTGAGGGCATTTTGGTCTTTTTTCTTGATGTAGAAAACCAAAAGGAACTTATCGACATTGAATTTGTGTCAGGGACTTTATAGTAATTTTACACAATATGAAAACTTTCTTGTAGAATCTTTTTATGTCTTTGTCCCTTCAACCTCAGACCTCCACGTCATTTTCCAATTGGAAAACCACGTCAGCATTACAGACGATATCTTCGAAACTGGCGCCAATATCATTTATATTTCAGCTTCAAAGCTAAGAAATCTCTGCAGATCTTCAGTGCGATCGGCCATGGCGATGCAGAGAAGTCTCTTGAAGAGAAGCTTTGAAGCAAAAGAGAAGTTTCGGCATCTTTTGCTCTGTAATTTTTCTTCGATTTCTGCTCCAAACCTTCCTCCTTTCGATTATGATCCGAAGCCGTATAAAGGGCCCTTAGCAGACGAAGTTCTGCAGAAACGGAAGAAGTTTCTCGGTCCATCTCTGTTTCATTACTATCAGAAGCCTGTAAGTTTTCTCTCACTTAATGGATTGTAGATATCTAGGAAGTATCAGAAATTAGGGTTTTTAGATGAGTTTTTAGGTTCGGTGTTTGATGGATCTATGTTTTAATGTGGTGAAAATGGAGTTTTTGAGGGGATTGTTTGGTTTAAGTAATGCTGGAATTTGAATATTTGATCATTTGGTTTGAAATTATTTTAGGTGAGATTGCTCTATTGTTCTATAAATTTCTCAGTTTTGAATCTTAAAAATAAAATTATGGTATACAGGGGATTCTGCTAATAGAAGACTAGATTTTCTTTCGAATCTTCCCTTTTGATCTTTAAGTGTGTGCTTTTGTCTCCAAATATTGGAAAAAATGCACCTTTTGTAGTATTTTAGACAATTAACTATAATACTGTTGAAGGATTGCTTAACTAGTATCTGAAAGGTAGAATTTTTTTTTTTTGACCTCTGATGTTATATTGACGTGAAGATATGAATTTCGTTTTCATGCTTTGATGAGGTGCATGTGAAGTTTTCAATGTGACATTTTCTTGCATTTACGCCATAATTTGTTTTTCGGACATTTAGCATAAAATAAAAAGTATCAGAATAGGAGGATGTTCAAACGGATCATTTATGATAAGGGTAAGAGAAGAGTTCAGCATGGGAAAAGATGAAATCACACCTTAGATGTAAGTTCTTGCCAACAAAATTTTGCTAGAGATCTCTACCAACATTGTCAAAATTTGCAACAATAGGTAATAGTGTTGCTCAATATACGGAAGAATTTTATCTCCTCATGACGTAGGCTGACCTTCATGAACCGGAATTTCAACAGGTTAGCCATTGCATCAATGGTCTATGTCTACAAA
Organism: Akebia trifoliata; assembly: GCF_017979445.1. Classification (NCBI taxonomy): domain Eukaryota; kingdom Viridiplantae; phylum Streptophyta; class Magnoliopsida; order Ranunculales; family Lardizabalaceae; genus Akebia; species Akebia trifoliata. The sequence goes on along the minus strand of NC_141376.1, from coordinate 13,120,815 downwards.
TTCAAGATGAAATTGTTATGCATGATATTTGGAGGATGGATGATGCATATTGTCGCACGTACAAGGTGGAAAAAAAAATTTAGATATGAATTTTAGCCGTAGGACATTGGTCTAATAGGTCCTTCTACATTTTCTAGAACTTTTTGTTGGGTTTTGGTGATATAAAATCACCATCTTTTGTTTCCTAATGTTCATGGGTATTTTCTAGGGGTGCAACTTGGTTCGGTTTGAGGTCAAATTGGAATCGGACCAACATAGGTCAGTCCACTAAATAAGAACCAGAACCAAACCAAATTCCATTGGAACCAAATCAACCCAAACCAAACTAAAGCCGGTTTGGTTCGGTTCTATGGATTGTCAATATTCTATAAATTGTAAGTAATATTTTTTAATGAAAAAACAAACATATAATAAGATAAAATTTCATACAATAATCACTAATCTATCCATAAAAAGTCATTATTTTATCCACAAAAAAAATACTAATCTATGTCCTAACTCCTAAAATAATTCACAAGAATAATTATTTACATATATATTTATTTATTGCAAGGGTTTCGGTTCTCGGTTTGGTTCAGTTTTATACAAGCTTGATCCAAGAACCAAACCAAATTGATCGGTTCTCCATTATTGTAACCCAGAACTGAACCAAGTTGCACCCCTAGTATTTTCCAAGGGTATTTTGGGTAATTTCATTTCATTAGCTTATGGAAAATAAAAGGGGGTCCCTTGATGGTAGTTATGGTCTATAAAAGGGGGTTTTTCTAAAAGGGAGTAGAGAGTGTGAGAAAGTATTAAGTCTCTACATATGAGTATTTCTTCTCTTGTAAAACCTAGAAGCTCAAGGTTCTTAAGGGTGATCTTCACGTGGTTGTAATGATTTGTGACAATGGGAGTGAGATCGATTTCCTATTTGGGTTCTTACTAGAGTTGGGTGTAGAGATTTGGTAGGTTTCACTAGAGAATTGGAGGTAAGTATGAACCTCCATTCTTGTAATTTTTTCATCGAGTAGTGGAGTTCTACTTGCCGACTTGCCCGTGGATGTAGCCACATTGTGGGTGAACCACGTATATCTTTTTTTTTTTTTGATAAATAGTATTGTATTCATGCAACAAAGCCAAGTCGGTCAAGTTGATCAACTTGGTGAGACCTTACAAAAAAGAGCTACTCACGCATAGAGCAACAAATCCCACCCCATCTGTACAAAAAGTCCTCAAAGTACATGCCCCTAAACTCCTTATAAACTTTGGACTAGCAATAGATGAGACCCAAGATAGACATAATCGTATCCGAATAGTCTTTTTGTTTCCCCTCAAAAATACGCCTATTACTTTCAAGCCATATCCCCCAACAAATTGCGAAGGGTGTAATGCTCCACAACGTCCTCTTTGACCCACTAAACGAGTAATCGATTGACGACCAACCAATAAAAACGTCCTTGACTGATTTCGGCAAGCATGTTGAGACCTCATACAACCTAAAAAAGTGAGCCCAAATGGCTTGAGAGAACTTGCAGTGGATTGGAAGGTGGTCCGATGATTCTCTATCTTCCACATACAACATACAACAACTCGCCCCGCACCATCCACGCCGCATTAGAAAATCCGTCGTTGAGATCCTTCCTAAAACCATCGTCCAAGTGAAAAAGGCGACTTTGCTTGGCACTTTTGGGCCCCCAAATAGGAACGTGGGGGAAATGTGAATCCCCATTGTTGCACAAGGATTGGTAGAATGAACGTACCAAGAATCTTCCATCCTTACTGGCCGTCCAAACTCTCTCATCTTCGCGACCTGTACGTCGAGCGATACTCGAGGCACCAATGACTAATCTACTAACTTCTTGAAGTTCTACCTCATTAATGCCTCTCTGAAGCCCAAGATCCCAAGCCCAGTCTCCGCCTATATCACGACGGAATGATGCGACAGCCTGCCCTTTCTTCGAAGAAATGGAGTACAAGGTTGGAAATACCTCCATTAGGAGCTGGTTGCCGCACCATGTGTCTTCCCAAAATCTTACTCGGTTGCCTTGACCCACTATAAATTTGATTCTCGTTTTGAATAGCGAAATGGTCTTCATGATGCCTTTCCACATCCCGCACCCAAATGGTTGTCTGGTTGGTCCGCTTTCCCACCCTGTTCGACTTGATCCGTACTTGTTTTCTATAACCTGTCTCCATAAGCTATTTGCATGTGTCCCAAACTTCCACAACCACTTTCCCTTTAAGGCCAAGTTCATTTCCCCGAGTCTCCTAATACCGAGACCGCCATGTTTCTTAGTTGAGCAGACCTGTTTCCAGCTCACGAGGTGATGCTTCCTACTCCCATCTCTGTCATGCCAAAGGAAGTTACGGAATAACTTATCAAGCCTTAGTTCTACACTCCGAGGCATTGAGAGAAGAGAGAAGAAATAAATTGGTATACTGGAGAGCACGCTTTTTATCAGAGTCAGTTTACCTCCCTTGGATAAGTAGTTGGCTTGCCACATTGCTAGTTTCCTTTCGATTCTTTCCACTATCGGGTCCCAGATTGCTATCTTCCTATAGGGGGCCCCCAGAGGCATCCCCAAGTAAGACGAGGGGAGGCTACCCAACTGCCAACCCAGAGAAGCTGCTAGAAGAAGCGTGCATCTAGCCGATTCAACCGGAAATAGCTTACTTTTTCTCGTGTTTACTGGAATACCTGACACCGCTTCAAAGCAAACTAGCATACCGCTTAACCTCCTTGTCTGATCTATGGAATCGTCAAGGAACACTAAAGTGTCATCTGTGAATTGAATGTGCGAAACAGTAACGGTGCCTGCATTTGCTGAAAACCCTTAGAAATGACCATTCCCTACCCCTCTTTCCATCATCTTCCCAAACGCTTCTGCTACTATGATGAATAGGAAAGGGGATAGGGGGTCCCCTTGTCTGAGACCTCTTGTACTTCTAAAAAATCCATGAGGTGACCCATTTACCAAAATCGAATAAGAAGGGGAAGTAACGCACGCCATAATCCATGTGATCCATTTCCTTCTGAACCCCATATTCCCTAGCATATATTCCAAAAATTTCCAATTGACGTGGTCGTAGGCTTTCTCGAAATCCACCTTGCACACCACACCCGTTTTGCCAGATTTCATTCTAGAATCAATGCATTCATTTGCTATTAGAACTCCATCCAAGATCTGTCTCCCTTTCACAAATGCGCTCTGATTGCACCCTATTATCCCTTGAATGACACCTTTTAGTCTTTTGCGAGGATGCTCGTGATGATTTTGTAACTAGTGTTCACCAAACTAATGGGCCTCAGGTCCTTGATGTCTTCGGTCCCCGCCACCTTTGAAACTAGAGCGATGAAGGTACAGTTGGAATCTCGATCCAATACTCCCTCTCTAAAGAATTCTTCTACTAGAGCGATGACGTCGCATTTGATTATATCCCAACAAGAAACGTAAAATTCCATAGGGAAATCATCGGGCCCAGGAGCTTTATCATTCTTCATACTTGATATAACATCCCAAATCTCGTATTCTTCAATAGGTTTTTCTAACCATTCGCTTTGTAACTCAGAAATTCTGTCAAACTGTAGTAGGTCAGGTTTCGGTCTGTCGCTAGCTCTGTCGGTATATAGTTCTGAGTAGAATTCTACGATCTTTTTTGCCACAGCTTCTTTTCCTTCCACCCACTCCCCGTTCACATACAGCCTCGTGATGTGATTGTTCCTACCTCGGGCATTGGCCATGCAATGGAAGAATTTTGTATTCCCATCCCCTTCTTTAAGCCATCTAATCCTGGATTTCTGCTTCCAGCTGATCTCCTCTAGAAGTGCCATCTGTTGGTATTTCTCACGCAGATTTGGTCTCAGTGTTCTGTCATTCGTCGAAATCGGGTTCATCTCTTCCCTGCGGTCCAGCTCTTCGATTCTCAGAAGGGTATCCTTTCTCTGCGCATCCACCCTTTCGAAAGATTTTTTGTTCCAGTCCTTTAAGGTCATTTTTAGGGCTTTCAACTTCTTTCTAAATATCTCCCCTGGTGTTCCTGTAAATGAAAAACTCTTCCACCATTCATTTACCAACTCCTTGAAATTATGGTGCTTCAACAACATCACTTCAAAACGGAACGGAATGAGACCCCTATTGAGCGGCCCTGCTTCTAGCTGAATAGGGCAATGGTCAGATACCGGGTTTGTAATAGCCGTCTGAGATAGCTGGCATAATATCGAAGACCAATCATCAGAAACCAAAAATCTGTCTAATCTGTTGAGAGTGGGAACTACATGTTGGTTGGACCAAGTGAAGCTTCTGCCCTGTAGTGGGATGTCCATTAAGTTATTCCGATTCACGAATTCCCCAAACCTCCTCATCCTTGCTGTTATCCTCGATCCACTTTGTTTCTCAAAGGCGAGTCTAATAACGTTGAAGTCTCCTCCCAAACACCACGGGCGATTCCAATAGTTACCCACGTCATCCAACTCTTCCCAGAATTGCTTTCGCTCCCATTCTTTCATAGGGCCATACACTCCCGAGAACACCCAACTGTCATCCTTCCCTATACACCGGCACAGTATAGATACAAAAAAGGCTCCCACTAACGAATCCTCTACCTCAATTAGTCTCTTGTCCCACATCACCCATACTCCCATGCTGTCCCATTTGCTGTAAGGTACTTCCAAGCCAAGTTCCGCCCCCGCCAGACGTCATGCATCATCACCTTGTCTACTTTGTCCAATTTGGTTTCTTGTAGTGTTACGATGTGTGATTTGTGAGCTTGTATTATTGCCTTAACCGAAGCCCTTTTGATCTTACTATTGAGTCCACACACATTTCAAGATAGGAATCTAATCTTCATTTACAACCTTCAGTTTTCTCCCGCTCCTTAAGCCTAAGGACTTACCAGCCTTAATCATAGCCCCTGATTTCTGCAATTCCTGGGCTTCTTTAACCAATCTGACTTTCAGTTTCTTTACTTTGTTCTCATCTGCTAACACAAGTCCTTTCCCTTTATTCATACACCCTTTCTGTCTCTTCCCTTCTTCGTCTACTTCTGTCCTCAGAATTAATTCTACCTCATCCCGGATAATAGCTTGTTACTCATCTATCGGCTCTTCCTCACTAATCACTGCATCGTAGCACTCGCCAATCCTGTTCTGCTTCTTGACTGCCAATTCTAACAGAATATCGGCACCTTCTGTCTGTCTACCTTTGTTCAACCCAGCAGCCCAACTAATTTCACTCAAGTTATGAATAATCCACCCAGCCAGGACCTCCACTACCTGATCTTTCGTTTTATATCTTTCCCAACACCTCGAGCTCTCCTCTATGTCTGTCATGGCTAAGGGGGTGACATCTGATTCAGGTTCCATTAGGGTGTCGTCTTCTCTGTCAGAACCATCGAGTTCTCCTCCAGCTACCAGCTCCCCACTACCAAACCTATCTCTCCGAAAGTTCGGACCTTCAACGGCCTGTAGTAACTGTAAGAATCCTCCCTGTCCCAAGGCAGACCATTCTCCCCACCTCCGATCATCTGCCACCTCTTGTTGCTGCACCTCAAACCCATCTATCTGAGTTCCACCTCTGAGCAACCGTTTGCACACTGGCGAGCTCTCCTGACCCAACTCCAAAGACTCCTCGACAATTGGTATTGTCTCTACAATATCTTCTTGGCAGTCACCCCTGTCCATACCACCAGCCCCGACGGCTTTTGGTTTCACATGTCCTGAATGAGGTCACCTTCCAGAAATTCAAAGTCAAAGAACTTGTTCCTATCGGTTCACTGGCGCTTCCATTCTCTAAGGGCCTTGCTGTTGTGACTACAAAGCTACCTACTGTAACCATTTCCCCGCCTAGGCCATCATTTTTTAGCAAAACAGGTTTGTTTGGACTACATACCTTTGGGTCAGTTGAATGCCCAAGAAAGGGTATTTGATTTATCACGTTAGTGGGCTGTAGACAGCCTATAGTGGTTGCTGGATCTAGGCCTGCTGGGTTGGGCAGCTGATTTATCTCGCAAACAGGCTGGGGAGTGTCCACTGTCATTAATGGGCCGCCTGTACCAGAGTGCTGCCCCATCTCGTAAATAGGCTGAACATGGGCTTCATAAGTCACTGGGCCGTCATGCCCGTATAGTTGGTCCACCCCACCATTAGTAACGATAGTTGCTGGGCCGTCAGGCCCAGATACTTGGTCCGATACAGCGTCAGCGACTTGAGTAACATGGTCCGTCACACCTGTTACACGTTCATGTTCTAGCTCTAATTCGTGGCAGCCCAACTGAGTAGGCTCCAACGTTGTTCCAACTAGAGTTCTGGCCCTTACATTCCCTGCCACGTCGACACATACATTCTTAGCAAAAGAGGCCTTGCTTATCCCACACTCAAAAGCAGGCTCCTTCCCATTCCTGTGATTTGACCCAGCTGCTGTTAAACCCTCTCTGCTGCCCATCTCTGCAGTGGTAAAGTCTGAGATCGCATTAAACTCGTCTGACACGATTTGGGCTGCTAAGCCCACACCATCTTTGTTACAACCAGACTTCATCTTCTCCAATCTGTTCTCCCTTATATAGCTTGATGCCCACTGTTAATGGTGTGTACCTTGCTGGAATTTTCACCCATCTAGGGATGTCTATGGCCCTCCATCTAACTTTGATGCTGGCCGTTGTGAGGTCTTCCATGGACCTAGTGCTCCCCTTGATTTCCAAAAGTCCGCCTAGCGCATCACCAATGAGCCTAAAAGATTTAGTTTCCCACTTGTGGAATGGAAGTCCGATGATATCTATCCATGTTCTATCTTTCGCCCAACTCTTCATGATGCTATTACAGTTAGCGTACTACGCTCTCAAGTCGACCACAGCATCCTGTACCTTAATTTGTTTTAGATTTTTAAAAGTGACGAAGTCACTTCTCCTATGACATACAAACACTCTCATGTTAGACCCACACGGTTTTAGAACAAGTTTTCTGGAAATTGGAACTAGAGAGTTGACCACTCTCTCCACTTCTTCCCAACAGATCAATTCGTCTCTTGTTATGCATAAGATTGCCCACCTCCATACACCAAAGTTATCTTTTGTGTCAAGTTCATTAGTTTTTAATGGTGGTTTCTGAAAATCAATCGTTCTTTTCCCACGCAAAGGTCTGTCGTCAAGCTCTCTCTTCCAAGGGCCTATCTCAGCTGCTCCACTTCTACTTAAGGCCTCTCCAAGGTTTCCCCATCCTATTCCTTTAGCTCCTTCTGAGATCAAAAGTGATGGAAACCAACCTTACCCTGAATACTCCGAGATTTTGAGAAACCGACCGTATTCATTCTCATATCCTCGTGCCATCTTACAGTGACCCATAATCGTCGATTTCTTCCAAAATAAGTTGCCCGTTTTCCAGCTCTTGGCATCGTCCAAAGTCTGTACCAACCACAGTCTTTGTTTCTCAAAGAGCACAAGCTCCGAGCTTCCCTTGTCTCTTCTCTCTACAACCCTAGTTGCTTGATTATTTTTCACCCAGCATTTCTGAACGTCGAAAACCTTCTGATCAACTTGAACAACGATGGACCTCCCCCCCAGGGGGTGATTTGTGCATCTCATTCGAAAACCATCGGAGAGGATATCTCAATGTCCAAATTTGAATCCATATCCAAAAACTTCGAATAGTATTTGATTATTTGAATATGTCTTTACTCTTCTCTTTGTTCTCGATCAATAGGCATTTCAACCACATATACATATATCTTGTGTTGTGATAATGTTCTTTTCTCTACTTTCTTTATCATTACTTGCATTTACTTTGCAACACATTTTTGGGGTTTGGTTGTTGGAATTAATTCATTTATTGTTAGAAGGGATTAATTTCAATAATCGGGTTTTTGTGTGTGGCTTGGGATCTAGCCACAACACTTTCAATTCAGCTGAAGGTGAATCTAGTTAAATGAGAGGTGCTTAAGTAGCCTAAGTTAAGACCATGGACCTTCAAAATCCTGGGCAAGGGAGAGGGGATGTCAGCAAGTTGGGTTCCAAACATGAATGTAGTGATCAAACCAAGCTGAAACAAATGTGAACTGAACTTGGTCTAAAAGGAAGATACTCATACAAAATAGGACAATGACAAAAATTATGATAGAGAACATCAACGTGACTGATGGGTTATTGATGAAGATATGTGTCTGCGCTCCAATATCTTTTGAACCAAATGCATATTCATTGGTCGATTATGCACTGTTATCATTGATAATGGAAGTAGTGAGAATATAGTGTCACGTGACATGGCAAACCAACTGAATTTAAAAGAAAGAAAAATATCTATGGCCTTACAAAATTCAGTGGTTTAAAAAGGCAAGTGAGATTTCTGTCACTAGCTGATGCTTAATCTCATTTTTCTATTGGCTAGAGTTATGTGAATAAATTTTGATGTCATGTATACCCTATGCATGCATGTTACATGTTACTTGGCAATATGATTGTGACACTACACAGAATGGGAAGGCAATTTCTTATTCTTTTGTTAGAAATGGTTGAAGTATTGCTACTACCATCCAAAAAAGATTTTCCACCCAAATCTCATAAAGATAAGGGTAAAAGTCTTCTCAACATGCGGGAACTTATGGTTGGCAAAAAGGAAACATGGCTGATTTTTGCTTTGGTAGCTAAAGAAAGTATGGATCCAATGCCAATTCCCAAGCCCATTTGTTCACTTTTAAAAGAGTATGAGGATCTAACACCCGAAGAGTTACCTCAAGGCATTCATCCCATCAGGTTCTAGTTTACCAATTCTGCCACACTATCGAATGAGTCCTAAAGAGCATGAAGATTTACATCGCCTAGAACTTATTATTTTAGCCTGGGTCTGAAGTTTGCTATTTAACTATGAATTTTAAATTTAGAACAACAGTGTGTAATTTGATTTATTATAATTTACAATGAAGTAGAATAAAGTAGTTTTAGCATTTATTAAATGATAATTTTACTATTTGATTATCACGCACCCCCCTCTAGGCTATGAAACTAGGACACTTATTTTTCTTAATATTTAGTGTCATACTCACTTATTAGACACATTGCCAATCTTTTGCAAACAGTCTTAATTTGTTCCGTACTTATTCATTCATTGCTGTTAAAATGTATCATTTTATCTAAATACTTCTTTTCTACATTTTTACTTAACTCGAACCAAAGTATTTGAATGAAAAATTATGTCTCTCAGTAACCATAAGGATGAATCAGCATATTGGATTTATGCAGTTCAGTGTTTCGCGGCTCATATCGTGTTCAATGGCAGCGAATTCTTTCTTGATTATCTCACATTTCTTTCTATGATTCCATGTGGTGTGTCCAAGTAAATGTGTGTTTCACTGATGCTAAACTTTGATTTTGGATCTTCTAAATTTCTTTGATATCAGATTGCTATATTTTTATTGAATTTTCTCTTAATTTGTTCTCAAGTGTCAGGTTTTTTGCAAGAGGAATTGGCTTTTAATGTTTGTAGATCGTTTGTTTTCTTGTAATGCTGCTTTTAATACTTGTCTTACCTGATTTCCTTTTGCAGTTTACTTTCAAAGCTTATGAGTTCTGTTATTTTTTCATTGTCTACTATCTTTTTGTGGTGACTTGGATCTTTACTTGTTAATCTTTACTAATAAACAAACATTGAAAGAAGTTATATGAAATTTGTATCACTTCCTTTTCTTTGAAGAATATTATCCAGATCAGCTGTAGTTTCTCAACACTTTTATTTGACCGTCAATCACATGCAGCTCAATATTGTTGAGGGGAAGATGCAATATTTATTTGATGAGAATGGAAAGCGTTATCTCGACGCATTTGCTGGAATTGTTACCGTGTCTTGTGGGCATTGCCATCCAGAAATTGTAAATGCTGTAGTGGAGCAAAGCAAGCTTCTCCAGCATGCTACAACTATATATTTGCACCATGCCATAGCTGATTTTGCAGAGGCACTAGCATCGAAAATGCCTGGAAACCTAAAGGTACCATTATGGAGTTCTTTGTATACTTTGAGGTATTGCATTTGAAAATTTCAGCACTCGGTCTTCTTAAAATTAGATTATTTTGATAAAGAATAAGCTGGGTTTCCAAAATTTTGGCCAACAAGTATTTGTCCATAAACCACCATGTAGGATTGTATTCAATTGGTATAATATGTTACGGGATCAAATGATTGTTAATATTCAAGGATATGCTAAACAATTTGGAATAACCATTGACAATTTAATCTTGGAAAAATTCAGGTCGTATATTTTGTTAATTCTGGAACTGAAGCAAATGAGCTAGCAATGTTGATGGCTCGACTATACAGTGGAAATCTTGGTATGATTGCATTGAGGAATGCCTATCATGGTGGAAGTTCTGGAACAATTGGATTGACAGCTTTAAATACTTGGAAGTACTCAATACCTCAGGTTTGTACATCTACATTCAACATTTTTTGTTGGTGCACACACCTTTTAATAAATGTTGCCATTTTTTTTCAGTAGTTTGGTGCAATATCACGTGCTTGTTAAGTTTTTGAGGTACACTTTGAAACTGTAATTCTTTTTATTGCTTCTCTTGTGATTGGAGATAATTCGGCTTATTGCAATTAGGTTATTAGTTCATGCAAGTTCATGTTATTTATTGACATTATTCCCCATGAGATGCTTCTCTACCTTAGGCATTATAGCTATTTTCTTTTAGTTGTTCAATATGTGTTGGCAGTGTCTATTACCTCCAACATATGTAGTTTTGATAGATGCTTGTTACTTGTTTACTGCTCTCTTTTTCACTTTTTTTCTCTTTTTTATTTTTTCCAAGTAGACATTTCAGGGTATTACTGTTCTTCTCTTTTGTGAGTTTACATTTGAATCAAAATTTATGCCTTTTGACTTTGACGTAAGATTGCATTTTTTTCTCGCTGTCTTGCTTGGTACCTTTTTACCACTTCCATTCACTTTTTCTTCTCTTTTTATTTTTTTCCAAGTAGACATTTCAGGATATTATTGTTCTTCTCCTTTGCGAGTTTAAATTTAAATCAAAGCTTATGCTTTTTGACTATTTGATGTAAAATAGCATTTTTTATTGCTGTCCTGTTGTGCCTGGATGTAACACTGATACATCCATTATTCCGTATTACACGCTTCGTTGAGCAGCGAAGTGAGTGTGCTTTTGTTGCCTGGCTACCATGTGCAGGTGAGCCAACAATGTTGGTCCTTCTGGTATTTATTTTGTTGTTGACCAGTGGATTTGGTGGACTTTATTTTAACAAAATCGAATGATAAATGATTTCTGAAAGAGAGCCAGTGTTTTCTGTCATCCATACGCTATTACTTTTCAATATTTCTTTCCTTGTTTGTTTTTGTAGAGTCTACATTTTGGGCTACTCAAAGGTAGGCCAGGTGCCTTGTACTTTTGTTGACATTGACACACTTGTCAACATTTAGTGGATGTGACCCAGCTCAAGACGAAGAACATGCTTTATAACTATTGTAGATGGTGCAATAAATTGACATGTAACAATTAATTTGTTACTTCACGTGTTCACCGTAGGTTTCAACCCTGGAACTATGGTCCGATGGTTGTAAAAGATTATAAAGTTATGGAGTAACTAACCTTGAGACCAAATCCTGTGTGGGCTCATGAGGAAAACTTTATAGTGGAAAACTGACACTTTAATCACATAATACGGTAGTAATGGGAAGCCGGCAATGTCCTGCCAACTTTTGTGTAAGGTAATAACAAACACCGTCTAAACCAAATGGATTTACTCAGTATACCAGAGCCCAAACAAACACCAAGTAAGATTCATGAGTGATCATGTGGCATCCATGTTCTACTGTAATGAACAAACATCAGTTACACAAATAGATGGAAACTCAAAAATTACCCTCAAGATCCCCCCCCTACAAATAAAATTTAAATTGTCATGACTAATTAAGAAAAAATTAGAAGTAAAATATCCAATATGGCCAGCAGAGTAGTTGAAAACCTATAGAAAGATGCCTTGCAAGTTCCATATTTTCCTTTAAATTCTTCAGAATGGGAGGCTCAAGAATGGTGGAATTCGAGATTTTTTGTTTGGCTTCAAAATTAAATTGATCCACTTGTGAGGAATTACTGTCATTCTGCTTTGTTATACTGGTTGAAGTTTTCCTATGCAATCATACTTGTATCTATTTTGTTATACAAATTGTTAGATTTTGTTCTTTTTAGTTTCATATGCCATTATCCCATCTAAATTCAGAGTTGTCATTAGGATCATTCTATTTGAAAATATACAAAAGATAATTTGAAAAGACACCTGTTATGCTTTATTATCTCACTAAATTTTCTATGGAACTTCTTCCACAGGGCGAAATTCATCATGTTATAAATCCAGATCCATATCATGGGGTCTTTGACTCTGATGCCAGCCGTTACGCCAGAGATGTGCAAGATCATATTGACTATGGTACTTCGGGAAAAGTTGCCGGCTTTATTGCAGAAACCATTCAGGTTGTAGTTGATATGAGTTTAATAACGAGATCTGGTTTTAGTTTTTGTTCTCATTCAGATGGTTTTTGTCCTATGGTTCTATGCTCAAAGAAATTTCACATTTTGATAAACTTTAGGGAGTAGGAGGAGCAGTTGAATTGACCCCTGGATACCTTAAACTGGTGTACGATATTGTACGTAAGGCAGGTGGTGTCTGCATAGCTGATGAAGTGCAAACTGGATTCGGTCGTACAGGAAGCCATTACTGGGGTTTTGAAACACAAGGTGTCCTTCCTGACATAGTAACAATGGCCAAGGTCTCTTCTTTTATCCCACATAGTTTTATATCTTGACCTCGAAAGGCTTTTGTCTGTAACAGCTGTTGTTTCAGATATTACAACAGTGGATGTTTTTTACATTTTTCTGATTTTTTTATGAATGACACTGAACAGGGTATTGGCAATGGTTTACCATTAGGAGCCGTGGTGACAACACCAGAAATAGCAAATGTAATGGCTCAGAAAATTCAGTTTAACACTTTTGGAGGTAACCCTGTATGCTCTGCTGGTGGACTTGCTGTGCTTAGGGTTCTTGACATGGAGAAGCGTCAAGCACATTGTGCTGATATTGGTTCCCACTTAATTGAGTGTTTGAGGACTTTGCAGCAAAGACATGAAAGTAACCATCTTTAAAACTTGACATGTCCTGATAAATGTCTTTATTTTTTGAACTTCTTGATAAATTAGCATTCATTGCCCATTTTATACCAATTGCTTACTTTTTGAACTACAAGTAATTGCAGAATGCTTTGAACCAACAAGTTTAGGTTTGGGCTCAGGAAAACTTGATTATTCTAAATAATATTTGAAAACAGACAGAACTAAGCTACCCCTACTGTTTGAATCATTAAAAAACTATGAAAAGAATTAAGTTCTGTAACAATTAAACGTGATAAAGACAGATTGCAGGATTTGAGTTTTCTTCTTTTGTCTACCATAGATCCACTCTGCTCTTCAACATGAAACTTATGCAACTAGGACCTGTCTTGAGTCTTGAACCTGATCATCAAGTTGATGCTGACATTTATTTTTAAGCTTTAATGAGTATTAGTATGCCTTATAGCAAGGTTTATAATTGATATATATCCCACACCCCCTCAAGTTGGAGCACAGATATCAATCCTGTCTGGTCTGGCCAAAATATCTTGAATCCTTCAGGGCCCAAGTGCTTTAGTAAAAAATGTCTGCATGCTGTGGAGATGTGCAAACATATGGTGTGGAAATGAGTCCAAAAGCAACCTACTTGCGAATAAAATGAATGTCCACCGCTATATGATTAGTACACTTATGGTGAGTTGAAGTGGAAGCAATATGAATAGCTGTCGGATTATCGCAGTGAAGAGGTATAGGAGATGTAACGGGAATGCCAAGATCACTAAGAAATGTCTGCAGCCATGAAAACTCACAAGAACAATGTGCATGGCTCGATACTCAACAGTTGCACTTGAATGAGATACAAATGCTTGGTTTTTACTCTTCCAAGTAACAAGATTAGCACCAAGGATTAAGTTTGATAGCCTGATGTAGAACAACAATCATTTGAGGATCCAGCTCAATCTGTATTGGACAATCTGGAAACATGAAGATGTCCATTGGGAGAATACAGAATGCCCCGGCCAAGATTAGACTTAAGGTACTACAAGATGTGATGGAGAGTGTCCAAGTGAGGTACATGCAGGGGAGGAGCCAAGATTTTACCCATGTGGGGGCAATTAAGAAGGGGAAATTTTTGTGGGGGCATCTAAGGGTGGAAAATTTTTTGTGAGGGCAATAGTGACGGATTTTTTGATCCGTCGCTGTTATCTGTTGCAGTAGCTCATAAACTTTATTGACTTTGAAAATTCTTGTAGGGGCAAGTTTCCTCACTGTAAATCCGCCCCTCCTGGTGATTTGCCTTTTACTTCTATCACACAAACACCAATATTGATTAGCATGCCCAGCTTTGCTAAGGATATTCTAGCCTTGAAGTGTATCACTTTGTCTACTTTCCTTCACAATTACTGAGGCTTGATAATTTCTGAACTCATTTTGGAAAAACCAAGAGATTACACTATTAATATGTGGTATATCAAGAGATTGTACCATTGAAATATCCTTCACAGCCCTTTATGTCAAGGTGGACTTAAATCTTGAACATAACATGAACAACCAAATATTTTCAAAACAGAGGATTCAGAACTTGTGCACACATGATTAATGAGAAAACATGCAGGACAGCTGTGAACCAGTAGCACTTGGGTACATTCATGCCACAAAGCAATGACTGAGAATTACTATATGAACCCATAATTTAGTTGCGTCTGGTTTGGAGATTGATCTATTGACCATTACTCGTCCAAGAATTGTGTATGTTGTGAGTGTTGTCAATCGATTTATGTACTCACCATATGTTACCTAGGGGTAAATTTCCCCCACAAGAATTTTCAAAGTCAATAAGGTTAATGAGCTATTGCGACAAATAACAACGGTGGATAAAAAAATCCGTCGCTATTGTCCCCACAAAAAATTTTCCACCCTTAGTTGCTCCCTCAAAAAAAAATTTCCTTCTTAGTTGCCCCCATGTGGGCAAAATCCTAGATCCACCCCTTGGTCACCAGGTACATGGGGCGCTAATTAGTCTTGGGCTTTTGGCTCTCTAGAGGAAAACATATCTGCATTTAGATATGTTCTTTCATCACGAGGGCCAACCCATGCTAACAAATGTCTGAATGGGTCGTGGTATATAGGTGGCATCATGCAACTTTAATAAGCTTGCGATTGGTACTGATCCCTAAAAATGTTGTGCCACTGTAATCTCCCACTAACATATTTGATTTTAGAACCACTAAGGTTTTTATTAAAGCTCCTTGTTTCTCTTATTTTACTTCCAACTTTCAAGTTCTTTCTATCAACTGAACTGGTTGACCACTTGTAAAATTTGATGGTAAAATAGGCCCCTCAAAGTATTTCTTGCCTATAGGGTGTTGACCCCACTTTGCAATGGTCTTTCCTAGGATAATGCATCAAACGTACCATAGAACAGTATCTATCTTATTATTATATTTCATTTAAGTTTATCACGGTATCTATTTGATATTGTTTTCAGTCATTGGTGATGTGAGAGGTAGGGGCCTAATGGTGGGAATAGAGCTTGTGACCGATAGGAAAGAAAAGACTCCTGCAAAGGCAGAAACAGCAGTTCTGTTTGAGAAACTTAGAGGTGAGTACTTGAGTGTTTTCGCAATTGAAACACGTTCTCGTTCTCTGCCATTTTTTTTTTTTTCCCTTACTGACATTTATATTTGCTTGAATTCAAAATTGAAGAGCTGGGGGTACTAGTTGGGAAGGGGGGCCTTCATGGAAATGTTTTCAGAATAAAGCCACCAATGTGTTTCACCCAAGACGATGCGGGTACTCTCTCTCTCTCTCTCTCTCTCATATGCCTGCTAAGTTATCTTACTCTACTTGTTTTCTATGCGCAGATTTTCTTGTGGAGGCATTAGACTATGCCATATCAAAATTATGAGGACTACATGAGCCACATATGAGTCTGGACTGAACTCCTGGAGTCCACAAATGCAAAACATGATTCTTAAAAATAAGTTTGCTTAGGTTCAATGTGAAGAGTCTCTGGGGAAGAGATGGTTTGTCCAGAAGTAAGACTAGTGGCAGAGCCATCAACTTGGCTGGCTCGGGCAAGGTAACTAAACCTGTTTAGTTAATGATCAAACCCATTCTGTTTGTTCAATCTCTAAATGCAGTTGACCTGGTCTGGGCCATAATGGATTGGGCTTGGTCTAGACGTTTTTAGGCCTGATTAGAATTGGTCCACTTAAGGCTGGGCTTGGTCAGATTATTTCCATTTTGAAATTTGAAAGAAAATTACAAGCTGAAAATTTGATGCATGGTTCAATTATACACAGAAACCCATGTATGAGAGGCAGGAGACCTGTTCAATCTTTCGTCTAATATATCCAATAGTTCAAATAACTGACCCGTTGAAACTTAATAGACCCTGTGTTAAGTTGTTCTTTCTAAATGCACCCTTTGTTTTGGGCTGTAACTTAACAACCCGGGTAGTAAAATATTTCTTTCTTAATACGCCTTTACCCCAATAAAATAGTCAACTTAAATTGTCGAGATAGACGATTCTTGAATGTTAATCTAATTTGAGTCGTTGATCTTTATTCATGTTGAAATGTTAAGATTGAAGATTCGATCTCGACAATTTGAATCGATGATTCATGTTCAAATGTGGAGATCGACAATTTACAATTGTTGATGTCAATGGTTGTAAAAGATTTATCTCAACAATTAGAACAAATGTTGGTCCCAATGATTTGAATTGTTGATCTTGACAATTTGAATCATCCATCTCTCCAATTGAAGGGGGGTTAAGAAAGAAAAAAGTTTACTGCATGAACTTATCAAGTTATCTCTAAAAAACTAGGGGTGTTTAGAAATAAATCCTTCCATCAGGGTTGGATGGCATTAAAGGGTAAATAACACTTCAACCCCTTACGATTTGTTGTAACTCTGTGTTGACCTCCTAACATTCTGACAATTACACTTAACCTCTCTTGTTAAAGACTTAACGTGCATATGTCATTTTACTATGTTACCTCTTATTTTAACGTTTTATTGCAAAAATATTAAATTTTAAAAAGCTAAAAAATACCCCCATCTAAGCATTCTCACTCTTATGCATAAACCATTTTTTCCCATGAAGAATGGTTTTATCTATGGAAAAAAAAAATGATATTTTAAAGTGTAAAATGTGAACTTGACATTGTAAATGTAATTCTGATTTTATTGATTTTTTTTTCAATATTAGGTAAATCTTCTCAAAATACCTAAAATACGTATGTTATAGTTGTGAAATGAACACTCGGATCAAAAGTTATGATGAAATCTTTAAAAATTTTACAATCTCAATTTTATTCTTCATTTTTTTAATATATCGTTGAAATAAATAATAATAAAAACATTTAAATGTTCAAAATTAAGAGTATCTCATTCTCCAATTGTCATAAAAATAAAAATAAAAATCATCAGAAATGATTGTATCATTGTTGGTTTTATGTGTGAGAGTGAGCAGGAGGTCCTTTTTCCTCTTCCCCCATTCCCCCATGATGGCTTCCCAGGAGATGGGGTTGGCCTTGATACCAAATGTTATGATTGAAACCAATGTTTCAAAAATACTTAGGATTTAATGGAGTGAAAAGTTTAAGTCTTAACCTAAGGATCTTAACAAAATTCCTGAGGGACTATTTGAACTCAAGACTTTCACTTATAGAGGCTTAGTTGAGTTAAAGTCTCATTTTTGTACATTTATTTATGGAAAATACTAGTCTCAACTTATGGCTCCCCATTGATAATTCTCATGTCAGGTATTCCCAAGAAAAATGTATTAATCCCTAAATGATTGGAATTGATCACTAAGAAATCTATGTTTTTCCTCAAATCTTAACAGTCTTATTGATGGAAAGACTTAATTGTGAAAAAATCATTTATTTATATAATAAAATATAACAGTTGTCTTCTTAATGTTTATCCCCCCATAAAAAGTAGTTTAGATTGAATTTCACATGTATCTTGGAGAATAATTTCAATTTTATTATTTTTTCTGTCCTCTTTTTCCGAAAATACTTTTTTAATTTTATTGTCTTTTCTCTTCTATCCCATTTTCAATATTGGCTCTCTAATTTTATTATCTTTCCCCTTCTCTCCATCTTCAATACTCTCTTACCCTTTTTCCAATAATATTTTTACACCTTTATTATCTTTTTCTTTTATCTTTTACCCCTTTTCTAATAATACATTTTTCAACTTTATTGTCTTCCTCTTTCATACACTTTATTCAAAGAGAATGAGCCTTCCGGCAAAGGTCAAACTCTGCTTCATTAATAAATAAAATAAAATAAATGTAAAACCTCAAATGGCTAGGACTAGGGATTCTAAAGAAATTATTTTTTTTTCCTATTAAGATACCATATATTAAAAAAAAGGTCCCTCCACCACCAGGGTCCTTCAAGTAATTTTCCCCACTTTTTAGTGTTAGGCAGCTCATAATTTTGTCAACTGTCCAGGTGAGTATCACTGGATATGGACATGCACGTACGCCTTACAATGGATCGGATTAAATTCGATCCATCCTAATAAAAAAACATAGGAAAATTACTTAAGCATTCCTGATGTAGGGATTTCTTTTTAAATAGTCCTTAAATTTTGGATGGTAGCTTGATGGTACATTTAGTAAATTTTTTATTTCTTAATCATCCCTCGTTATTGTTGATCTCACCACTTTTTATTTATTGTTGAAATCAACATTTTTACTGTCAAGCTCACCACTTTCTATTGTTGGGTTCAACAATTTTAAAAAATATCAAACTTGACAAAAAAAAAAAAAAAATTTGTTGAATTCAACGTTGGTAAAATCCATCTGTTTTACGAGTTTTTCCGACTAAAATATGTAGAAAGATCGATTAAAAACTTGACATAACAATTTGTCTTAGATGATTTCAAACCAAAAGAATCATATTTGATAGATTTTCATTAAATACAAAACAAAAAAATTGAAAAAACTCTAATTTTTTTCATACATTTTCTAAAAGCTTGGGAAGATCTTTGAAAATAATTTTTTCTTCCTTCTCAAATTCTTTACATTGGAATGAGATGCCAAAAATCTATTTTTTATTTATGAAAATGATGAGTTCGAACGGCTAGGACACATTTGGCCTTTCAATCGTGAGAAAGGAGTTTCAAGGACTGATTAGAAAGAAAAGTTTTACTTAATGGGTTATTAAGAGAAGTCCTAAAACTTATGGACTAACTAGAAAGAACCCCTCCGCCAGGGTCCTTTTAAGTAGTTTTCCCAAAAAACTTGGGTTCTAGATAAAGTATTTTTGTTTGGATGATAACCGATCCAATTTAATAACTTACAGAAATGGGTTTGGATTGGAACAACCATATCCCACCCAATCAATAAGGACCCGATCTGATAATTTTAGAAAATAATATCAAATTCGATTGGATTTGGTTCAGCTCAAAATTTTGAATTTTTCTACTAGATTGGATTGGATTCGGAATACCTAATATTATTTTGGAATATGAAATGGTAGATCTGACCGAGTTCATATCCAATAAATTTCTTATCACATTGTTACTCATTTAACCCTAATCCAACTCAAATCTGATCCATTAACAAATCCTAGCAGCCCATGAATGGAGTCATTTTCAAGTTGTCGACAAAAATCAATAGCAATTCATTATACTTGAATTTTATTCTCGAAATTTAATTATTTTTTAGAAATTTAAACAATCAATAATTTAACTGAAATACCAAAAAAAATGGAGTAAAAAATATTTTGACATATTTCATAAAAGTTTATCAAAATTAAATATCAAGCTGTCAGACAGAAGCATTCGAAGTGAAGATCACATCCATGCAGATTAGAGGGAGCCATTCATCAACTTATGGTCAGAATGCAAGATACATGCTTGTGGTCTTGCGTCATTTATATCTTCTGAAGCCACCCTCTGAAAACATGCATAAGGAAAAAATAAAAATAAAAATAAAAATAAAAATAAAAAAGCTTGGTATGAACAAGAACTGTACATATCAAGACCCCGATTCAAATCATAACGCGAAGTAGATAAAAACGTACTCAAAACTATAATTTTTACATAAGAAGTCCCATCTGCCACGGATGATGTGACGTACACTTAAAATAACCTTACATGTAATAATATACAACGTGCACTTGGGATAATCAACAAAAGCTAATCTTCACGTATGGATCATGGAGGCCGTATATACAACCTTTGATTTCCAGTAGCTCGGGTTATGTGCAGTAGGGGCGAGGAGGATTCTGATAGAAACACTTACGGGTCTCTCCATTTTGATTAGGTCGGTTCACTTGGACGAGCAGCCCAGAGAGAACTTAGGGCCCGGAGACGTTGAAAGTAATCGCCTAAGGCAAGCAAGCCTCGGGCTGCTTGGCGGATTGTTAGGATGGCTCGCATCTGCTGTAGGGTCTGCCGGCGAAGGTGGTCTGCCTGTTTAGAAGTTTCGAAAAAGCACTAGTAGTCAGTTGAATTCCATATGAAGGGATGGGTTCAATTAACAAGCCACTAAGAGCAGAGATGATCTGATTTCATGTTAGAGACTAAGAATCAACCCACAAGAGAAGGGGAGAAGAAACAAGGAGAGTAGAGGAGAGAGAAGGTCGAACTTGAATAGGTTCAACCCCTCCTCCGCCTCTCTATTTATATTATAAAAGTATGTGGGACCCACTTACACTAAATTAAAGATGTGGACTCACCCAATAAAAAAATATCTCTACAATGTCATCTCCAGTTAACCAGCAAAAATTACTTTTGTCCAAAGAATTCACTAGGGATATCTTCTAGGGCTACATGTAGTTAACCAAGTTAATGATTGAACCCTCTTTTTTAACTTTTTTTTTAACTCATTAAAACACAAAGTATAACAACACAAGATAGGAGGTCAAGACTACCTACAAGCCTACTCACTTTGTACAATAAGACCAAATCCCATCTGAACAGAAAGTCTTCAAAGAGAGCAACCTTAAATTCCTCGAAGACTCCGCCCAAGGAAAAAAAATATATCAAACAATGAAAATGATAACCTCCTGCACTGAGTGGTCAGATCCTTGAAAATCCCGGGAAATCCTCTCCTTTGAAAGACCCCCCCAATGCACGATATATGGGCTAACTTTTGATGGCCCCGTGAATATAATAGTAGTATAAATATTACCTGTGGAATAGATCTCCTAAACCCTCGAGATTTTTCCAGTGAGCAAAGACCATCTCTGTTAGTTTGAAATGAATGACTGCTTGTATATTTACATGATCGTAAAAAGCTTCAGCTTTGAATAATTGGAAGCTTTCATAAACAGAAAATCCTAATTACATAGGCAGTAAGTTTGGTAAATTTGTTCAAGTAATTTTGATCTTTTCACGGTTTTAGGAAGTAGATCCAACCTAATCCTCTGTTACATGGCTATAAGATATTCTATCTCAAAACATGTATGGTTGCATTAACATCTTAGAGAGCATTTCAAACTCATAACGATGCCAAGGCTTAAAAAGAATAAAAGAAAAAGAGAGAAAAATCCACCTCAGTCTCAAAAAATATATTGTTATATTTGGTATAACTAGCGTGTGTTGGTCCATACAAAAGTTTCCTTTAAGAAAATGATGACCAAGAAATATCTCAGAAAGGACACTATGGAAGTAACTTATCAGGAAAGAAACCCTATTGAAGTACATAAGAGCATAAATAAAGAACTAAAATAAGTAGAGTAGTGATATTTACCTGGTTCACAAAGCTCACAAGAGCTTCCAACTTCCCCATTGCGGTAGCCATCTGTGACATGTAACTTCTACCACCCAATGGATCGGCCGCTATGGACTCAGAAAGAGTGTACTGCAGTTGATCCATCCCTTGAGAAAGAGCATCTTCGGCTTGCTGAGATAATTGTTGCAAGTTACGGACACTAGAAATTTGCTGCTCTGTCAACGGATCAAGTTGTGGAATGAGAACCTGAAATCAACACAACGAATAAAAAAACGGAATAGCATTATCAGATTATCACAAATTTGATAAATGGAAGGACATCCCAACTACATACAATAATGTGACAAGAAGTGGAATACCAAACAGATTAATTCATTCAAATAAGTTTATGAATTTTTCCAATCAGCCTATCAAATAATTCCGAAATCTCAGAAGAAATAGAAAAAAATCCCACACAATGGGTACATGTAAGATAAACATGGCCAAAAGTCTGTAGAGATTGCAGATTACCGATGTGTTCTCACTACATTTCTTCCTGTTTGTATAGGTGTAGAAGACTTAAAAAATTGTTTCGTAATAGACCCGCAACACCATTCGTGAATCACAAAATTTCCTTTATCCATCAGTTCATAGTTACTTCCTACTACATGGCTGAAGATTGAGTTGCTGAAATCATGATAAAAGGAATGAACAGAGATGTTATAGACACATAATACAATCCATTGGGAGTATTATAAATTCAATAATTTCCAAGACACTTTAATTTTTCAACCTCATGTAGGGTTTACTGTATTCTTCACTTTTTTTTGTGTGGTGATAGGCAAGCAGGGTTAGTGGTTAGTGGATGAAGGTGGGTTTGATTGTTCGAACCCAGGCTATGACATCAAGACTCACATTCTTTACCAACTTTGCAAGCTGATACTTTCATGATTTTCATTTTTATTTTTTTGATGGGTAAAATAATTGATAAGCCTCACTGATACTTTCATGATTGCCACCTTATTGTAGGAATGTACAATGCATTGGTCCCTTGAGAAATATTTAAGAATTGATCTGAAGATTTGAATTATCTAAGTAACAATGTTAGCAGAAGAGTGGTACATGTTCATGATTACAGACTCATTATCCAATGATGTCCAACTAGGTGACTTCTTGGATAACAATAATAGCAATAAAATGATTCAAAGAGAGGAATATATAGGATGGTTGATAACTTGATATCATCCAATCATTGATTTTTGACAGAAAATACATCTGGGCTGGAATATATAGGATGTGTGCCACCTATCTTCATAGAGAGCTTAAAGATGGTTGTTTCCTATTTATAACATCAAAGATTCCAGATTTAACTATGCATTTGAGTTCTAGATCACAGAAAAGCAAGCTAAAGACTTCAATATACATGACTCACTATATGTGCCAAAGGATGAATAATGCATGAAGTACCCAATCTGATAACATGTTGCAATAGTGTTGCTAGGGAAATGCAGAATTTCTAGATGAGAAGAAAAAAAAAGGCACAAAAGCAAAGAGCATGGGCTAGTGACTGGAACCTCTTAGAAGGTAATAAAGAATAGAAGATAGAATAACTACAGAACACTGTATCCTCCAGTAAACAAGATGAAAAATATAGAAAATGTTAAACTGAAAAAAAAAGAGCTGCTATTGGCACCCCAACTATTACTCATTACACCCCAATTTCTTTAATTATTTATCATCCCAATTAAAGATTAAAACACACTATTCAAAGGTTTGGCTCAAATTGTAATCTCAGCATTACAACACTCATTGAAACAATTCCAGTGGTAAAGAATACGGACCATTTAAGTCCTACTTAATAAAATATTACTCTATTAAGGATCTTTTGAAGAATTTTTTAAGAAAAATACCTGAAATACCCTTTTAACAACTTTACAATGTGTTTGATCTAAAATATAGGGAGTCAAAACAAAAACTTGACCAATTTATTTAGTTATTAATATGTCTGTGAAAAATAAAAAAATAAATATTTTATTCACTAATAACTATTCATAAATTTAATATAATTTTATTTGACTCATTTGTGTCGACTTGCTAATTTTGAGTTGAATCAATTCAATGAACATTCAAGTCGAGTTTTAAAATTATGTTTTAATTATTTAAATTTAAAATTATTTATATATTTTAATAAATCTAATATACAAAGAACAATTTATTTAGTTATTAATAAATCTACGTGATTTAAAGATTACTAGTTTTGGTAAGAAAAACAAGTCTTTTATTTTTTTAATTGATCTATAAGAGATGACCATAGTTAAGGGGCATGTCATTGATTATAAAACATAGGAGTAGCTCAAATGTTCTCAAATTAACATGTTTATTTAAAACTTCAAAAATCATTAAAAGGGTAATTATGGTATTTTTGCTTCAAAGATCATTTTTAGACTAATATTTGATAAATTGGGTACTAAAGAGTCCATAATTTTTTATAGGAGACTCTTTGGTACATATTTTCAAAAAATAGGTCTTTGCGGTCATTGTCCCAATTTTAAAGCCAAAAAATATAAATCTAGTAAAAAAAGAGAGTTTCTATTGGCACCCCAACTTTTACTTATTCTCAACCATTCACTTATTTTCTTTAATTTTAATTGGGGTGTAACAAGTAAAAGTTGGGGGGGGAGGGGGTGCCAATAGCAGCTCTCTAAGAGAAAACATGTTGATTAACAATACATCGATTGTCCATTAGAAGATTTCTCTGGTGCAACATCAGTACAAACCTAAAATGTACATAGAGAACAAGTGCATATTCAATAAGGACCAAAAGATGAGCAATCTCCAATAATAGGTTGGATTTAACCGAGCATCACCTTTAGAAGTTCTGATGGGCGAAATCCTCCAATCCACAGAAAAAATCGTTCGGTTGATGTCTTCCACATGCCAGACATCAAATAGAAGACATCAGCCTTTGCAGCAGCTGCTTTCATTCGGAAAAGATCATCATAGTGGTTAATGCCACTATCAACAAGCATGCGAAGCTCTAAATCGGTTCCATGAGCTAGCAAAGCAGTTCTTAGTTCATGAATCTGTCTATTTTGTTCTTCAACCCAGTGTCCATACCGCATCTCAAATGCAGCAACCCCTACAAGATACTAATAATGGCTAGTACCGGGAAAAGAAAAATATAAAGGTACAAAAAAGCTATTTGAAAAAGCACCCTAAAATATTAGAAGCATACAAACACTGCAGGCAGTTGTAGACATAAATAAAGATAATCTAGTTGTTGAGCAACAATAGAGAACTTTATAAATAGATATTTTGAAGAAGAAGCAATGACAGCTTCCCGAGGATTCTTGTTGGTATCAATGTTTAGTAGTGAGACCTAAAAGACCCCAGGGCGCCAATTTGGTTCAAGGGTTCCAATGAAGGAGAGGACAAAACTCTTTTGCAGAGGATACTTTCAAAGATCTATCACAGTGACTTTGGGTAGTGGAGGGTGATTCTTCCAACACAATTTCTAGAGCATCGAGGGGTAAGATGGTCATTCAAGGCTTGGTTATTTATTTATTTATTTTGACTACCTGAATGGAAATCTTCAAAGCACTCCTCACATCTATGTAATATCTGACAACAACCTCTATCCTGGTAAAAACCTAGTAAGGCCTCATTGCAGCAAGAGTATCATGTTGAGGTTGATTAAAAAAAGCCTGTCATGAACGCCACAGCTATCAAAAGTGCTAGGCACACAGCGCACCTAGGCAATGAGGGAATCACCTCGCCTAAGCTCACCTAGGTATGCCTTTTGATTGGTTAGGCTTTTCTTATTCCTCAAAATATAAATATCTGATTCTTTTAAATCTTATTATAGTTTCTATATAATATTATTGACAAAGAAACATTTGGCTTATTTTTGTAACTGAGAATTCTTCTATTGTATGAATTTGTCTTTCAGAAACTTTTTTTTATTTAAATTTCTGAAGATTGAATAGTAAAGATTAAAATTATGATAATCTTGAAAAAAAAAATTGTAACTGATTTCTTGTTTTTGACTTTTAAGTTTTACATAATAGCTTTGGATGCTTCAAATCAACTCACAAAATTGATTGTAATAAAAAAGAATCAAAACAAATGAAGTTTGTGTTGAAATGAATGGAGTTTTTTTATTTTAAAATTAAAAAAAAAAAATTCGCACAAAATCAGAGTTTTTAGGGTTTTTTTTTTAATCTTTAAAAGGGCTGGATAAATGTTTGTTTTGGGGTATTAGGCCATAAGTTAGAATCTAATCCTAAAAGAAGAGAGCAAAAAAAAAAAAAAAAACAGAAAAAATGGCTTGTTGGAGCTTGATGTGTCATGTTTGGCTCCTTTACCTACCTTTTGGCACTTTTTGCATCACATTTTAGCATCTTTGTTTCATAGTGCATTTTTTATCGCTTAGGGTAGACAAGGCAAAAAGGCCTTGCAATACAACGTCTTACGCCTACACGAGCACTTTTTTCACCTTGGATAGCACTGAATCGAACGCTTGCTTCGAATAAAATCTCTTAAGTATTCCATAATCCTCCTTATCTTGTCAATTCATCTGAGACCCTCCCTTCATAATAAAAAAGACGAAGAAAGAATAATCCAGTTTGGATTTTTTTTAAGGCATTAAATGACTAAATGTCTGACATAAAACTTAAGGAATTTTTCCAGAACGAACTTCAGTGGAGGGATAATAATCAGTTTAAATGATTAATAAAGAGAACTTTCAGTGATTGCCATAAATATTTGAACTTCAACTCAAAAAAATAGTGCATGAAAACCTTGATGATAAAAGTTAAATTCCACAGAATCTGCTCGATGCTATACAATCACAAAATAACCAACAACATGAAGAATGAAACAATCCATAGCATCTATGTTTTACATGATATGTTTTTCATAATGAAATGGCTACCTAACAATCACAAAGTCACATGCAACATTTACTATCGGCAGAAACATTTGGAGAATGAAGATATAAAAAAAATTGATACATTGATGTAGCACGTCAAACAACAAACCTGAGTTCATAGTTCCAGATATTCCAGTATCTAATGCACCACCTACGTAGACACCCTGAAATAAGGCATTTTCAGTGCCATTAAATAACAAAATAAATGATCATTTGCTTGATCAAGAAAGAATAATTTACAAAAATAAAAAATTCCCCGTACTTGCTGTCTAGCTCGATCAAGCTCCTGCTCTAATTGTGTCAGCTTCAAACGACTTGCTTCCAATTGCTGAACATAGGCCTATGAAACAAATTTTGGTTATTATAATTTGTCAAGTCCACATAGCAAGACAGCTTTCATAAATCGACCTCTATTTGCTTGCACATCTCTTTCTACCTTTTTCCGCACACGACTTTTGCGGGCAGCCTCACGATTTTGTGCAAGACGTCTTGACATCTGTACATAATTTAACGCTTTATTGATATGAGATATGATACTGGTAATATATTTCCACCAAATAAATCAAACCACAATAACCACCCATGGATGCTCATCTAGTGATGCTGGGCCTGTGAGCCACGTGAGTGATGCAAGAAGATAACCAAATGACACAATTACCATCTCATGTTCCAATGCATTTTATTGATGACCTATTGACAAATGAAAACTGAAAAAGGAGAGAGCTTAAATCATATTAAAGTAGTTAACACTCGCACAATACACCATAGACATAAGAAAGTTTCAGGGTGTGAATGGTCACCAAAGTACGATTTTTTTCTTTCTTCCTTCTGTTATTTTCATTCAAATAGTGACTCCAGTCTGGTCCACAAATAAGAGATTTGTGTAAGGGGCACCATTTAAGAAAAAGGGAAGGTATTAGGCACTTCTCCCCCCATACAAATACTTCCCATTTTACTAACCTCCATCACAATTTTACAAATATCACCTTTTTTCTACTATCACAGCCTTCCCCATACCTTTCTATCTTTTCCATCCGCATTTGAGGACAGCAATGAAGGTCATGGGCATATTTTGCACATTATCTACCAGAAACTTGAAAGAATGATTTCATAAATGAAAAATGGCTGGAAAAAAAAAAGCAAAATAATTACAGGTAAATAATAAGAAGAGGTACTTAACGTAAATGTATTTATATACTCAAGAGAATAATTGGTCAATAAATGGATACTGCTATGGCACTATGGCATACATGCAATTTACATAGAAAACCAGGACAGGTATGTAATTGAGTTCCAATATAACAGAGAAGAGAAACAGTAAATCGCAAATAATGTAAACTGTTTACCTTATTAGCAGGCTTGGTTGCCTCTTGATCGTACTTTTTCAAAGATCCTAGTGTTCCATGAGAGGTATCTTCGGACTGTAGACAAATTAGATAAATCTCAATGTTGTCTCAGAAGAATTTGAGAAGAATAATTGTCTCTTTGTGAGAGCTTGACAGGAATTTATATTAATATAATAATAGAAAGACAAAAGTGCCCTTACAAATCAGAAATAAATAAAAGCTAAATAAAAAGCTATATCTAAATAACAACTAGAGCTAAAATAACTAGATTATTACCAATAATCCCAATTCCTATAACCAAGATAATTGAGTAAAGTTCAGACGTAAGAAGTTCCACCTTATTATCTAGCTTAGCATCAACCTCCAAGATTGTGGAAGTGCCTGTATTTTGACTGCTATCAGCATTGAAGGAGTCCCCCCACATACTAACCCGGTGGGATGGTTCACATATACTCAGCCTTCTTAGGGTTGCAAACTGAGTTGAAGGTGAGTTCATACTCTTAGGACTAGAAACAGAAAAGTAAAACCTTTTATTTATCTGAAGCATTGTATTGTACAATTATAACTACGAAAAATACAGAAAGGATGCCCAAAAAAGTACAAATATATTACAGAAACTTTGAGATTAAGTAAATGAATTAAGGGCATGGAAAGGAATTTATAACAAAGAACATGAATACAATAAAATGGACAAAAGAAGTTTTGATTTGCACAGCTTGAACATAAAACAAGGGAATTTCAGAACAATTTACCAGAGAATGTCTGGTGGCCAAATTGTTAGTCATAATGCCATTTGACAGACTTCATGCAGAGCAGAACATCAGCAGCTCGGTAACCTATGAATGAAAACCAGGGTCTTGGTCAAATGAAGTTCTTTCATACATCGCACCACACTAACGCATAATGAAAACCAACGAATGGCACGTACAAAATAACGCCCAAGGGTACACTACAAAACCTCCAATTCTACAGTTAATATTAAGTGTTTTCATGGTTCCTTTTGAACCCACTTGAACTAACAAAAAGCATGGCTTTAAATAAAAGTGAATGTAAGAACATGATTCATTTAGCCAACGTCAAAATTTTCAGATAAGGCCTTAACAATGACAATGTTTTTATGGTTTCTTCTCTCTTTCTTTCTTTCTTTCTTCATTGATAAGTGTAGTCTGTATAGTTTCTTTAGAGATTGGGAAAGGTGTAAGCAATATTCTTGTGAGAAGAGAAAATAGAGATTGGGAAAGGTGTAAACAATATTCTTGTGAGAAGAGAAAATTTGTTAACAGAAAGTTTGAAAGCCGATGACAAAGAGCCTAAAAAATCACCTGCAACTAGGGTCCCCTATACTACTGAAACATAGACATTCATATAATAGGAAAAACTAAACGATTAAGAGTGTCACAAGTCACAACCACCCTAACATAATACTGCCATAGGACAAGAAGAAGAAACGAATAGGTTCAATATAAATAGCGAAATAAAGATTGGAAAGAACAAAAAAATAAAATAGTTGAAGAAGAAAATGTTGGAGTTTCAAATCAACGGTGATTTGCAGATATTAGGACCACGAGAATATATATATGCACACGCATACATACGCAAGGACTTCGATGCAAACTAAATGATATAACATGGACAACTTTATATTTGAAAGGACTAAAAGACTATTACATAACGATATTGAAAAAACAGATTGCAAGAAATACAACGAATCTTCACGAAGCATGCACTTGATTCAAAAAGTGCCAACAAAGGGGGAACCTCCCCTATGCCTTAAGTTTCATTTAACACTTGTTTGAATAAAGCATGAACCTTGGGGTGGAAAGAGCCTTTCCTTAAGTCCTCGAGGCTTTTTTTGAGAGCCTTGCCCTGATATGAACCTCAAGATGCACGTCTCAATGCTTAAAAGTGAGCCTACAGGCACCCAAAAAAGCAAAGATAATCCAGAAATTTCTGGTTAAATGCTTACAAAATATAACAATATAGACTACTGTGAGGTCCATTATCAGTGTTAAGTCCCGAAGTTCTATCACACTCTAATGTATTTGGTAGTACATCCTAGCATACAGACACCAAGTAACAACATCGTACTAGTGTCATGGGTAAGAAAAGATCAAACTGCAGAAAGAAGGGTTTGCAAGACCGAACTAGAAGAAAGAAAGAAAAAATAATAAAAATAGATGTGCTGACTTTAAGAGGCCATTTTCCTAATTACAAGTCCTTTCATCCTATCTCATAATTCACACAGTATTCAGCCTGAGTTTACTTCTCGAAGGGACCTTGACTCACCTATAAGAGACTGAACAAATCATAAAAGATTTGCTAACAAGCATTCATTCTCAATTGTCCAAAACAAAAGATCCTCCAAGAGAACATCAATATACATATAACCTTTCGAGAGGACAAACTATGACGTCAGTAACACTACTCCATCACCAAAGCGAGCTTGTGAGGTATCAACATGAGAAGAATCCAATTGTTGCAGAACCCTCTTAAGACAGAATCTTTTTTTTTTTTTGATCGGTTATTAAGACAGAATCCTTTTTTTTTCTTTTCTTTTTTTGATCGGTTCTTAAGACAGAATCTTTGTCTAGCCAAAAACGCAATTCCCATCTTTTTTAATTATAAAAAAATAATAATAATTAAAGTACAGAAAGTTTCATGAACATAACACATAACAAATCAACTCAACTTGCTTTATTGAATCAAAGTGCCCATCTTTTTTTCATCATCAATCAATCAATCATAATTCATTGAACACTAAACTCAGAACACATAAACACAATTTCAGATAAAAATACAAAAACAAACAACATTTTATTAGATTTTTTTTATTATAAAAAACATAGATAATTTTCAACCAAATAACAATAAAGCAGAATTTATATTAAGCTAAAACAAGAAAACTAAATAAGAACTCAATCCAAAAACCCTCAAAACAAACCTCTTAAATCACAGAGGAAAAGAAAATTTCCCGCTCAAGTCTCAACTCTTTCAATCCTCAAATCCTCTGAACTCCACTGTACCAAAACTCTGCACCAATCGAAGTTTCACAAGTCCTTGAAACCTTAATCCAATACTTCTCTCCATTCGAAACCCTAGATTCCGCAAAACCCTAACGTCCATCCCTCGAACTCAAAGAGCCACACAGGGAGATAAAAAGAAGAAAACTTAAAAAACAAAAAACAAAAAAACAAAACAAATTGTTCTCTTTTTATCGTCTGCTACAGTTAACGGTCTAACGTAACGCCGTCAGATTTCCACCCAACTTAGAAAAATGCGCATCATGTCACACTCTTCGCTCCCTTAACCTGCGCACCATCCCCGCCCTTAACCTACACCACCTCCCATCTCCTCTTACGTTCCCAAATTAACGTCAGTTTCCGGCGAGAATAAAATATGAAAAATAACGTCCGACACGGAATTTCTCGCCGGAAACTTGGGTGGTGGAGATCGAGACGTAATGGAGTATGTTGACACTTGATACAGTAAGCAATATTTACTAAGAATAATAAATATCTTCTTGTTGCGTTGTGTCAATTTGTGTGTCAGATTCCGGTAAAAGTCAAACTTGCGTGTGCTTTCTTTTCATACCTCAGATACGCTGAGCGCATGCCTGTTAAATTGGCGGGAGGAAAAAGGTTTGTCCGTATCCTGGAAAGACTAAATTACCCTTAAAGATTTTGCTAAATAATTATTAGAATCCACCTAGTCTTATTAAGTTAGCAAGGATTCCACACTCACTTCAAAATCCACCTTGGACTCACCTCGTGTCATCCCAAAAATATGATTTGATATTTTAGGATTGTAGAAGACAAAATTATATGAATTATAAAAAATTAAAAAATTAATTTCTATTGTGAATTTCAATTTTGAGTTTGGGAGTTATGTGAAAATTTCGTAATCGATCATTTTCCAAATCTTAAATCAATTTAAAAATTAAAAAAAAATTTTCTAAATTTTTCAGAGAAACTTAGAGGGTTGTGATGTTGGATTGCTAATGTGGTAATTCATTCGAACAAAACAACCCTTAGTAAAAGGTCGAAAATCTTATTAAGTTAGTAAGAAATTAATATCCCTACAAAATTGATGATATTAACTTCACCCCTTGATAAATGTAAAATTAAATTTATCATTGATCAAAAGTCAACATTCTTTATCATTGACTAATTAATAATAAATTTTTTTTTTTTTTAAATCGAAGTATTCGGGTCTCTTAGAACACCTGAATAATCCTCGTGAACGTACAATCACCTCCCACCACGTGGATTGGATAATTTTAGGGTACCTAAGTGTGATTCAATCTCAAAATCTAAGGGTAAATTTTGGATTGTATTCATATACACTAATTTAAGCTTTTGAAATGAATTTTGGGTAAAAACAATATGTCACGGTTAATTTATCAAAAACAAAGGGGACCTTAACATTAAGGTAAGGGGAAGACAAACATAATTTTGCGTTTGATAGGGGTCAACCTTATATATCAAAATTTAAGGGGTATATTACTCAAATACCTTATAATTAGCTACTTCGTTGTAATTTAATAAAAATGCAGCCGTAATGTTGAGTGTTAGAATAGAGAATAAAGACATCATAAATAAAGTGATTGACGTCACTATGCTGAAGTTGGATCGTTGAAGTGGGTTTTTAAGAATATTATCTTGCTACCACCACCATACATCATTGTTGTCTGTATTTAGTTAGTGAGCTTCACTGCTTATCCTTCTAGAATTCTACCTAACATTGACATTTTAAATGACGTCTTTTCACCTCTCAGAAGGACAAGAAAAGGAAGCTAATGTCACATATTTAGTCAAGAAAAATCTCTATTATACATTGAATAACGAAAATATGTCTTTTAATTTTTTGAGGAATTTTTTTTTTTTTTTTTCTTAACTTGCTATCTTTGGGTCCAGTGGGTTGATCATTTTCCATTAGATTTTTTGTTAAACCCATGAGACAATCTTATTCATGAGAACTAATCCTGAATATCACGTTTCATCCAACACTCTATCATGTGACATCATTTAAGTAGTCACATTATCGTAGAGGGGCATATAAAGACTTGAAGTCAAGCCTTGGGGGAGTATACTCAATCCCCATTTTGAGGTTATATTTATATATACATATATTTTTTATGTTGCCTAAGTCTATAATGATGCAACAAATAATATATACTTACGAATTTCTTATTTTCTTTTTATTCTCTTCGTATATTTTGATTTCTTCAAATTAAACTTTTGATTAGAATTTCTTTAATTTTTTTAAAAATAAAATTATATATAAGCACACAAATTAACAATTAGTAATTAATAGGAGAAAGCCAATTTGGGATCTAACCAAATTAGTAAGCTAACACCTTCAATTGTAGGTTAGTTTGCGATAAAAATAATATTATTTAGAAAGCATCAATCATATTATAACATCTTTATCCTTTTATGTTTTTTTTCTTTTGATGATTGAGGTGTCCAAGTTTGG
The DNA here is from genome assembly GCF_017979445.1 of Akebia trifoliata. Lineage (NCBI taxonomy): Eukaryota > Viridiplantae > Streptophyta > Magnoliopsida > Ranunculales > Lardizabalaceae > Akebia > Akebia trifoliata. The sequence goes on along the minus strand of NC_141376.1, from coordinate 13,087,296 downwards.
ATCTGTAGGCTCGACTACTAGGACGAGGCGACTGATCTCATAAAATAACATATCTCACTCAAATCTCTAGAGTACATGCAATATCCCACAAACCATACATAACAAGTAAGTCAAGATAATCAAAGGGCGCTTAACTTAAGATTTCTTCTTTTTTGGAAAGAGGCTTTAATCATTACACCCAATACTAGTTGGTTTATCCTATATTATGATTCAAAGTATCACTTGAAAACTTTAAAATTTATAAATTTGAAAATGAATTATGCCTTAAAAAATGATATACAAAATTATAACAGAAACTAAGAAAATATGCAATACACATAAGCTAGTATGTATGGGTCCTGTTCAGGTGCCAACTATATGGCCAACAAGTTTTGGCTTATATAGGTTAGAAGTTTTGGAATGGACTGAGTTCTTGTGATTTTTTGTGAATATGATCTCTATGATGAAGCAATCATCTTCACCAAAAATCAATCCGTTCCGAAATTTCTAACCCCATGTCTATGATTTGAAGAATTGTGGATCGTCAATTTTTTTGTTACCACTTTTGATGGGGTTAGAAGTTTCGGAATGGGCTCATTGTTGGTGAGGAGGACAAAACATGTTGGCCAAATAGTTGGCACTCGAATAGCTCCCAATATGTATATAGCTTATATTAGTCCACTTGACCTTACTCATACTCAAAAATCTTTATTCAAGCCGAATCTGACCCAAAATATGCCAACCCAAATTGGCCCAAGTGTTGTGTTGAACTCATCCATCTCAAGTTGGACCTACCCAAATTGCACCCTTAACAAAAAAAAAATGTAGCTAATCCATTCATTTTCCCTTTTTATAAATATTTTATCTAAAGTAAATATTATTATTTAAAAAATCTTTATTACTTAAATAAAACTAAACAATGTAGTAACTTAAGAAACGCATAATATGTGCTTTCCCCAAGAAAAATATTAAAAGAGACTAACCTGAGTTAAATTATACATTATTATCTTAATTCCTAGTAAAAACCTCAATATTGTAGGCTTATTTTTATTTAAATATGATTCATTACTTATAATAATATAAAATTTTGTATAATATCATTTGATATTTGATATTTGATATTCTCCAACCAATGACTTATTAAGATTAATATATCTATCTACCCAAGATTAATATATCTATCTACCCATAAACTTTTTTAATAATTAGAAGGTGGTATGTGCAAATGCACATTTTTCTAAAGGGCTTATTTGTAATTTAAAATATTAATTAAAGGGTGATTTTGAAGATTAGATAGTAATAAGGATATTTTGTAATTTTGAAAACTAACCAACTTGATTTTAGAGACGTGGAATTACAGTTTTCTTGGTTTTTGACCAAAATGAACTAAGTTATATTAAGTTAAAATGTCAAAGTGGGGGTATTTTTAAAATTCAAATTTTGGTGTCGAATCATTTTTACTCTACCTTCTCTCATTATAATAGTAAATATATTTTATCACTTTTAATTAAGATAATATTGTTTAACAAATCCTTGTTAGCCAAAAAAAAAAAAAAGAGGTAATGAAAGAACGAAAGAAAGAAAAACTAAGGATCATACCATTAGTAAGTAGCACATGGTCCTAGCATTCATTAGTCGAACACACGCGCATGTGCAAACACAATATAAGCCTAAACCTCTAATTTTGGTATCTCAAATGTGTTTCCAAATGTTAGGAAGCTTGGTTTTCCTCCAATAACTTGATTATGTCTTCAGGATGATCGTTTTGGTCTCCTATCATATTCTATGGGTATGATATTTTGAAAATTGTAATTTTTCTCTAGCTTAATTAGCAAAAAATATGATTTATGATCATTAATAATGAACAAGCTAATAAGAATATAAATATTGTTATAAATCATTTTTGATAACCTCAAGGGGATGACCTAGTGGCAAGACGAACCTTGATAAGGTCCTTGGGAAGAGTAGGTCGAGTGTTTGAAACCCCACGAAGCTATGAATTCCTTGGAGTCACCCTCCAGGGTTTGATTGACCCTCGGTCCAACGATCAATAAATTTATACCATGTGTTTCCATGATATTTGAGAGCATTTAGACAAACACTTTTACTTTTTATTATTATCATTTATCGTTTTTTGAAAAGGAAAATAGATTCTTTTTATCTTCTTGTATGTCACAATCACATTGACCGGTTCTTGGACGTAAAAATGTCTAATAATGTTGGAACTATAAAAATCCTAATAAATTAATTTAATCATTTTTATTTTATTTTTAGAAAATGATGGTTTGCCACTCTGTTCAACAATGCGTTGAGTGGTAGTGCATAGAAAATCGTTGATTTTTTAACTTGTATCTCAAGGAAAGAAATCTATGGCTATCTGTGCACTACCATGTCAGCGCAGTAGTGTTGAACGCAGTGTCCACCAAAGTTAGTGCAGCATGACTCTTTTTCTATTAACGATTAGCTTAATAATGTTGGTTATATTCTTGTATCGACAAGGTGGAAAATGATCAATCTAAGAATCTCACTCTTCCACGTAATTGGATACCTTTCCGCACTTGAGGACGTCTATGGGACGTCTCTCTAGTCTCAAGTTGCTTATACAAAAGAAAGAAATAAAGGAAGAAGTCACTTTTTCTTAGATTCCTTCTTTTTCTTTGGTTCCTTGGAGACGGTAAATGGTATCACCTTTGCCTAACTCTCATCACTCACATAAGATAGAGAAAAAAAGTGGATTTTATAATAATCCAAGTAGAAACACTATTGTACAAGATGACGACCATGACTACAAAGCAAATATATAAGATAAAAGTTCCACAAAAGAAACATCTTTTTATTGAATAAAATATATAATCCCAAGTGGGCATAAAAGAGGGTCGGTTGTAATATATGTTTTATAAAGGTCATGGTGCCAATAATATGGTTGGTTGGTTGATTGGTTAGTGATTTTTCTTTTTCATTTTCTTTTGAACTGATGTCATGGTTTGGGGTCTATTGAATTTTAATGACTCATGGGTTGGAATTAAGAAATCCAATAATTGGAATTTTTTTATCGAGATATACCTATAAATCCCAATCGATGGATTTCGTACTTACATCATTGGGATCGAGTTTTTTTCTTTCTTGACTCAATGGAACCCGACCCATATTTATATATGAAACTTGCTAGGTTTGGTCAACTTGTAAATTGACCCGATACATGGAGGTCAGGTTCGAACCTAGACATTTTGTTATTGAGTCATGATGAATGCAAGTGGTTTTGGTACGCGGTTGAGTATTCAGCTAACATGGCAAAGGCACAGAACTATAGATCTTTTTCATCAAGAAACATAGTAAAAGAATATGTAGTTTAGTGTTCTTACCAAATCAGCCATGTATTAATACCGTGGGCATTCATCATTATTCTTTGTTATAGGTAAGATTCGTGTTAAGATTTTGAAACCCAGTTTGATCGGCGAGGCCCATCAACAGTCCTAAGCTCATACATAAGAAAATATTTGGATTACAAGCTCTTGATGAATACTGCATAAATAAAGGTTAAAAAATCGTCAATCATAAGCTGATATATTTGTTAGGGTTCAAAAATTCGTGCTTAAGTGGAGAATCATTATCGATATACAACCAAAAAAGAAGAAAAAAACAAACCTGAACCATACAAAATATGGCCCCACGAGGTGGGCCACTGACAATAATCGTTATTAGTTGTACTGCACTTTATAAAGTGAGAAACCACTTACATGGCTTAGTGTGGCACAACATGGACAAAATTCTAGACAAAGTATATATTAGAGAACGGAAATTATGTGTGCGATTCCCACTAGGGACACGCGCCAGTTTTGAACTCGAAATTAGACATTTTATAAACGCTTTGTTCCCTACTTGTCGATATGTGTCATTTAGCATAAGAGGAGGGAAGTACACGAGTACGAGATAGTGATATAATATATAGTTTTAAATCTCAAAGCGTCTAATTAAAAACTAGGTCAACTTGACTTGACTCAACTGATTTTGAAAGGGATTTGGAGTACAAACATGAATAGGCTCAGTGACTTGGTTCTTATTGAAATATAAATTGAAAATTTATTTTCTGGACCTTTATATAGGAACCATGGTTTTAAAACTCGCTTTTATGCCTCGTCTGTGAACAAGATTGAGTTGTGTCGGATGAGTTTTCCGATATGTTTGAGACGTCTCATTCAATAATGAAAAAAATGAATATGAATTTTAAATTTCTTCCAATACATTGATTTGTCTGTCTCATTCTGATTGATATCGAGACGATTTAGGTGATACGTCTCGATCCTGAACGAGTTTTGAAACCATGATAGGAACTTTTATTTAAATACTCTCCAATTTTTGGTGGGTCAAAAATCGATTATGGAAAATAACTCATATAAAAATACATGATCTTGATCATGTAAGCACAGCATCCTAACAATTAGGATTTATAAGTATCTTGAAAATACATATTTCAATGATTCTTATCCCAAGGATAAATCTCAACTATTGAATATTGAGTTTACATGGTCGCAGTCATGTGTTTTTTACATGAGTCACCCAAGCTTGATCCATTTTTGGATTAATAGTTTGGTAAAATATTTTCTTCTAAAAGCCCATTCAACCCCATTTCTCCTCATAATATGTTTTTTAAACCACGTTCAAGCAAAAGGTAAAAAGTGAAAAAATGATTAAGATTTTTTTACTTTTACCTCTAATCTGAGCCAACATTTTCAGCATCAAAGTTGAATATTTTTTATTTTGTAAACTTCATGTAAATTGATTTGATTTTGTTGAAAAATCAACATCCAAAACCCAATTTTTTAACTTTCAAAAAATGATATTTGTATGAATATGTGATGCAAAAACAAAGTTACGGAGATTCATACGAAGGTTCAACATTGAGTTTGAATAGAGGCATTGAAGCTTGACCTTTGATCATTCAAATGTCGAGACTCAATCATACAAGCTAGATATTTGATTCTTCATCGCTACACTTCCAACGTCAATCTTGACAATTTCGATGTTTTGTGCTCAACATTGTTAGCTCTTCCCGAAATACACCAAATGCATATATTATAGTGGTGAAACGGATACTCGCATCAAATGTTACAATTAAAATTTAAAAATTATGAGTGTTATTCTCCATTTGTCCTTCATTGTCACAATTTATCAAATTGGATGAAAGTTACATCTAATTTTCAAGACTATGAGTACAGCCTTCCCCATTCTTCATTCATTGTCACAATTCGTTAAAATATATGAAGATTACATCTAATCTCCAAAGTTATGAATATTTCACTCCAATTGTCATTCACCATCACAAGATGTTGGAATGGAGTACCATTGAAATACCTTAGGTAAGTAAAAAAGATGTGGAAAAAACGTATTCTGGGTGCTTTAAAATTTGTTTTAAGGTGAGGGGGCATTTAAAAAGAAAGATTTTATTAATTGGATTATCAAGTTATCGCTAAAATGTTGGGCTTATTTAGAGAAATTCCAACTGGACTTCAAATCTCTAAATTTAAAGATTAAACCCTCCGAATCAAACCACAGGTTTCATTTTGAAGACTAGGGACTCTATGAAGTACGGAGAGATTAATGGTGACATTTTTTTTCAGATTTTCTATTGTATCTTTTTTTTTTTTCAAAAATGCCACTTTTACCCTTCTTTCAAATTTCCTCCTTTTTTTTAAGAGACACGAATAGTGATTTAAAGCCTGAGTTGGTTGGAGTTAAAAAGTGGTTCGGAGGCTTCAAAAAGAAGAAAATGCCAATTGAAGCAAAAATTTGAAACCCCTAGTTAGAGTTGCTCTTAATAAAAAAGTTTCTCCAAGAAGACCCATCAAGTTATTTTCCCAATATACATACCTATAGCTTTTGATTTACAAACTTGAACACATTGTCAAGTAGTCTTGATTCTTATTGAAGGCAACGACCTCAAATTTGCATTGTTAATCTAAGTAAGGGGTTAATTGGACCCTCCTGTCCAATACCCCAACTTGCCCCCCAAAAAATAAGGATTAGGGCCTTGATCTTGAGCCCATAGATACAAAGGTAAAGTCGGGCTAAATATATTTTCAACCTATTAAATTCGGTCCTAACTAGTCCCTAATAATGTCCCAGACTGGGGCACAGTAATGTTCGACCAACTAGTATAGATGTATGATCTTATAATGAAAAATAATTAAAAAGATATTATTAAAAGACAAACTCACTCACACCTCGGAGAAAAATAATATCAAATGACTCCAAATGATTTTGAGAAGTGTATGTATTTATTTATAAAATCCAAGAATCAACCCAAGCTGAATTTGGGTTTAGTCGACTTGGTCTCGATGGGGTTTAGGACTATATACAGTATAAACCACTTCATTAGAGCTGGGTCAGGGCTCAACAAAGTCTATCCGAACCTGCACTAAACACTATATGATTATATTTTTTGCTTATCGTGGGTATCCCTACCCTTCAGGTGAGACTAATCCCATGGTCACATGCACCGCCCCCTCAGAAAGTCCTATGTGCAATTGGTTGAATTGAGGGTCAATCGGATCTTGGAGGGTGGCCCCAAGGAACTCATAGCTTTGTGGGGTTTCGAACTCTTGACCTACTCTTCCTGATGAGTTTATCAAGGCTTGGTTTGCCACTAGGCCATCCCCTTGGGGTTACATGTTTATATATTTTATATAAACATCAAATAAATACTAATTTCAAATTTAAATGTTAAATATTTTTATATATTAATCATTATCATCATCAAAAACATAACTGAAATATTTGGAGACAATAAAATAAATCTCGTACATCATTCAATTATATATAAAACAATGTTTTACGTTAAATCTAGTGCGTTCATATCTAATTACAACAAAAGGTACATTCTTATTTTCTCTTTCTTGACATTCTTCTTGGTCTTCCTCTCAATTTTTTGAAGTCTGAACCTTCAACTTGTCCATTTCTTCTAACTGTGACTATAACTGATGATCGATATACATGACTAAATCATTTCAATCAACTTCTATTTTATTTTATTTTATGACTTATTGGCACTATTACTACATTTTCACTGTTGGGTTTTGGTGATATAAAATCACCATTTTTTTTTTTTGTTTGTTTATTAAGGTTAATGGATTTTTTCGAAGAATATTTTGGGTAATGTCATTTCATTACTTTATGAGAAACAAAAAGGGGTCCTAGATGGTAGTTATTGTCCATAAAATGAGTTTCTCTAAATAGGGATTTTTTCTTTGTCAGAGAGTGTGAGAAAATATTGAGTTTCTATGTATGTATTTTTTCTTTTCTTATAAAACTTAGATGCTTAAGGTTCTTGAGGGTGATCATTATATGATTGTTGTGAGCTTGTGACAATGGGAGTGAGATCGATATCTTTGTTTGGGTTCTTACTAGAGTTGGGTGTAGAGATTGGTGTGTTTCAACCGAGAGTTGGAGGTAAGTATAAGGCTATGTTTGGATTGAGAAAAGTGAAGAGAAGATAAACTCAATTTCTCTCTATGTTTGGATTGACAAGAGAGAACTTGGGACAACCTTGAAATTTTAAAAATCTTAAAAGTAATCAAGGGGTAGAGTTCGAATTATAAAATATTTTAAGAGGATTTCTCTCTATTTCTCTCCTCTTCTCTCCACTTTTGGAGAGAAAGAAAACTCACATTTTTTTTCTCTCCTATTCTTTTTAATTATTCTCTTCTCTCCTCACTTAACAATCCAAATAAGAGAAATGGAGAGAAACTCATTTATTTTCTCATCTCTTCTCTCCATTTCTCTCAATCCAAACACAACGTAAACTTCCATTCTTGTAATTTCTTTCTTTAGTAGTTTTCTACTTGTCGGCTTGCTCATGGATGTAGTCCCAGTATAGGTGAACAGTGTATATCTTGTGTTGGGGTTGTGTTTTTTTCTCTACTCTCTTTATTTTACATGTATTTGCTTGGCAACATATTCTTAGGGTTTGATTGTTGAAATTGATTGCTTGGGTATTAGAATGGATTAATTTCAATAATCGGATTTCCGTGTGTGGCTTAAGATCTAACCACAACATTCACAATTCTCATCGTTTATAATTTTATCGCTTACTCAGTTATTCTCATTTCTTTTATGCCCAATCAATACATATATCTTTTCTTTATCATCCAACATTTAGTTCAATAAAAGATGGTTAGTCTCATTGTAATTTTATATTTTTTTTATTATTTTAATTTGATTGAGATGCACCAATTAAATAGCAGAAGTAGTACATGTCCATGAAAAAATCAAGTTTGAATCAGAGATATTAGGCACAAATGACAACTAGGCCGGGCCGAACTTAAACTAAGGATCTAAATAAGGTTGGACTTGAGTTGGTCCTGACTTGATTCGGACTGGGCTTCATGAAATCTAAATAATTGGGTTAGACTCTGGGTGAGGCCCTAGGTAACTTTGAAGCCTGGGCCTCATCCGTGGTCCCAGTCTGAACCAGACTTCGGACTGGGCTTGGGTTCAAGGCCACTTGTTTTCATTTTTCTGGTAAATTAAAAAAATAAAAATTAGAAAAGAATAGTTTTATTTTTGAAAAATCTTTAAAAAAATCCAAATTTTAATCTAAAAAAAAAAATTATTGACAATATGAGGCCTCACTTCAAAAATAAAAATTATAGAAAAAAATAATTTTATTAAATAATCTAAATTTTAATCTAAAAAATAATATTAATAATATGAGGGCCCCACTTCTCGAATTAAGTCTCTAACTAAGTCAACTTGAAATCTAACTTAATACAAAAATTTCTACTTTTCAATTAGTGTTTAAAACTTACTTACAATCATAGTCACAAAATCGTCGAATTGTTTTGAAAATTCAAAAAACTTCACCAAAGAGGTGTGGATTGAAAAAAAAAACGATTATAAGGTTTTAGGTATTAATCGAAGATTAATTAAAAAAATCACCAATTATTATGAAAAATCAGTGATTTTTTCAATCATTCACCGATTAATTTTTGAAAGATGCCATTTTTTTTCTTGAAAATAAATCTTCGATTCATTTATTATGGTTCCCTCATTTATTTTTTCAACCTAAGTATTAGAAAAATAAGTCCACATATCAGACCATATTTACTACAAAAAAGACTTTAGACATCAATTTTTAAATCTAAAGTGTATTTTTCGTAGGTAGAGAGAAGAAAAAAGTCGATATGTAAATTAGACGGTTAGAATTGAAAACCACCCATTGAGTCCTCCACGAGACTATTTTAAAGTTGGGATTCGGTGAGATTGTTGGTTTGATCCCGTCGTACCTAACAACATAAAATAAGGAATTAGATATGAAATTGCATCACATTGACATCGACTTATCAAAGGATTAGGTAGTCTTCAATCTTCGTTTAGGGGAAGAACAGTTGAAAGATAATAAAATACAACTAAGAAAGAGCCAGTTCAATGACTTGTGAGAGTCAATAAAATACATGATAAACGCATTAATATGTAAAAAAGATTATCTCTAAGTTAATTATCCAATTGGATTCTACCAATTTGGAGCCGAGACGATAAATCAAATGGTTTAAGTTTAAATACTAAGACACCTCCAAATTGCACTTACTCAGATCAGCTGACTTTCGTGTGACACCTTTAGTCGGGTATTGTTGAGTTTAGTCCCACATCGCCGGACACTCATTGCCTTGGCTTTCTCCTTATAAGTTCTTGGGCCTCTCTCTGCTCATTGTCAATTGGTTTTGAATTGAACCCCTAACTTATCATGGTATCAGAGCATGCCTTTTTTTCTTTCACGTGTGTCACATTGGACACTCGTTGTCTTGATTCTCTCCTTAAAATTGACATCAATCTCTTAACTCATATCTCGATGAAAAGTATTGTGTGCAATGATGTCAATTTTAATATCACTCCAGCACGACTCGTTAGTTATAGCATTAAGTAGCATTTCATGTATAACTTCTTTTTTTTTTTTTTTTTTTAAGGATATGTTCTTGGTAATTTTTAAATCAAAATGAATAGTAACTTAACAACTAATATGATATATTGTTGCAAACGTTATCTTAAAATTTTTGGTGACATATTTCTACTAAATCTATTTATAGGACAAACCAATTTATGATTTGAAATCACTCATTCTTTTTTTTATTCTTTTAATCAGTATAAATTTTTCATTTAAAAAAAACCTAAAAAAACAACACAAATTGAATAAATCTTACAAGACTTTAATGAATAAGAATATAAAATTGGGCATTTTCACAGACCCTTTGCCCTAAACCATCAAGTTCTAGAGTTGAATTAAGGTGCCCAACTTCTTGGTTCAATTTGTGGGCTAATGTGTTTAATCCCAAAAGACTTGCCATCTCATAACTTAATCCAATGCCCATCTTATATTCAAACCTACCAACTCTGTCAAAACTCAAGTAACCTGGTCAAACTTTGTTGACCTAGTGAATCTGATTAATTAACTCTTAAACTCCATCAATAGAGCACAAAACCCAATTTTCTTCCTACATTTGTTCATGTGAAGAGAAATCGATCATAACGACAACAAACATCATTGCTTTTGGGTTTCATGAAGCCCAATACATCATTGATCCAAAGAGTATGAATCTATAATGATTATGCTCCATATTTTGAGCCCTAAGTTATTCACGTACGATCGTATTCATCTTTATCCACAAAGGCTAAATATGATTTTAGGGCCCAATAATAGACACCATGATCGAATCCGCTAGTCCAATATAGACCATTTGATCTCCGTTAAAAATCCATTAGGTTTTGGTCTAGTCTAAATTGATCATAATCTAGTCGAAGATTCAGACTATCTCAAACTTACAACAATCTTTGATCTCATAACTTCCAGAGGGTAAGAAAATTATAAATTACTATGTAAAGTAAGGTGGTGTAAATTGGTACACCAAACCATGTCAATTGGAGTATTTATAATTCCTTGTTGAACAATTTGGACCTTTGTAAGAAATCAACATAATCGAATATCTGTTTATTGAGATATTTATTTATCTAAAGTGGTCCAATGTTGATTCAAATATACAATATCATAAGTTCTTAAAAAAATTCGGCAAATGATTTACATTAAAAAAAAAAAAAAACGACAAATCATTTGCAAAATTATTCGATTCCAACCTCTGCATAACAAAATTACTAAAGTACTTCTTTGTCAAAAAATAAAAATTATAAAAATATCCTCAATATTTGTTACAATAATATACACATAAATTTACAAAAATTCCTCTCGTAAAAAAAATTTAAATTACAAAAATAACCTTTTGTACTTGCTAGGATATCATGTACATGACAAATACATCTCATCCAAGATACATTTACTTGCATATAAAAATACAAAATATCCCTCATCAATGTTCTTGCAAAGTATCCCTCAATATGGAGGTTTAAAAAAAAAATAAAATCCATATTCATGTTATTGTAACAAGTATTGAAGGTATTTTTGTAATTTTAATAGTTTCTTTTATGATGGGTATTTTTGTAATTATAATATGCATTATACCATACCTTTGATAGGGATAGTTTTATAAATCCACATATTTGTTAATGTATAAAGTATTAAAGGTATTTTTGTAATTTAATTAATTGTTTTGATAAGTACAAATTGTTTAGTTTAACAAGAAATCACTATAAATTTTTTGAATTACAAATATTAACCAAACACAAAAAAATGACTTCGCAAGAGATTTTCAAGTGACTACCAAATAATGTGTAAATTTTTCATCGTAAAACATTTGTGTTGTGAAACATTTACAATGCAAATCATTTCCAAATACAAATGATTTGTAGTGTAGCGAGCATAGTCACAAAGTTGGTTCAAAACATCAAGGGAAAACTTCGTAAAAAAATTGTAAAAAACAAGAAAAAATGATGAAATAAAAGATAAAAGAATATTGAAAATTATGAAATATATATATATATATTTATGAAATAATAATACATAAGAAATTTATTCTATGTTTTCAATATAACATGTTCTCAAACATAATTAAACATGTTACGATGCTAAAAAAAAGTTTACTCATCAACATATTTTTCGTTCAAAATAATATTCTATTGAAAAAAAACTGAAAAATCATAAAATCAAGATATTATCATCACAAATCCCATATTTTTACATTTATGAATCATCAAATTCTATTATTTATCAAATCCCACATTAAAAAAAAAAAAAAGAAAAGAAAAAAAAGAAACAACTTTAAAAAAAAAAAAAAAAAAGACTTGTTTAAAACGTAAAAAATGCATTTAATACATAAAAAACCCATTTTTTTTATATGCGGAAAGTCACATTTTTTTTATTGTTGTAATTTTCTGAGGTACAAGAAGTGTTTTAAAAATGTTCTTATTATTATTTTTTTTTCAATGTTGTTTTCAGTTACTGTGGTAGCAAGCCAGGCCTATGTGTCTAAAAGCAATTTTTTATTTATTTTATATTTTGTTATTTCTTGCCCCCTTCTCAGTATGTGATTGGTAGTGGATGCTTTTTATGTGTCCGGCAAGATGACTTTTTTCAAATAGACTCACTCATTGCCCCCACATGTTCTCAAATTTCAGCCCACTTAGGGGGAACAAAAGAGAAGATTAATGATAATTTGATACTCTTTTTTTATGTGCTCCCTAACCTAGTAATTACAGAACCATAAACTTTTTTCTTGTGTATCCTGAAGCAAAGGATCTTCGGTTTTGTGATGTGAGAGTCTAAAAAAAGTGCGTCAAATTATCACGACTTAAAAAATAAAAAATAAAAAAGAAACCGAATACGTCCATTATGTAGTTTCTTATCAAATCCATTTAGACCCAATGAGTGTGTTTATTTTTTCTTGATAACCTTTTATCGATGAGGGTCCATTTTGAGAAAAAAGGAGTTGTGATGAGTGCGAGTCTTACAAATACTCATATAATATGATTTGTAATATGAGTAAAACATGGCATTTTTTAATTTCTTTTTCATATTATGCAACGAAGGACAATCTTCTCCAAAAATTCTACCATATGCTTGAAATTCAAAGGTTTAAAGAGATATAATCTTAACACTAAAGAAAACTTTATCCTAAAATTTCACCATTTTTAGCTAATTAATCTTTAGGTTAAACTATTTTTAACTTATTAAGCTTTGTCCTCATTGTCTTGTAGAAGCTTTTGATTTTTTACCTAGAAATCGATCGTTTTTTACTTCTCCAATAATTCGATCTAAAATAAAAAAAACAAGTTGAAGATGAATGATTTTATAAGAAAATTAGGTTTGCCTGTGTCGTCTTATAGAAGCATTTGACTTTTTATATCAAAATCAATCCTTCAACTTCTCCAATACTTTTTTATCTAAGATAGAAAATAAGTTGAAGATGACCAATTTTATAATAAAACTAGAGTTTGACCATACATATGACACAAACATCCTTGTGGAGGTCATTTTTGTGATTGTGATTGACCTCGAAATTTAATTTCTAGTAAAATTATTCACCAATAAATCATAGAAATAATAGAAAAAATAACGAAAAAGAGAAATAACACAAAGATATTTTTTACGTGGTTCGACAAACGTGCCTACGTCCACGAGCTCGAGGAGCTATTTCACTAAAGATCTTAGATTTACATAGCTTACTTTCCCCCTCTCTTTCTCTTCCTTCCTTTACAATAACTTCCAACTATTTAAATAGAGAAACTCTAATTAGAGTCTTAAACCCTAATTAATTACAATTGACCACATTGTCCTTTATCCAAATTAACAATTACATAATAAAGAGAATAATCCTTTTAAATTTGAAATCTTCATTAATAAGATAAAACTCTTTTTAAATGATGTCACGTATCTACCTCAAGATGCGTATTGATAGTGAGAATAAACAATCCGGATGGAAAATAATTTTATCCTTCCACAATCTTCTTTGAGGTAAATGGGTAAAAACGAAAAAATAATAAAATCAGAAGGGTATTATTAAAATAGGTCATAAAGATATTATTGAAAAAGGAAGGGAAGAGAAAAGAGAGGAAAAACGATAACATTGAAGGGGGTGAAGAGGAAAGGCAAGATAGTGTGGACTCCATTCCCTTTGTCTGACTATAGTTGGAAAAAATGTTTATCCCCCTATAATTGATCCATCACTGTGTTTTATTATAAAAATTAAGGAATTTTCATCAAAAGATTGAAGACAAGGGTGTTTAGGTCATTTATATTATCTTAGATGAGAAGAACTAGGTCATCAAAACATAGGGTCATATCTAATTATGGCCATAATTGGAGGGGGATTTCTAAATTACCTGAAAAAAGAAAAATGTGGAGAACCCACACAAATTCACAAGTTGATCGATTCTCGTATGTTTCATTGCCAAATATCCTCAGATCGTAGTATTGGTCTATAAAATCAAAGATGCTATAATAATCTTCTATTTATTCTCTATAATAAGCATTTATGCGCCACGTGCCTTATTCTCGTTAGAATAAAGTTTTCTTCAAAGTTCTACTCTCCAACGTTGTTGGACACTTTTGTGACCAACGATTAATGATATAGAGAGATATGAGAAGAGAAATATAGGAAAAAAGAGATACTTTCTGTAACTGAAACACCAAAAATATCTTACGATAAATCAACGATAATTTGGCGATAAGAGAATTTCAGTGGTTTATTTTCTCGAGCTTCCAGAATAAAGTATGAGAAAGCGACTAGTACATCAGTAAACCACTAAACCTACGATAAACTAACCATGGTTAAGACTTAAGATCAAGACCCGATAAATCTAGGCTGTTCGATCTTTATCTTAGTTCTTGATTTATGACCGTTGGATTATAACTGGTAGATGATCAATAAGGTTAAATCCAATGGTCTGAAACCAGTGTTGGTCAAACCAAACCGTAACACAATATTACGCAACATCGCAAAACTGCCCATACTGCCCGTAAGGCTCTAGTAAGCTTCAGTGAAACTCACGGGCAGCTTCACAGCAAAGCTCGTACTTGAGACCGCACTCTCTGTCTATCTAATATATATTTCTCATCTGCGTCTCTATCTCTACAAGCTAAGATCGGACGGCCGAGGATGAAAGGGGTTTTTGATACTGGTTTCTTGAGGTTCTAGAGCCGAAATCCTCCAGATCTGTTAGTTTAAGGTTCAGATCTTGATCTCAAGTACGATTTCCTTCTCTGATTCGTTTATTTTTCTTTCGATTTTGCAGAATTCGAGTTTCTCTGCTTGATTTCGTGTATTTTGGTTTCGATCTGACGTTTTTCAGGGTTTTGTTGAGTTTTAGATTTGATTCTTCTTATTTCTCTTAAATTTTTAGTTCGTATGAGTTGTTTTGGTGCCATTTTACTCGAATCCTTGGTTTTTTTCTATTTTTCCGGCGAGATTTTTCGAATTTTCCGTCGAAAGTTTCGATTTCTTCTTTAAAACCACCAATTTTCGTCATTTTCCGGTGCATATCCGGCCAAATCCTTCATTTTCATCTGTTTTCTGTTTCATGAGAGGAGTCCCTTGTCTTCTTCCTAAAGACCGCTTTAAAAAAAAATATATTTTTTCCTTCTTCCGATATTTTTTCCGATTTTCTATTCTTTCAGTTCGGCCTTTTTGCATGAAACTCAGAAGGTTTAATTATTTTATTTGTTTTCTGATTCTAGTTGGAGATCTAACGGCTCTGCCGAATTCAGAACGAATCTAACGGTCGTATTATGTTTCTCTGCTTTTCTCAGGTTCTCTCAAACAAGAGATCTCTTCCGTACAAATGAAGACTAACCAGGGTCCGGTTCAGATCATGGTCAACCAGGGTTCGCTAACTTGCGCCTTAGAAACACAAGCTATTTTGCTAACCTCAGCCCTGGTCAAAGCTCTGGTTTCGGCTCAAGTAAGTTGTTTTATTAATTTTTTTAATTAGATTTGCCTTAATTTGATGATTAGGATCTTGATTTTCATACTCGTGTATTGTTTCACTAGTGGTTTTGTGTTATTTGCTAACTTGCGCCGAGATTGAACTGTTACCGCTCCGGAACCTAAAAGAAAAATTAAAGTGTAGTTTTGGCGTGCTTGAGTTCCAATTGGTTGCGAGTGGGGCCCACACCTCGAATATAATCTAACTTTATTCCATCTGATTAGAAAATATGTGGAAATGTGTGATTTTTGAAAAAGTCAAATCAAGAAGGTAAAGATTTTTATTTATTTATTTAATTATTAAGATATATTCGAATATTCGGATTTTTTTGCATTTTTAATTTTAGAGAGCTTTTATGGTCACTATGGTCACACCAAATTTTACTTAGAGCAGATCCAATGCTTTAGGGATATTTTATGTGAAATGGGCTGATCTTAGAAAAAGTGGGTGTTGCAATAGAATCTATTTTTATTTATTTATTTATAACTGAACTTGGTCATAAATTCACACCATCTCGCGAGATAAACGAGATGACTCTTAAGATATTTCATATGAAATGGGGTGATTTAGCAAAAGTTGGTGTGGCAATAGAATCTCTCTTCTTTTATAATCGAATTTGGTTTTAAATATCGTCCGAAGACCTAGTCATTTCACACCATCTCGCGAGATAAATGAGATGACTGACAATATTTTGAAAATCTCATCTGAATCTGTAAAGCTCGGCTGAGTCAACTGGGATTTGTATATTTTGATTAAAATATATTTTTTAGAATTTAAATTGTTTAATCTATTTTATTTTATAAAAATATTTTTAATTACTTTCATATAAATATATGAATAAATCAATCTAAACCGAGTTAAATGGTTTATCTTGTATGAGATGAATTTGACTCATCTGGTTAAACCAATTCGGTCCATGGACATGATCCAAGTGTCAAAAGGGAGAGTTCAGTTGGATAACGTTAGCCTACTCCTTGAGTACAGGATCCACACTAAATTTAGTAATTGTGGGATCAGCTTGGATATTTTTTGTTCAAAATATCATTGTTAAGTAAAGAACCCTAGTTCAAAATATTAGTAAGGCTGTCAATGGATAGGATCGGACCTGAAATCCGGCCAGTTCCAATCTGACAACTATGGGCCTAAATCAAGGGATTGGATTTCAATAAGTAGCCAATATGATAACTTATCATATTGGTCTTGGATCAACCAACTTTTGATCCGATAGGGACCCAATCCAATAATGTGTTTGAAATTTGTATTATATTTAAAATTTGATTTAAATACTAGCTATAATTTTATTAAATCGAAATGGGTCGGGAAATTGTTGTTTTTTCGGATTGTTTTCTAGGAAATACTTGTCACATTGGATCAGGTCGGATTTGAAAATGACAGTTCTGATCTGATCCGGATCAGGTCTGGGTCTAAAAAATTCCTTATCGGATTGGTACCAATTTGATACCAAATCGAATACATACAGAATGACAGCCCTACACAGCTGAGTGAGGAACCTCTTTTTAATATTAATGCTAGGCTTTAGATGCACACTGGTTGGACACTTAGGAATAGGGCTGCAACCTTAGCGGTTTGGAGGGTAAACCCAGGCTCAACCCAAGTGGTAGAACCCTCAACCCGACCGTCGGGCCTGAGCTCACTAATCCAAGCTCAACCCAAGCTTGATCTTCTAAAATTGGGTTGAGCTTGGGTTAGCCTGAGTTAGGTAATTTTGGGCAGCTTGGATGGGTTGGTTTGTTGAATATCCCTAATTTCATTTTAATCAATAAATAAATTTTCTATCTTAGAAAAAAATACAACATCAAAAACAAAATCACTAGTAATTAAAATCACATACAACCTCCTAATCCATCATTGAGAGAGTATTTAGACAAACCATACTTAACAAAAGCCCACATTAATAATATCCAATTATCCACAAGCCCTAATAATAAGATGAATCTAAAAGTTATACTAAAAAAAAAAATTATAATTACTATAAAAATATTTATATATTAGTATAGGCATTGGGTTCGGGTTGAGTACCCGACCTCAACCCAACCCAAATTGAGGTCGGGTTGAGGTATACTAACCTAGACTCAATTCATTTTCCACATAACTCAGTGCTCACCCATCAATCGGGTTGAGCTCGGGCCAACCCGCCCAAGTTGCAGCCCTACTTAGGAACATGGATGGGAATGAAGAGTTGGAACTAATGAGCCAATTACACTTGCTTATTTAATCTAAATCTTTTTTTTTAGTTGGATTTCTCTGATAGTCTATCTTCTAAAAAGATGATTTGGAGATTTTTTTTTACATGGTTCCAACACGACCTATATCCTTTCTTTATCTGGGTTGTGGCCGGTAATGTGGTGTGGAAGAAACACATATGGGCAGAGTTACCTATGTATGTAACTAGTATTTCGAATTTGGTAGTTCTTTTACTTATGTTTGTATACTACATTCATGCCATGATTTGAATAGTACTAGCATATATGTGGTCTAACCTCGATCCGGTGCCTTATGCGACTCTCAGCGAGACCTAATAGTTCTATAAATTAATCTGAGTAAGCCTTCTGAAATCACCCCATATGCATCTGGATTTTTTGAGCAGTTTCAGGATCCATTTTGGTTGTTGATAATGAACGAACCTAAAAGCAAAGGAGACCGTGAGAACGAAACCCAATCCAAGCCCATTGATGCTGAGGAAGATGGAGACGAAGATGACGACGATGATGGCGAAGGCGGTTTTGGAGAAGGTGAAGAGGAACTATCTTCGGAAGATGGAGGAGGTTATGGTACCAACCCTAAAAGCAACAACAATAACTCGAAGAAGGGAGGAGGACCAGAAGGCGGAGCAGGTGGAGCAGGGGAAGAAAATGGAGAAGAAGAAGAGGAGGAAGACGATGATGGTGAGGACCATGATGATGATGATGATGACGATGACGACGATGATGATGACGATGGTGGGGATGAGGACGAGGAGGACGTTGTAGAGGAAGAAGAGGAGCCGGAAGAGGAAGAAGAAGATGAGGAGGAAGAGGCCCTTCAACCCCCTAAGAAGAGGAAGAAGTGAAGTTGCTCTCTCTTAGTTGCTCTCTAACTTGAACTTATTTAGTTTTTAATGGAGAGAGGCCTGTTTAAGGTGATTTTATTTTTTAGGTAAAAATACTATCTTTTTCTATGCAATATTTAGAGAAAACTTTTGAACTTCTTGTGAATGAGTTCAGCAACTGTGCCTCGGATTATCAACATGTTTGCATAAATTTAGATGGGAAATGTTGGTTTCATCAAATCTTCTTTTCTGAAGCAGGACATCTTCACTATCTGATCATATTGTTTTAGTCAAATATTAGGTCTTTCTTTCCTTCATGTGCTAAGGGTTCCTATTGTTGTCTCCTTTGAGGATATTCTGTCATGAAATATGAACCCATCCTCTAGAGTCTTCCATGCTTTTGGAATGCAATTTGGTGTGTCTGGATTGGACCCATAGTTTGGGTCTTTAGATCTGATGTATTTAGGCCAATCTATGATTCGGATAGAGTTCATTATTGTATGGAAAATGCTGAAGTAACATTGAAATTGACATCGATTCAGACATTACTGCTGAGGTGTATGTGCAATATGAAACCTTTGATGCTTTTCGTCGAGATTTGAGTGAGAAGCATCTTTGGTCCTGTGCACACCAATGTCCCAAAGGATGTCAATTTCAATGTTACTCTAGCACGCACGACTCTTATTGTATTGCTTACTAATCATTTTGTAGTGTCTGATTATCGAGATGAATAATTTAAATCATTGAGATTGACTTCTGTTCAAATTGTCGAAATCGACATTTAGTCATTTACAATCGTTGAGATCAAAAGTTTTAAATTGTTGATGATTGAACGTGAATCATCAAGGTCAACATTTAAATTGTAGGGATCACAAATTTGATTTATTGATCTCGATGATTAAAGTTCACCATTCAATAGGGTCGGTGCATTTAGAAAGATGTCCCTTCTGCTGCAGAGAATATATTAAACACTTTCCCTTAAATTTGAGCATTTTTCATGGAGCCATTACCATCAAAG
Source organism: Akebia trifoliata (assembly GCF_017979445.1). NCBI lineage: Eukaryota > Viridiplantae > Streptophyta > Magnoliopsida > Ranunculales > Lardizabalaceae > Akebia > Akebia trifoliata. Next base: position 13,067,389 of record NC_141376.1, on the reverse strand, counting down.
AAAAAAAAAAAAAAATTGGACCATGAAATCTTTAGCCAAAAATGCTCAATTCCAACCGTTAGAATCATCAATTAGACTATTTTTGAAGTGTAGGTCCACCAAAGATTAGGAAATCATTGACAACATCAATAGGGCCAAGTATAGTGTACCATGTGGCACATTTGGATCATGGTATCATCGACTTGACTTGAAATCTAACCTCCCCTAAGGTTTAAAATTTTGTATTAAGGTAATAAAAATAAATCAAGATTTGATCAAAACATTCTAAAGACATTGAATGACTTGATTGAAACATTTGAAGGTACAAACATTCAAACCATGTCCATTGTAACCGTTGCCCTCTCATGATTAGAATGATCAACATTAAAAAGACATGTTTGAAAATAAACAAAGAATTACTTACTGTGTCCTCCAGCTGTGATAAAATTGAGCAATTTAAGCTAATTGAACAATTTCTTTTTTAACGCCATTGAGAAAACCTACCTCTCTCTCTCTCTCTCTCACACACACACACACACACACACACACACAAAACCTTTCTGGGTCCTAATCATTGAAGACATCGTCAGGTAATTAAAGGATAGTTTCTCATTGTGTTTTAACAATTTTTATTTTTTCTTATTGTCATTCTATTGAACATTAAGCTTTGTGTAATTCTCTATCAGTTCGTTTATTTTGTTTCCACTACAAACAATGTCAATCGCATGTTAATAAAGCCATTAATCTACTTGTCTTATTTGCAGTATAAAAATGCTGGCATTGAAAGATTGGAGGAAACCAAAAGAATTGTAAGTGAAATGTGTTAGTAATGCCATTGTTGTCATTATTATTTTCAAATTATCATACCATCTACATTACCTTCATTAGTTTTGGTGAACATTTGATACACCCATTTACCATGATTTTTACGAGAGACTACAAAATAGGAATGCTGTCTAGCAAAATTTGTTGGTGTTTAAAATACCTCAAGCTACTAAGCAAATCCTGCACACACTAATATGTATTTTAAATCCATATGGTACTTGTGGCACTTATATCAGACCTATTTTTTTTTTTTTTTTTAATTATTATCGTCCAGTACTTTGAAGTAATTGTTTGTATCATAAAGTCAACACAGAATTTGATATCTGAAGAATGGAGTAAATTCAAGGTTGCATCACTGCTTGCCGAAAACAAGCTTCAAAGACTATGAAGAGGGCTTCTATTTTTCTGAGGAGAAGGTTTTCAAGGGATAGAAGATTTCTCGGGTACTTATTTCAACAACTTCTAGAAGATGATGCTCACCATTGCCTTCTTGTAAATCAGACATACATCCGTGCTAGGCACGGATGTGTGTGATACGTTCATTGCATGTTGAATATTACCTACACATTGAAAATTTAATATAAATATTTGTCGATCCAATCAAAATTTTCAGTGAAAATATGATTTTGGGAAAATTCTTAGGATGAATTGAAATCATAAAATTGTAAAGATAAAAAATTTATCAAATTGAATAGATAATGTGGATCAAATTGTTAAAATTTAATTGAGTGGATTCATTAATATAAGATAGTCAAATGTGGATCTAAATTGGAACAAACACCAAAACGAGTTAACTCAATTTGAACAGATTGTGTGATTATAACATCTACTGTTCTTTTTGAAATCCAAATCAATTTATGCCAGTTGATTCCTAATCAATTTGGAAAGAATTAAATGGAAATCTCAGTTTAGTATATACTATGAGATTTTTGGACTTCATTGATTAACTCTACTCTATCTTTCTATTTTCTTCTCTTCGAGCTCTTCGATTATTTTAATGAAATTTTTTTCCATTCGATTGAAACTATTTTTTCTCGCTCAAATTGAAAAATTCCAATTTTTTATTTTATTTTAATTTTTTTCGAATGTGAGCTTTTCTATGAAATCTAAAGGATTGCCCATGCATGCCATACCACCGGACTAAGTTAGACGTGTTAGCCTTACCCAAGTAAAACTAAGAGATATTTACGGGATAGACCTATCTGTTGCAATTTTATTACAAAAACTCTCTTACTTTAGCAAAAGAAGAAACACATACAAAGTTTTTTTTATATCCTAGACTTGATTATCGACTCACATTCCTTGACTCCAAACCCGTCCAAAGGTCAAAGACAATTTCTCCATAATCCTTTCAATTGGTTGCAAATTGGGGATTCCAACACTTCAGTCTTACAAAACAAAAAAAATTGACCAAAGAAAAAAAATGATGTTGATTGAGCATTCTCTAGGATAAAGGGATGAGAAATGAATCTGAGCTCAATAAATGGTTGGGTAGGTATGGGGGTATTTTTGTGATTTTACTTTTTTTGTTTTTTTGTTTTTTCGGAAACATCCACTTGTAACGCATGACTGGGCATGTGTGGAGGGTATTTTCAGTATTTAACTATTTTTTAAAAATATTTAATTCAACGTGATGTTTTTGTAAACATCTAATGTATGGTTGTTATCTTTTTTTAAAAATGTTATTTTTTTTAATAAATAGTGAATACATAATTATTTTTTTTAAAAAAATTCCTTAATACTTCATTATAATCATGTTTCATTTTATCAAATTTTGTTAAAAAAAAAAGAAAAAGAGATTAGCAAGATGGATGGATTACAATTTTCATGCAAAATGAGTTTCAAATATTTTGGGAATGAGATTTGAAGTATAAGTTCTCAATGGTCTGAAATGAGATTGGGGAATAGAAATGATTCCAAGAAAAAAAAGAACCCCCCTCCCCCCTCCCACGTCAAATAGAAATACTAAATATGGATGTGGCCTCATAAAGTTTTGGCCCACTAGCCCACACCATGATTTTAAATCTTGTCCGAGACTGAGACGACTCATCCGATAGGTCTCGATATCGTCCACCAATGAGACGGATAGATAAGTCAAACATATCAAACGAGATTTAAATCCATGGTTCATTTGTCTCACTGTTGAATGAGACGACTCAAACATATTGAAAACTCATTCAAGACAACTTGATCTCGTTCAGAGACGAGACAACAAAACGAGTTTTAAAACCATGGCCCATTTAGATAGAGAGTGTTTTAAAGTCATGTAAAAATCCCATATTCCGGCAATGTATCATTTGTGAAGAAAATTCCTACAATATTGAATGTTTCAACTTAATATTGCTGGGGTACATCTAGGGGCGGATATCGAGTGGGGGCATTTGCCCTCACAAGAGTTTTCAAATTCTATGGATTAATGTGCTATTGTGAGAGATTTTAGCGGCGGATAAAGAAATATGTCACTATTGCCCCCACTATTTTTTTTTCCACTCTTAGTTGCCCCCACAACTATTTTTTTTCACTCTTAATTGTCCCCACAAATATTTTTCTACTCTTAGCTGCCCCCACATAAGTTGAATCCTAGCTCTGCCCCCGGGTTCATTATTCCATTGTTCAAATCTTTGGTCTAGTATAACCACCAAGATCACATTACAATAGTGGCTGACATTAAAAAACATGTTTCAAAAAAAAAAAAAAAAATGAGTGACTAACAGTGATCCTTGAGATGCAATAAAAATGAGCAATTTAAGTGATATATAATTTCTTTTAGTTGTATGTTGTGATGCTTAAATTTAGCTTTTTATTTTAATCTTTCTAGGTCTAATCATCTAATAGGTATCGATCGAGAATAAGTTTGCGGATAATAACCAAAATTAATGTGGAAATTCTTCCTTGACTCCAAATTCGATAGTAATTGTTTCAAATCATAAATTGTCACTCGATTACGAATACCAACATTGTCAACAACATATGATTTTGTAGGTAGGTAGTCATTAAGAACTTAGAAGCTATGACGGTTTCATTTGGTGAGAAAAATTCGCAAGAGCTCATCTGTTACAAAAACTGACTTGTATACATATTTGGAAACTCGACTAGGGAAGTGAATTGTTGGAATCTAGATGATTGAATTTCAAAACTCTTTAATATTGAATGGGTTTTAACTATAGGGTAAAAACCCAATCTGAACTTTATGCTTTATATATATATATATATATGCTTTTGTTTTATGCTTTTTTTTTGTTTTAGTTGTTAGTATTGATTTTACCTTGTGTAATTTTAGTCCCACATCGATTAAGAGAAGAGTTGATTTGCAACTTGTAAATAATTGTATGTCTATTAGCTTTAAAGTTGATAGAAGTAGTGGACGGACTCACAAGCGCACACAGGGGCCCAAGAAGAAAACTTTGTGCATGTCTCAACTATTACTTTTAAGTTGAGTATTTCTGTTACATTCAATTCAAAAATCAAGAATTAATTCAAATTTCTTCTCTCTTTTCATAGGAAATCAATATCCATTTTCTAACAATTTAAAACGAAATTAACTATTGATTTCTATGGAGACAGTCACTAATTCTGTGCACAGTGAAAAATTCAAAAAATTCAATGGTAAGAATTTTAGATTCTGACAATAGAAAATGTTGTTTTATTTAACAACATTACGTTTGACTCAAATTATCACCCAAGAACCAATTTCTTTGGATGATAATGAGGAAGACCAAACTAAAAGAGATGAATATCGAAAATTGAAACACTCCAATTTTATGTGCCGCAATTATATCATAAATGGATTAAGTAGTGTTCTTTATAAGATTTACTCTTCTGTTGAATCTGTCAAAAATTTTGGGAAAGTCTTGAAAAGAAATATACTCTAGAAGATGTTAACACAAAAAAATTTGTTGTTGAGCATTTTCTAGACTTTAAGATGGTGGATTCTAAGTCCGTAGTATTACAATCCGAAGAGCTCAAAATCTTTACTCATGAGATTCATGGTGAAGGCATGAGTATAAGTGAAGGATTCCAAGTTGAATCGACAATTGAAAAATTATCACTATATTGAAAAGATTTTAAAAATAATTTGAAACATAAAAGAAAATAAATGGGATTCAAGAATCTAGTGACAAGACTTAGAATTGAGGAGGATAACTGAAAGAATGAAAAGAAGAATTAAACAAATTCTATGATTTTTAAAGCAAATGTAGTGGAAGAAGAACCTGCCAAATTTAATAGAAAGTTCAAATTTGGATTCCATAAAAAGAATGTAAAGAATAACTTGCATGGTCCAAAAAGTCAATATCTAGATGATCAAGGTAAATTGCTATTTTTGTAATAAACCTAGATACCATGCCAAGGACTATCGCAGGATAAAAAATCAGTAACACCATTAGAAATAAGGACAAACCAATGTGACTGAAATGCAAAACTTATTAATAGTTGTTTTAGAAGTGAATCTGGTAGGAAATACTAATGATTGATGCTTGGATATGGGAGACACCAAACACATATCATCCGAGATATGGATGTTTTCATTCTATAATAACGTTCGAGAAAAAAAATTGTTTATGAAAAATTCATTCACATCTATTGTGATCGAAAAAGAAAAAGTGAATATGAATTTCACATCTAGCAAGGTCCTAACTCTAAATGAAGTTCTTCACGTTCCAAACATTTGAAGAAACTTGATTTCAGATCTTCTTCACGTTCAAAATTTCAATTGAATAATTATATATATAAGCAAAATCAAAATTCAATTAGATCATGATATATAAGAAAAATCAAAATTTAATTGAATCATTATATATATATATATATATGCAAAATCAAAATTCAAGTGATAAAAAATCTTTTAAAAAAATTTGAATTCACATAACCAAAATTTGAATTCAATTAGATCAAAATCTTTTAAACAAAAATTGAATTCCTTGACTGAAAATGTATAACTAAAATTTGAATTCAATTGGATTGAAATCTTTTTTAAATAAAAACTGAATTCATTGACTGAAAATTTATAACCAAAATTTGAATTCAATTTACCAAGAAATTATAACAAAAAATTTGAATTCATTGACCGAAATATATATAACCAAAAATCTGAATTCAATTAGATCGAAATCTAGGAACAAAATGGAAATTCTTAAAGATGATAATTTGAACTTTTAAACAGAAAAATATTGAAATCGAATTTCAATCATAATAATCATGGTCATATATATATATAGAATTTTATCTTAAATCACGACAACCTTTATGCATGAATAGTTTGTAGCTAAGATATGGAGATTCAAGAATCTATTACTCTAATATCACATGTTATATTTTACACATTGAAAATCTTAAAACATGATTTTAATATATTTTGATTTTTCCCAATAGGATCTAATCTGTTATATACTTCAAGCATACTATTCATTCAAAGTTGTTGATTCAAAATGTTGGAGGTGTGCTTTTTGATCCATGTGTTCCTCGAAACTTTTGAAATCCCAATCAAATTGATCATTTCTTCTAAACTCACCTTCTCCCTTCTCTCTATATGGATCGGTTAGGTACAATTGATTGATGGATATCACTCTACTAGAATTCTCTTCTATGTGTATTTTTCACAATTAGTTAATTCTATATTCATCGCCAATATAAGGTCAATGATCCTTTTTTTATAGATGAAGGTTGAGGGCTTAGAGTTATTTTTCTAGTAAGTTTTCTATCCATCGAGGTCTTATTAATTTTAAAGAATATTAATTATTCTAATGATATTGAGATTCTTTAATATTGATATCTTTTATATATAAAATCCTTGTGCAATTAAACTATAAAAATCATGAAGTCCATGGGCTACATGATATAAAGTTCTAACAGAAGATGCACAATATTTTCACTTGGTTAGGTGTATATAAAATATGGACTTTTCTAGTCTCTTTATCAACATGATTGTTAGGATTTGAGGAAAAATTGCATATATTTTAGAGATCAATTCCAATTTTCTAAGGATTAATAAGCTTTCATCGAGGAAAATTTTCTTGGGAATCCCTAATATCTTAACAATGTTTATATAGGTTATCATTTTTGCATAAAACATTGGAATTCTCTTCCATACAAAGTTATCTTATTAACTCAAATATTAACAACTAAACCCAAGATATTTGGTTATGTTTTTATAGGAATTGTTGCATGATAATAACTCTACTCGATTCATATAATTTCTCATAAAAGGGTTAAATCATAAGTAGCGAGAAGCATTATGACTAAAATCTAGCATAATCTAATATAACTCTCTCTTTTAAGGTATATGATCATTTTTCAATTGTTATTGCCTTTATGAATGTGGTGGTTAAATTTTCTACATATTTTTTTTTCATTTATGTGTTCAAACCAACTTAGCAATTGGTAAGGTTTGTGAGTGTTGATACTTGATAGGTGATGCCTCAACCTTGGTTGATAAAGATACTTTAAACTAAATAGAGAAAATAATCGCTTATTAATAAAAAAGTCTGGGTGGTGTAGTTGGTTATCACGCTAGTCTCACACACTAGAGGTCCCCGGTTCGAACCCGGGCTCAGACAACTTCTTAAGTTTTTTTAATTAGTGTTTAATTTAACTCGAGCGTGTCATGGCAAAACTCAGGTTTTCAAACCAAGTAACTCATGAGTCAAACTCAGGTTGACTTCTATTACCAACTTCGTTAATTGACCGTTATACCCCTCAAACGCAGAGGTTGATTACCACTACAAACTTCGTTAATTGGCTCTTATACCCCTCCCCAGCAACTACTTTCTCTACCAAGGGTATATTAGACAATTTACTTAAACTACAAGTAGTCAAAATGCAATGAAGTCCACTCTAGAATCCAGATAAATTGCCTGGAGACCCAAAATGGAACTTATTATTATATTCTTTGGAAAATGCTGAAGTAACTTTGAAATTGACATCGTTTCAGACATTGCTGACGTGGATCGTCCATAGAGAACCGATGTTTTCATCGAGATACTATTGAGAAGCTTCTATGAAGGTTCTGTGCACACCAATGTACCAAACGATGTCAATCTGAATGTTACTGCAGCACCGCCCTTATTCTTTTCTTCTTCATTACAGACCTTAGAAGTTGTTGAAAAAAAATAAAAAAATAAAAAAATAAAAAAATCCTCTAAAAACAAGGAGAATACATTCTTAGGTTTTTTTTATTATTATTAATGGGTTTCTTCTGATCTTCATAGTTTTTGCAAAATTTAGATCTTTATTCTTGTTTTTTTTTTTTTTTTTTTTCCTTCTTTGAATTTAATGGCGGATCAAGCGAGTGCTTCTCCTCTCATTGCACCTTCTCCAATTACCGAACCGGACGAGATCGATCTCGAAGCAGGACCAGGAGAGCAAATCCAGTGCAGAATCTGTCTTGAAACTGATGGTAAGTTACATTTACTTCGATTTCGATCGAATTCTTTCTCGTTCTATGTAGATTTGTTTGAATTTTACTAAAATTTTGTTTCGTTCTGTAAGATTTCCATTGTGAATTCGTTTTGAATTTAATTTGTTATATAAACTTCCAAAATTCAATTTTTGTTCCATTCTTCTTTGTAGAGAAAAGGTACCGTTTTTATGTAAAATTTTTCGTAATTCTTTATGAATCAGAGGGGAAACCCCAAAACCCCCCCTAATTGATGATAGTTCAGTTCATTTGCGTAACCTAGTAGTTGAATTGAGAGAATGTCTAAACTTTCAAAGAATTTATTTTCAATTTATTTATTTTCCCAGGCAGGGATTTTATTGCTCCTTGCAAGTGCAAAGGAACCTCGAAGTATGTTCACCGCGAATGTTTGGATCATTGGAGGGCCGTAAAGGTATAATATTCGAGCTTTAAAATTTATGATTCTAATCTAGTGTAGTTGTAGAAACCATGGTTTAAAATATCGGAATGCATTGGTGGATACATGTCGGTATCAGCTAAGACTGATACCAAACATAGAATATTTCGGGAATGTATTGGTTTGTATCAAATGTACTGGCCGATACTGTATTGGTATTTTCATTAACCGAAACATTCAATCGATACGACATTTTCAACCTTGGTAGAAACTACCGTAAATAATTTGTTGAGTGATCCACTGTGTGTTGCATTTTCTTTCAGTGACATATGTAACAGATACCCTTATGTGATTGCAATAACTTAAAACTTTACATATTATACTAATAAGCAACATTTAATTTGTATTGCCTTGTCAGAAATTTGTACGTGTAATTTTGGATATCTTTCCTTATATGTATATATAATATGTGATCGAGTTCATCTTCAATTTATAAATGAATAGTTTTGGTTCTTTGATGCACTTCATATTTATTGGTGTCTTTTTGTATTTGCTTATACACTTATGCATTTCTTGCCATTTATGTTCAGTGACCCAATCTGTTTTTTTCCTATTTAAGGAGATTAAGTTTCTGAAAGTTCATGTAAAAGAAACTGTAGTTTCTGCATGATTTAAGATGCTGTATTCCTATAACGAGCTGACTTTCTAGGATTGAGAAACATTGATTTGTGTTCTTTTTATACAAGTGCTTCTTAGCTCATCTTTGTGCAATTAGTTGATTCATTATACACGCATGTGTTTTAGTGGTTTGGGCTCTGAACTTCATATCGATTTTCCACTGTTTGATGCATTTCATTCTCTTTTTTGTGTTTTTCTTTTGAGGGCTGCTATTGGCACCCCAAATTTTACTTATTATACCCCAATTTCTTAAATTATTTATCATAACCCAATTAAAGATTAAAACACTCTTCAAACATTACAATGGTTTGGCTTAAATTATAATCTCAACATTACAAAACATCATGACTCATTCAAACAGTTCCAGTAGTTGTTTACAATTATGATTAGGTTCATATAAAATCCTAAACCCAAAAAATAGAAATATAACCTAAAAAAAACCCTAAAGAGATTCTGTTGGCACCCCAACTTTTACTTCTTCTCAACCATTCACTTATTTTCTTTATTTTTAATTGGTGTGTAGTAAGTAAAAGTTGGGGTACCAATAGCAGCTCTCTTTTCTCCCTTCTTATAGGGTGACATTTTTGAATATTGACAACCATCAAGGAAAGCTTGAATCTGATCATCTGAGTTTAATTTCTGCAGGAAGGGTTTGCATTTGCTCATTGCACAACTTGCAAGGCCCCTTACCATTTGAGAGTGCATGTTCTTGCTGATAGGAAGTGGCGAACCTTGAAGTTCCGTTTCTTTGTGACTAGGGATATAATATTTATTTTCGTGGCTGTTCAACTTGTAAGTCATCGGTCCTCTTCTTCAAATTGTTTCTTGCATTCTCTTTTTCATTACTTAATTTTTTGTTGTTGAGATCTCAGTGATTGATTTCTAATTTTTTTATGTTCTTCGCGTGCAGGTAATTGCTTCATTGTCATATTTAGTGTATTTAATTGATGGTCATCAGAGATTTTGGTTTCATTTGGCTTGGGGTTTTGGTAGTGCACTCAGTTTCTACTACATATGTGGTAAATTTCGATAAAGTATAACTTGTCTTATCCTTTTGTCATTATAATGTTTACCTTCCTTGTTACTGCCCTTGTTCTGCTCCATGTTTATAACTTATTTTTCTGTTTGTTCTATATGATGAACCTATTTGATGAGATTCTATATGATGAACCTATTTGATGAGATTGTTCAATATGCCTAGGATGATAGTTGTTTTTCTCTCTCAGACTTTTGTTTCTCTAAACAATGGCGTGTGTTTGTATTTTTCTTTCAGCATTGATGGTGTGATTCTTTTTGGAAATTTTCTTGTGATGAATGGGTCTTTTTTCCTATTTGTTTGTCATTAACTATTTTATATCTTTTATGTACTTAGCCTGTTTCTTTAGATATTCCTATGGTTCTATTTCTTGTGCAAAAGTTTCTTTTATTTTTACATTATCTAAAAAAATGTCTCTAATTTAGTTCTCTTGCATTAATGAAACTGAAAAATCTTTCCAAGTGTGTTATTTGTAGTTCAGTGATTGATTATTAACCTCTTATCACGCTTCTCAGTAGAAGTTGTGGTTAGCAATAATTGAAATTACTAGAAAAAAAGATCCTTCTCTCTCAAATGAAAGCACCTACTTTTTGGAGTTTATGCTAGTTTAAAAAAAAACCATTTCTACCCCCACCCAATACTTTAGGTGAGGCACTTGTTGGCCTGAAGAACGAGGAGTATACCTCAATTAATGGGGTGTGGGACTCATGATTATACCTTTTTAAACAACACTACAAGTAAACAATATATACTAATAATAGTTAAGTTCAGTATCCTCGTTGTTAGAGCCTTATCCAAAAAAAATTGGGGTATGTTAGTTGGATGATCTTTTTCCTCCATTCAATTCTGTTTATAGCCATTTCTTCAGTTAATTCTCATGTATTGAAGTCCATTTTCACTACCTCAATCGTTATTCTTTTTGTCTCCCTCTTGTTCTTTTATAACCTTGAACTTGCACGTTCCTCCTTATTAGGGCTGTAATCAACCTTCATTGCACATGACCAAACCATTTCAATCAAATTTCTATGAGTTCATCACCTGTTGGGGGTTACTCCAACATTTTTCCAAAATGCATGCATTTCTATTGTTATCTTTCCTAATTTTTTTCACTCATCCATCTCAGGCTCTCAGCAAATCAACTTTGGACGATATTCGTTTAGCAAACCCCAAATCCTTGTGATAAGGCTTTGTTGAAGATAATGATGATACTCAATATATTGCGATTGTGCATTTGATGTCATTTTGTTACTTTAGAATTTTATGACATGTTACTTTAGAATTTTATGACATTATATGTTTGTGATTTGAAGTTAAATCTCTAGGGAAGATATCACGACCATCTCATGTCTTATTATCTTGGTCCTCAATATCTGATCCCTAATGCACTTGTTTTTGTTGGTGAGTGCAGGAGCTCTACTGTTTTTTGCTTTGCTTGGATTGTCCGGGTGCTTCATCACATGTTATGATCGAAGAGTGCGCAATGATCTAGCTCAGCCATGTCGAGAACTATGTCTTTGTTGCTGCCGTCCTGGGTAAATTTTGTTTTTGTGTTTGGAACCTTGGATGGATTTGATACCTATGACATTGATGTTTCTTACCATTGGTTCCATGGCTTAGTCACAAAGAGTATTTTGAAATTTATTTCTAAGAGTTCCTTTATATGTCAAAAATATTATTTCTTCGAGATATTAGCAAAGAATAGTGCCATGTCGTTTTGACATTTTCCTTGATATTTTTACCTTCTTTTGGGAGCTATAGTGGCCTTCTTAACACGCGTTATTCATTATCATATTATTATTCATGTGGGGCACGTTTATCAATTTATACATTACCAGGGGGGAGGGGAGTACACAGGGGATGCACGTGTTGCTTTTTTATATTTTATTTTTGTAACTAGTAAATTTTTTAAAAGTTTAAGTATTTATTTAGATAAAAGTAATTGAAAAGTTATAAAAAGCTAAATTTGTAGGTTAATAACTACATGTTAATAAATAGGAAGAGTAGGACAGTGTAAAACCATGTTTGTTGAAAATAATAGAAGAGATTAAAAAAGTGCAAAATTGTGCTTGCTGGAAATATTAAATGAAATAGAACAAAAACTTGGATCAAATCAATGACTTCCTTTGTATGATGTTGTGCTTGCTGAAAATATTAAATGAGTGGTAAAACTTGGAATTCGATTATGTGTATTTCAGACTTGAAATTTGGAAATATGTGATGACTATCCTAATTTTTTAAAGTTAACTATTTATATGTGTTGTATGACTTATATAAAAATGTTATGCATGTGAGATGTATGCCATATCCCTCGCGGCTTCCTCAAGGCATTGGCCAGCCATGCTCCTTGTCTCATGCCTCAACATCTGAAAACATTGATTTAAATTGGATGAATTTTGCTTCATTATCACAATATTTCATTTATAGATTGTAATTATTGGGTGTTGCATTCATATCAAACTGAACCTATACACACACACACAAGCTACATGCATCATGTGATGCAGGATGAAGTGAACTACTCTAATATGATAATGTGAGATAAAAAAAATTAATTGCTGAAACAATGGGTACGGATATTATGATCTGAAACTACCACAAATTTAGAAACACCCAACTAATGCTACCAAAAGTCATCCATCCAAAGTGTTAATGGTCTCCTTCTCCTCTGGTAAACCCTGTATGGCTTCACGATGTCCTCATCATCTCTTTTTCATATGGTTGGATACTTCACTCAATTTTGGGAGTTCTCTACTGATCTATAATGTTTCTTTTCCCTCTCCTTGCAGTATGTGTGCAGACTGTCATTTACCTGGCACTATTTGTATGTGGACCGACTGTACCACATGCTTTGAAAGTTGTGCAAGTACAGCTGGTGAATGTGGTTGTTTAGGGGGTGCTGGTGAAGCCGGGTTACCATTACTTCTTATCATGGGTTTGATAGTTCTAGGACTATTTACTTTGATCGGCATATTCTATAGTGTACTTGTGGCTACAATGGTTGGGCAAAGGATTTGGCAGCGGCACTATCACATACTCGCAAAGCGGATGCTAACTAAAGTGAGTTATGATTGCTTACATTCATTTTTTTACTATGATACCATGGTTTAGAAAAGATTACCCATAAAATGTTCGAGTCCAAATCAAAGCATTTAAACAGTTCTAATAGTCTAGAACTTGGAAAGGTACAAAAGAATATTAGGAAGCTAGGATCGTCCAATTCATCTCAGGATTATGGCATGGTTTTAGAAATTGCATGCCTGATATTTTGAAAATCTTGGCTGAGTTTATGAAAATTTGGTTGGGTCAACGGATTTTGGTGCTTTTTGATGTTAAATAATAAATTTTTGGTGATTTAAATGTTTACGATTTGCATAGACTAAGATTTTGTGATTGAGCATCAAGTAATTCACATTATAATAAAAGAATAATTTAAATATAAATAAGTTTATAAAAATTGTTTAAACTGATTTCAAAGGGTTTGACTCAGCCTAAGAGGAGTTGCTTTGGACAAGTCAAACCCTTTGTGTAGTTGACTAGTCCTTTCTACAAACAATTAATTTGGTTATTTATATAACTTTAGCAATGTTTTTAGAATATTTTTTTTTTCCAAAAAGAATGTTTCAAGTGAATTTTACTGTCTATTGAAATATATCCTTTGAAATCTAGAATGTATACATTTGATTGTTTCGGTTGAAATTTGCTATCCACTGAAATATTTTGTGAAATGAATATTGATTTTGATTGCAGTATATCCAATAAGAACCTGCAATTTAATGTGAGTCGTGCTGGAGTGACCTCAATATTGTACCTCATTCACACATCCTGACGTGAAAGTGCATGGGAACCATAGATGCTTTTTCGCACGTATCTCGATAAAAAGCATTTATGGTTCCTATACACTTTCACGTCAGGATGTGCGATGTGAGGTACAATCTTGAGGTCACTTCAGCACTATTCATTTAACTTTGCTTGAGCATTTTGGGAATGGAAACATTTTGATGCCTAACTGAACGGAACCGTTTGAATATGATGGTTACTGCTTGGGTAGTTGATAATCTGACCGAAATCGAAACCAAAAACCTATAAGATCGGAACCACATTATTCATGCAATTGGAAGGAGTTTTTTTTTATTCTATTTGATTATTTATTTATTTATTATATTTCTTATGAGAACCAGTGTTATAGATTTACATTATTCATCAAGTGCCATAGCTTGATTCGAATCTTTTAAGTGCTTAAATAGGAATACGTCGTGGAGGATGTTGACGGTGAGATGACAGATTCCAATTGGTCCCCTCCACCTCTCTCCCCCGAGCATGTTCAACAGTTGAAGTCACTCGGTCTCCTATAAAATTCAAGTGGCCATTCTTCATTCGTTACATTGTAAAACGCATTGTAGACAGACTTGCAATATGGTGATAGGAGGGTCATTCTTCAATTTCAGTTTGGCTCTTCTCTATAATTAGAGATGAATAAATGCTTATATGGGTTTCTCTTTTAGATGTGAGATGTATCTTATAAATCAGCTTGTCAATGGTGTTATTACTAGGTAAGGGAGTATTTACATTTTACAATCTTCTTTTTCATTTTGATGATCTGTGTAAAGATCTTGAATACTTCCACACATAAAATCCTAATAACTGATAATAATTTCCCAAGACATCTATGATGGTAATCTCCCTTTTGTCATGAACTGTCTTGGAATTTGAGGTAAGGTGGTGGCACGCATCAATTGTGGAGGCCTTATCTGCAGCCATCCAAGCTCTTTCTGTTGTGTTTGGTACCTTCGTTATCGATCCCCAGCCCTTCTTTGTGGGTCCCCATGTTGCCCCCTCCACTAATGTCCCTTATATCCACTTTGTGTTGGTTTTCACTCTAGTGCCCCTTTTTTAAGGTCCCAAGTGGTAGTTTTGCAATGTCGCTCCTTAGGGTTGAAACTCGAGACCTGGTACTGGCTCTGATACCATGCACCAAAAATACCTAGGTATTGGTAGTGTGGAAAATTAAGTCCATACTTATTGGGTGCAGTTAGAGCAACTCTAACGCAAATAGCCATACTGACTAGGCATAATTGGTAGGCAGTTTATTATGGAGTGGGGTTTTGCCTATTCAAGGGATTTACACTCCAACCTTACTGGCCAAAATGGCTCTGCAAAAATATATTTTAATGTATTTTTTTCCTTATTTCTACAAAAAATTCATCAACACTAAAATGGCTCTCAATCGTCTTGGGTGTTTTACCTCCAACGGGTAGAGAGAGAGAGAGAGGATCTCAATCTCTTCTTTTACCTCTTACTCTTTTTCTCTCTCCAAAAAATTTCGAACTGGCTCTCCATATACAGAGTGTGTTGAGAGTCTTTTCTTGAGGTTTTAACTCTGCAAAACGACAGGTGGGAGGGGATGACCAGCCTGAGCGAGTACATTGGAGATTTGGAGTTGCTCTTAACAGTTCAGAGTTTAGATTTCCTTATAGAAGAAGGACTTTGCATAGAAAGTGGAGGCAAATAGTTTATTTACACACCCACAAATGATGCACAAAATCCCAAATTTTGACTTAGCCACGATTGCTGGAATTCTTTTGCCGCTGTTTGCATGATCCGCAGTGGTCTATGTGCGAGAAGCCCAAAATCCAAGTTTCATTCCAATGTTGAAGTCTTGGGGTGATCTTCAGAAAATTTAAGTTGGTTAAAGTTCAATCCTATTTTCATTCCCGCTTCTAAGTTCCAGTCCTCAAACAAGGTCCATTTTAAAAGTGCTGTATCATCAAGGGGAAAAAAAAACCTTTTTTTTTTTTATTATAATATTTTTTAATTAAATCAGATCTAAGCATGGTTTCAAATCTCGTTCGAGACTGAGTCGATGAGATTTAAAATCACAATTCATTTTTCTCATTGTTAAATGAGATGATTCCAATGTATTGGAAAACTCGTCTGAGACGACTCATTCTCGGTCGTGGATGAGATGAGATGTCAAAACAAGTTTTAAAACCATGGATCTAAGAGAGGGCTATATTTTTATTTTTTCGTACTATGTTAGATTCTGCACTGTGGATAAAGTGCTAGAAGGAAAACTTGCTATACAAGTGGTGCAAGATGAAAAACAATCTTCCAATTAGGGTAAACAAAAGAATTAGGCCTAAAAAAAAATCTAAAAAATAAGATAAACAAAGGAGTTAGGCTTAAAACGGAAAGTCAATAGATTTCTATGAATCTTGAAGATCTCTACGTTTTCATTTAAGAATAGGTCTTCTCGGGTTATTTTGAATCCTTCGCTTGTTCGGATCCATGGACACAATGTAACGAGAGAACCAGTGAGCTTTGCAAGTGTAAAAAGATTAGAACCTTTGATGAATTTAAACCCAAGGTCATCATTACTTTTCTCAAGCCGAGAGTGTGGGAAGTCATGGATGAATTTGAGCGCTTATTTGTAATTTGAAAAAGTTTTTATTTGAAAGAACATTCCTTAAGCTAACCATTGTTGATCATCATAAGGCAAACTAATTCTCTATCCATTGTGCATGTGAAAGATCATCATAAAGCAAACTAATTCTCTATCCATTGTGCACGTGAAAGACATTGTTGCAAAGCGAACCATCATTAGATTATCATTTGGATATAAAAAAGCTTGTTGTGGTGCTAGAGCCTCCTCCACATATTTGTAAATAACTTCATTTTCCTCAATTTCATCATTATATTCATTATATAGATAGGATCGAAGTGAAAAATACCTTTTGCATTACATGTTTTATTTGAAGTTAATTTTGATAGTAAAGAGCAAACCAATGGTTTTTTTTTTCACTCGGATTATTCTAAATCTGTCGTTCATTCGTAGCTGTGGTACAACTTGGGTTTGTTCCATTGCATCATTGATTTTCAAAAGAATACCGAATCATTGGACATAAAAAACTTATTGATTCACACAAAATACCAAAAAATTGAAAAAGAAAGAGAAAATTCTCTAGAATTATAAATTTTATTAATCCCAAAGTAGTTCCCTCGTATTGGAGTTACAATACCATTTATATAAAAGAGTGTTATTCCTAGAAAAACATGAAAATAGCTAAAATAGAAAAAAAAATACTAAAAAAAGTAAAAACAACTTAAACAAGGAAATATATACTACTTAACCTTAGAAATACGAGGGAATCGACGGTGTGTAATTCTAACTTTTATAATTAAAGTTATTAACAAAGTGAAACTTTCCTAAAATAAAAAAAAAAGTCTAAAAAAATAGGGTAAACAAATGAATTAGGCCTAAAAACAAAAAGAATAATATTTACTTTTTTTTTTTCCTTTCTTTTTTCTAATCGCTTTCTCTATGAATTTTAGTGGTGAAAGGAATCATGTCATCAGCCTCGAGTTGAACAATAATTATTGTCAAACTCAGCAATAATTGAATTTTATAATTAAAATTATCAAATTTGACAATATTAATATACTGAACTCAACAATAATTATTGTTGAACTCGTCAGTAATTGATCTATAAAATAAGACCAATTTGTCAGACACATAATGGCCACTAAATTTAGAGGATCTAAGTTTGTTGGGTCGGAGTTTACTTGCGTTGTGTCATGCACAATCAACTCACCAGTCACCATTGAAGAAGGCAAGGTCATTTGCACATGTGAATTTTTTCTTGTTTGACAGGTATGTAGGGCATACAATGGGTCGGAACAGGGCCAAATTTGAGTACCTAGATACTCAAAATCAAGATTTTTTATGTTGATCCATATCCGGACCCAAATCGTGTCGGGTCAGATAATTTCAGAAAACTTGTTTGCTTACTTTGCAAGATTATAATAATATTTTATTTAACCACTTGCATGTAGGAATTTTTGAGGGGGCAGTTCGTGTTAAAAGAACTTCAGAAATAGAAACTTGTTCTCTCTTACAATCGTAAGAGGTGTTGGAGTTTGTATATATACATATATAGGGAACGGATCAAGGGACATATGAAAAAATAATGTAACATTAATAAAATTTTAAAATATGAGTTAGAAGTTTTGGATTGAGTTGATTTCTTGTAAGGATGATCTCTATGATGGGAAGATCATCCGAAAAAAAAAAAATCAGTCCAATCTGAAACTTCTAACCCCATTAAAAGTGATTTAGAAGGTGGACTGTCAATTTTTTGCCAATTTCTACCAATAATTTGTAAATCACTTTTGACAGATTTAGAAGTTTCAGATTGAACTGTCTCGTGGCTACTTCTTGTCTTCTATCAATCTCGTAGTATTCATGAGCAAGTCTTTTTTTTCTTGGCAGCAAGGTTCCTATTGAGAGATTACTCTAGGATGGCTCGTTGAAGGTCTTCCAACTTTTGGAAAGTGTGTTCGGCTTTCCTCTTGTCCTCTCCAAAGTGCTACGCACTCCAAGCCTTCAAGGTGATTTTGAGTCTTTTAAGCTTCAAGACAACCTTGTACATAGGATTTCCTCTCACTGGTTCATTCCAGTTGGTCTTCACCAGGTTAAGGAACTTCTTGTCAGCTACTCAAAAATTATAGATTCTAAAAGGCCTTAGTCTGCTATTGTTTTCCTCCCCCATGGTGACAGACATGGGACTGTGGTCAGAAATCCCCTGAGGATGAAATTCAGCTTCAGAACAATTAAAGGTCTCTAGCCAATAGATGTTGGTTAGCACTCTGTCAAGAAAAAATAAGACTATAAAGGATCTGTTCACCCAACCAATTACCAAAATAAAAATATCTCTCACTAACTAATAAAATATAATATCTTTATAGAGTAGGCGGAGTAGAAGAAGTTACCAAAATTGGGATCTTACAAATGTCCCAACCTTTACATTTAAATAGGATCATTTTGAAATTACAAAAATAAAAGGTTCAAACCTTTTAATTAATATTTTAAATTAAAAATAAGTTCTTCATACCAATTTTTTAAAAATTGGATCGAAAATCAAACCAAAATTTTGCTTATGTGGTTAGACACTCGGACCAAGGTCCAACCAAAGTTCAAATTAGTCGGATCGATTTTCAATTCTTAATAAATGTAACTCAAAATAATAAAATATGATAAATAAATATAAATTTAAAAAATTAAATTCTTTTAAATAACATAAAAATTAAAATTTTTTTAATATAATTTAATAAATGATAAGAATGAAAAATTCAATGATTTTATGGTATTGTGAAATTTGAATAACTCTACAATTTAAGTTATAAATGTTACTTTAAAAAGAGGTTGGAAGCTCCAACTTCAATTTAAGAAGGTTTATTTTTTAAAAGAATAGGGATCTATATTCCATAACGGTGTCTCGTACCTAACCAAGGTTAGGTGGCACCCCCATTTTATGTCACATGAAATTTTTGGGGACCTACTGATCATATGGATATGTAATTCATCCCTTGCTAAACCCATGTACCATAAGTCATAGCGTTTGATAACTTATATCCATTAGATCTAAACTTTTGAAAAAGAGTTTAAATCCAACGATTATAAATCATTCTTAAGACAATGTTATAATCAATGGATGCACATCACCAATCAAAGTGATTTATTGTATGCAGATTCATCAAATGATGAACCACATATGCATATGACCATGAATCCCACAAATTATCACGTGACATAAAATGGGATGCCTCCTGACCTTCGTAAAACATTCTTGATCTCTACTCTTTTTAGAAACCCATAAATACTGATTCTTGCATTAATTAAGAAATTTTCTTTTAAAAATATAAAAAAACAATAATAATAAGAAATGCGTACGGATTAGTCAAAAAAGCAGTTTGACCTTTTCTTAAAGAAGTTTTCTTTCAGGAATAAGAATCGGTTCTCGGTTTTGACGGTTTAACTTATAAAAAAAAGACCAATGCTTTTTAATAAATTCCGATTCTCAATGAATTAGACCGACTTTAAAAATAAAAAAAAAATCTGGTTGGACATATCTAAACGGTCGGTCCGGTCTGATTTTTAAAACACTACTTCGTACACATGCGTGTGGGCCAAGCTGTACCGTAAGAGTAGAAATAGAGAAAAACTCTCAAGTGGTCGTTGAGCTCAAGTGGATTACCAGCGAATTAACGCCACAACCGTCCAGATGTCATGGAAAAAATTCAGATAAAAAAATAACAATAAAAAGATAATAAGATTTTTGAAAATAATGATAATTGAAACTCCCAAATTTAAAATTAAAATCTAACGATGAAAAATAACATTTTTCAAATATTACTAAGTTATAGAATATTTTCCTTACTAAGTTTATAGAATATTTTCCTCTACCTTATTGCATTGGATATGCCACGTTTTGAGGCCACAAGGTGTTAGTAATATTTCAAATATTACTAAGTTAGCAAGGCTAGACTTAGGTGCTGTTTGTTAAACTGAAAAAAATAAGTGCTGAATAGCATTAAGCGCTGAAACTTATAAGTACTGAATTTAAGTGTTAAAAAAGTTGTTTGTTTAGATGCTGAATCATGTTTGTTACACATTACTGAAACTGATAAATTGTCTTTGTTACCCTTACAATCATATTATACATTATTTGCATGTTTTAAATGCTTATTTATTATCAAACACAATAAAATATATTATTTCTTATAAAATTAAAATACAATTTATTTTTAAATAATAAATAATACTCAAATCTTCAATTTATAAATAATAATTTCTATTTATAAAAGCCCACAAATTTCAAATTAAAAATAATAATGTCATACAAGTCACCAAAATTTGAAATCAACTTTAAAAAGAACTTAATTTTTTATGAATAATTTTCGATGGAAATGAAGGATGTGTAATTATAAAAGCACCCTATGAATTAATAAGGGCAACCCACACTATAGCCATTTTTTGTTTTGTTTTATATGGATTAAAATTTTTGGAATGACCAAATTTTTAGTGAGGATAATTTATATGGTCTAGAGATCATCCTCACCAAAAATCAGTTTATTTTGAAACTTCTAACTCGTTAAAAATAGTTTTCAAAAAAAAAAAAAATGGACAATTTACGATTCTTGAACTTGTTTTGATAGGGTTAAAAGTTTCAAGATGTGCTGATTTTTTGTGAGAATGATCTCCTCATTGTAGAGATCATCCTCACCAAAAATCAACTCATTCCAAAATTTTTAACCCATATAAGACAAAATAATTTAGCTATGGTGTGGGTTTATTAATTTGTGGGGTGTCTATATACTTATCCATGGGATATAAGAGGTAATATCCTTTTAAGAATAAGGGCATAGTTGTCCATGCTCAAAAAAACAAAGGGCATACTTGTCCGTGTTGAAAAAGCGAAGTGCTTACCGCTTCAGCACTTTTTTTCAGCATCAAAATAGTGCTGAATTTTTTTCACTTGTAGACACCCAAATTTGACCGGGACCTCGACGCAAAGTGCCCCAAAAATAACAAAAATTGGAATGGACTCCGAGGCCCAAACCTACAAAAAATACAACGTATTTTGTCATCTTATTTTCAATAAATGGCCCAAGGCCTCTCACGTGGCCCACGGACCAAATCTCTTCCCATTCTTCTAAACCCAACTTAACTCAATCCATTACCAAAGCCCAAAACCCAAAGTCCAATTCATTACCCAAAGCCCAATTCATTACCCAAATCCAACTCAACCCAATCCAACATCACAACCAATCACCACAATCATCAAGGTGTGACACATGTCATCACCCCATCTCACCTCCCTCATCTAATCAACCAACCAACTCCATTACTTCTCTCCAAAAATTTATTCAACCCATAACCCTACCCTAACCTATCCTATCCATTCTCTCAAATCAAACACTTCTAACTTATCACCCTCCCCTAATCTACTCCCATCATTTCCTACAAAACCTATCTCTACAATCTACACCTATACCCATCCTCTCAAATCAAACACCCATCCTTTCATATCAATTCATCTCAACCTTTCATTTCCACCCACTTTGACACATGTCATCATCTCCCTCACCCTCCCAAAATATCATCAACCACCTCATTAAATCACTCATTCTCTTAAATCAAACATCATTTAAATCACAACTACTACCTTAAACTCACCTCACCAAACACTCAACCCAAATGGGTTGGGTTGGATCCAAACCATTTGGGTCAAAACTCACCCATTTAACCTTCTTACATAAATACCCCTCAAACCCCATCAATTTACACATACCCTTCTCTTAAAGCCCACACCATTCTACCACTTCTCATTATTTCACCCAACTCTACCCCTCAAAATAACCCACAACCTCTATAAAAATCCCATCACTCTCAACTCTCAAGCCCTAATGAAAAATCCCACATCCAACCCTCCAAAAGATAAAAAAAGAAATCATTATCTCAACCTTTCTCTCTTAACCCTCAACTCACCTTACATCTCATAACTCTCAACTCTCCAACTTCTTTCAAACAAATCAAGCAAGGAAAAAGAAGTCAAGGAAGGTCAAAGGAAGTCAAGGAAGGGTCAAGGTGGGTTTGACAAAATGACACCCCCCAACTTCCCTCTTCTACTCTCCCTTTCTCTACACATTTGCACACACCACTATGGTCTAGACCACCAAAGGGCCCCTTCTTCATAAGGGTGCCCTCAATGATTTGAACCTATATCGAAAGCCCCTCACACTTGAGGGCACATATCAAATGTTTTTTTAATTTCATTTTCTCTATTTCAAAAAATTGAATCCGAGGTTACCACATTACGTAGATGGAGTAGGGTGCCTAACACCTTCCCTACTCCATAAATGGACCCCCTTACCTTGAATCAAGGTTGGACCATACACCTTATCTTACGAGAGTCAACAAAAAATGGCAAAATGACATGACTTTTCAAAAATACAAATCCGGGTGACCATTCACACCCCTTTACCAATTTGAATGGTGGCGACTCCAAAACACCCCAAAGTGGAGGGATGTTTTCAAAACATTAAAAATCCCGTGTCCACATCACTTATTTTCAACAATAAGCACGAGTAAACAAACGCGCTATTTTGACAAAAGTGCGGAATTTAATTTTTTTCAGCAATAAGCACTGAAAAATAGCGCAAGCAAACACCACCTTACTCATAGAATTATATAAGAAATATACTTTCCTTAGTAACTTAGGATAATTTTAAGCCTTACTAAGGGTTGCTTTGCTAAAATGGATTACCACATTAGTAATCCAACCCCACAACCCTCTTGAAGATTTCATGGAAAGACTCATATAAAAAAAAATAGGCTTTGTAAAGGGAAATAATTGTGTATTAACCTAAGTCGTACATGTGTCCAAACCAGTTAAGTGGTACCAGGTACAGATCAGCAGGGCAGGTCAGAGCAGAGACTTTCCTAGTTTGGTTGGCAGAGCAACATAATGGTAAACAAGACCAGCTATGTCAAGTAGGGCAGGCCAGGTCATAGGATAACTGAAAGGCTGATGCGTGCACGTCAATCCCGAAAATTCTGGAAGAGATCTTTGTAGTTTAATATGATAAATTCAAAAGATCCCGATTAGGTAAACAACTCCGTAGAGTCAGTATAGATCCCATGATTATAACCTATAGAAGGGGAAACCCTACGAAAAACTAGGGGGATAAATAACTGAAAGTGCCCTCGATCTGTGGGTCACGGATCTTTTTTTTTTTTTTTGGGTTTGGGATTTGGGAGTCGCCACCTAATTATTATGGTCTATGAATCGAATATTGATTCGGAATAAAAAAAGCACTGATTTATAAAAAAGAATGGGTCTAGGGATCACGTTACGGGGTTGGAAGGTGTTAGGCACTAACCTCGCCCGACAGACGTCGGTCTCTATTTTTTTCCAAAAAAAATTACATTGCTAAATAGACCTAAAAATAAATAAATAAAAACAATACTTGGTTGATCGCGACAACTGGTTCCCTCAGAGCTGGCGGAAAGCGTCTTTGTATGAGTTTTCCTACTTTTTCTTTGTCACTAAATCTACTTCTGATCTCTAAGTTGAGGTATTCTCCTCATAAATCTGAGTATTTTCTGATTTTTTGAATATTTTTTGGAAGGTTTCTAGGTGTTTTTGGAGGGTTTATGAGTGTTTTTTGAGTAAAAACTAGGATTTGGATGTTAGATAGGTAGTTGAGATTTCAAATTTAGGATTTTGGGAAGGCTGGGGGGTATTTCTGACCTCTCTTTCCTAGGGTTTATTTTGACTTACTAGATTAAGTTGTGGAGGTTCCTATTTATAGACTTTTTTGAGAACTTTTTAGTTTGACTTGATTTCTTTTAGATAAGATTAGGTTGTTTAATTAGGGTTTGATTAGGATTTTGGATTAGGATTTTAAATTAGGGGTTCTATTCTTACGTACAATGAAAGAATATA
Organism: Akebia trifoliata; assembly: GCF_017979445.1. NCBI lineage: Eukaryota > Viridiplantae > Streptophyta > Magnoliopsida > Ranunculales > Lardizabalaceae > Akebia > Akebia trifoliata. The sequence continues at coordinate 13,042,796 of NC_141376.1, read as the reverse complement.
TTTTTAAGTTTTTAAGAGAACCTCCTTAATTATATCTTTAATTCTTTGGACCCCCAGATGGAGGGGTCTTTTAATAAATGTCAGGTGGGCTTCCACTTAAATAAATGGGCTACCACTTAAAATTTGGCCCGTGGGCTTAATTAATTAGTTCTAATTGTTTAAAAATTTTAATTTAATTTATTAAGATTTTAATTTACATTAATTAATGTTTTAATTATTAATTTTGAAATTTTGAATTTTTAGGGTTGGAAAATTATCGTTTTGCCTCCGAAAAGAACTTGTGTTCCGAGGTCGTTTTTCGACGTTTTGGAATGTTTTGAAATCGATTTTTTTATAAGAAATTCAATGAGAGTATCGATTTGTGTCATTTCTGCATTTTTGGTGTGAAATGATCATAGACCCTATGAGGGGTATTTTCGTAATTTTGTCAAATTTTGTGAAAATTGACAAAATAGTTTATTTGATTTTAATTCGTTGTTTTACGTGTTTGAAAGGATTTTCCTAAGCGTATTAAAGGCTCTAGGGATGTTTTGACGTCATGCGTATTTTGGTAATTTGGTCATTTAAAATAAATTTTCACGTAAAGCTTCTTTTTGTCTCAAAATGATGGTTTCTATGTTTTTAGATCATATTTTCTTAGCATAACGTGGTTTCTAAAGTTTTTTTCGTTTGAGATACCTCATTTGAATTTCTAAAACATATCTAGTAACAAACAAAAAGCATTGGAATATCCATCCATCATTGAGAATCATCGCAATCGGATTGACGAATTGTTTAATCAGGCGAGTGTAAAAATGGGGTGTCTATAATAACACAATAAGTACTACTGAGAGGGATCTTTAGGGGAGATTAAAGTCTAACCAGTTTAGTGAGAGAATTCCTCTGCTTCTCTAACTTGAGCGTCGGAGTGATTTTGACAGGTACCACGCTGTCGTACGAAAGGAGGTGCTAGGAACGACTTCAGATCAGTGTGGTTGGATACATCGTAGCCGTCCACCAGATTTCGACTGCACAGGTTTCATCCAAGATTTTGAAAATGGACGATTATCGAACTTCATAGAATTTTGTCCTCTACAACCCCGAATGATCAGATCATGTTTTTGAACTCACAAGATAAATATTGTGGGAGCCACGGATCGCGCGATGATTCTGTCCCGATATAAAAATATATATTAAATCCTATCTTTTAAAAATTTATTGGGGGTCTTGGCCCCCCCTTGTCTCCACATAGTTTTGCCCCTGCAAGCTAATATATATCACTTCAATAAATAATGTTTTGGTATGAAGGATGCAGCCCATAGGCCCCATATTTATAATATCAAATTGTACCATGATTTTTAGGTATGTTTGGTAACACTTCTAAAGATTGAAGTAAGGAGTCTGGAAACACCTGAAGTTTGAAGCTAGAAATCAGACTTCAGAAATTTCATCCAGCATCCCTCCATCATTGGTTCAAAATTTTTGAGTTTTGATTATGAAGTCTGAAATCTGAACCAAAACAAATAAAAATAAAACTTCTAAAGTTTGAATTTTAAAAGTGGACCACTTCCATTCAAACTTCAAAAGTGTTACCAAACACACATTTAATCTTGATATCCAATCTCATCTTGTTCACTAATGATTTCATTCTTTCTGTCGAGATAAAAAAAAAATATTTTTTTCCATGGGGTTGTGAAATAGAAAGAATATATAGGAAGAGTTGGGGGTAGGAAAGGGGATCTTGGCCATGGCGTCTAGTCTCGTTCACCAACAATACCAAGGTTTATCATGGTCTTAGACAATAATTTGAAAACAAACAACTTCGAACTATATATCATCAACTAATACTGAAATCATTATAATTTCTTTTAATCAACCTAATATTAAGCAAAAATTTATTTAAAAGCACTAGAAAATATTCAAATTTCAAGTAGACTAACACAAGAATCTATGTAAATCATCATCATCAAACGCAGAAAACAAGGAAACCAGCCCCTCATTATCACCATAATTTTGTTGCTGGATTTGCAAGCGATGACGACGGTGCTCCATCACGATCTCTTGAGACAAGACTGGCGTTCGACACAATGGACACGTGGTCCTATCATGCTTCATCCACCTGTCAATGCAATCTTTGTGAAACAAGTGATGGCATTGCAACTCCCTGATCTCTTCTCCTTTCTCAATTTTTGATAAACAAACAGCACATTCGATTAATTGATCTAACTTCGATTTGATCTTATAATGGATTGCTGGGTGTTTTGCTTCGATCAAGTCTAGATATCTAACCTCGATTGGATTCTTACGGGATGACAATGTAGTCATGATATTGAAGGATGATCGAATTAAGCTGACTGCATCAACAAGTAATAGAGAGAAGAGGATGATAATTGTTGTGTAGAGAGTAGAGAAGAATTGTGTGAAAAAAGCCATTTTTCATATTAATGGAAAACAGCTAGCTAATGATAATATATATAATTATTCCATATTATATAATAATGAATAAATGTAACCTGTAATGCTATTTTTTAGTGCAATAATACTAGTGACACAAAAAGCTATAGGAATTATCTTTGGTATTTGAATAAATCTAAAGTATCTTAATACCCTTCTTTTATATATATATATATATATATATATATATAACTTATTTTGTCCTATGTGGGCTAAATTTTTTGGGTTGAATTGATTTTTGATGAGGATAATTTTTATGACGAGATCATCCTTTTTAAAAATCAGTTAATTTTAAAATTTCTAACCTCATATTTATGAGTTGAAGAATTATGGATCGTCTATTTTTTATAAATCACTTTTGACGAGATTAAAAATTTTAGAGATCATCCTCACTAAAAATCAGTTCAATTCGACATTTTTAATTCACATATATATATATATATATATATATATATATATATATATATGGGTCAGGTTCAAGGGCCATATGAGAAAACATATAAGAAAACTTTCGACGGTAAATAAAATTTTAAAATATGGGTTAGAAATTTTGGATTGAGCTGATTTTTTGTGAGGATGATCTCTATGATGAGAAGATCATCCAAAAAAAAAAAATCAGCCCAATCTGAAACTTCTAACCCCATTAAAAGTGATTTAGAATGTGGACCATCGATTTTTTACCAATTTTTATCATTAATTTGTAAATCACTTTTGATGGATTTAGAAGTTTCTGATTGAGCTGATTTTTTGTGAGGATGATCTTCTCATCATAGTGACCATCCTTGCAAAAAATCAGTTCAATCTAAAACCTCTAACCCTTATTTTGAAAAACGAAAGTTTTCTTATATGTTTTCTCATATGACCCTTGAACCTGACCCTCTATATATATATATATATATATATATTATATATATATATTTTAATGTCATCTCAAAGATTATGGACAACACATGCTTTGTGGTTATTATTTTTTTTAGAGCTTAAAGTTGGAAGCGACTTGTAGAATGAAAATGACCTTGTCACACCCTTTAATGTGGTCACATTCTCAAATGAACAAAAGCATGTGCTCGATCTGAGGTAGACATCCTCCCCATTTAACTTATTAAAGTTATGATTATGAGTCATCCAACCTATAAATTTAGGCATGATGGTGTCTTCAGACTATAAAATAGGGGTAATAATGACGATCTTTCAAGTTGTGATGTTGTCTTCCACCTATAGAATAAGCTAGTTATTACTCATGAGGACGGTGTAGTTGGCTGATACTTCAGGCCCCTGATATGCAGATTAGTGAAGGCTTGCCCTTATTTTATCCAACATGCAAAAAGAGGGAAACTTGAAGACAACTCACAGTGGTTCGGTGATTAGGGTTAAACTGCTAGAAGAAGAAGAGTGAAGGGGAGTTAGTACGTGGTAGCCCAATGGAAATAATAAGTGGGTTTTGAGGTGGTCTGCCATCGGTTTTATTATAAAAGTGATGGCATAAATGATCGTGGCCCATATTTATAATATATAATATGCTTTGTTTCAATTCAAACTTTATTGAATTGGATGTACCAACATCCAAATCTGTATTCAAAATGAATTTGAATATTAAAATTAAAATATCCCAATTCGAATTTAATATCTAATTTTTTTTTTCTTTTGGTAATATCCATTTTTTAAATACAAATTCTGATTTCAATCATCCATTGACATTCCTAATTATCTTTTCCACACACACACACACACACACACACACACATGTAGGGAAATGTTCAGCACCCTAAGTTTTACCACACACTTTAACAAACGTTTTTTGTCTTACATGGGTTAGAAGTTTTGGAATGGGCTGATTTTTGGTGAGGATGATCTTTATGATTAGAAGATCATCCTCCCCAAAAATCAGTCCATTCCGAAATGTTTAGCCCCATGTTTACATGTTGAAAAATTATGGACCGTCCATTTTTTGTAAACCATTTTTGATGGGGTTAGAAGTTTTGGAATGAGCTGATTTTTGGTGATGATGATCTCCTCACCATAGAGATCATCCTCACTAAAAATCAGCCCATTCCAAAACTTGTAACCCATGTAAGACAAAACGCGTTTGTTAAAGTGTGTGGTAAAGCTTAGGGTGCTGAACGGGACCCATATATATATAGGGAAATGTTCAGCAACAAACATTTTGGTAGAGGTTTTGGAATGGGCTGATTTTTGGTGAGGATGATGTCCTCACCGTAGAGATCATCCTCACCAAAAATCAGTCAATTCCAAAACTTCTAACCCTATCAAAAATGGTTTACAAAAAATGGACGGTCCACAATTTTGCAACTTGTAAATTAGGGTTAGAAGTTTTGGAATGGGCTAATTTTTGGCGAGGATGATCTCCTCACCGTAGAGATCATCCTCACCAAAAATCAGCCTCTAACCCATGTTTTGAAAAATGTTTTGCCAAAATGTTTGTTGTTGAACGGGACCCATATATATCTATATATATATAGATAGGGTCAGGTTCAAGGGCCATATGAGAAATCATATAAGAAAACTTTCGTTTTTCAAAATAAGGGTTAGAGGTTTTGGATTGAGCTGATTTTTTGCAAGGATGGTCACTATGATGAGAAGATCATCCTCACAGAAAATCAGCTCAATCAGAAACTTCTAAATCCATCAAAAGTGATTTACAAATTAGTGATAAAAATTGGTAAAAAATCGACGGTCCACATTCTAAATCACTTTTAATGGGGTTAGAATTTCAGATTGGGCTGATTTTTTTTTGGATGATCTTCCCATCATAGAGATCATCCTCACAAAAAATCAGCTCAATCCAAAATTTCTAACCCATATTTTAAAATTTTATTTATCGTCGAAAGTTTTCTTATATGTTTTCTCATATGGCCCTTGAACCTGACCCATATATATATATATATATTATATATATATATATATATATATATATATATATATATTATTTTATAATAAATAAATAAAATAAGAAAAAAAGAAGATATTAAAAAATTTTCAGAAAAGAAAGAAAGAGGAACGGATTCAGATTGATAGCTTAATTGGTTTGGCACGTTGTAAATTTGAACAATTGAAGCTTACTCATAGAAAATAAATTTTTTTTTTTTTTTGACTTTCTTGCTAGATTGGAAATTCAAGCTACATATGATTGGTTTTTTCAAGGTAAAAATCTGGGACTATGTATCGTATCTAGTCCTGGGGGAAGGGAATTGAATATGATAATTAAAAATTCTTCGATTTATCTAATTTTAAATTAGATTGATAATTTGATTATATGTTCTAAGTTATTCATCTAGTCTCGATTTTATATTTATGTCTCTAATTTATATTTAATAAAAATATATTTAAAATTTAAATATTCATTTAACCATGTCATGCAATGGTATATTCAAATACGATTTACCTATTCGATATTTGTTCAGGTCCCATAAAGTCTATTATGGGATCATTATTGCATAGAAATTATCTACAATAAATTCATATTTTTTCCCAAATAAACACAAATTATACAAATGTACCTAAATCAATAAACTAATAGAAATTCTTATTATTTACAGGTAAAAACGACAAAATTTGAAGGCATATATTTTTGTAACAATGTACAAGTCAAATGAAAGCATCCAATCAAATCTCAGAGCCAAAGAGTGTCACGTCACCGCACTGTGGTAATCTCAAGGAATTGTGCCTCAAGATTCGAGTTAAACATTCCAGACTATTAGGCCGTTGCAACAGTAGATTTTTTTCGAATCAACTAAGGCAAAAATCTGGCCCAATAACCTAACTAGAAAAGTTATAAATTAAGGGGTTTTCTTTCTAAATTCTCTGCATTTTTCTTTGAGAGAAAGAATTCTTGTAGAAGTGAGAACTCATGAATGTTTTCTTTCATCTTTCTTCTTTAATTTCTTTTATAACTCCATTGGAAGATCATCAAGCTTGGAATCAAAGTGCAACATTGATTGTCTCACTCTTTTCTCCACCATATTTGTTTTATTTTACTTTGTTGCAATTTGCTCTTCACGATGATCGGCTAGACTCTCCTTAGAAAAGTTAATGATGCCAAAACGAGTTTATCTTAATATTGTTGAATTAATTTTATTGTTCATGCTTTAATTGTATTTTTTGTGAAGACTCTTAAGTTGAGATCATTTAATTTGTATCAATTATTTTAACTTTAATAAGTTCTAACTTAATCATGTTTTGTGATGAATTTGAGATACAAATTGGATAATCTCCTCTAAGTTTAGAATTCATATTTTCAATTTTTAGTCACCCATTAGAGTTAATTGTTTTATCTTCCGATTCACGAACAATGATTTGTTACATGGATTGAGATAGAATTAAAATTATTCAGCAATTTCCCTTAAGATGACTTGTAAAGGTTAATTTGATCTTTTAAAGTTCTTTTATATTGTTTTAAATTCACTTCTTATTTCAATTGCTTTTTACTTCTTAGATGTAAATTTTATAATCTATTTTAAATTTGATTTTTAAAATTTGATTTTGATTTTGAATTGAAAGAAAATCCGAGTCATCGTTGTCTTGTGGAACGAACCTTACTTACCAAAGTTTCTTTAATCATTTGTTCAATTTGACATCTGCAATCACACTATAAGTTCGAACAACATTCATGGCATCTCATGACACTCAAAACATTCAAGTGTAAATAGTGAAATTATGAAAACATGCACGAGACATAAGACATCTAATGAATCGGCAATATGCCTACATCCATTCTCATGACTAATCTATAGTGTGCAATGCAATTGAAGTTCACTTAGAATCTAAACATTCATGACATGACATACATAACATAGTGTTCATTCATAATATGCATTCATCTAAGTATAAATTGATAGATGCATTTTCACAAACACGAGACAAGCATTTTAAAGTGATTCGGTAACGTGCTTACATCTACTCCTAAGATTCCTACCTAGGAACTTGGTGTTCACTATCAAAGAGGTTTATGATTTACCTAGAATTTTTTATATAGAATTTTTATATCTAGGCTAAATTCTAAAAACTTAAGATCAAGAGAACGCATCTTTTCAAAATTGTGAGTTTTATTCCTCGAAAACTCATGAACCTTTACTCTTGTCAAGAATCTTCGATTCTAACAAGAGCTTATTTTTTAAGGGCTGAATCAAATAACCACATACATATATTTTTAAAACTAAAAACAAAATCAAAGATTCACTAAAATCTACAAGGTTCACCAATGAAGATCTTGAGGTCTTCGAGTCCTTGAGATCACAAATACGTCTCGATGGTCGGATCTTCCAATCAAGTTTTTGAGTTCATCGACTCCTTGTGATTATTCCTAATATCATCTCCTTTTTCTCTTTGCTCCATGAATGTATCAATATGTGTGCAAAGTGAGGTTTGATGGAGGGAGAGGGATCAAGTGAGAAGTCTAGGTAGGCTAAATGGATTTATCTAAGTTAGACTCTTATGAGAATAGAGAAGACTCTCAAAGTGTGGAAAGAGGAGAGACAATTTTCTCTAGGGTTTGATCCAAAGAAAGAGCATAAGTTGAATGGAGTTTCAACTAAGGTTTTGACTTTTTAATGTGTAGAGAATGCTCTCTAGATGGGAGAGGGGAGAGCACAAAAATACCATTGGAGGCTATTTTGGTCATAACTTTCAAACGGTAACTCTGTTTTACATGCCATTCGGGGATATGATAAATCTTACTATATAGAACATTATCAAACTACCACCAAGAGGTGGATCATAAAATAAATTGATGAAATAACCAAAATACCCTTTTTACCTTTTCGGGTCAAATCAAATTTTTGGGAAGGTCGGTGCTAAAATGGTTCAAAGGTGTGCTAGATATTACCTATATAATGCCACCTATAAAGCATCAAGGACATAAAATGGGTTTAGGATGATCAAATATCTAATGTCCCCTCTGTGATCATTTTCGATTTTCGAAAAGTTTGATGAGAGAATGGGTTGAAGAACGAGTTTCCTTAATCATTAAGGGTTGACCTATCACTCATCTATATATTGGGGAAAGGTCTTAGGTGGTCTGATTACCTTTTAAGTTTATTGTGTACACATTGGAGGTATTTGTCGGGGCACGTGCGGTTGAGCAGTTTTACTGAAGTCTTCATTAACCTTCAATGGTAAATCGATTCGATACTCAATATATATTTTGTAATGGACAAAATATGAACTTAATACAAGATTAATTCCTCGCAATTTACCAAGTAAATATAACAAAATACCAAATCAAAAAGATAAAAGAAATTCATCTCAATATTCAACTTCAGTTGAAAGTACAAGTGAAAGTACAAAAGTTTATCCTCACCAAAGTATCATGTTCTTATCAGCATAGTCAAGGATACATAGTCCTCAGCTATGCTTGCGGTAACGTATCCTTGAGGGGGCATTTGTAGACATTAAAATTTTAAATTGATCCTTACATCTTTCACAAATCACAAGAAAAGCCTTAAAAGTCATAAATAGGTCTTCAAGCCTGGGTTTTGAGTATTCACAGATAAAGTTGACGATCTAACTAACTCAAGTGATCCACATATTAAGTATTGTGCCCTATACCCAAATAAGTGAGTATGACCCACCAATAATCCATAGAATCCTTAAATTTGGATTTGGATGAACTTAACCTTTGTACGAACCAATCAAAACTATTTAAGTCGGGGCATAGTTGGAAAATTAAATGACTTTAAGTCAATAAATACCAAAGCCTCCCTTATTTAGAGGGGATTTAGATTACTTTCTCTTAAAAGATAGAAACTCTCCCTTTAGAGAAGAAGAAATTACTAATCCCTCCTTGAGAGACGAAGTAAAGTTCTTCAAGAGAGACGAAGTAAAGCTTTTCAAGATGGACTTGGAGTCTAATTCAAGAGAATATCAAGCCCAAAAGCCATTTTTCAGAAGTCAAGAAATTTTTTTCAGTCAATAAAGTGTGAAGCCTAGAGAAAAAAATCTATATAAACCTCTGTAGAAGATAAAGCTCAAAAGCCCTTTTTTAGAAGTTAAAAAATCATTCTCAATCGATAAAGTATGAAACCCAGAGAGAAGAAAATCTATAAAAGAGAAAGTACAAACAAAGCCATCGACCAAGCAACATTCTTAATTGATCACGCACAAAGCCTAGAGAAAATAAAGCTACACAATGTCATCACTATTTTTGTATCTGACTATTAATCAATGGAAAACATTGAGATTTGTATATCTTTTTTTTATTAAAATCAATATAAAATCATTTGTGAACTTATTTCATGAATCTTGAGGTAGAATTATGAAATTTGTTGTCGATAGATGTATTGAACATCCTCATCTATTGTATATTCGTATCGTTGTTGAACGAGACCGAGATGACTCAAGTGAGTCATCTCAATCTCGAACGAGATGACTCAAGTGAGTCATCTCAATCTCGAACGAGATTTAAAACCATGGTTATAGGCTCTGTATCTGTTGGTTTTCTTCACTTATTTCCATTTGAGATCCCTATTTTTCTCCACTTTTTAAAATTCGAAAAATCCTTTTATTTTTTAAAGATAATTGATTTTCTGCACAAAAACTTAAGAGGGCTCGAATGAAATCAGTGTAGATTAAGGAGGTTTAAGACTTTTTAGAGTCTTGAGCTCATCTACGTAGGTAAAAGAGTCGCCACCATTCAATTAAGATATGAATGGACACCATAAATGAGTTTTAAAATTCTATTTTTCTTAGTTATAGTGACTCACATATCCAAAAGATAAAGGAGACAAGTTTAATTAGAGAACTAAGGTGAAGAAGTTTAGTTGAAGGACAAGGAAGGTCTTAGACACCTTGTCCTTCCCATCCAAAGGTGGCTACCAATAGATTGACTATAGGTGGTATACAAATTTATTTTTGGGTTTTGAAGGTAGAGGGGATTAAAAAGAACATTTAGAGAAAATTGGTAGTTTAATCTTGTAAAATGGAGAAAAGAAGGTAGTGTATAAGCTTAAAATGAAAGTAGGAGCTTGTTGAAAATTTTTGTGAGTTTGAAATTTTGGTGAAAATTCACTTGGATTCCACCGTTTTGAACCCTTATATATTTTTAAAAGTTTATGTGCCTATTTGAAAGTATTTTTTTGTTGGTTTAGTCTTTAGAAAATATTCATAGATTGGACATTACCAAACGTGGCCTAGACACCTTTCATGCATGATTTTGTGTCTTTTTAGGACTGTTTTTGTTAACCAAGGAAGTTTAGATATAGATTTGTGGTCCAACAAGTGGTGGAGGGAAGCGAAGTCGCACTTGCTGCTGCTGCAGTAATGTATGCATCCTCTGACTACTTTAAAGAGATTCCTAGACTTCCATTTTTAGCAAGGAAATCATTTATTGGAGATAAGCTAGAATTACTGCCACCAAGATTTGTAAAAAAATGGGGAAAGCCTTATGTACAGATCTTTTACATATAAATATACTTGTCTTGCTTGTTTAGCAAAAAAAAAAAAAGAAAGAAGGGTGGAGGGGGAACTGTGAAGAATACGAGGAGGGGGCGGTGTGGGGTACTCGGCCATGTCAACTCTTCTTTTTCACGAACGATATTTTCAAATTAATACATGATCCATACCATCTACTAATACTTATCATCAGATATAATTTCTTTTAATCATTCTAGTATTAAGCAAATTTCAAATTTGCAAGAATCTATGTAAATCATCACCATTCAACGCTGAAAACAAGGAAAGCAGCCCCTCATCATCACCATAATTTTGTTGTTGGATTTGCAAGCGATGACGACGACGACGACGACGGTGCTCCATCACGATCTCTTGAGGCAAGACCACCGTCCGACACAATGGACACGTGACCCTATCATGCTTCATCCACCTGTCAATGCAATCTTTGTGAAACAAGTGATGGCATTGCAACTCCCTGATCTCTTCTCCTTCCTCAATTTTTGATAAACAAACTGCACATTCAATTAATTCCAGATTTGTGCCCATCTTAAGATGTATTGTTGGATGGTTTTCTTCAACCAAGTCTAGATATCTAACTGCGACCGGAGGCTTACGAGACCACAATGTAATCATGATATTGAAGGGTGATCGGATTAAGCTGATTACCTCAAGAAGTAATAGAGATAAGAGGATGATAGTTGTTGTGCCCACAATAGAGAAGATTTGTGATAAAGAAGCCATGTTTCTTGCAGACAGAAAATAAAGAACAATGGAAACCTGGATGCTGATGAGCATATATATATATATGGGAAATGTTCAGCACCCTAAGTTTTACCACACACTTTAACAAACGTTTTTTGTCCTACATGGGTTAGAAGTATTGGAATGAGCTGATTTTTGGTGAGGATGATCTCTATGATTAGAAGATCATCCTCCCCAAAAATCAGCCCATTCCGAAATGTTTAGCCCCATGTTTACACGTTGAAAAATCGTGGACCGTCCATTTTTATAAATCAATTTTGATGGGGTTAGAAGTTTTGGAATGAGCTGATTTTTGGTGAGGATGATCTCCTCACCATAGAGATCATCCTCACCAAAAATCAGCTCATTCCGAAATTTCTAACCCATGTACGACAAAACGCGTTTGTTAAAGTGTGTGGTAAAACTAAGGGTGGCGAACGGGACCCATATATATATATATATTATATATATATATATATATATATATATATATATATATATGGGTCCCGTTCGCCACCCTTAGTTTTACCACACACTTTAACAAACGCGTTTTGTCGTACATGGGTTAGAAATTTCGGAATGAGCTGATTTTTGGTGAGGATGATCTCTATGGTGAGGAGATCATCCTCACCAAAAATCAGCTCATTCCAAAACTTCTAACCCCATCAAAATTGATTTATAAAAATGGACGGTCCACGATTTTTCAACGTGTAAACATGGGGCTAAACATTTCGGAATGGGCTGATTTTTGGGGAGGATGATCTTCTAATCATAGAGATCATCCTCACCAAAAATCAGCTCATTCCAAAACTTCTAACCCATGTAGGACAAAAAACGTTTGTTAAAGTGTGTGGTAAAACTTAGGGTGCTGAACATTTCCCTATATATATATATATATATATATATAACCGTAGATGGTGTTTAGTCGTATCTTGAGGAAATACATCTATGGTATGCGCACATCCCACGTCAGACTCGTGAGAATCGCAATAAATACTTTTTGTCATTTCAACATTTTCCATAGATACATACATACATATAATAATAACAAAAATATTAATAAGGGTGATTTAGACATACCTCCCTATGTTTGTTGACTATAAAAGATATTCCCTTATGTTTTGAAACTGATGACATACATTGCTTGACCTCACTCTTCTAAACAGATTAAGAGGAAAATATTCTAATGCCCTCATCGTTAATCTCTACTTAAATCCCATATTTTTCTTCTCCAAAAGCCAATCATCTTCAAGTTCTTCAACCTCTAAGATAACTTTAATCTATTCAACCTTATTTTCATCTATCATTTTCTATCTAGTCTCCTTTTATAAAACATTCTAAATTTTTCTAGTCAAAATTTTACTTTTTTATACTTCCTAAAAAATTGTATATTTTCTTGAGATTTAAATGTTTAAAACTTAAAATAGATGATAAGAGTTAAATTTTTTTATCCAAAGAGGTCAAAGATGATAGATTTAGAGAAGAAAAATCTAAGTTTTTAACTAGAGATTAAAGATGAGGCCATTTCAATTTTTTTCCCTTAGTTTATGTAGAAGACTGAGGTCAAGGGATGCATGGTTTCAGTTTCAAAATATAGAAGGTATCTTTAATATTCAATAAAATATAGGGGGTATGACTAAATCACTCTATTAATAATAATAATTATGTACTAAACAACAAACATCGTAGTTGTTAGACTTTCTAATATAAGCAAAATGCTAGCACGACTCTTAATATAATAGTTTGATCTTAAGAAACTAATCCAACCTCACTCCCCACAAATATAATTAACATTTGGATCTCTCAGATCGTAATGGAAAACGGAACCTGATTTTTTTAATTATCAGTTGGTAAGATTTCAGTTTTCAACGAAGATTACAAAATCCAGTTTCCAAAACTGTATGGCTAGTTATTAGACAAAACGCATGTGCCACTAGCATTTTCCTCATCGTTTCAGACAATTGCTGACGTGGGTGTGTCTATAGAGGCTTTTAATCGTGATATGAGGCAGAAACATCTATGGTTATGTGCACACCAATGAAAGAAAAGAGAATTTTTTCTTAATTTTAGTCAAAAAATTTAAAAGGGAATTTTCGATAAAAAAAATTTACATTTTATTGTTTTTACTGTTTAGGTAAAAATTATTAATTCCGAAAACGATAAAATTATTGTTTTCAAAATTAATTGGTACAATTTACCGTTTTGGTAAATTATTCTTTTTTTTTAACCAAAAATACTCCAAGGTGTTTATTCCCAATCTGATTTTTTTCCCACTCACCCATATGCACCAACTAATTTTAAGGATAAATCGCTGAGAGTGGCCCTACAGAGGGATTAATTTGAACTCAAGATCTCGATTTCATGAGGAGAGTCTTGGCCATCTCACCTATCCTAGGGTTTTTATTTTTTATTTTCTAATTACATTGTTATTTTAGTACTTCAAATCCTTTACCCATTGAAAACATTTCAAACTTAATTTGTTGAATTGTGATAATCTGACTTACCCATGTGGTATATTCAATTGACACCCCCGACATGATAGGTTTGCGAACTATAGATCTGCTCTACTCCGACATAGAATTATGGTTTCCCATAAAAAAGTGCAATTTTGTGTCCTAAAGAGAGTAGATCTACCATTCCTGAGCCTGTTATTTTAGGGGTGTCAATTAGGTATGTCACGTGGGTAACTCCTAATTTGTTTCTGTTAGATTATTGGATGGGCTGACTATGTTCTTTGGAGAGATCGGTTGGGGTCTATACTTAACCGTACCAATTTGAAAGAGTTCGTAGAAGTGTAGAACCAACCAAAACACTTATATCTAATACAGATTCACACATTATGCTGCCCAACCCAGCCTATACAACTTGGCAAAAATCAGACCAAATTTGTTAGTGTGCATTAACGCCACTTCGACTTAATCACTGTCATCCCAAATACTTGGATTAAAAATAGGCAGAGAGGCTTGGCATCCTCTTGAACATTTTCAACAATAATCTATTACCATGCAGGAAATCATATTAGAAAAATGAACTTCAAAACATTCATAAGTCATTGGTTGCTAGCCATCAATGAGAAAGTCAAGGACTCAGACTTGATTGGACACACTTTAAATGTCCTTGGACCTGAGCATAGTTCATTCTTCACGATAATTGAATATCAAATACCCCAAGGGTTGGTGAGATGTCCAAGACCATGACTTAGAAAGCAGAGTCTTGAGTTTGAATTCCCCCTTAAGGACCACATCTTAGGAAGGGGAATGAAAGTGCATGCCCCGAGAATTAGTTGGGTGCTCTAAGAGGATTGGACACCTCAGTTCGAAAGAGGAGAAAAAAAAAATGATAATTGAATATCATTGCATCCTTGCCACCACCTTTAATAAATTACGAGCTAGTCTTCTCACTCATTTTTTTTCTTTGGTGGGCCGCACGTACCATTCCACTCGGCTCATGCACAACATTAAATAGCCACCTTTAAACGAAACAATCAATCTTCCCAGTCTAAACTTGTCTTTACAACCATCTCCACCATTGGGTCTTACATAAAATGATATTCATCAATGGATATCAGACCTGGGGTACATACATCACAGAGAAGTTTTGATTTGAGCATGCTGCAACACTCTCTTAATTAGTAATCATGGATCGATCTGATCAACTTTACATAGGTGATGATGAGGGAATCTCTATTTCTTAAGTTGGTTCTACAAGAATCCCTACTATTATGTATGATTTAGTGCTTAATAATGTGTTTGGTCGTGATAATGGTTGCTCAATGGATTTTTTTTCTTTGGGGTAGTTCTTTTAAGGATCTTCAAATAAGAACAACACTACACAAGGGGCCGATCAAGGGCTATATATTCTTCCGATCAAGCAAGACTCAAAAGGTCTCCTGATTGCTTTTCTTATAGTACGAGCAAGACACAAGCACCAACATATGTGTGGCAGTGACGCTTGGCTGATCCTTCTTTTAGAATTCTTTGTTGCTCACTAAGGCATTGTAACACAATTGATTTTTCAAACTTTTTGGCTATCAACAAAATTTGTCGGTCTTGTCAATTGGCATAGAGTAAGAAATTACCCTTTTTCAATTCAAATAGAAAACATATTAAATGCTTGGAGATTGTTCATTGTGAAGTGTGGGGACTAGCTCCAATTACTTCTATTCATGGTACATCATCATCTTTTTTGATGATTATAACCCTTATACTTGGTATTATCCTATGTATGTCATCCGGTGCATTATATTGCTTCCAACATTTTAAAACGATGGATGAAAACGTTTTTTCCACAATTTTTATTAAATATTTTGAGGTGATGGAGCCCTTGAATTGACTTGGGGAGAATTGAAGGACTACTTGGATGATAGTGTTATGCATCAACAATTTCTTGTCCTCTTACACCCTGATTTGGGTTTATCATTACTCAATCAAGCATCTTTATGCCAAATAAGTATTGGTTGGAGGCATTTACTAGACTTCAATGCTCAATGGATGATTGCCATATGAAATGTTATTTGGTTTTAAACTGATTATTCTTTCTTATATATTTTAGGATGCCAATGCTTCCCTTATTTACAGCCATAAAATCAGATTGAGATAAATTGAAATTCCTAGTTTATTAGATCTCGGGTGAGCATCTTATTAAATACCAAATGATACATATAGTCGGTTAATGTAAATTTGATCCAGTGCTTCTCCATATAACATAATACAATAGATTGTAAACAAATATTCTAATACCCTCCTGGAATCATATGTTCCTTTGAAGAAGAAACATGCGATTGATTACATGATATGGGTGCCTTGGATTCATGATTTATGTGTTGATGAGGGATAGCCAAAAACATCAATTGTGCTTGTTAAAGATCACCATTGATTTGTTGATGAATCTTATAGATACGTAGGTTTCGAAATCTTTAGGGTTTTGAACTCATCTACACAGGTTTAGGATTTGCAACCATCCAATTAAGGTGTGAATGAGCACTATAAAAAAAATTTTAAATCTATTTTTTTCTTTGACTTGTAGTTACTTACATATCCAAAGAGATGAATGGAGTAAGGTCTACCTAGAGAATCTAAGGTAAAAATGTTTGGCACAATGTTTGGTCCTCTTTAAGGCCTCCGAACGCTTACCTATATATATATATATATATTGGTAGGATTTCTTTATGTTTTCGCTCTATGAGGTTTCTTGCGGCCGAGAGAGTTGTTGAGGATAGAGAGTGGGTAAACTTCATTGTTGGTAGTGGATTTAACTCCCTCCTTTGTGAACGTAGGCAATTTGCCAAACCAGGTAAATATGTGTCCTTCGTGTGTTTGTTATTTGTTTTCTCTTTTTACGCTTCCAAACAACATATCAGCATAACGGTTATTGTCGTCCCGGTCCTAAAATAGGGAGGGTTGTGTCTCAAGTCTTAACATGTGGTATTTGATGAGATTCTCTTTGCTTTTGCAGATTCTAAAGCCTCCTCATGACCACCAACCCCAATCCACCCCATCACCTCCTTTTGCAGATTTTAGTGTGTGAGAAACCCAAAATCCCAGTCCTGTTCCAATGTTGGAAGTCTTGAAGATGACCCTCCTATAGCGTTGATCTTTAGAATAAACAAGTTGGTTAAACATCAATCTAGCCTCATATAACTCAACTTTAAAACTCGTTACAACAAAATAAGCTCAGCTGAGCTAGTCTGAGGGTATGACTCATTAAATTCCGACTTGATTCCATTATTTAGGTGTATGGAAAATGAAAACTATTAGCACCACACAAGATTTGTGAACGAGTGATTATTTGATAATGAGTAAGAAAGATTCCTCTTTTTTCTAAACAAGATTTGGTTCATTTCGAATGAATTTGATGAAGTTAACTCGATGATTTTCTGAATTGACTTAATTAACGAGTTGATTCCATGGAATTTTTGGATTGAGTCACCTCAAAATCTATTTAAGTCAAAGTCAACTCGGCCAAATTTCAAGTTTCCTATTTATACTTTCCTATGTGCAGTCAAAAGCTGGAATTAATTCATTTCTCAAGGAATTGTATTCCCTGGAAAACGATTTCCCTCCAAAAATAGAAATCCCCAGAGATAGAGAGATGAAAGGTTGGTTTTCTTTTAATCATCAAATAATTGTACAGATAAGTATAATTCCTCTATTAGTAAATCAATATTATGTATTTTGTCTTTTTTTATAAGGCAGGTTATCCCACACCCGATCAAGATAGGAGCAGTCCCTACAGTCCCACGTCCTGAAAGTTTCCCAACGTGCAATGGGTTGAGTTAGGAGACCACTCAATTTCGAAAACACAATGACCAAATGGAGCAAACCTTATCACTATGTTATGGAAATTGAATTGATTATAAATTTGAGTGGGACTAGACCAATTTATTTCATACCTTCGATGCAAAGATATTTATTTGGGTTGTTTTTTTGAGTTGAGATCCAAAGTTACCGAGCCATACAAGTTTTTACCATATTTAATATGGGTCAGATTTGGCACCCTATGCTTTACCCTACGTTTTTCCATACGTGTTTTGTCCTACATGGGTTAGAAGTTTTGGAATAGACTGAGTTTTTGTGAGAATGATTTCTATGGTGAGGAGATCATCCTTACAAAAAATCAGCCCATTCCAAAACTTCTAACCCCATTAAAAGTGGTTTCAGAAAAATGGACGGTCTATGATTATTCAACTAGTAAACATGGGATTAGAAGTTTTGGAATGAACTGATTTTTGATGAGGATGATCTCCTCACCATAGAGATCATCCTCACAAAAATTGGCCCATTCCAAAACCGTTGGCCCATTTTAGACAAAACAAGTAGGAAAAAAACGTAGAATGCCAAACATTTCCCGTTTAATATATATTAGATATCCCATAATCTTACAAGTTCAACATATTCCCTTTGTGAAAAATATTTCATTGCAATACCTTATGGGGATGCTAGCATTCTCCACCACATTTCTTTTTCAATAATACCCCTCCTCATTTTATTTTTTTAGTAAAAAAGACAAGTATATTTTAATCTTTTACATAATAAATACATTTATTATATCTTATTAAATGCATTTATTGTGTTGACATTAATTGCCAAAATATTTATTACAAAATACATTTAAATCAAAAGAGAACTAAAATACCCTTAGCATTTGTTATGTTAACAAGCACTTATTGTGTAAAAGACTAATATACCATTGTCTTTTTCACTAAAAAATAAAATAGAGAGGGGCATTAGAAAATGAATTTAGTTTAGATGTGTGGGTTTCGAAACTTTTGAGGAGGTTTGAGCTTATCTATTTGGATTTTGGAGATGCCACCATTCAATAAGGTGTGAATGGGTACCATAAAATTATTTTACAATTTATTTTCTTTGGTTTATAGTGATTCTCATATCCAAGTGATAAGTAAAGGTCAACCTAGAGTTCTAGGTATGGGAGTTCGATTGAGGGGCAAGGAAAATGTTAGACATTTTATCCCTCCCATCCTAAAATGGTTACCAATGTGATCATAAATGCAACTTTTAAAATTATTTTTTTTGAACTTTTGAAGATAGAGAGAGTTAGAGAAAGAATTAAAGAAAATTGACTATAACTTATTTTTAGAAAATAGGCAAACTAAGATGATGAGAAAGCCCCTACTAGAAATAGGTGCTTACTGGATTTTTTGTGAGTCAAAAGATTTTGTTAAGAATCCACTTGAATTTCACCATTTTGAATCTCAGATCTTCAAAACAAGATTATGTACTCACTTGGGAGTACCTTTTATTGGTTTAGTCTTTTAGAAGTGTCCATATGTTGGACACTATCATTGAAAATACTAGGAACCTTCTTGTATGATTTATATCCCTTTTGAGGTTATCTTTTGTGGTTTAGAGAGTTAGGTGAAGATCTAAAGACATCATCCCCTTTAACTCTTAATCTTTTTGTAGAGTAAAATGTGGTGTGTGTGTGAGGATGTGTATGTATGAGATGGACTTAACAAGAGAAAATTAGATTCTAAGAGGGTTTTTCATCAAAAAAAAAAAAAAAACCATTATTCTAGAAAATTTAAAATGTAAGAAAAATAAAGAAAATAAAGCATCTACACTATGAATTTAAATTGCATAAGTAAATAAATTAAAGACAATCTATTCTAGCACTTCTAAAGAGCTTATTGAGAGAGATCACCTTTAGGAGGGATTATTCTCTAACCCAAAACCTCTAGACTAAATATTAGAGATCTACATTATTAAATAAATATAAATAAAAACTTGAAATTAAACAACTAAGGTAAAGAATGGGGAAGTGAGGGTGGGAGATTAGAGAGGGGAGTTGTGGTAGAACTTCACCCACATTTTTCTTATTCTTCCTTCTTGAGTTTTCTTCTTAAGATAATTTGGACATAATTTTTGAAGACTTAGGAGCTCTGAAAAAGGATTTTAACAGAATTTTGAAACTATAATTCTTCTTCCTCATTTGCCTTGAAAGGGTATCCTATTTATAGGATTTTAGAAGACCCTTAGGGGTAAACTTGTTTTAAAACCTTGATTTCTCACATTTTCTAGGAAAAATCTTTATGAAAAACATCAATTTTACCTTTTAACCTTGGCCTTGATGGTCTTTAACTTCTTGTAAAGTCATACCAATCTTGATGTTCAAGGGATATGATAGTCTTTGCACCTAAAGTTCTAGTAATGGGGGATAGAATGGTCGTAGAGCTTATAATTTGAGTTAGTTGTGAGAGATCTAGGTCAAATGACATGTAATTTGATGAAAACTTTTTGTTCTTTTTGCTAACTTTCTTAGGTTAGCTCTCTAACAAACTAGGGATACAAAGGTCTTTGGGCACAAATGTTAAAGACTTCTTGAGGTTAGATAAAATGATCCTAAGATTTAGAAAGTGGTCAATTTACCTTAATGCCATGAAATCTTTTTGATATTTGAAAAATGTTAGAAGAATAGAGAAAGTTTTGACCCTAATATCTCTCAACAAACCAAGGTTAGAGGAGATAATTATTTGAGTGGAGAACAAGCAAGAGTTTTGGTCAAGTTTAAGAAAATAAGAAGATTATTAAAAGGTTCTTGGTGAGGGAGATTTGAAAATTTAAAGCATAGGTAGAAAAAGAATTAATGAGACTTTCTTGGAAATAAGTCATTAAGAGGGGGGTTTAAAGAGTTATTTCCTATGAAGAATCTCGTGCACACATGGGCTCTCTAACTAGTTAACTGAAATGGATGTACCTTAGGTACGACCAAAATAAATTATGCCTAATCATACTTGAGGTAAAGTCAGTGCAATTTTAAGCCTACACATCACAGAGGTAATATTAGTACAAAAAATGATTTGGCCATATAATCGGTACAGCCAGTCAAAGTTGTGTTTGGCTGTACAATCCATATGACTAAACAAACATTAATTTTTAATGATCAAAATTAACCATTTTTAATTGGTCCAAGTGGGTCATATTTTTTATATTAAATTTTCTCAATTTGATCATCGATGCATTGATTCAAACGAGTTCTCGGGTTTGTTCGATCAAATTGAAGTGTCTATAGGTAGCATCCCCCTCCTCACCCACCTCCACACACAAACAAATATATATACAGGGTCCCGTTCAGCACCAAACATTTTGGCCAACATTTTAGCCAACCATTTTTGTCCTACATGGGTTAGAAGTTTTGAAATGGGCTGATTTTTGGTGAGGATGATCTCTACGTTGGTGATGATGATCTCTTCACCGTAGAGATCATCCTCACCAAAAATCAGCCAATTCCAAAACTTCTAACCCATGTTTTGAAAAATGTTTGGTGCCGAACATTTCCCATATATATATATATATACAAGCAATTGTATTGAAAGAAGAAAGGCAAGCCCATTACATAAATATGGCAATTGGGACCCTTTGATATTGCTATATATTGATAGGGAATTTTAGTAATAAATACAAGAAATTGGCAATATTAGGATTATCTCTTGTAAAATGCAAGATTAGGTCTACAATTTGATCGAAAGCCAACATTGTTTACTGATGATGAATTAACATCATTTTATTTTATTTTATTCAAAAATACCCTCCAAGAACTTGGATTATTAAAATTCCATTATACTTATTTAAAAAAAAAAAAAAATTAAAGAAATTCTAAGAGAATATAAGTTGTCCTATCAAATCTAGAGAAATCACATTTGTTTGTTTGAATCAAGCTCTTCTTCTTCATCGTCACTTAGAATTTTTTTAGTTAGATTGTATATGATCAAGTAAATTTTTAGTCTTTACTTATTTTTTGCTTGGAATCATCTTTTATCCGTTAGTCCTTCATCCATCATTTAACTCTTCTTCTTTGTATTTTCCCTATATTGATGATTCCCATAGTCATTTTTAAAGAATCATAGGAAATCAAGCTTAATTAAAAAATCTCATTTCGTGCAAAAGATAATGGTAAAAGCTTTTAGGTGAATTTTACACATATTTCCAACTCAAAATCTTCATTTCCTAACAATAAAAAAGAAAAAAAAATAGGATTTTTAGTTTTACAGGGATAGGATAAAGGGATAATAAAATTAATCTTAAATTCAGGGGTAGAGGGGAATAAATTTTATTTCATGCAAAAGATAACGGTCAAAGCTTTAGGGTGAATTTTACACATATTTCCAACTCAAAATCTTCATTTCCTAATAATAAAAAAGAAAAAAAAAATTAGGATTTTAGTTTTACAGAGTTAGGATTAAGGGATAATAACATTAATTTTAAATTCGTGGGCAGTGGGTAATACTAATTTTATATTTTTTGTTAGTGAAATTGTCGTATAACCAACTTTGTAAAATTTTAATCAGTGTTACAACCAAGCAAAATTGAAAATCATAATCTTTCCCCCCTATATTTTTGTTAAGAAATTAAGATTTGTGCTGGAAATATATGTAGAAACTCATCTAATAGCTTTTACCATTATCCATTGCATAGAATTAAAGTTATTAAGCTTGATTTTTTATTTTACTTTCTTATTTAAAGATACAAAATAGGCCATTGGTGGATAAAATGCCAAAAAAGTCAATAGGATGATCTCATTAATTCAAGAAGTCAAACTAATGAAAAAACCCTTGTGAAGGACTTATCCAAAAGAGTCGTGCTGGAGTAACATTGAAATTGACATTGTTCGGGACATTGACGTGCAGAGAATCATAATGCTTCTCACTCATATCTCGATGAAATGCAATGTCTAAAATGATGTCAATTTCAATGTTACTTCAGCATTTTCCTATTCAAAATATCAAAATTTTACTCTTTAGTTTATCGTTAATCAGCGACACTAACTTTTAGTCAAGGTATTAGCCTAATTTTTCATTTTCTGAGGGTAATTAAAACTCCCTATAGAAAATAATAATAAGTTAAAAATTAGTCGTTTAGATGTCAAGAACAAGATAGGAGGTTTCTAGGAGGTTGCAAATGAAGGATTTTATAAGAAATCTGAAAGCATAATTTTCATATTTCCAAAAAAATTAATTATGTTTTTATGAAAATTTCCGAATTAATTATGTAATGAACTTACTTATAAATTACATTTTTTATTGGATACAATTTGAATCGTTGATTTCATAATTGGAAGCAATCAATTAGGTTTAAGATAAAATCTAGAAATCAAATACATACCCAATAAAAATTAGAAATTTTTTTTTCTTTTTGATGGGTTGGCTTCATGGAGTTTTGAAAAATCCAAACATCTCAGAGATAGATATAAAGGTCGGAATTTATCGAACGAATCGTACTCCTTCGTATACATCAAAAGTCCATTGATGAGAAGGGACAAGAAAAACTTGAACCCAAGTCCTACAATGATGAATATAGGCACAATTGAAGTTCTTGGGGAGTTATACATTTGTATATTGATAAGACCATTCACTATTTCTTAAGGCTCAATTTCTTCCCCGGATGAACCATAAAGCCAAGAGAAACTATGAACCAGAATAAAAGAGTTTGGGGGTGATTTATTTGATGTTTGGGTAGGATGCATTCCAGCAGTTGCACATTTAATAATAGCAAATTCAACACTGGTTTTCAATCTCGGTTTCCCTTCTAGTCTCATTCACCAATGTTATGGGAAAAAATATTTTTTTTTCCAATCTTCCAAGAAGTAGAAGAAGAAGAGGGGATCTTAGCCATGACGTTCATCTCGTTCACGATACCAAAACTCAAGTCGGTGTCAGACAATTCTCAAAATCATGAATTGTAACATCTACTAATACTCAAATCATTATAATTTCTTTTATTCAACCTATGTATTAAACAACTTTATATTTGTACCGACACTTGAAATAAATTTATTTATTTTAAATACACTTGAGAAATTTTGAAATTTCAAATAGACTAATACAAGAATTTATTTAAATCACCACCAGTTATGGCAGAAATCAAGAAAAGGAGCCCCTCATCACCATCATTTTGTTGTTGGATTTGCAATTGCAAGCGACGACGACGACGACGGTGCTCCTTCACGATCTTTTGAGGCAAGACAGGCGTTCGACACAACGGACATGTGGCCCAATCATGCTTCAACCACCTGTCAACGCAATCTTTGTGAAACAAGTGATGGCATTGCAACTCCCTTATCTCTTCTCCTTCTTTAATTTTCGATAAACAAACAGCACATTCAATTAATTCTAGCTTTGATTTGATCTTATAATGCATTGTTGGGTGCTTTTCTTCGACCAAGTCTAGATATCTAACTGCGTTCTGATGCTTACGGTACCTCCACGTAATCAGGTTAGTGAAGGATCGGATTAAGCTGATAACCTCAACAAGTATTAGTGAGAAGAAGATGAGAACTGTTGTGCAGAGAATAGAGAAGAATTGTGAGAAAGAAACCATGTTTCTTGTAGAGAAGAATAATTGAAAACTGGATGTTAATGAGCTTATCTATAGTTATAGTATATTATATGATAAGAACAAATGTAACTGTTATTTGACTTTTTGAATAATTTTATCTACATCGACAAGGTATTGCGTGTCATAAGTTTTATAATTAGTCAATTTAGTGATACCGCACGAAAATTTTGAAACTTCTACTCCACTCTCGACCAATGAAAGATTGGATCAAGAAAAGATGTAGAGTCAGGCTATCCTGACTAGTTAAGTGAGATTAAAAATCTTTTGAAAAGTCGTGAGTTCACATTATAGCATCTAAAACATGGTAAAGGACAAAATTTTAATAATTTTAAAAAAATATTTTAAAACAAAGTTATTTTTCTATTTAATTTTAATTTTAAATTTTGAAGTTATGTAACCATCCATTTTCACATCTTAAATGAACTTCAATATATATATATATATATATATATAGGGGTCTCGTGTCGCATTCAACCATTTTCCCAACATGTTTTGTCTTATGTGGGTTAGGAATTTTGGAATAGGTTGATTTTTGGTGAGGATGATATCTATGGTGAGGAGATCATCATCACCAAAAATCAGTTCATTTCAAAACTTCTAAACCCATTTTATGAGTTGAAAAATTGTGGACCGTTCACTTTTTGTAAATCATTTGTGATGGGGTTAGAAATTTTGGAATGAATTGATTTTTGGTGAGGATGATCTCCTCACCAAAGAGATCATCCTCACACAAAATCAGTTCATTCCAAAAATTTTAATCCATATAGGACAAAACATGTTGGGCAAATGATTGAGTGTAGAACATTTTCATATATATATATGTATAGGGTCACATTCAAAGGCAAACTTTTTAGCAAATTTTTTGGTAAAATATTTTTCAAAACATGAGTTAGAAGTTTTGGAATGGGCTGATTTTTGATGAGGATGATCTCTACGGTGAGGAGATCATCATCACCAAAAATCAGTCCATTCCAAAACTTCTAACCCCATCAAAAACAGTTTACAAAAAATTGACGGTCCACGATTTTTCAACTTGTAAACATGGGTTAGAATTTTAGAATGGACTGATTTTTGGTGAGGATGATCTCCTCACCGTAGTGATCATCCTCACCAAAAATCAGCCCATTCCAAAACTTCTAACTCTTGTTTTGAAAAATGTTTTGCCAAAAAGTTAGCCATTGAACGCTACCCACATATATATATATATGGGTAGCGATCCATGGCCAACAGTTTGGCAAACATTTTGGCAAACACATTTTTCAAAACATGGGTTAGAGGTCTTGGAATGGGCTGATTTTTGGTGAGGATGATCTCTACGGTGAGGAGATCATCCTCACCAAAAATCAGCTCATTCCAAAACTTCTAACCTCATCAAAAATGGTTTACAAAAAATGGACGGTTCACGATTTTTCAACTTGTAAAATGGGGCTAGAAGTTTTGGAATGAGCTGATTTTTGGTGAGGATGATCTCCTCACCGTAGAGATCATCCTCACCAAAAATCAGCCCATTCCAAGATCTCTAACCCATGTTTTGAAAAAGTGTTTGCCAAAATGTTTGCCAAACTGTTGGCCACGGATAGGGACCCTATATATATATATATATTACTATGAATTTTTTCATGAACATCTAGAAGGCTGTGATTTTGAATTGCCAATAGGGTAATCTATGTGTGCCAATCACCTTTACTAAGATTGGAAATCTTACTAAATCGGTAAGGAAAGTGTTTTTTTCTCTGTCCTTATCTGACCAGGTCAGAAAGAGGAGAGACGCTAGACTATAAGAATTTTTATTAATTTTTTATAATGCTGGGAATTCCACATCCCTTTGGTTGACCCAAGGAAGTTTCCCCATCTTTTTCTCTTTCCTTTGGATGATGCTAATCTTATGCTTTTTACACCTTCCTTTCCTTTTCCTCTCCAATACTCTCTCTCTCTCTCTCTCTCTCTCTCTGGCTAAAATAAAAAAATAAAAATCTCATAAGTTAATTGAATTGTCCATCAACTTCATTTAAAAGAGTAAAGATGTACAACTAGAATCGGTTTCTAGATTATTTCGAATGGGAGATAAAGCAAATGGGTAGAATTTTTAAAAAATAGGTCCATTAACAAGCCCAAACCAATATAATTTATCATTAAGTATCCTCAAACTACGTAGAAAATTAGAAAATGGAAGGGGAAAAAAAAGAGACAGACATTCACTAATCATGGGGATGATTGAGAGTCATGCTTTCAGTTATTTTGAGCTAAGATGAACATTTGGATACAAACAATAATTAACAAAAGATGTTGAAACCTAAAAATGGTTGTTGGAAAAATAAGTTTAAAATATAATTTATCATTGGGTATCCTCAAATTACATAGAAAATTAGAAAATGGAAGGAAATAAAAAAAAGACAAACATTCACTAAACATAGGGATGATTGAGAGTCATGTCTTCAGTTATTTTGACCTAAGATGAACATTTGGATACAAAAAGGGATTAACAAAAGATGTTGAAACCCAAAATGGTTGTTCGAAAATTAAATTCTAAATCTGAAGAACTAGATAAAAAAAGAATTCAAGAAACATTAAACTTGGGGCACGAAATTGTTGTTCTTTCCTTGTTAAAGAACGACCTTAAATTTGCAATAGTGCTCTAACAAAATGTTTTCATGATACAATGAGCCAAATCTTTTTTACCACAATTCTCCATCTTACAAAGACATAAAATTGTGTAGGTAACTCAATCAAATTAGTAGCAAAAAGTAAAAGCATGAAAGGGGGTTAGAGAATTCTACATGTCAAAGAATCACTAGATTATATTATTTCATATATATATTTCCTCTTTTACAAATATAACTTGACTATATTTCTTATTTTACTCCGTTAACTTAATCTTATGGACCTTACTCCTTTGTCTCAATGTGTATGTTCTAGACCGTATTTTAATTTGAAATTATTAATAAAGGGTGAAGGGAGAGGAGAGAAAGATAACAAAGTTGAAAAGGATAAAGAGAAAAGGCAAAAAGTGAAGTGAGGATAGTGTGGACCTCCACTCCACTATAGCCGGAGGAGGGGATGTTTATTCGCAATAACTATAGTTAGAGTGGGACTCACAGTTGTGTTATATATATATATATATATATATGGGTGGCATTCAAAGGCTCTAAAGAGAGCCAAATATTGTGTTAAACATTTTTTCATTGTATGGGTTAAAGATTTCAGAATGAGCTGATTTTTTGTGAAGATGTTATCTATGATGAGGAGATCATTCTCACAAAAAATCAGCTCATTCCGAAACTGCTAACCCTATCAAAAGAGGTTTATAAAAATCAGATGGTCCACGATTCTTCAACTTGTAAATTAGGGGTAGAAAACTCAGAATAAGCTGAGTTTGGTGAGGACGATTTCTTCACCATAGAGATCATCCTCACAAAAAATCAACCCATTCCGAAACTTCTAACCCTTATTTTGAAAAATGTTTGACACAATGTTTGGCTCTTTTTAAGGCCTTCAAATGCTTCCTTATATATATTTATATGGAAGCGGTTCCCTGAACAAATGAGAAACCGATGATGAGAAACTATTGGATAATGAGCAATTGAACGGCCATATCAAGATTCATTGACCTGGGCCACGACTACTTCATCCTCAAATTGACTGATGGGGAGGATTACAAAAAAGCTCTTACTGGAGGACCTTGGATGATAGCAAACCATTATCTCACTGTTCGAAAGCGGCACCCTGATTTTAGGCCTTCCTTGGCAACGGTCAGGTGCTAGGCTCAACTCAACCCAAGTGCTCCTCCTATGGCATTCGTGACATAGCATATTGTTTGATCTTCGAGCAGGGGAGGATAAAATCTACTACACCCACTGTCCTTGATTGGTTATTAGTTACTAAGCTCTTGCTCGTCCATTTGGGCTCTACTGAATTATTTTTCAAAAAACTCCTTCTCTGGTTACTACTCTAATTCATTCCTCTCAGTAAGTGAAGTCAACATAGTTTCTTTTAATAAAATCTTACTTATAAAAAAAAAAAGAGTGACTAGAAACATGCTTTCTATTATTCTCGAAGACTTTAATCTTTCGTAAATAAATAAAAATCAACAGTTTTGAGTGTACTCAAATGTGATTGACTTCAATCAAACCTCTTTGACCAGCAATATGTTAATTTGAGTACGATCAAACCAGTTTGATCGATGATTTAATAATCATTTCATAGTCAAACTCCTTTGATCAGTACACATATAATGACAATCAAGCTCATCTGACTCAAGCAACATAGCGCTGCACCTACTACAATATGTACTTCTGAGTGATGAATCCTTAATTTCAATCATTTTGTTGGAGGTATTATTAAAACACTCTTTCTTTTCAAATCATTTTTAGTTAGTCTATAAAAGAAGACAAAGCACACCACCAATAATTTGAAAATATAGCGTATCTCAAATATTCACCGAAATTTAGAGTTGCCACGTGGTGTGAAAAGGGATGGTTCCTCCAAAATTATGAGGGGGCAAGCAACTTCAAAGTTTTGTCCCATGGCCAGTACAAGAGGTTGTTGAAATATTGAAATTTTTGTACACGGAACCTCATTGGATAGTTCCCGAGTTGGGCGTGGATAAGGTCATGGTGACAAAGTACAAAAGTCAACTTAAAAACAGGTGGTCATCCTTTAGCACAGCTCTACGGTACCATTGCTTGAAAAGTACAAATAACGATTGTATTATATATTATATTACCTCAAAAGTTAATTTATAAATAAACATTTGGTGGGTATTCAGTCAAGATTTCACCGACTCCTTGCTTAACAGCATACATCCATCAAAAGTCAACTCGAAAACTTCATGTGTTAATGTGGTGTGTATTCAGTCAAGATTTCACCTACTCCTTGCTTAATAGCTTACATCCCTCAAAAGTCAATTCCAAGACTTCATATATTAATGGGTCATCTTTTTTATTATTATTATTATTATTATTATTATTATTATTATAATAAAGAAGGATATCCGATTAATTTACGTGCACTAGACTAGTAACCCAGTCTTTGTTCACTACGTGCGACAATGCGTGGCCACCAAATTTTTTTTATGGGTAGTGAGATTCGAATTTGAGATCAAAGAAGGAGTAGACTCTTTGACTTTAAGTTGGTACCATTCAGCCACCCACTTGGTGGTTGTCTCTTTAATTTTGTGGGATGCATAAATAGAATATTTATAATGAATAATGATGATAATTTCAAGGTCAATTTATTTTAAAATTTGAATGTATTTTAATATTTTTTTCATAAAATTAAATATATTAAAATAAATTGACAATTTCTTAGAATGGTCTAAAACGTTATCTATGAAATTAAAATAGGAGTAAGTATATCAACTCTCTAAATATATAATTTATCAATCCTTATTTTATCCGAATTAGACTAATCCCATGTTGTTAATTGGACCAATTTGGGATCTAAATATTAAAATAGGAAGAAAACTTGGTTATTCAATCTGACTACGATTTATTGGTCAAAGAGACTCTCACCATCCAATAAGTTAACCATTTAGCTAATCAGACGAATCCAATCAAAAGAATCATCATTCTCCATAATTAGTCAAACAAACCTACTGAATGATCAATATCATTTAACGCGTTGCATTCCTCTCTCACGTGGAAACTTATGGGAAATGATAAGTCAATGGGAGTTTTGAGCCATCCTATTATTGTGATTTT
Source organism: Akebia trifoliata (assembly GCF_017979445.1). Classification (NCBI taxonomy): domain Eukaryota; kingdom Viridiplantae; phylum Streptophyta; class Magnoliopsida; order Ranunculales; family Lardizabalaceae; genus Akebia; species Akebia trifoliata. The sequence continues at coordinate 13,012,666 of NC_141376.1, read as the reverse complement.
CACAATGGTCGTACAAGAGGTGGTACGGTCCTACGTTGTATGTTTCGTTGACTCCAGTTTGGATTTACACTTTCTCATTTTAGAACGAATTTGAGTCATAGTGGTGTTCGGTGGAGATGATTCATTTATGAATATATTAAACTCAAGCATGCAAGCTGTAAGTACAATTATAATAATAAAAGAAATACTAAGAATTAGGTAAAACAATTATTGATTTGCTTTACATGTATTAGAGTTTGAATGTGCTTATGGCATGGACATTCTCTTGGAGGGTTAAAAAGGTATAGTACGAGCATCCTCTATGGGATTAAAGGGGTAAAAGTGAAGAAAAAAAATAAAGTTGAAGATGTATTATTAAAAAGAAATTGAGATCAAAGAGATAGAAGATGAAAAATAATAAAATGGGTTAAATGGGTAAAAAAAGAAATATGATAAAATTAGAGGGAATAAAAGGTAAAGAAATTAAAATAGGACCTACAAAATTGTAGTTAATAGGATATTTATCTCATACAAAATTATAACAAATGAGAGGTTTATCTCTCATACAACTATAACAAGTGTGGCCCTTACCGTTGTGTTTTAATATATCTAAGTGGTTAAGGACAAAAATTATTGGAAAAGAGGAAAAATAATAAAGTTAGAGGGGGTAATACTAAAAAATGGGAGAAAAAGAAAGGCAATAAATTTAAAAGTATTATCAGAAAGGGGGAAGAAGAAAAAAATACAATAAATAAAAAAATTCTCGAGATACAAACTTTATATATATGAACTAGAATTTTCTCATGTCTATGGCACAAGCATTCTATTGGGGTTAATGGGTAAAAGAGGAAAGACGATAAATTTGGAGGGATTATTGAAAAATAGGAGTAGAGGAAAATGAATATATGAAATTGAAGGGCCATCCATCTAAAATGAGTAGAAGAGGAAAAAAACAATAAAATTAACTTATTCTTGGAAGGTAGGAGAAGAGAAAAGATAACAAAATTATCTTCGAGATACTTTCTTTATGTGAGGTAAAGATTAAGACAAAGGGAAGGGACAACCTTTGTGTTTTATTGTATAGTAGAGTTTGCCTATGCTTAGCTGCACGAGCATCCTCTTTGAGTTAATAGAATAGAAGATGAAAGGCAATAAAATTGGAATGATATTACTAGAAAATGATAGTGGAGGAAAGTTAATAAAATTGGAAGAATATTTTTGAAAGGGAGGTAAAAGATGAAAGATAATAGTTAGAAGGATGTTTTTGAAAATGAAGAGAAGAAGAAAGACAATAAAGTTAAAAGTTTTTTTTGAGATTTATAACAAGATTAAATCCTAATCACTCTTTATTATGTGGGGATAAAGGGAGTGGGATCCACCATTGTGTTTTGTCATATACTAGAGTTTGCTTATGCTTACAACACAATCATTATCTTGGGGTTTGTTCGAGCTATAAATGATGATAAAAGAAAAAACAAAAGAAAACCTTGGCAAGCAAGAGTCGAACCACAGAGACAACATTAATCCAAAGTAATTTTTTTTACTTCAATCCAATTCAATTTTAACAAGTGATTTAAAAACAGTTTGCAAGAAATGATTTATCTAAAATAAACTACTAAAATAAAAGAAACTTAAAAATATGAAAGAAAAGTGTAGATCAATTGGATCCACCTTCATAAGCTTTATCAGTGAATTCTTGTTTTCTACTTATCTCGATCCACTAAACAAAACTAATGTTTGTGGATCGAAAAATCAAGTAATTGTAATATAAACAAAATCAAAAGTATGAAATAGTTTAGACCGAGATGATTAGATAAACATTAACTATTCTCTATAAAGCATTGTTCTTCTTGAACTTATCAAAAAAATATACCATCAAAACTTTGAAAACAATTAACATTTAACATAATAATAAATACCTACGCTATTACAATAAAATTATTAAATCATTACAAGAACAGTAAAACATTAATAAATCTTGCTCAGGTTTCCTCAACCGATCTATCAAAGATTTAACCAATAATCATCGCAAGAACAATAAAACAAAAATAAAATAAAGAAAAGATGGAGAGAAGAAAGATGAAAGAAATAAGTTATCTCTATTGCTTGACTTCAAACTGGCAGAGCCTCCTTACAACTTTCATAAAACTTAGAAAAGAAAGAAAATAAACACTAAACCAATTCTCTAAAATCCAACCTTCTCAATTCTTGGCCTGGTCTTCTATTTATAGAGAGATCAAATTAGGATTTTCTTATAAAAATTAGGATTTTGGAGACATTCTATGTTTATAAAAAATACTAAAAATAATTTATTGCGAATGATATCCAGTCGCCAAGTTTTAATGCGAAATTCAAGGCTTGACCTTCTTAATTAATCGCGTCGCCGTCGTTTACCCTGGCACCGCATTAAAGTTTTGGTCAATTGACTTGATTTTTGGTTCGTAGTATTCTTTTGGATCCTGGATCACAGTGGTAACTTTAGATTTTCTTGATTCGTTTTGAAACCTCACGAATAATTTCTATTACACGTAAATAACAGTAATTAGTTCTGAATTACATAATTAAATGAAAAATACGAATTATTATGGACTAACAATGAACTATATACAATTAGAGGGTTTAATATATAATTTACTAATAAAGTCTATGTAATTAAGGCTCCAGAAACGACTTTCTAGACTCTGATCAGGGTTAAAGGGGTAAAAGATAATAAATAATAAAGTTGTAAGAGTATTATTGAAAAATGTGTAGAAAGTTCACAACGTGAAACAAACCTATATTTGATAGCTCTTAGCCGTCAAATTGGAGAACATAAAAAATTTCAACGGCCATGAGCCATCGAAATTTGGTTTCTAAAGTTTTTGGACTTTGGCCTGTCGAATTTTCTCGTCAAATTTTTTAGTTTTCACATAATGGGTAAAGGCAATAAAGTTAGAAGATTAGAGAAAATATAATAAAGTTGGAAGGGTATTTTTGAAAATGGAGAGAAAATAATAAAGTTAAAAGTTTTCTTAGAAATTTTTTGTAAGATTAAATCTCAACCCTAAGACAAAGGGCTGGATAACCATAGTATTATATTATATATAGGGTCTCATTCGACAATCAATGGTAAGAGTCAAAATTTGTCTTATATGGGTTAAATTTTTTGTATTGGACTAATTTTTTTGGGGATGATCTTTATGGTGAGGAGATCCTCCTCACAAAAATCAGTCCAATCCGAAATTTCTAACGAATCAAAAGTTGTTTACAAGTTGACGAATTATGGACTGTTAACTTATAAATCAATTTCGATGGGTTAGACATTTCAGAATAGCTTGATTTTTGTGAGGATGATTTCCTTACCATTGAGACCATCTTCACAAAAAATTAGTCAAATCCAAAACTTTTAACCCATATAAGACAAATTTTGACTCATTAATGATAATTGTCAAACCTGACCTAATATATATAACACAATTGTAGGTTCCATTCAACTATAATTTTGTGTGAGATAAACGCCCCACTCCAGCAAGAGTGGAGTAGGGTCTACACTACCCACTTTATTGTCTTTCCTCTTCACCCTTTCAATTTTATTATCTTTCTTATTTTTTTCTCTACCCCTTTTCAACAATATCCCTCCAATTTTACTATATTTACTTCTTTTTTTCTCATTAACCCATTTTATTATCTCTTTTTTTCTCCCCTTTTCTAAATAATATCACTTTAGTTTTATTATTTTTTCTCTTTCATCCCTTAATTATTAAGATTTTTAATTATACCAATCTAACTTTATTATTTTTTTCACTTTTACTCCCTTAACTTTAAAGAGCATGCTCGTGTCGTAAGCATGGGCGAACTCTTGTTTATATAATAAAATACAATAGTGGGCCATACTCCTTTATCTCAAGATGAATATCCCATAAATAATATATCTTGAGAACGGTTATCATTCCTTTTTTGTTTTCTTCTTCTCCTTTTTAAGGATACCTCTAACTTTATTATTATTTTCTCTTCTATACCTTTCTAAATTACCCTACAACTTTATTGTCTTTCCTCTTTTACCCCATTAACTCAATTTTATTAGGGATTTGCAATTATGCATCCCGAGGAAATATATGGTTCTATGCACATGCCATGTTAGGAGATTATGGAGGAGTATGTTAGAGGGGGGAGTCAAATTATCATGACTCTTGAGTTAAATATCATTGAAAGAAGCAACGAGAAAATGACGTAGGTTAATATCAAAAGAGTACGTTTAGCCTTACTGACTTAGTAAGATTTCAAATCTTACTAAATGTCATTGAGCTTACCTTATGGGATCTGAAAACATGATCCAATGCCACAAGAATGTATAGAACAAAATTCTATGAACTTTCAAAAAACCAAACTTAAAAGAATACTTTTCACCCTTAAATTTAAATTTTAAATTTGGGACTCAATAGTCGTCCATTTTAAGTCCTTTGATCAAGCTCAAAATGTTATTTTTTTGAATTTTTAAAATTGATTCTTTTTTCATAAAATCTAGAAGATTGTGTTGTTGGATTGCCAATTTGATAAACCATTTGAGATCTACGAGCCTTAGTAAGATTTGATATCTTATTAAGTTAGTAAGGGAAGTGTTTGTTAGAGGTTCATTTGGATGTTATAATTAAATTATGAGTCATGATGAACGCAGGCGGTCTTTTTACACAGCTGATGTGGTAAGGGTCCACAATCATAAATCATTTCATTGGGATACACAAGAAAAAGGTGTGTGGTTTTGTGCCTTTGCCACATCACCCACTTACATTGATGATTATTCTTAAATTAGTTATGATCGAGATACCTGTTTCCGTAAAGAGTTGTACTGGAATAACATTGAAATTGACGTTATGGGTGACATTTCTTACATGTGTATCGGAATCATAAATGCTTTTTTACACGTATCTCCATGAAAAGTATATATGGTTTGATACACATTCACATCAGAAATGTTATCATGACGTCAATTTCAATGTTACTTGAACATTTTCCTTCAGTAAAAGCCGAATCTGGTAAGTAAATTATTTAATAGTGCAACGAATAATGATGAATGCATGCCGTTTTGGTACACGGTTGGATACATAAATGGCGTGGTAAGATTACAAAACCGAACATTTTTTTCTTGTCTATCTCAATGAAAAAGATCTATGGTTCTGTGTCCTTACCATGTCATCGGCATATCCTAATCACATGCAGTTATCATGACTCATAGCGAAATTGATCCGAAAAGCTCCTCTTCAACCTCCCTCAGCCCATAATCCTTAATTTTTCTACCACTCAAAGACTAGTCATCTTCAACCTCTTGATTATTTTTTTTTACTCTCATCTTCTTCAGTCTTATGATTCTACCTCCACCCTTCATACCTCAAAAGCAAGATAGAATTTAGAAAAATATTCAGTTAGTGAAATTTTAGATGAAAAAATCAAGGGTTTTAATTCTATGATATATTGACGAAGTTGAATATATTATAAATAGTTTATCTTTGAGATTGACAACATGAATATGACCTATTTTATATAAAAATAAAAATAATAAATAAATAAATAAAATTTTAACTAGAAATTAAAAATAAGGGTATTTAGGTCATTTTATTTTAATCTCCTGTACACTTGTCCATGTAAGGAATGTCATCAGAGAATAACCCATTTGGAATATTAAATAAGAAAAAATTGGAGAGTGGTAGCATATTATGGAGATTTTAGTTTGGATGGATTAGTTTAATAATTAGGAAATTGGAAGGAAGCTCACTATATTCCAAATGGGTATCTTATACAATATACCAAGTTGGCTAAATGTTAGAAAAGTTGAAATTCTGCCAGTAATTTCTATCCATTGGATACAAGTATTTTTTTGGCCGCTTTTAATTATATATATTGTTTAAAAGATAATACTGATGGGTATTATAAAAATATTGGGACTCTATATTTGTTTAGTTAGAGTTTGATTGGTGTTAGCCTGAATTTTTATAGTCTGATGAGATAAATTTAAAATTATCTAATGATAAGCTTGGGCCCAACCTATTTGATACCCCTACTCTGCATCATCTGAGATCAACTTACCAGCCATGCTCCGAAATAAAAATAGGCCAGTTTCCGATGAAACCTAGATATCTATATGATGATCGGGTTCGACGCTCACATAGATGGCCCATCTTTGATTGATTAATGAATATTTTTTTATATTTTTTGACAACGCAGATATGCCAAACACGTTGAAATGCTACTAATCCTTATTATTGCATGGCCCAATCCCATAGAAGTTGAGAAATTAATTTCCCAAAACACGATCAACTATTGACAAAATTCCCATTCCGACTAATTGTTTCATTTTCATTCCCAAAATAAAAGGGGGAAGATTGCTTGTTTTTCAAAGTGGCGATTGCCCTAGTTTAAAGTAGTGATCGCTGATTTTTTTTTTTTTTTTTAATTGATAATAATCTCACTGATTGTAAAAGAGGTGATCTCGTGGGTTCGCAGTGATCTGGCTACTTTAAACTAACGAGGTTGTCACTTTGAAAAACATGCAATGTGAATTTTCAAGTTTTGGGAATTAAAATGAATAATGAGCCGAAATCGAAATTTCTTCATATTCAACACACAGTATGGTAACGTATCAACGGAAGTTTCCCAACGCACAACATGATAATTCACGGGGTCATCTAGTACCGAATGCCCGACAATAGGGAGCAAACCCCTTGATGATACAGTTTTTTTATTTATTGGAAGGATAGATTGCAAACATGTAATAATCTATATTCATCCTCCTCAAATCATTATAATTACTTTTACTTAACATATATATACTAAATACAATTACATTAAAAAACACTATGGAAACTTTCAAATTCCAAATAGACTAACACAAGAATCTATGTAAATTACCATCATCAACAGCAGATAAGAAGAAAATCAGCTGCTCATCATTTCCATCATTTTGTGGCTGGATTTGCAAGTAGCGATTATGACGACGACGGTGCTCCATCATGATCTTTTCCGGTAAGACAGACATCCGGCACAATGGACACTTGGCCCAATCGTTCTTTATCCAACTATCGACACAATCTTTGTGAAACAAGTGTTGGCATTGCAACTCCCTGATCTCTTCCCCTTCTTCAATATTTGATAAGCAAACGGCGCATTCGATTAATTCCAGCTTTGATTCGATCTTATAATGGATTGTTGGGTGCTTTGCTTCAACCAAGTCTAGATATGTACCTGCGATCGGATGCTTACGATACCTCCACGCAATCCTCTTGAAGAATCGGACTAAGCTGACTACATCATGAAGAAATAGAGAGAAGAGGAGGATAATTATTGTGTAGATACTAGAGAAGAATTGTGACAAGGAAGCCATGTTTCTTGAAAACAAGCACAAACTGGAGAAGTGGACGGCGAGGACGATATATATATAGAGAGAGGTATATGAGGGGGATTGTTTGACTCTTATGAAAAGAAACTCATAAACAAATACACAATCTTGGCCATCGAATTCCAAATATTCAATAGTCCGATTTCATGTTTTAACGATTGGATTCCGTGTTTCTTTTTCATGATTATAAAATATAAATCACACCCATAAAAGTTGGAAACTTGGTTAATCCACTATGAATAAATGCAAAATTAGGTCTTCGTCCCTGGAATTAAAGTCAAGACCATTAATTTGGAGCCTGGAATAAAAGTCAAGGTCATGGATTCAGAAAATATCTTAGATACCCAATCTTGCTTTCTCAATCTTCTCTCATTGCGTCTTAGTCACAACATTCTTTGAATTCATAAAATTCTCTAAATTAGAGATTAGACATGATTAAATCAACGAGTTGACGAATTAACAGACGATTCTTCAATTAACATGAAAAATGGTAACATATTCTTCAATTAAACATGAAAAATGGTAACATTTTTACTCTTCATCTTCAATTGTTTGTTTTTTGTTTTTTTATAATCAGGTATCCTTATAGACAGCGGACCGGGCCCGTCTATGGGCTTTGCCCAATCCATAGACCATGGCCTTGTCCAAGGACTAGTCCCGGGCCACGTGCAACACCCACACATCATACACACCAAGTAAGTGAGGGTGCACACTCGCGAGTGGCCCTGGACGAATTAATCCTCATACAGGCTTCACCTTCAATTGTTTTTCAAACAATAAGAAGAAGATATGATTTTTAGAAAACTTGAAGATGATGTGCATAAGTATGAAACTCAAAAACATATTTTGTGTAATCTCCAAAATTTTGTTAGACTTTTTGGCGAAACTTCTCCCAATTTATCTGAATTAATTAAATTGATCCACCGCTGAACATTTATCAAGTCTGAACTTAGTTACTATGCCTAGGTGTGTCAAAGACTTAATCTGCATTTATGAAAGGTGATTTCCATAGTGTGTGTTTGGTAACACTTCTAAAGTCTGAAGGGAGGTGGTTCACCTTTAAAATTCAGACTTCAGAAGTTTTATTGCAGTTTGTTTTACTTTAGAATTCAGAATTAAAAATCAAAATTTAGAAGTTTTGGTTAAGCGATGTGGGGATGTTGGATGAAACTTCTGAATTCTGAATTTATTTTTTATTCCTAAAATACCCTCTTCAAAACACTGATTTATATCACTTATCTCTTCTTTGTACAAATCCTAAAATCTTTATTTTTAACTTTTCTACCACTCATTTCTCTTTTACATTTTCATCTTCTACAATAGTATTGCCAAGATTTCTCTCCTTTCTCTCGTTATGTGTTCGAAAATCTTATATTTTTCACTCTAATACAGTAAAATCTCTCTCTATCTTTGATCTACCACTTTCATCCATTAATGGACATCTCTTTTTATTCTAACATCATATGTTTCATATATGTAATTTAAAAATCTTTAAAGTTTTTTGAGTGTATTGGGTTTATGTTTTGCTGATTTGGGTGTTTCAAGAAAAAATGATTGAGATTATTAAGGTAGTCATCTTGGTCTTGAACGATTTTTAAAACCATAGGATATTAGTGTCTATTCTAGGAATAACTCAGAATTATTTATTCCATAGATGAGGAAGAGGTGATTAGATAGTTCACATCTCAATCCACTTGGATAGTGTTTGCACATTAAAAATTATTTTTGAATGTCGTCTATATTTTTTACTATAGACAAAAAAATGATTAGGTAGAATAATTAGGATATGACAGATTTTATCTTTTTTAATGAAATTTTTTCAAGGAGTTTAGAAGTTATTTTTTGATAATTTTGAGGGAGGTGGTTAAATGTGTAGCATTTTAAGTATTTAGTTATTTGAGTATTTTTGTGTGTTTGAATCCTATTTGTTCATTTCAACTTTTTTTCTTTATTGCTTCAATGAAAATTTCCCATACAAAAATCTAATAAACTCTGAGCTGTTAGAAGATCCACCATGATATAATGAAATATTCTCATCGCAAGCACCAGTTGACATGATCATTTTACGTGATCAGATTACAAGTCAACTGGAAAAATGCATGATTTTTTATTATTTGAGTATTACCTTGTTGGAATATAATTTCTTAAATATGAATTCAATTTAAAAACAATACTTTTAGGGTGTTTGATTTATTAGAAATCGAAATTAAATGTATGGATAATTTCATTATGCATAACATGTTATATTTTTTAGTTAATAATTTATTAAAATTACAAAAGGGTAATATTGTCAAAATGACCATTATGTTTTAAAATTCTGCTCGTAATTAGAAAATTTTAAAAATGATAAACAAACAACTTTTCCAAAACTAGATTTCAAATTTAAAAAGATAGAAATTAGACTTCAAACTTCATAAATGCTACCAAATATACCTTTAGTTTTAGACATATTGATAGAGGGACTACAAAGAGCGATTCGATTGTGTTGGAATATTCCAGGTCTATAAAGGGTATGTATAAGGTCGATGGGTAATTGATAGAATCAAGGTTTATAAATAGCAATTTCCAAAGGTAAGGGGTTCCTTATGGAAGGTTCTACTAATGGTTGACATTTTCCTTTTTCTTGATATCCTCTCATGGTATTTTCTATTGTAATTGATCATATCTTATTGTAATTGATTCTTCTGAGATCTTCCATTTGCTCTATTTATATGATTGATTTGGGAGAAACATAGTATAATAAAAAACTCATCATCCTTTTTGTGGACGTAGGTCACAATGACCGAACCACATTAAATTTTTGTTTTCTTTTATATGTTCTTTTCATTTGCTCATCACAATGGGACTTCAAATCTCTATATTTAGAGATGGAACGCTCAAAACCAAACTCCAATCAGGCTTCAAAATGAAGATTTCATTTACGTATCATTGTTCACGTCTTCATATATAGAGTTAAGAGAGAATTTTATTATTGTTTATCTTTTAAAAATACTTATTATATCCCCTTTTTTGGACGGCAATTCGGGGATATTTACTGACTTTACAAAGTTGTTTACCTAACAAAGATCTTCTGGATTGATCGTACTATTTTGCAGAGATTTCCTCCAAGATCTCTGGGATTGATGTGCACGTATTAGACTTACAATTATTTTATGACCTGATCTGCACTACTTAGTTGGCCTGATTTCATTTAATACTGTGCTTACCCTTCCAGTCAGGCTAGGGAGGTCTCTACTTTGACCTGCTCTGCTCGAATGGCAACGCTCGTATGCTGACCTACGTTTGATATCACTTAATCGATTTGAACATGTGTACGACTTAAATTGCTGCGCAATTATTTTCCTATACAATGGCCAATCAAGAGAAAATATTTTCTCTTGTGGGCCACAATTTTATTTAAAAAAAGAGAGTCCAATTTTCAAAAAATCAATTCACGTGTCATGTGCCAACAAAAACGTGTGGCCAAAGACTTCTACCCAATCCAATCTCTTATGCCATGCATTGAAAAAATGGTAGGCTTTGTTGGTCTCATACTCTTAAAGCAAGTGTATTTCAAAATCCAACTCTAACACAACTTAGCTTTTTCTTAATTGTGGTCCCAATTTCAACTCCAACTTCAACACCAAGCATCCATTATTTATTCATAATAGAGTTCTAGTTGTAAAATAAGTCAAGTTCTAGTTCTAGGACACCTCCTCTGGGGATCAAAGGGTTCTAACTTCTAATGTAAATAAGTACATACAAGGTTAAATTGAAGTCACAGTCAACTTTTATGTACTATGGTATTAGGAACCCATTGAATTACTCTAAAATCTAACAAGCCAATCGGGTTGGATTCTCATGGGATTTAGTCACGAAACTTTTGAGAGGTGCCGCTGTGAGTCAACTCGGAAATTCAAATGATTCAACTCAAAAATTCAGCCAAGTTTTTTGATAAGTTTTTCTGCTCAGAAATCTATCATCTTCAAGCAATTCTTTAAGCTGGGTTGCCATTTCTTGAAGAAAACCTTGATTTCACTGCCCAAAATTCTTTAATCTTCAAACACTCTATCACCATAATTTCTTGAAGGAAACCTTTAATTGATTTCGCTACTCATTGTCATCGCCCTTACTTTGTTTATATTATCGGAGTGTATGTTGAAGGCCGTAATATGCTGCTTGAGATGTGGAACTTTAAATCATGTGCGTGACCTTAATTTTGGGTAGAGTTAAAAGGGTTCTGATAAAATGACTTGCCAGGTGGCATACTCAATCGACTCACTGACGAGGACAAGTATGGAACCCGTACATCTTTTCACCTCGGGATACACAGCTCCCTTGAGACACTTTTTTATGGGGAAGTGCATTGGTGTACACCGAGTCATACAAATCTATGGTTCCAAACTTGTTACGTCAGTGAGTCGATAGAGTGTGCCGCATGGCGAGTCATTTTTTCACGACTCGAGTTAAAATTCCCTTTTGATTGGTTCCATGACTAAAAAGATTTCATATGAAATCTTTGCTTCGTTGAAGTTGAGAAGTTATGGGATCGAATTGCGTACTTCTGACGCGTACTGTACACCCAATGTTGAGTTAAAGTAGTCCGGCTCAAAGACATCTTTAATGGGCTTTGGTTCTTTTCAAGCCTTGTCCCGTTTCCATGTGCTACTTCAGCCCATATGACCCTCACAAGCAACCAAAGATAAGATGCCTAGAGCTACCCATGAGAAAGAAGTAAGAAAAACTAAAAGAAGTATTATTGAATGAGTGGACTTCTAAAATCGAAAGCCAATACATAGGCCACATAGGATTGTTTTGATGGAGTTAAATGAGAAATATCGTGATCAAACCATTTTCATGACGCATCACCATCAATATTGGTTTGATTTCTATCATCGACTTCCTCATAGCCAGTGTTCATCAGATCCTCACAGTTAGCCAAGTAAATCCTGCCAAAAACGCAAAAGAGATAGAGGAATTCATCTCTATATTCAACCTGGGTTGAAAGGGGAAGCTAAATCAGGGATGTTTATCTTCATTAAAGCATCACCTTTCTATCAGCATTGTCAAGGATTCATTATCTTCAACTATGCTTATGACAACTCGTCCTTGAGGGGGAATTTGTAGGCATGAAAATTTTAAAAATGCCTTTACAAATCAAAATAAAGCTATAAGTGAGTTCAGAAATTCAAATTGGGCCTTATTGAATGGAAAGAAGGCCTTTTTAAGTCTTGAATTTGGGTTTTCGTAGATAAAATCCATGATCCAAATGATACCAAGTAATTCACATTAAATATTGGGCCTTAAAATCAAATAAATGAGTTTGACCCACTAAGAATTGATAGTGTTCTAAAAATTAGAATTTGACGAACTTAACCTTTAATTAAACCAACTAATCAAAGCTTATCAAGTTAAGGGCATACTTGGAAAGTTAAATATATTTAAATCTATAAATACCAAAGCCTTCTTTATTTGGGAGCATCTCTGAATAATTTTCCCTTTAAAGATAAAAATTCTCTCTTTAAAGAAAAAGATCTCAAACCCCCCTATAGAGATGAAGTAAGATTATTCAAGCGAGACTTGAATCTAGATATAAGAAAAGATCAATCATAAAAGCCATTTTCTGAAATCCAAGAAATCCTTCTCTGTTGATTAACTGTGAAATCTGGAGATAAGAACATCTACAGCAAGCCTTTAAAGAAAATCAATCCTTAAAGCCCTTCTCCAGAAATCAAATAATTCTTCTCAATTGATCAAGCATGATGTTCAAAGAGAAAAAACTCTAGAAAATCTTTAAAGAAGATCAAGTATTAAGACAACATCTACGAATCAAGAACCACATTCTCAATTGATAAATCGTAAAGCCCAAAGAGAAGAAATTTATACAAAGTCACTACGAAAGATCAACCAGTTTAAGCAATCGTCCACAAGTCCAAAGATCCTTCTCAACCAATCAAGTGCGAAGTCCGGAGAGGAGAAAGCTACACACACTATTTTGGTTGTACTTGACTATTAACTAGAGGATAATACTGAGATCTGTATCTTTATTTTTTAGAAATCAATTAAATCAATTGCGATCTTGTTTCATGTATCTTGATATAAATTTGAGAAATTTATTGTTGATAGGGGTATTTGCTAAGTAATTTATAAATACCCTAGGAGAATCATTCATCTAATCTTAGCGTGGTTTCTTTTGCTTACAAGAAATCATGCTATTTTTGAAGTTGTTATATGATCTATAGAACAAGTGATCAAAAATATTTTTGATCTCTTCGAAGAGGTAACTCACATGAATCCCATTGTGGTTGGAAACTGGCACAAAATTCTTCAAATCAAGTGGTAAAATCAATCAAGAGCTATTCCAAATTAAATCTGGATGGATATTGTTTATCAAATTTAGTTGGCGCTGGGGCAGGGTGCATTATCATGGCAACTTTATCAAAGTTTGCAGTATATTTACTGGTCCCTGTGCTAATGAGCTTTGGGCTTTATACGAAGGTCTGAAGATTATTCGAAGCAATCAAATTGAAGCAGATTCGATATTCCTTATGCATGCTTTAAAATAAATGAGGATACCTTGGAATCTTGAAGATCTCTTTTTCAAAATAAGGACCATTTTAAGGGAGTTCAATTGGGAACCATTTTTGCCCTTTTTTAATACAATTTGGCTTGCTTAGAATTTTTTTTATAATGTATATTGAGTTGTAGGTGAGCTGCAAGTAGTCACTCCCATTTTTATTTGTCAACCACATAAAATCAATCTCTATCCTACATTTCAACCTATTAAAAACAATGCCTTCAGTATAAGATAAAAGACTTTTTTTGGTTTTGTTTTTGACTTCACAACAATGCCTATTTCAAGAGGTGGAAAAGTGATTGGATAGTTTCAAGGTTAGGTTGGATAAGCTCTTTACCAAAAGTCAACTAATAAACTTATGGTCATTATTCTTTAAGTCAGACTATTTGCACCCACCATTTGTACTCACTGCACCTACTATATCACATTTTTGGTTGGATTCTAAAGAAAGAGATTCTATTGACACACACACTTGACATCTGATCTTCATCTTCTTGATATGGTTGTTGGGTAACTTATAAAAGGAACCAATGCACTCTCCATCCCCTCTCAATTACAATTTTGAATTGAATCCAAAATATGTCTCCAACGCAGCATTCATTTAGGACTTCATTCCCATCAACTACTATTTTGAAGAGTGATTTTGAAATGTATTGAGTCTCTAATGCACTATCCATCTCCATCTTTATAACCATTTTTTTTGGAATGCAAACCCCTTAGATATCCCAAATGAGTATCCATAAACACATGACTATCCATTATGAATGGTTTTTTTGGATATTCCCCTTGGAGTTGTCCTAAGTTGGTGGCTAAATGTTAGAAAAGTTGAAATCTTTCCCATGATTTCTAACCATTGGATTCAAACATTTTTTTCCTATCATTTTAACAATTTCTGAAAACTCAACAATTCCAGCTAATTATTTGTACGTGGAGTCATCAATGTTGGGTCACTCGATTCGCAAGAGTGGAAAAAAGAAGGGTCAATACAGAGGCATAACCTAAAAGGGAAGGTCATTTGGATATGTGCACCCCATTGGAAATTTTTTGCATTTGTCCTTCTTGCTCTAAAGTGGAAATAATTTATAAACCACCATTTTAAAATCAAAACACCTCTAACAATGAAATCTCATTTAATTTGAATGAACTACAAAACCAAATAGACATAATAATTTGATTCCCAGGTGTCGTCAAGCCTTAGCCTTTGTTATTAAGTGCTTTCCCTCTATATCGATGGATTTAACATCCAAAGAGGATTTACCATAGCTGGATATATACCATTGGTTATTATGCAAAAGTTCCAACATCAATGAAAATGCTTCATTTTTTAGGGCGATTTGAGTTATTGATTTACATAATATGATATGCCCAATTAAGTTTAGAACCTCGATATTCAGTATGAGCAGTCTTTCCTCAGGGCCACCCGCAAGGGCACATCCTCACTTACGCAGCACATGTGTCGTGCGGGCATTGCACGTGACTGGGGGAAGGACCCATATGCCTTGGCTCCGGCTCTTATGGTCCCCTTAGTTGGACATAAGTTCAGACACCCATCATAAAAAAAAAAAAATAAAAAAAAAATTTAGAACCTAAAAATAAATATAATGATCCGGTTGGATGGTCTCTGTTAACATCGGATTCTTATATTAATTATAATTAAAGGGAAGATAACAATGATGCACCCATCTACAGAAATTCCTCTTCAATTATTATAATTATAATTTAATTAAATATATTAAATAAAATTATACTTTAAAAGACCAGTGAAATTCTTAAAATTTCAAATAGACTAATACAATAATTAATGTAAACAATTACCATTAAATATAGAAAACAAGAAAAACAGATCCCCATCATCATTATTTTGTTGTTCGGTTTGCTCGAGATTGATCTTTTCAGGTAAGACCAACATCTGACACAATGGACATGTAGCCCAATCACGCTCTATCCAACTGTCGACACAATTTTTTTGAAACAAGTGACCACATTGCAGCTCTCTGATCCCTTCTCCTACTTCGATTGTTGATATACAAACAACACATTCAATTAATCCTGGATTTTATTTGATCTTGTAATGGATTGCTGGGTGTTTTGCTTCAACCAAGTCTAAATATGTACCGTGATCGGACACTTACGAGACCTCCTTGCAATCTTATTGAAGGATTGGATTAAGCCGAATGCTTAATGAAAGAATAGAGAGAAAAGGACAATAGTTATTGTGTAGATAATGGAGAAGAATTGTGACAAAAAAGCCATGATTTTTGCATACTAGCACAATGGATAAGTGGATGTCGAGGATCATGTATAAATATATGGAAATGTTCAGCACCCAACATTCTGCCCAACATGTTTTGTCCTAAAGGGGTTAGAAGTTTTGGAATGGGCTGATTTTTGGTGAAGATGATCTATATGGTGAGAAGATCATCCTTACCAAAAATCAGCCCATTCCAAAACTTCTAACCTGATGTTTATAAGTTGAAAAATCATTGTAGACACCCAAATTTGACCGGGCTCTCGATGCAAAATTCCCCAAAAATTAAAAAAAATTGGAATGGGCTCCTAAGTCCAAACCTACAAAAATCAAATTAATTCTGTCATTATTTTTCAAGAAACGGCTCAAGGCTACTCACGTGGCCCATGGATCTAAACATCTCATCACCCTCCTACATTCTTAAACTCAACCCAATACAAACCCAAACCTATCCTTATTCTACCCATTACCCAAGTCCATTCAATTCAACCCATTCAACCTAAATCCATTCTTATTCTACCCATTCAACTCAACCCAAATCTATTATTATTCAACCCAACATATTACCCAAGTCCAATTCTCTACCCAAGCCCAACATCACAACCAATCACCTAACATCATCAAGGTATGACACATGTCATCACCCCCTCTCACCTCCCTTATCAAACCACCAACTCCCATCACATTTTTCTAAACAATTAACTATCACATTACTTCTCTTTAAATATCATCTACCTACACCTCCAACCTACACGTTTCCCCTAACCTATTCTATCCATTCTTTCAAATCAAATACTTACAACCTACACCTCCTCCTAACCTACTACCATCACTCCCTACTACCCAACCATCACCCTCTCCTAATCTACCCTCATCATTCCTTACAAAATCCATCTCTACAACCTAAATCTACACCCATCCTCTTAAATCAAACACTTATCCTTTCCCATCAACTCCTCTCAACCCTTCATTTCTACCCACTTTGACATATGGCATCATCTCCCTCACCCTCCCAAAATATCATCAACCACCTACTTAAATCCTTCATTCTCTTAAACCAAACACCACTTAATCACAACCACCATCTTAAATACCCATCATTTCACCTCACCAAACACTCTACTCAAATGGATTGGGTAGGATCTAAACCATTTGGGTCAAAACTCACCCATTTAACCTTCTTACACAAATACCCTTCAATCCCCATCAATTTACATACACCCCTATCTTAAATCCCACACCATTCTATTTTTTTCCATAATTTCACCTCATATTACCCTTAAAAATAATTTTCAAATTCTATAAAAACCCCCTCATTCTCAACTCTCAATCCTTAATGAAAAATCCAATATCAAATCCCTAATGAAAATTTAAAAAATATTATCTTAATCTCAATCATCTATACTCAACTATCTCCTAATATCCATACTTAACACTCCACTCCCACTTCTCTAAAAGTTTTCAACTCTACTTAATCCTTTACATTCTCAAGTGAGTCAAGATCAAGTCAAGGGGTACATCTTTGAAGGTCAAAGAAGATCAAGATTGAATCAAGGTGGGTTTGGATAAAAGAACACCCCCCAACTCCTCTCTTCTACTATCACTTTCTCCACACATTTGCACACACCACAATGGTTTAAATCACCAAAGGGCCCCTTCTTCAATAAGGGTGCCCTCAATGGTTTGAACTAACATTAAAGCCTCTCACACTTGAGGGCACACATCGATTCTTTTCGATTTTTCTTTTCTTTTTTTATTTTAAAAGATCGAATCCGAGGTTACCACCTATGGTGGATGGAGTAGGGTACCTAACACCTTCCCTACTCCATAAATGGACCCCCTTACCTTGAATCAAGGTTGGATCATGTACCCTATCTATACGAGAGTCATCAAAATGTCAAAATGACATATTTTTCAAAAAATACAACTTCGGGTGACCATTCACATCCATTTCCGAAAAATGAATGGTGACGAGTCCAAAATCTCCCAAAGTGGAGAGATGTTTCAAAGAGTTGGAATTCCCATGTCCACAATCGTGAACCGTCCATTTTTTGTAAACCATTTGTGATGGGGTTAGAAATTTTGGAATGGGCAGATTTTTGGTGTTGGTAAGGAATCATTCTCACAAAAAATCAGCCCATTCAAAAACTTCTAACCCATGTAGGACAAAACATGTTGGGCAAAATGTTGGGTGTCGAACGGGACCCATGTATATACGAGGGAGGGTTTCCTTATTTATGAACATTTTGAAGGAGGAATTATATATATAGGGTCAGGTTCAAACGACAACCATTTCAACACACATTACGACAACGTGTTTTGTCTTATATGGGCAAAAATGTTTGGAATGGGCTGATTTTTTGTGAGGATGATCTCTATGGTGAGGAGATCATCCTTGCCAAAAATCAGCTCATTATGAAACTTCTAGACCGTCCAATTTTTGTTGAAAAATTATAGACCGTCCAATTTTTGTAAATCAATTTTGATGGGGTTACAAGTTTTGGAATGGGATGATTTTTTGTTAGGATGATCCCCTCATCACAGAGATCATCCTCACAAAAAAATCAGTCCATTCCAAACATTTTTGGCCATATAAGACAAAATGGTGTGTCGCAAAGGGGGTCGTAATAACGCCATCCTATATGTATATGTATATATATATATATATATATATATATATATATATAATATATATATATATATATATATATATATATATATATATATATATATGGGTCCCGTTCAGCACCCTAAGTTTTACCACACACTTTAACAAACGTGTTTTGTCTTACATGGGTTAGAAGTTTTGGAATGAACTGATTTTTGGTGAGGATGATCTCTATGGTGAGGAGATCATCCTCACCAAAAATCAGCTCATTCCAAAACATCTAACCCCATCAAAAATGATTTATAAAAATAGACGGTCCACGATTTTTCAACGTGTAAACATAGGGCTAAACATTTTGGAATGGGCTGATTTTTGGGGAGGATGATCTTCTAATCATAGAGATCATCCTCACCAAAAATCAGCCCATTCCAAAACTTCTAACCCATGTAGGACAAAAAACGTTTGTTAAAGTGTGTGGTAAAACTTAGGGTGCTGAACATTTCCCTATATATATATATGGGAAATGTTCAGCACCCTAAGTTTTACCACACACTTTAACAAACGTTTTTTGTCTTACATGGGTTAGAAGTTTTGGAATGGGCTGATTTTTGGTGAGGATGATCTCTATGATTAGAAGATCATCCTCCCCAAAAATCAGCCCATTCCGAAATGTTTAGCCCCATGTTTACACGTTGAAAAATCGTGGACCGTCCATTTTTTGTAAATCAATTTTGATGGGGTTAGAAGTTTTGGAATGAGCTGATTTTTGATGAGGATGATCTCCTCACCATAGAGATCATCCTCACCAAAAATCAGCTAATTCCGAAACTTCTAACCCATGTAAGACAAAACGCGTTTGTTAAAGTGTGTGGTAAAACTAAGGGTGGCGAACGGGACCCTATATATATATATATTGGGTAGTGTTCAAGGGCAAACTTTTTTGCAAACTTTTTGGCAAAACATTTTTCAAAACATAGGTTAGAGGTTTTGGAATGGGTTGATTTTTTGTGAGGATGATCTCTACGGTGAGGAGATCATCCTCACCAAAAATCATCCCATTCCAAAACTTCTAACCCATGTTTACAAGCTGAAAAATCGTGGACCGTCCATTTTTTGTAAACTGTTTTTGATGGGGTTAGAAGTTTTGGAATGAGCTGATTTTTTGTGAGGATGATCTCCTCACCGTAGAGATCATCCTCACCAAAAATCAGCCCATTCCAAAGCCTCTAACTCATGTTTTGAAAAATGTTTTGCCAAAAAATTTGCTAAAAAGTTGGCCATTGAACGCCTCCCATATATATTATATTGCACATACATCAAGTTAATTCATTTCTAACCTCAAATTAAGTCAACTTATAAACATTTGCTTAATGGTAGTAGAAGATTTTCACAAACTCCTCACTTTTATAATAGAGACGCATCAAGATTCAAAAGATACCTTTTAAACATCAATGTTCGAACAAGACTTCGTATACAGATAGATGAAGAAATTATTTTTCATGATCAATCTATTTTGGCATTGATTACTATATGATAAAGCAAATTTAATAAGTCAAATAAATTTATAGTGCTGAGATTGGCACCCCAATTTTTACTTATTTCACCCAAATTTCATAAATTCTTTAACACACCTCAGTTAAAAAATTAAAACAACACCATTCAGACAATAAAAAGGGAGCAAACACCTTGATGATACTGTTTTTATTTATTTATTGGAAGGATGGATTGCAAACATGTAACAATATATATTCATCCTCCTCTCAAATCATTATAATTGCTTTTAGTTAACATATATATACTAAATACAATTATATTAAAAAACACTATGGAAACTTTCAAATTCCAAATAGACTAACACAAGAATCTATGTAAATTACCATCATCAACAGCAGATAAGAAGAAAATCAGCTGCTCATCATTTCCATCATTTTGTGGCTGGATTTGCAAGCAGTGATTATGACGACGACGGTACTCCATCACGATCTTTTTCGGTAAGACAGACATCCGGCACAATGGACACTTGGCCCAATCGTTCTTTATCCAACTATCGACACAATCTTTGTGAAACAAGTGTTGGCATCGCAACTCCCTGATCTCTTCTCCTTCCTCAATATTTGATAAGCAAACGGCGCATTCGATTAATTCCAGCTTTGATTCTATCTTATAATGGATTGT
The DNA here is from genome assembly GCF_017979445.1 of Akebia trifoliata. Taxonomy (NCBI): domain Eukaryota; kingdom Viridiplantae; phylum Streptophyta; class Magnoliopsida; order Ranunculales; family Lardizabalaceae; genus Akebia; species Akebia trifoliata. The sequence goes on along the minus strand of NC_141376.1, from coordinate 12,991,731 downwards.
TGGGTGCTTTGCTTCAACCAAGTCTAGATATGTACCTGCAATTGGATGCTTACAAGACCTCCACACAATCCTGTTGAAGAATCGGACTAAGCTGACTACATCACGAGGAAATAGAGAGAAGAGGAGGATAATTATTGTGCAGATAATAGAGAAGAATTGTGACAAAGAAGCCATGTTTCTTGCAAGCAAGCACAAAATGGAGAAGTGGACGGCGAGGACGATATGTATATAGATATATGAGTGGGATTGTTGGACTCTTATGAAAAGAAACTCATAAACAAATACACAATCTTGGCCATCGAATTCCAAAAATTCAATAGTAGGATTTCATGTTTTAACGATTCGATTCTGTGTTTGTTTAAGAGTTTCTTTTTCATGATTATAAAATGTAAAGCACACCCATACACTACGTCATATTGCTGTTTTCGCGACGCCGTAATTGCGCTAAAAACGACTGCTTAAGACTGTCGTTAATTGCGACAGTTTTAATCTGTCGTTTAACCGTCGTTTTTACGGAAGAAGTAAAAGTTGGGGTGCCAATAGCCATTCTAAAAGAGAGAGAAAAACGACTCTCTCTCTCTCTGCGGTCTCTCGTTCACTCTCTCTCTCTCGTCCTCGACTCTCTGTCTCTCGTCCTCGGTCGCTCTCTCGTTCTCTCACACCTCTATATGTATCTGTCTCTCGCACGCACTCTCTCTCCACAGCATTCCAGATCTAGGGTTTGTGGATCCTTGTCCTGTCGTTCGAATCCTTGTTGGAAATCTAGCTCTGAAGATCCCCATAGCTTCGAAACCTCCTCGATCTGGCGTTCACCCTTCAAGTTCTCCATGTTTTTGCAAGATCAAACTCAAGAACTTTCCTCATCAAACGGTTACAATCCCTCTGATTCATCCGGAGACTCAGATCCTTGATGGTGAAGTTCAAACCCTATCTGCAAGTTTCCAATTAAGCAAAACCGATTTGATGGCGGATTCTGATTCCACTACATCTCCTCCAATCATCGCTCCTCTCACATCGGTAAGCTTATCCTCTGAAAACCCTAATTTTCTGCAATCTCTTAGTTCTGAATTTGATTATCCCTCTCTCTCTATCTATCTATACATCTATCTCAGTTGAGATCTATCTAGGTTTCGAGTTCCAGCTGATTCGAGCTTTTCATCTAAGGATCCGATCTGTCTCTTTAGTTAATATGTTTCTCATGTTTGCAGAAGAAGGAGAATGTGACGCCAATTGGTTCGAAGATCGCATATGCTTGTAGCGAAATCGATCTTTGGCTGGCGTAGAAGAAATTCTAAAAGAATCTCAGGTATTCAGTTTATGAACGTCTCTCTGTTTGTGGTTTTTCTTGTCCTTTGTGAAATCTATCTCATGGAAGTTTATTTTGTTAGTAACTCTTGTAGTTGCACATTTTTGTATCAAGTCTGTTCAATATGAATAAGGTCAGGTTTCCTCATCAGACAAGATAGGGTGATAACGTACTAATATGGGCAATGACATACCTCTGTTGTGTTCTATTTGATTTATGTGACATGTTGCTCTAAGTACCCATTTGCAAGAGATATAGAGTAGGTTTTGAATGTTATCTCTGTATAAATATCATAGCCAATAATTCTTGTACAAATTAGAGCTGATTTGTTCAAAGAATTAGAGTTCTGTTCTTTTGGGATTTCATTTTAAGATGAGAGCAAGTATATTATATGCCGCATTTTGTTTCCTTTTGTTTGTGCTAGAATTGTCATATCAACATCCTAACGTACTCTATTTTTCTCTAATAATGCATGCTTATACCTATTAAAAAATAAATAAACAATGAGGGCCCTTTCTATTTACAATTGCTGTAATTTTGGTTCCCCAAAACTTGTGAATTTGGCCTCCATTTTATGTTTGCCTTGGTTATGAATGAATTAACTGCTTATTCAAGTAGGAAGTGCCTTGGTTAGTTATTTGTAGGAAAAGTAGTGTATGTTGATGGAAGTATGAAAGTAGATGTGGGTGAACGCAAAGTAAAACTATGAAGGGATACATGGGAATCCAATGGTATTTCTATATGTTTTTCCAAGATAATGTAGGGCAGCACTAAGGAGTTGGATAGACGCAGCTTTTCAGCTTTGGTGAGTTTTTGTTTGAGTCATGGGTGACTTTGTAAACTTGTAAATTGTGCAACTTTTTCTTAAATTTTCATGCTCCGTTATCTGTATTGAACAATTTCTCAAGTTTTGCAGTTGATGTTGCTTTGTTGGGCTTGCATTTCATATATTAGTCTAAACTAGCATGTTTCTTTGTGCTTCAGTGAATTAAGGAACTCAAATGGTCCATTGCCAACTTCAAAGATCCGCCTTAATATGCAAAGTGTGATGCAAAATAATGCTGCTCTTTTCCGTACTCAGGAGACATTAGAAGAAGGTAACCAATAATAATATCATCTCCCAATTGATTTGTTCACATTTGTTGGTGATGCCACTATTCATAAATCATTGATCTTCAATGGACCTGATTTTTTACATAATTTGGGCAGGAATTCTTACATGATAGAAGCTATGGAACTGGGAAACCTTTTTATAAATGCATGTATTACCATGCATTTTGCAAAGGCTTGGAAGGAGAGCAGAGGAGCACAGGCCCGTGAAGGTTTTACTATTTGTTCCAGTTCGCTGCAAATCTTTCATTTACTTGACCGCTAATTATTTTATTTATTTGTTCCATATTATAACATTATGTGTTTCTTTTTCTTCTTTTTCCCTATTTGATTAGTAGATTTAGGTTTGGAAATTTTATTATTGATATTCACTCTAGAATAAAGAAGTTTGTGAATGAGTTTGATATATGGAATTCACGCATAGCTAATTTGCTAGTACCACATGGTTTTGTTCAGAGGTCTTGATTATAAGGATTAGAAACCGGATTAGATTTGAAGGATTGACAATTTTATGGTACTTGCCGGGTAGACTTTGCAGCCCATTACAGAGATCAACACTACGTGAAAATCCCAAATTTAAAAAAAAAAAATTGATGCCCTTGTAGTTATGTTGTCTACTTTATTATTATAGTATGGGTTGAACAAGGGGATGAGATAAGTCTGGAATCTTCTGGGGCAAAAAAATTTGATGTTAAGTGGACTGATTTTTGATAGAGATGATCGTCGTATCATGACAAACTATAAGGTTGAATCATCAAACATTATGTCCTTCAAGACCCACAAGTGGGCATACAAACAGAGAGAGAGAGAGAGAGAGAGAGAGAGAGAGAGTGGGAGGTTTAAGTATGCTCTTAATTTACTTGATGCAGATTATGTCACCCCGTTGGTACATACGGAACTTTGAAGATAATGCAGCTCGTATGATCCATTTGTAAGTTCTTTCAAGCCTTAGATATATTAATTACAAAGCTTTTTTAGTTATTTATTTTGTTTGATACATTTTCTGTATACTATGTTAGGCGCTTCTTTAAATGATGATAGAAGTTAACTATGTTGATCAGAGATGAGAACAAATTATAATGTACCCCTAACTATTACAAATAGAAACTTAAACACAGAGACACTAACAATGTTCTAAAATGAATACATACCAAAGGAATCTGACACAAACTGGAAAAACTAACACTGTGGGTATGTTTATGGTAGAAGATAAGAAGGTTATGGTACAGACCAGAACAAAAAAAAAAAAGAAAGTGTATATACTCCAGCCAACTTGGAGTCTGTAGAGAGCTCCAGCCTGGACAGGAATGATGAGCTATATACTCCTATCAACAGCTTATATCTTCAACTAATATCCTTATATACTCCTATCAACAGCTTGATGAGCAATAAAGAAAGTGTCATATCCTTCAACCACATCTCACGGATCTTGTTCCCCCTTAAGCCTACACCCCGACTTATCCTTCTCCTCATCAAGCTCTCCTATATAAACTCAAGAGGATTCACTCATCTTCTCGACAATTGAAGTCTAGCAGAATTGAAAAATAAAAAGAATGGCTTCTTGGGTTCGCACAATCACATCTCCATTCAAAAAAGCTTGCACTTTCTTCAACCCCAACAATCAAAGAGATAAGAAGACACAACAAGGTATATTTTGTTATATATGCTATGTTAGCCATATTGGATCTTGATGTAAATTAACTCTTATATATTGTGGTTGGTTCTTATTATAGGGAATGACAATCGTGTTATGGATTTGCATGGGAAGTAATGGCTTGTGCTTATGAGGATGTTCAGGTGATGTGGTCGATACTCGACAAGTCCAAGCCTACACTCTGCAATAACAGTTCTTGAGTATGTCCATGCCCATTTCATAAGGGCATATATGAGTTATATACACTATAAATGCATAAGTGTGCATCAAATTGTAGATATGGTATGTGGGGTGATCTTGTTATAATAGAGACAAGATGGGAAATTCAAAAAAAAAACAAAAAAAACAAAAAAAAAAAAGGGGGAGAAAAATCAGAGAAGAGAAATGGCAAAAAAAAAAAAAAAAGGGATGCCTTCTGATTTGATGGTGATGCTATTGATCTTTGATATAATATAGGGAATCCCCATGGTTAATGAGGATCATGGTGAGATTTAATGAAAAAAAATTAGATTGTTGGCATGGTTGTACTTGTTTTTTTTTATTCATGGTTTCTGTTTCATCAACACATTTTCTATTTCTTTGTTATTATGATAATAGCTAATAAGAGGACTGGTAATATATGTTGCATAGGAAAACAAGGCTGTAAATTAATAGGTATTCGAAATCTATGCCATGGAAGGTAGCCTGAACATTGTTTGGTTCTCCTTTCTCAAGCCAATTCATTGAATCAGAGAAAAAAATAATATGTTAATGAGTCGGTATATCTTATTTTGCAATTTATCCTTAGAGAAACCCTTTCCTTACTAAGATAGTGAGGTAAAAGGTCCTACAAAGCCTCAACCCCCCCCCCCCCCCCCCCCATCAAGTTGGGAGAACTTTCAACTTAAAATCACATTTAAGTTAATCTAGAATGTGGTTTCTAGCTAATCTGCCTATCTTCAACAGGTTATATCAACCAATTTATTCACTAGTATAGGAGGAACCTTACTTTTCTTTCAACTTATATCTTCCTTATAACAGATGAAGATCATTTTTTCAAACAGGACTCCACTGGTATCATTTCTCTATGAGAGGGGATGGCGTCAAAATTTTATATGGGGTGGATTTCCTGGACCCGAGAAAGAGGTAATCTGATGTTCTATTAAATCTACAATATATGATTTGTTATTTAATTATTTTTTTTGAGAAATTTTAAGTGCTTATTCATCACCCTTGCTGCTTATTGATGAAATCATGATGGTTTCTATCGTATTTTTAATATGTCAATGGTTATTCCTGCTCACCCATGTGACTTATGCTTCCACGTATTTCACAAGTTGTTCATCTAGTTAACAATCTAATAATTTGGTTACAGTTTGATGAATGTGAAAGTAAATGGTCGGTTGTAGAGGAAGGTAAATTTTACCAACTTATTGGTTCTCTTGCAAGCATGATGAATTTTACCAAAATTCCAATAATAAAATTGATCGATTTACTATTTTGACTTATTACTTAATTTTGGATAGGTTAAGTTTATAATTTTATTATGTAGTGGTAAAAATCAAAGTGACATTCATGAGTTAGACATGAACCAATCAAATGGCACTTGTGCTGCATTTATATTACATGGCCATTAATCTTTCTTTCAATCAACAATCAATGCTTGAGTATGTTTGCAATGGAAGTTAACTATGCTGACTCAGTTATTCTTTTGTTTGTTGATTCAGTTTTGTGGAAATTATGGCCCCTGTATTTTCTCGGGAAGCATGGTGTTGCGTGTGGCATATGATTCAGGTGTCATTACATTTTGATGGAACACGCTGTTCCTTTATTTTTTTTATTTTTTAGATAAGGAAGTGGGTTACTGGTTAATAATTAGTAGGTGAAGGCGGGTTTTGTGGCATTGACTCTCACAGAATTAAACCAACTTAGCAAGCTGGCATCTTCATGCTGCTCTTTTATTTCAGGATCCTTTCGGATGAATGTGTTTTAGATTTTAACCTTCCAGTGACAAGTTGTGTCTAATAATGAGTTTGTAGAATGATTTGGTGCATGGATGGGGATTGGACTTTGTGCTAAGAAGATGTGTTGAGGTTAGTGGATTTTGTTTCTTTGATTCATCTCTTTTACTATAAGCACATATACGCATGAAGCCTAAGCAGATGACCTGTATGTTCCAATCTTTTGCCTTGTTCGGATTCAGACAAGACCGGTGTGTTAAAGGTTGACTAATCAGATAACCCCTTTATGTCTGATTTCACCCCTTAATTTCCTTCATCTAAGCAGCCTGCATACGAGAAGATCGGTGTGGTTGACCCACAATGGATTGTTCATCAAGTCATACCTTCTCTTGGGAACCAGGTGAGACATCATTCTTGACAAACTTGTAGCATAGTTTAATTGATGTTTCTGTACTTTGTGAGTTGTGTTGAAGATTCTTGATGTAGAACATTATATCCAATTAATTTCTCTGTTTGTGTCTGATGTATTTTTTTTCAAAAAAGCCAAAAACAATACTGTTAAGAACAGAATTAGTTTTAATTAGAAGTCGGCCTTATTTTGTTAGGTACTTCTACTATTGTTCGAATTTATAAAGTAAAACCATTTCCTAGAAGCAGTAATCCCAGAATGTAATGTTCATTGAACACTCAGAAAAAAATGAGAGATATTACAATAATTGTAGTCACTATGATAAGCTGAAATTATGTAATAGTGATTTACCTGTGCATATGAGATTAAACTGGGGTTGAATTTATTCATGTCTTAACAGGACCATGAGTTTATTTACTTATCTATCTAGGATAATGAACCTCTTTTGGTGCATGGTAACGACCATGGCTTTAGTCTCAATATTTAAGATGATACTGCTTGTTCCTTGTAAGCAATCTAAACTCAGTTTAAAGATGAAATCTTGTCCCCAAAAACAACAAAGTTATTATGTAATTCCTACTTAAACCTAGAATTACCAATTATCATGTGGGCTTTGAAGCTTTATTTCCAATGGTTGTATATTTCCAATAATGCATCCTTGGGAGATGTTACATGTAGTATGTGTGCTTTCATGTAGGAAAAGTGTAAAATATGTGTAGACGTCAAAACAACAAAAATCTTTAATTGTTATCTTATATGCATTGCAAAAGCCCAAAATTTTAAAAGTACGGATTTTTCATAAGTGATTCTTATCTTTGCTTAGTTTACTAATAAATTATTCTTCCTGATATTATTTTATTTTTAATTTAATTCACAATCTAGTAATAAGAATAGTAGTAGAACTGACAGAAAAGACCTCGTGTGGAAGCATGCTTACCTAAAAGAAATAAAAAACACAAATGGTTTCACATGCATATTCTATGAGAAGACTTCTAAGGGTGGGATATTTCGACACAAACATCTTAGTCATCTTCATTGAAATGTATGTTTGTGTGTAAAATTTATCAAAGGTTAAGAATGAGAACATTGCTTGATGGTGTTATCAAGCAGGCATCTCATTTAATATTGCTTTTTTGGGTAGCTTTAATATTGCTTTTTTGATTCTATGTATCTATTTTTCTGGACAAGTCTTATTTGAACAGAGACTGATTCAATGTAATAAAGAGCTTGAACTGATTGATGCAGGCAATAGAAGTTGTCGATTTGGACCAGCAGACTAAAATGGTTGCAGAGCTTGATGGCCATGTAATGCGTTGTGTATGTGACCAGAACGGGAACCATGTCATCCAGAAGTGTATTGAATGCGTGCCTGAAGATGCAATCCAGTTTATGATTTCATCCTTCTACGACCAAGTAGTGACATTATCCACCCATCCATATGGTTGTCGTGTCATACAGGTTAGAAGTGATTTGCCTATCTTCGATTCTCATTTCTTTGTATATAGATTAACCTACCTTTGATGCTGAAATAGTATTAATTTAATGTTGGCACAAGACCAGTATGGGAATTATGTTGTTCAGGTTTGTTATGTTTTCAGAAGTTTTTTAAGTTGAGAATAACATCTGTGGGAATTAAAGTCTTGTTTTTTCCTGCCCAAGACATCGCCTCGAGAGAATATTTTAAAAGCACTATTTTCACTAAAGCCATCTACCATTGGCACTTCATAGAGTTATAGTTCAAATGAGATAGTCGTTGCAGCTATGGTTGCTGCTCATGTTTCCGAACTATTTGGACGATCGAATGGCAATGATATTCCTCGATGACGCCGCCAAGGTTGGATTGTACCATTCCGATCTGAGATTGTTTTCGTGACCCATCAGGTAATAGCCCTTGCCATTATTAGCATCAATTCATTGCTCTATGTTCTTATTAGTATCATAATCGCGTAACGTAAAAGTTTTACGACAATTTACCCCGAGAGAGTATCTAATGTGAAAGAAACAATCAGTCAGTCTTCGACAACCCCTTCGATCTACTTTGCTAAGTTTTATCCGTGATCTAAAATATTGCTTCCACATTTTTTGTCAAATCCCATCCGTATAGGCATATCTCTTTTTTTTCTTCAAAAGTTTAGATATCGGTTTGTAACCGATGTCCAAAGTCTTAGACTTAGGACATCAGTTTTATAGACATCGGATTTCAATCGATGTATAATGTATATTTTTTTTCGTAGTGCTTTCAGATTTGGAACGGTTTTAAGCCGTTCCAAAGCCGTCGTTTTTTTCGACGGTCTTTTTAACGGACTAACGCCGTCGTTTTTTTCGACGGTTGTTTTAACGGTCAAAAGCCGTCGTTTTTTTCGACTTTCTTCAGCAGTCGGTTTTTAATCGCGACTCCTTTTAAAACGACTACGCAAACGACTGTAAGGGCAGTCGTTTTTGTCAAAAACGACTGTTCAAGACAGTCGTTTATCCCGCAATATGACGTAGTGATAAAAGTTGGCAACTAGGTTAATCCCCCTATGAATAAATGTAAAATTAGGCGTCCCTGTAATTAAAGTCAAGGCCATTGATTTGGAGCCTGGAATAAAAGTCAAGGTCATGGATTCAGAAAAAATCTTAGAAACCCAATCTTGCTTTCTCTCTCTTCTCTCATTGCGTCTTCCTCCAAGTGCATAGTCACAACATTCTTTGAATTCATAAATTTCTATAAATTAGGGGTTAGACGATGATTAAATCAACGAGTTGATGAATTAACCGTTGATTCTTCATTTAAACGTGAAAAATGGTAACATTTTTACCCTTCTCCTTTAATTGTTTTTTTTTTTGTTTTGTTTTGGATAACCACATATGCCTGTAGAATAGCGAAATGGGCCTGTATCTGGGCTTTGCCCAATCCTTAGACCATGGTCTTTCCCAAGGACTAGTCCCGGGTCACGTGTAACACACGCACATCACACACACCAAGTAAGTGAGGGTACGCACTCGCGGGTGGCCCTTGAGGAATTAATACTCATACTGGGTTCACCTTCAATTGTTTTTCAAACAATAAGAAGAAGATATGATTTTTAGAAAGGTTGAAGATGATGTGCATTGGTATGAAACCCCAAATATTTTTTTTTTTGTGTATAATCTCCAAAATTTTGTCAACTTTTGACAAACCTTCTCTGAATTTATCTGAATCAATCAAATTGATCTACCGCTGAACAATTATCAAATCTGAACTTAGTTACTAGGTGTGTCAAAGACTTAATCTGCATTTATGAAAGATTATTTCCTTAGTTTTAGACATATTGGTAGAGGCATTACTAAGAGCGATTCCAATGTGTTGGAATATTTCAGGTCTATAAATGGTATCTGTAAGGTCGATAGGTATTTGATAGAATCAAGGTTTATAAATAGCAATTTACAAAGGTAATGGGTTTCTTATGGAAGGTTCTACTAATGATTAGCATTTTCCTTTTTCTTGATATTCTCCCATGGTAGTTTCTATTGTAATTGATCCTATCTTATTGTAATTGATTCTTTTAGGATCTTCCATTTGCTCCTATTTATATGAGTGAATTGGGAGAAGCACGGTATAATAAAAAACTCATCATCATCCTTCTTGTGGACGTAGGTCACAATGACTGAACCACGTTAAACTCTTGTTCTCTTTTATATGTTCTTTTCATTTGCTCATCACAACGGGACTTCAAATAGCTATATTTAGAGATGAAGCCCTCCAAACCAAACTCCAACCAGGCTTCAAAATGAAGATTTCATCTACGTATCATTATTCACGTCTTTATATATAGAGTTAAGAGAGAATTTTATCATTGTTTACCTTTTTAAAATACTTATTATATCCCCATTTTTTTTGTAAGTGCCAATTTTGACATTCTTTTTCTGTGGAACATGTTTTAAATATCATTTTTACCTCCTACCTATTATATTCCCCTTTTATTTTGTGAGTGAGTGAATAGTATTTTAGAGAATGAATAGTGATTTGAAGATGAGGCTGGTTGGAATTTAAAAGTTGTTCGAAGTCTTCAAAATAAATAAGGTTCAAATTTGAAGCCTTGGATTGGAGTAGCTCTAAATATCTATTTTTATGCACAAAGAAATACATCACAAGTTGTCTCTTGCATTCCAATCTTAAAAATATATATATATTTTCATTAAAATCCTTACCAATTGCACCTATATGTATTTTTTTTAATGATGTAAGAGAAGTGCAATTTTCCTCTAAGGTTCTCTTTCTCTCTCTCTCTTTATTGAAGGATTAAGAACCTTTCTTTATCTTTATCTATGTTTATAAGGAAGAAGAAGATGTAGGGTACGTTTCATTGCACGTGAAAAACATGTTGGAAAATTATTTTCTTCTATGTGTTTGATTGCATTTTTACACAGAAAATAAATTTTCACCCTATTCGAAAAGTCTTAAAAAGCCTAGATTTCATTTTCCTACCTATACCAATGAAAAAATGAAATCCACCCTTATTTTTTATTCCCAAATCAAAACCTAACTTCATCTCCTCTTCTTCTTTTTCACCACTACCATGACATTCAACCTCTTCTTCGCCGTCGTCACCATCTCTGTCGTTGTTTATCACACTCCCCATTTATATATTTCTATCTCTAACTTCGTCTCAACCCTCTTCCTCTCCACCCCAATCCTCCCTCTTTTTCTCACTCCTCCTCCTCCTCCTATTCTTCTTCTTACCCATATTTATTTTTCCATGATTTTTTTTAGATGTGGAATTTACTTTTTCGACCTTACCCATTTTCCACCACAATTTTTTCATAGATTTCAAATTACGTCGAAAGTCACTTTCTATGTAATCAAACATATCCGAAGCAACTTTAATTTTAATTTTTTTTTAAGGGGAAGGGAGGGGGGGGGGGGGGGGGGGATGTGCAATCATGTAAGGGGTAATCAACGTGAAAATTTTAAGAAAGCCTTTACAAATCAAAATACAGCCTTAAAAGCCATAAGTCATATCCAAATTGGGCCCCATTGAGTAGAAATAGGCGTTTTAAGTCTTGGATTTGGGTTTTCGCAAATAAACCCATGATCCAAATGATACCAAATCATCCACATTAAATATTGGGCCTTAAACCCAAATAAACTAGTTTGGCCTACAAAAAATTCATAGTGTCCTTAAAATTAAAATTTGACGAACTTAACCTTTTAATCAACTAATCAAAGCCTATCAAGGTAGGGGCATAGTTATCAAGTTAAATTTTCTTAAGTCTATAAATACCAAAGTCCCCCCTCATTTGAAAGTATTCTTATATCATTATTTTTCTTATAAGACAAAAGTTCTTCCTTTAGAGAAGAAGCCCAAAAGCTCTCTTTCAGAGAGGAAGCAAGGTTCTTCAAGTGAGACTTGGATCTCAAGTCAAGAGAAGATCAAACACAAAATCCCTTCTTTGAAAGTCAAAACATCCTTCTTAACTTATCAAACACAAAGTTTGGAGAGAGCAGAATCTACAAGAAGCTTCTAAAGAAGATCAAGCCTAAAATCTCCTATTCAGAAGACAAACAATCCTTCTTAGTCGGTCAAGTGTGAAATTCGAAGTAAACAAAATCTACAGAAAGCCTTCATACAAGATCAAGCATTAAGTCAATATCTGCAAATTAAGAGCCACCTTATCAACTTATCAAGTGCGAAGCCCGAAGAGAATAAATCCACACAAACCCATTATGAAAGATCAATCATTCTAAGCAATCGTCCACAAATTTAAAGGTCCTTCTCAACTGATCAAGTGCAAAGCCTAAAGAGGACCAAACTACACATACTATTTTTGTTGTACTTAACTGTTAATCAAAGGATACTATTAAGATTTGTTTATCCATTTTATCAAAATCAATAATATTATTTGTGATATTGTTTCACGCATCTTGAAGTAGATTTGTGAAATTTATTTTGACAAATTTCTGGCATGCCCGATGGGACCAATTGAACCACTCATCTTTCAATCAACGATAAAAACATCAACAACGACAATGACACCTTGCAATGCCAACATTATTGCACCTGTTACTACAGAGAAAGGTAATTAAAACATTTCCTTCAACTTTGAATCTACTCAGGCTGTCAATCACAATCATCTTATGATGTGAACCATCACAAAGACTGGTGGCTCCCAACTAGTTGAGCCTCTCCATTATCACCTCAAAAGGCGTGTCACAAAAATGACACCTACAATAAAAATTGAGTGGTTAGACATTATGGAAGACGAATCATCAAATTTTGGATCTGATTCGAATTCAAACAAGGGATAGTATGGATCATTATCAATAACTTTCCTATCGTAGACTCACACTTCCATCAAAGTGGTGATGATAGTTAGAGCACTAACGATGGAAAAACAACTAGCCTAGATGGCATACACCATCAACAGGTTAACAAAGATGATCGAGGAAAAAAATATTCAAATTGCCACCCTAGTCAGTCGTCAAGAACAAAAAGACAAAGTGATCGAATCAAGCATTAGTCTCTCACATCCTCTAGGATTCACTTTCGAAATGTACACAACTCTGCGTGAATATAGGTGACAAGAAGAACACTCTACATTGTGCCACACTATGCGAAACCCACTACAAGGATCTATTGCTTTACTCTTTGTGTAACAATTATAGGCAATGATCACTAACAACATCTGTGCTCAATAGTTGTGGGGGTGTGCCATAGTGCTCAATTGTCTACTCAAAGCTTTATACTTAACGCATCGAGTAAAGGTACCAATCGTCGAAATTTTAACAATTTGAAAGAAAGGATAATCGAATTGGGCCTAACTCGAAAGAGAATTCCTCGTTCATTTCTATAAACCCCAAGGACAGTAAGTATGGTAGAACTCGTCACTACATAACAGATAAAGGAGGAGTCAGTCATTGAGTACATTGAACGTTGGAGAAATCTTTTTCGAAATTACATGGATCGCCTCTTTACTCCATCCATCATAGAGATGTGCGTCCATGGGATAAATTAGGAATTTTTTACGTCCTAAAAGAAATCAAGCCCCATTCATTTGAAGTATTGAAAATGTGAGTTCATGATATGGAACAAAGTATCGCTATGCAAGGATTTTACGACCAAGAACACCTAAAAAGTATACATTGGAGGAAGAAGTACTTTTCAAAGAAGAAAAGGTCATATTTACTTCATCGACGAAAATACCAACGAAGAAGATAAGAAGATAACCAACGATTGATAAGGGGGCAACTTTGATAGCCCCAAAAGAACTTGAGATAAAAGAATACCCTTTTCACCAGTCTGATATCCCCAACCTGTTCGATGACTTGCAAAAATTGGATGTTAGAAGTAATGGGAAATAATAAACATCCAGGGTACTATCATTACCATCGAGTGATTAGTCACCTACTTGAAAAGTATTGCACTCTAAAGGAAGAGATTATAGACTTAGTGTGTTAAGGGAAAATTGAACTCAAACATGATAACCATCTGACTGCTACAAACATGAAAACAATTGCATTTGTGACTAATGATCCAATACATTTGACAAGCTTGTTTGAAGCATTGACTTCATTATTCAAATATAGAAAAGTATTGCCCATGCTAAAACGATCTACGTTCAAATTCATTAACTCATGTGATCTTGAACCAAATTGGATGCATCATCAAGCCAGGACAAATCTTTCCCTATCTACCTCTACGACCACAATATTCTTCAAATAGAAGTTTGTGTTCATCAACGTTGGAGCATGCACATGTGATGCTACAATCCATACATCAAGACCTATAGCATGCTCACGTCCAAGGTGAAGCATACATTATTATCACAAATCAAAGAAAAGAAAATCCCAATCTATCAATCTTGCTCTGTTCAAGGGCAATGTCTGATATAAAGAAGACTTTCCCCAAAGCTAGGTCAAAGAAAATAAAGAAAGAATTGTCCATCTTAGTTTTCATCGACATCTACAATCAAAACAAGGCTTATACATTGAAAGAAAATAATGATGACGAGTTAGCCAACTACTTCACAACTCTAAACTACGATGGAAAACAATCTAAAGTAGGAAGCGTCGTCTTGATTGCAAAAGATGCACCAAGGCAATTGAGCCTCAACAATATACTTCAATCACTGAAGAAGACTTCCAAAATCAAGCACACCTTTGAAATTTACAACAATTATGACAAAAACGTCAAGGTTGAAACGAAATCAAAGTCATGCCCTCTCATGCATAATCAAATCACGGGTGTTGATGACGATCTTTAGCTTGGTCTTCATCTATAAAATAATTTAAAAGAAATTGTTGAACTACATTCTGACTTGATCTCATATTGGGAATTTAAGCAGCCTGCAAAGTTACACCAGGTTCAACTATAATAAAAAAAATTTAACTATGTTCTGGCTTGATTTCATATTGGGTACGTAGGCAGCTTGTAAAGTTATACTAGGTTTAGTTATCGAAAAAAATCATTAAACTATATTATGGTTTGTTCCGACATTGGGTACATAGGCAGCTTGCAAAGTAACATTGGGTTCAATAACCACAAAAAGAAAAAAAACATTAAATTATGTTCTAGCGTCATCCCACATTTGGTGGGTATGAAGGTGACCTACAAAGTTATTCAAGTTTAACCACATAAACAAAAAATTGTAACCCATGCTCAATTATTGTGCATATACGCTTCAAAAGAATCATCAAGAAAGTTGTCTCTTATAATACTCGTTTTGGTCCGTTGAAAGAAATATGATACATTCAACATACCAAAAAGGGTTCATTGAATATCACTATGACAACACTGATATAACAACTTCATCATAGAGCATTCTTAAGCAGGTAGACTGGTTGATTCGTCAAAGTATGGTACATCCAGCATACAACATGAGACATCGGAAATGACAATTACTTTAGTATAAAAGCTTAAATAATGAACTATTTGTTGATTTTCAATCAATGTTGTTGATCCGTTGAAGAAGGGATAATTCATCTAACCTACTATAATGCATCATATATCACCCAAAACAAGAAGAGACGATGGTTGACAGTAGAAATATTGATCCGCTAAAAAGGAATGGTACATCCAACACACAATACTAGTGTATCGAAAACCACCCAAGACAAGATGGTGTAGCAGCTTCAAGAGTATTATTTTGATTGAGATTCCCCCCGTAAATGGTGGATGTGTTAATAATTACTTGGTCTGGCTGATGTTCTCCCAACAGATGGAAATGGGTCAACAGTTGCTTGCATGACTAAGGTTCTATCGATAGTTGGAGAATGGGTCAATAGTTGCTTGCATAACTGAGGTTCTGTCAGGGGGTAGAAGATGAGTCAATAGTTGCTTGCATGATTTAAGTTCACCCAACTGGTGGGGAATGTGCCAACAGTTGCTCGACTTAGGTCTTCCCGGTAGATAAAGAATGACAATTGCATGACTAAGGTTCTACAGGTAGATGGAGAATAGGTTAATAGTTGCACGACTAAGGTTATCTCGATAAGTAGAGAATGTGTCAGTAGTAACATGATTGTGATTCTCCCGATAGATGGAAAATGGGTTAACAGTTGCTTGATTAAGGCCTTTCTGGTAGATGGAAAATGGCTCAATAGTTGCAAGATTGTGGTTTTCCCGATAGATGGAAAATGGATCAATAGTTTCTCAATCAAGGTCTTCCCGATAGATGGAGAATGGGTCAATAGTTTCTGACTGAGATTTCTACTAACTCATTTCCAACTAGTGGGTGCAAGCTGCTAGAAAAAAAAAATTGAAATTGAAGAAGAAGGGTGGTCAGAAGATCGATCAGCAGACGTGTTTAGAATGAGATTTCAAAAAGAAAATTAGATAGTGTTGTGTTCATGTGTGCAACCATTGGAGAAGGAATTTCCAATAAAAAAAATATTTAAAAGAAGAAAGGGTTGGCTGCTTATGTAAGGGGTCAACATTGAATGTGTTAGCAGCAACAATACATGGAATGTTGTGTGTAGTTGCCAATGAAAGAAAAGGTAGAGATAGATAAAGGAGGAAGAACACTTGTTCATGAATGGTGATGTCCATCAAAATCGATCATTGTAGATGGATTTCTCAACTCCACCAAATGCCCTTTAAATAAAGTTTGGTTCTTATCAAATCCACGTCCTTGCATTCGTGCTGAAGTTGAACAATAACATTTGTTTCCTTTTAGAACTCAAAGTGCCTAATACATATCCAAGTCCCTATTCTACTAAGAATAATAATGAATGCATGCAGTCTTGGTACGTGGCTGACATGGCAAGGGCACATAACCACTCATCTTTTTCTTATGTATCCCGATGAAAACTATCTATGGTTCTGTGTCCTTGCCACGCCAGCCACATTCCATGACCGCTTGCATTCATATACGGCTAATCAAGATACTAATCATATGGAGTTGTGATAATATGATTCTCTAGGTGGCATACTCAAATGACTCCATGATGTGGCAAGTTCGGGTACCGTTGATCTGTATGCCTCGGGGTACACTATTCCCTAGAGATATTTTTTATGGGGGAGTACCTCAAGATACGCAATAGTGTATCATGAGGTATATAGATCTACAATACTCAAACTTGTCCACATCATGGAGTCATTTGAGTATGCCACCCGACAAGTCATATTTTCAGGATTCAATCTTATACGGCTAATCAAGAGAAAATATTTTCTCTTGTGAGCCACAATTTTTGTTAAAAGAAGAGAGTCCAATTTTCAAAAAAATCAATTCACGTGTCATGTGCCAACAAAAACATGTGGACAAACAGGGGTGGAGCCATGATTTTCTTGTAGTGGAGGCAAACTATGGTTAATTGTTTAGTTGAAGAACTTGAAGATGAATGGTTTTAGAGAGAAATTTAGAGGTTTTTGGTTAAAAGTTGTGAAGAAATGGATATTTAGGTCATTTCCAATTAGCATATGAGAAGGCCCAGTCAAGAGGCAATGTCATCAACAAAAAATTGAAGAGGGTGTGGGGGCAAATGAGGAGAGAGGTGAGGGGGTGAGGACAAATGGGGCATGTAATTAGTTGAATATATAGGGTGTCCCAAAGTTCTATGAGGGCAATTGCCCCCAATCAGCTCCTTACTAGCTCCGCCCTGTGGCCAAAGACTTTTACCCAGTCCAATCTCTTATGCCATGCATTGAAAAATGGTAGTCTTTGTTGGCCTCACACTCTTAACCTATTTCAAGTCCAACTCCAACACAAGTTAGCTTTTTCCTAAGGAAAATGCTGGATTGACACAAACGAAGAAACTAGGGTGACAAAAATGATGTGGTGGCACACAGATAACCGTAGATGCTTTTTACTCGTATCTCGCAAAAAAGCATCTATGGTAATGTGCACAACATCACATCATTTTGTTACCCCTATGTCTCCGTTTGTGTCACCCCAGCACGACTCTTTTCTTAATTGTGGGTCCCAAATTCAACTCCAACTTCAACACCAACCATCCATTATTTAATCATAAAAGAAACCAAGTTGGTTCAAAGGGTTCTAACATGCCAATCGGATTGGATTCTAATGGGACTTAGTCACGAAACTTTTAGAGGCAACAATGTGAGTCAACTCGGAAATTCAAATGATTCAACTCAAAAATTCAGCCAAGTTTTTTGATAAGTTTTTCTGCCCAGAAATCTATCATCTTCAAGCAATTCTTCAAGTTGGGTTGCCATTTCTTGAAGAAAACCTTAATTTCACTACCCTAAATTCCATAATCTTCAAACGCTCTATCAACTTTGATCGTAATTTCTTGAAGGAAACCTTTAATTGATTTCCCTACTCATTGTCATCACCCTTACTTTGTTACTATATATTATCAAAGTGTAGAGCCTCAAGCGGTGATTTTTCACACAAGGTTGTATGTTGAGGGCCGTAACATACTGCTTGAGATGTGGAACTTTCGCGTGACCTTGATTTTGGGTAGAGTTAAAAGAGTCCTCGTAAAACCAAGGAATGCAAATCTATGGTTCCGAACATCTCAACTCACTGACGTGGACAAGTTTGGAAACCGTACATCTTTCCACCTCGAGATACATTACTGCCTCAGAAGACACTTTTTTATGAGGAAGTGCATTTGTGTATACCGAGGCATGCAAATCTATGGTTCCGAACTTGTCACGACAGTGAGTCGATTGAGTATGCCACATGGCGAGTCATTTTACCACCACTCGAGTTAAAATTCGGTTCCATGACTAAAAAGAAATATGAAATCTTTGCTTCGTTGAAGTTGAGAAGTTATGGGATCTAATTGCGAACTTCTCACGCGTACAGCACACCCAATGTTGAGTTAAAGTAGTCCGGCTCAAAGACATCTTTAACGGGCTTTGTATCTTTTCAAGCCTAGTCCCATTTCCATGTGCTACTTTAGCCCATATGACTCTCACAAGCAACCAAAGATAAGATGCCTGGAGCTACCTATGAGAAAGAAGTAAGAAAAACTAAAAGAAAAATTGTTGAACGAGTGGGCTTCTAAAATATAAAGCCAATACATGGGCCACGTTGGATTGTTTTGATGGAGTTAAATGAGAAATATTGCGACCAAACCATTTTCATGACGTATCACCGTCAATATTGGTTCGATTTCTATCATCGACTTCCTCATTGTGTTCTTAAAATTAGAATTTGACGAACTTAACCTTTGGCAACTTTATCAAAGCTTGCAGTATACTTATTGGTCCCTGTGCTAATGAACTTTGGGCTTTATTTGAAGGTCTGAAGATTATCTAGCAAGGCCGAAGCAATTAAATTGAAGCAGATTTGATATTCATTCTTTAAAATGAAGGAGGATACCATGGAATCTTGAAGATCTCTTTTTCAAAATAAGGACCATTTTAAGGGAGTTCAATTGGGAACCATTTTTGCTCTTTTTTAATACAATTTGGCTTGCTTAGAATTTTTTTTTAATATGTATGTATATTGGGTTGTAGGTGAGCTGCAGCAGTCACTCCCATTTTAATTTGTCAACCACATAAAATTAATCTCTATCCTACATTTCAACCTATTAAAAAACAATGCCTTAGAGTTCAGTATAAGATAATTTTTTTTGCTTTTTTGTTTTGTTTTGTTTTTGACATCACAACAATGCCTATTTCAAGAGGTGGAAAAGTGATCGGATAGTTTCAAAGTTGGGTTGGTCATTATTCATTAAGTCAGGCTATTTGCACCGACCATTTGAACTCACTCTACCTACTTATTTCACATTTTTGGGTTGAGTCTAAAGAGAGAGATTCCATTGGCACACAGACTTGATATCTAATCTTTATCTTCTTGAGATGGTTGTTGGGTAACTTATAAGTGGAACCAATGCACTCTCCATCCCCTCTCAATTACTCTTTTGAATTGAATCCAAAATATGTGTCTCTAACGCACTATTCATTTTGGAGAGGGAGTTTGGACTCTCCGTTCCCATCAACTGCTATTTTGGAGAGTGATTTTGGAATTTATGGGTCTCTGATGCACTATCAATCTCCATTTTTATTTTTTATTGAATTAAAAAATATTAATGGATAAACATTTTTTATGACATGGTTGGAATGCAAACCCCTTAGATAATCCAAATGGGTGTCCATAAACACATGACTATATCCATTATGAATAGACATTTTGGATATCCCCCTTGGAGTTGTCCTAAGTTGGTGGCTAAATGTTAGAAAAGTTGAAATCCTTCCCATGATTTCTAACCATTGGATTCAAACATTTTTTTCCTATCATTTTAACTATTTCTGAAAACTCAACAATTCCAGTGAATTATTTGAACGCAGAGTCATCAATGTTGGGTCACTCGATTCACAAGAGTGGAAAAAAAAAAAAAGAGTCAATACAGAGGCATAAACTAAAATTATTCTTAGAACTGAGCAGCTAGACACGCTTTGGCCTCCGGATTATGTGGCTCGACATTTATTGGCTGGAGTTGCTCAGTCTGATTAGAACCTCGATATTCAGCATGAGCTGTCTTTCCTTGGGGCCACCCGTGAGGGCACACCCTCACTTACACGGCGCATGTGACGTGTGGGCATTGCACATGAATGGGGGAGGGACCTATATGCCTTGGCTCCAGCTCTGGCTCTTCTGGTCCCCTTAGTCACGTCATGAAAAAAACAAATTTAGAACCTAAAAATATATATATAATGATCCGGTTGGATGGTCTCTGTTAATAACAGATTCTTATATTAATTATAATTGAAGAGAAGATAACAATGACGTACCCGTCTACTGATATTCCTCTTCAATTATTATAATTTCAATTTAATTAAATATCCTAAATAAAGGATTGGATTAAGCCGTATGCTTCGTGTAGGAATAGAGAGAAAAGGACGATAGTTATTGTGCATATAATAGAGAAGAATTGTGACAAAGAAGCCATGATTCTTGCATACAAGCACAATGGAAAAGTGGATGCCGAGGACTATATATATATATGAGGGAGGGTTTCCTTGTTTATGAACATTTTGAGGGAGGAATTATTAAGATATATATATATATATATATATGGATCAGGATCCGTATACACATAAAGCTACTCATTTCGGCACAAATGAGTATATTCGTTATTAAATTACCCAGGATTTGGTTATTCACATCTGATGTAGGAGGATTTATGAAAATCTCTGCAAACCATTAAAAAAATGTTTTCTTTGTTGTTTGTTGGTTTGTTTTTTTTATTATTTAATTTTGATGGAGTTTAGAGGTTTGAAAGTAATTATTTGAAATTTGCACCAAGAAATACTTCTTGATGTGGAATCGGACCATTTAATATTGGGCTTTTCTTTGCTATTAGTTTAGATTTTTAGATTTTTTTTTTTTGGTTATTTTGGAGATGCAGCATAAGCCGAGCCTAAATTTTATCAATATGTAAACAAATTCTCTTGAAAATAGAGGAAATTGTGAATTACGTTCTTTGTATCTCACCTTATTTTGTGTTTTTTTTGTTTTGTTCACGAAGTTCTGTGATCCCTAATTACTGATCCTCATTAGATTTCTGTCATTTATATTCCTTGAGAGTTGGATTTATTTGGTGGGGATGGAAACACATCTCTAACTACTACATGGGCAAGTTCAACCATATTTTTGTTGGTTTGTGCACGAGTTCAGATTCAAGAAAATGATTAGTACGAGTCCAATGAAGAACGACATCAATGAAACATTCCTAGTGAAGAACGACAGTGAAGAGGATGAAATCGGTGCGGGGAGGTAATTACAAATAATCATAATTGTAAATATTTTTATTAGGATCACGTGCTTTAATTTCTCTACTTAATAACATGAGCCATTAGATCATTTTTTTAATCTAATGGCTGAGTTGATTTGTTACTTTATTGACTTGTCTCATGAATCTTTTAAAGCCCAACCCTACATATATTGTATATTGGAAATACATCAAGTTTATTCATTTCTAACCTCAAATTAAGTCAACACTTGATTAATGGTCTTTGAAGATTTTGGCAAACTCCTCACTTTTACAATAAATGTATAGTTGACGATTTTGTAATGTGCACATCACGAGGAAACACATCTATGGTTATGTGCACATCCCAGTCAGACTTGTGAGAATCGCAATAAATGCTTTGTGTCATTTCAGCATTTTTCTTTTATAATATAATATAAATGCACCCAAAGATTCAAAAGATATTGTTTAGCAACAAAGCTTGAACAGGACTTCGTACGATGAAGAAATTATTTTTCATGATCAGTATTTTATTTTGACATTGATTACTATACGATAAAGCAGATTTAATAATTCAAATAAATTTATATGGCTGCTATTTGCACCCTAACTTTTACATATTACATCCTAATTTCATAAATTATTTAACACACCCCAATTAAAAAATTAAAACACACCATTCAGACAATAAAAAGGGAGCAAATCGCTTGCTGATACAATTTTTATTTATTGGAAGGATAGATTGCAAACATGTAACAATCCATATGTAAAAAAACACTATGGTGGAAACTGTCAAATTCCAAGTAGACTAACACAAGAATCTATCTAAATTACCATCATCAACAGCAGATAAGAAGAAAATCAGCTGCTCATCATTTCCATCATTTTGTGGCTGGATTTGCAAGCAGTGATTATGATGATGATGGTACTCCATCACGATCTTTTCCGGTAAGACAGACATCCGGCACAATGGACACTTGGCCCAATTATCGTTCTTTATCCAACTATCAACACAATCTTTGTGAAACAAGTGTTGGCATCGCAACTCCCTGATCTCTTCTCCTTCCTCAATATTTGATAAGCAAACGGTGCATTCGATTAATTCCAGCTTTGATTCAATCTTATAATGGATTGTTGGGTGCTTTGCTTCAACCAAGTCTAGATATGTACCTGCGATCGGATGCTTACGAGACCTCCACACAATCCTGTTGAAGAATCGGACTAAGCTGACAACATCACGAGGAAATATAGAGAAGAGGAGGATAATTATTGTGCAGATAATAGAGAAGAATTGTGACAAAGAAGCCATGTTTCTTGCAAGCAAGCACAAAATGGAGAAGTGGACGGCGAGGACGTATATATATATATATATATATATATATATATATATGAGTGGGATTGTTGGACTCTTATGAAAAGAAACTCATAAACAAATACTCAATCTTGGCCATCGAATTCCAAAAATTCAATAGTAGGAATTCATGTTTTAACGATTCGATTCTGTGTTTGTTTAAGAGTTTCTTTTTCATGATTATAAAATATAAATCACACACCTAAAAGTTGGAAACGAGGTTAATCCCCCTGAATAAATGTAAAATTAGGTCTTCGTTCCTGGAATTAAAGTCAAGGCCATTAATTTGGAGCCTTGGAATAAAAGTCAAGGTCATGGATTCAGAAAAAATCTTAGATACCCAATCTTGTTTTCTCTCTCTTCTCTCATTGCGTCTTCCTCCAAGGTGCATAGTCACAACATTCTTTAAATTCATAAAATTCTCTAAATTAGGGATTAGACGATGACTAAATCAACGAGTTGATGAATTAACCGATGATTCTTCAATTAAACATGAAAAATGGTAACATTTTTACCCTTCACCTTTAATTGTTTTTTTTTTTTTTGATAATCAGGTATCCTTATAGAATAGCAAACCGGGCTTGTCTCTGGGCTTTGCCCAGTTCATAGACCAAGGTCTTGTCCAAGGACTAGTCTTGGGTCACGTGCAACACACGAACATCACACACACCAAGTAAGTGAGGGTGTTCACTCACGGGTGACCTCTGAGGAATTAGTACTTATAGTGGGTTCACCTTCAATTGTTTTTCAAACAATAAGAAGATGTGATTTTTAGAAAGGTTGAAGATGATGTGCATTGGTATGAAACCCAAAAAAAATATGTTGTATAATCTCCAAAATTTTGTTGACTTTTGACAAAACTTCTCTGAATTTGTCTGAATCAATCAAATTGATCCACCGCTGAACAATTATGAAATCTGAACTTAGTTACAAGGTGTGTCAAAGACTTAATTTGCATTTATGAAAGATGATTTTGATAAGAAGGAATTTTAAATAAAGAAAGGGAATTGGAGAAAGAGAGGATTGATTGATGAATAAACAACATAAATTTAGTGAACTCATTCAGGCTATATATAGCCATACAATAGTAACAACAAGGAATAGGAAATGCTGAAGAATAGGAAAAAGAATGACACCCACTATGCCACTCAAAGCAGACTCAAACACCCACTATGCCACTCATGCTTACTCAATAACTGACTCAACCACCCACTATGCCACTCAATAGCAGACTCAACAATAGACTCAACCACCCACTATGCCACTCAATAGCAGACTCAATAACAGACTCAACCACCCACTATGCCACTCAATAACAGCATGTAAAGTGGCACATATCAGATTTCCTTAGTTTTAGACATATTGGTAGAGGTATTACTAAGAGCGATTCCAATGTGTTGGAATATGGAAGGTTCTACTAATGGTTAGCATTTTCCTTTTTCTTGATATTCTCCTATGGCATTTTCTATTGTAATTGATCCTATCTTACTATAATTGATTCTTTTAGGATCTTCCATTTACCCTATTTATATGAGTGAATTGGGAGAAGCACGGTATAATAAAAAACTCATCATCATCCTTCTTGTGGATGTAGGTCACAATGACCGAACCACGTTAAACTCTTGCTCTCTTTTATATGTTCTTTTCATTTGCTCATCACAATGGGACTTCAAATCACTATATTTAGAGATGGAGCTCTCCAAACAAAACTCCAACTAGGCTTCAAAATGAAGATTTCATCTATGTATCATTGTTCGCATCTTCATATGTAGAGTTAAGAGAGAATTTTATCATTGTTTACCTTTTTAAAATACTTATTATATCCCCATTTTTTTTGTAAGTGCCAGTTTTGACATTTTTTTTTTCTTCTTCTTCTTCTGTGGAACATGTTTTAAATATCATTTTTATCTCCTACCTATTATATTCCCCTTTTATTTTGTGAGTAAGTGAAAAGTATTTTAGAGAATGAATAGTGATTTGAAGATGAGGCTGGTTGGAATTTAAAAGTGGTTCAAAGTCTTCAAAATAAATAAGATGCAAATTTGAAGCCTTGGATTGGAGTAGCTCGAAATATCTTATTTTATGCAAAAGGAGCAACTACTTACACATCACATTATGGAAGATCAATCATTCCAAACAATCGTCCACAAATTTAAAGATCCTTCTCAACCGATCAAGTGCAAAGCCTAAAGAGAACACAACTACACATACTATTTTTGTTGTACTTGACAATTAATCAAAGGATACTACTAAGATTTGTATATCCATTTTATCAAAATCAATAATATTATTTGCGATATTGTTTCACGTATCTTGAAGTAGATTTGTGAAATTTAATTTTGACAAATTTCTGACATGCCCAGTGGGACCAATTAAGCCACTCATCTTTCAATCAACGATAAAAACATCAACAACAACAATGGCACCTCGCAACACCAACATTATTGCACTTGTTACTACAGAGAAAGGTAATTAACACATTTACTTCAACTTTGAATCTACTCAGGTTGTCAATCGCTATCATCTTGTGACGTGAACCATGATAAAGACTGGTGGCTCCCAACTAGTTGAGCCTCTTCATCATCACTTCAAAAGGCATGTAAAAAAAATGACACCTACAACAAAAATTGAGTGGATAGACATTATGGAAGACGAATGATCAAATTTTGGATCCGATTCGAATTCAAACAAGGAATAGTATGGATCTCTATCAATAACTTTCCCATCGTAGACTCACACTTCCATCAAAGTGGTGATGATAGTTGGAGCACTAACGATGGAAGAACAACTAGCCTAGATGGCATACACCATTAACAGGTTGACAAAGACGATCGAGGAAAAAAAATATTCAAATTGCCACCCTAGTTAGTCATCAAGAACAAAAGGACAAAATGATCAAATCAAGCGTTAGTCTCTTACATCTTCTAGGATTCACTCTCAAAATGTACACAACTTTGTGTGAATATAGGCAACAAGGAGACCACTCTACATCGTGCCATACTATGCAAGACCCACTACAAGGATTTGTTGCCTCGCTCTTTGTCTAACAGTTATAGGCAATGATCACTAACACCATCCATGCTCAATAGTTGTGGGGGTGTGCCACAATGCTCAATCGTTTACTCAAAGCTTTATACTCAATGCATCGAGTAAATACGTTTTCCAACAAGGTACTAGTCGTCGAAATTTTAACAACTTGAAAGAAAGGGCAATCCAATTGGGACTAACTTGAAAGAGAATTCCTCGATCATTTCTATGACACCGCAAGGACAGTAAGCATGGTAGAACTCGTCACTACATAACAGATAAAGGAGGAGCCAGTCATTGAGTACATTGAACGTTGGAGATGTGCATCAATGGGATAGACTAGGAATTTTTCTACATCCTAAAAGAAATCAAGCCCCATTCATTTGAAGAATTGAAAATTCGAGTTCATGATATGGAACAAAGTATCGCTATGCAAGGGTTTTACGACCAAGAACACCTAAAAAGTATATATTGGAGGAAGAAGTACTTTTCAAAGAAGAAAATGTCATATTTACTTCATCGACGAAAATACCGACGAAAAAGATAAGAAGATAGCCAATGATTGATAAGAGGAAACTTTGATAACCCCAAAAGAACTTGAGATAAAAACCCTTTTCACCAGTCTAATATCCCAACATGTTCGATAACTTGCTAAAATTTGTTGTGATCGAGCTGACTCCTTCCAACAAGTTAGAAATAATAGGAAATGAGAAACATCTAGGGTACTGTCATTACCATCGAGTGATTAGTCACCCACTTGAAAAGTATTGCACTCTAAAGGAAGAAATCATTGACTTGGTGCGTTAAGGGAAAATTGAACTCGGACCTGATAACCATCTGGCTGCTACAAACATGAAAACAACTACATTTGTGACTAATGATCCAATACATTTGACAAGCTCGTTTGAAGCATTGACTTCATTTTCCAAATATAAAAAAGTATTGCCCATGCTAAAACGATCTACATTCGAATTCATTTACTCATGTGATCTTGAACCAAAATTGGATGCATCATCAAGCCAGGAAAAATCATTCCCTATCTACCTCTACAACCACAATATTCTTCAAATAGAAGTTTGTGTTCATCAACGTTGGAGCATGCACTTGTGATGCTACAATCTATACATCAAGACCTATAGCCTGCTCACGTCCAAGGTGAAGCTTACATGATAATCACAAATCAAAGAAAAGAAAATCCCAATCTATCAACCTTGCTCTGTTCAAGGGCAATGTCTGATATAAAGAAGACTTTACCCAAAGCTAGGTCAAAGAAAATAAAGAAAGAATTGTCCATCTTAGTTGATACATTGAAAGAAAATAATGATGACGAGTTAGCCAACTACTTCACAACTCTAAACTTTGACGGAAAACAATCTAAAGTAGGAA
Organism: Akebia trifoliata; assembly: GCF_017979445.1. Taxonomy (NCBI): domain Eukaryota; kingdom Viridiplantae; phylum Streptophyta; class Magnoliopsida; order Ranunculales; family Lardizabalaceae; genus Akebia; species Akebia trifoliata. The sequence continues at coordinate 12,964,421 of NC_141376.1, read as the reverse complement.
GCGACGTCTTGATTGCAAAAGATGCACCAGGGCGATTCAGCCTCAACAATGTACTTCAATCACTGAAGAAGACTTCCAAAATCTAACACACCTTGGAAATTTCCAACAATTATGACTAAAATGTCAAGGTTGAAATAAAATCAAAGTCATGCCCTGTCATGCATAATCAAATCACTGGTGTTGATGACGGTCTTTAGCCTGGTTTTCATCTATAAAATAATTTAAATGAAAATGTTGAACTACATTCTGATTTTATCTCATATTGGGAATGTAAGCAGCCTACAAAGTTACACCAAGTTCAACTATAGTAAAAAAAAAAAAAAAAATTAACTATCTTCTGGCTTGATTTCATATTGGGTACATAGGTAGCTTGCAAAGTTATACTAGATTTAGTTACCGAAAAAAATCATTAAACTATATTATGGCTTGTTCCCACATTGGGCACATAGGCAGCTTGCAAAGTAACATCGGGTTCAATTACCACAAAAAGAAAAATAAATTAAATTATGTTCTGGCGTCATCCCACATTTGGTGGGTATGAAGGCAACTTATAAAGTTATTCAAGTTTAACCACATAACAAAAAATTGTAACCCATGCTCAATTATTGTAGTGCATATACGCTTCAAAAGAAATTATTGTAGCACATAACAAAAAATTGTAACCCATGCTCGATCAGCAGACGTATTTAGAAAGAAATTTCAAAAAGAAAATTAGATAGTGTTGTGTTCATGTGTGCAAACCATTGGAGAAGGGATTTCCAATAAAAAAAGATTTAAAAGAAGAAAGGGTTGGCTGCTCGTGTAAGGGGTCAACATTGAATGTGTTAGCAGCAACAATACATGGAATGTTGTGTGTCGTTGCCAATGAAAGAAAAGGTAGAGATAGATAAAGAAGGAAGAACACGTATTCATAAATGGTGATGTCCATCAAAATTGATCATTGTAGATGGATTTCTCAACTCCACATATGCCCTTTAAATAAAGTTTGGTTCTTATCAAATCCACGTCCTTGCATTCGTGTTGAAGTTGAACAGTAACATTTGTTTCCTTTTGGAACTCGAAGTGCCTAATGCATATACAAGTCCCTATTCTACTAAGAATAATGATAATGCATGCGGTCTTGGTATGCGGTTGACATGGCAAGGGCACATAACCACTAATCTTTCTTCTTATGTATCCCGATGAAAACTATCTATGGTTCTGTGTCCTTGCCACGCCAACTAATAAGGTCCCAATAATTCGATTCTGGGACCGTAAATTCACGAAGATTATCAACGTTTAAATGTTAGTTCCTATAAATAAAAGCAAATTATATTAATTTTTCAAATTAATGAAGCAAATGAGAATTCTTACTAATTGCAGGTAAATAAGGCACATTTGAAAGCCAACAAATCATATAACAAGTGTCATTACAATGTGCAAGCAAAGAGAGAGCAACCAACCAAAGATGAGCAGCAAAAGTTGCAACGTCACCGCGCCGCGATGTCTCCCTAGTGTGCCTCGGTGATCTAGAGCCATCTTGCCTCGAGATTAGCAGTGAATACTCCAGATGCTTCGGCCGTTGTAACTAACTGATCTGTAGACATGAAATGTTCACAATGAACCTCAATACTACATTGTTTGGAGTCGCCACCATTCTTTTTTGGAAATGGGTGTGAATGGGCACCCGAATTGATTTTTTGAAAACCATTTTTTCCATGGCATTGTAGTGACTCTCATTTGTTGGAAAGGGCAAGGTCTACCTAAGATCTAGGTAAGGAGGTCCGATTAGAGGATGGGGAAGGTGTTAGGCACCCCATCCTCTCCACCAAAGGTGGTTACCTTGCTTGGCCATTTTATTTTGTAAAAAATTTAAGAAAACAAATATTAAAATGCATGAGAATGTATGGTAAGAGTGGTGTGTGCATTAAGTGGAATATTCCCTTAACAAAGGGTTTTTGATTTTTAACATGACATTAGGGGCATTCTATGGAAAAGAATGACCCATGTAGCCACATTAAATTTATGAATATAAATGTAGGTTTGAACTTTTAGAGAGACTCCATGATGGAGTTCCCTTAAGGCCACAACCATGATGCATGTATGCATGGCTAGAAACTTAGTGTTTCACCCCATCAAGAGGGTGACACATTTCTTCATCATTGCCATGCATAGGTGAGTGTGTGCATTGTGTACAATATGATGCATGAGATTGAGGTGAAAAGGGCTTCAACCCCCATCCTTTCGATCGAACCTTAGTCCAATCTACCGGGGATGGGAGAGGGTATACATTACATCCTAAGACTTTCTAAAAATAAAATAAAGAGAGGGTTAGAAGAAGAGAATGCAAACTTTGAAATAAGTAAACTACATCTTAAACCCTACCTTGTCCCTTGATGGTGAACTTGGACCTTGAAGAGTAGGCTTGAGAGATGAATGAGATGGTTAAGGGTTGAGTTGAAGTTTAGAAGATGAGAGAATGAGTAGGAATTTTTGTAGAGTTTTAGGTTGAGAGATGGGGGCTTGAGAGCATGAGTTGTTCATGGAAATTGAAGGTATTTATAGAGTTTTTGGAAGACTTTTGGGGATAAAGTGGTCCAACCCTAAAAATGAAGAAAATGGACATGAGATTTAGGTTATTTCTTTTTGAATTTTTCATTTGTATGGGGGTAAAGATGACATTTGTGAAGAAACCCTAAAAGCATGTTTTGATCCTTGGTTTTTTGGTAAATAGAGGTGAGAGAACAAAAGTACTTTTGGGAGGGTGAATGGGGGAGTGACATGTGTAAAGGTGGAGTGGTAGGTAAAAAGTAGATCTTGGTTTATTTGTAAATAACTCATAAAGCAAGGGTGGAAGTGTAGTTTTGAAATGGACCAATGGGAAAACAAAAGCACATTTAGGAGGCTGAATAGGAGGATGACATGTGTAAAGGTGAAGTGGTAGGTGAAAAGTAGACTTTGGTTCATTTGTAAATAACAAATAAAGTAAGGGTAGAAGTATAATTTTGAAATGGACCAATGGGAGAACTCCATGTATGTACTTGAAGATTCCCACCTTTTGAGGGTATAATGGGAAGTTCCCTCACCTTTATGGATTATTACCAAAGACCAAACAACCTTTTTGGTTTGACTAAACCTTTTGAGAAGGGCATTCTTGAGTTTTCACAAAGGGAAAGTTGACCCTCCAATTAGATGATGCATTGGGTATTGGGGGCTTATGAGATATCAACATGTGTCATCATATAAGGGGTGAGAGAATGGACTTGGGTTTGGGTTTGGGATATGGACTTGGATTTGGATTTGGGATATGGATTTGGATTTGGGTTTGGGTGATGGGCATAGGTTTAAGTGGATTAGGGACAAGGCATGGGCATGCAATGATATGAGATGATGCATGTATGCATGAAAATGATGCAAAATAGCAATGTGGGTCCGTCGAAGAACTTGAGTTTTTAATCGAAATTAATTCGAGAAAATTTGGATTTTCCTATGGGTTCGTGCAAATTGGGGCGTCTACATGATCCTTTCAAATCGAATCATCCGAAAATTCGACTCAATAACCCGGTTACGAATGTTATAAATTAGAGGGTTGATTTCAAATAAGGGGATCATCTCTATTTCTCTTAGTATAAATTCTTTACAATTTTTTGTAGTTTCTTTGATTCTTTGAGAGAACTCTTAATTGTAGTGAGAGCATCAAGAGTGATTGAGTTAGTTTCCCCCATTAGTTCTTATTGTAACTCTGTTGAGAGGCCATCAAAGAAGGAATCAAGTTGCAACCCTATTTTACATTCTCTTCTCCATCTATTGTTTTATTTATTTTTACTGTAACTATGAACCTTACAATGAGTGGTTAGACTCTCCTTAGAGAGGTCAAGAATGCTAGAGCAAATTCATCCCTCTAATGTAGTTTTAATTCTAAATTCTTGCTTTACATGTTAATTATTCTGGAAATTCTTCTATGATTAGATAATCTAACTTATATTGCTAATTCAAACTTTGATAGCCATTACTTAGATAAGTTTAAAAATGGCTATGCTCTGTGAAGAATTTAAATATAAGTTAGGCAATCTCAATTAAATTAGGATTTTCATGAATAACCTTTGGTTACCTTCAATGATTAAACTGTTCTACCTTCCGATCCATGAGCAATGACTTGTTACATGGATTAAGTTATTTTTAGAATTAATCTGCATTATGGATGGTTTGTAATGGCTGAATTGACTTCTCTAAGCCATCTTTCTTATATCTTCAATCTTTATTTTCTGTTTTTAATTTCAATTACAAATTAATTTTCATTTTCTATTGTGTTACAAATCTGTTTTGTTTTTAATCAATCTGTTTTTAAACTCTGTTTTAGTTCTCAATTCGAAGTTTAAGTGAATCCCAGCTGTCCTTGTGAAACAAATTCGACTTACCCAAGTCCATATTTTAAATCTCTATTTCTGCAATTTACACATCAAGTTTACATCGATCATCAACCACATTCCATGACCGCGTGCATTCATCATGACTCTTTACTAATCATATAGAGTTGTGATAATATGACTCACTAGGTGGTATACTCAAATGACTCCATGACATGGCAAGTTCGGGTACCGTAGATCCGTATGCCTCGGGATACACTATTCCCTAGAGATATTTTTTATGGGGGAGTGCCTCAAGATACGCAATAGTGTATCACGAGGCATATAGATCTATAGTACTCAAACTTGTCCACATCATGGAGTCATTTGAGTATGCCACCTGACTAGTCATATTATCAGGATTATACGACCAATCAAGAGAAAATATTTTCTCTTGTGGGCAACAATTTTAGTTAAAAAAAAGAGAGTCCAATTTCCAAAAAAAAATCAATTCACGTGTCATGTGCCAACAAAAACATGTGGCCAAACAAGGGTGGAGCCATGATTTTCTTGTAGTGGAGGCAAACTATGGTTAGTTGTATAGTTGAAGAACTTGAAGATGAATGGTTTTAGGGAGAAATTTAGAGGTTTTTTGTTAGAAGTTGAAGAAAGGGATATTTAGGTCATTTCCAATTAGTATATGAGAAGGCTTGGTCAAGAGGCAATGTCATCAACAACAAAAATTGAAGAGGGTGTGGGGGCAAATGGGGAGAGAGGTGAGGGAGTGGGGACAAATGGAGCATGTAATTAGTTGAATATATAGGGTGTCCCAAAGTTCTTGGCCTCACACTCTTAACCTATTTCATATCCAACTCCAACACAAGTTAGCTTTTTCTTAAGGAAAATGCTGGATTGACACAAACGGAGACACAAGGGTGAAAAAAAATGATGTGATGGCACACAGATAACCATAGAAGTTTTTTTACTCGTATCTCGCAAAAAAGCATCTACGGTAATGTGCACGACACCACATCATTTTGTCACCCCTGTGTTTCCGTTTGTGTCACCCCAGCACAACTCTTTTCTTAATTGTGGGTCCCAAATTCAACTCCAACTTCAACACCAACCATCCATTATTTTATCATAAAAGAGACCAAATTGGTTCAAAGGGTTCTAAAAGCCAATCGGATTGGATTCTCATGGGACTTGGGTGTTGTTTGTTAAACTGAAAACAATAAGTGCTGAATAACATTAAGCGCTGAAACTTATAAGCGCTAAATTTAAGTGCTGAAAAAGTTTTTTGTTTAGATCCTGAATCATGTTTATTACACATTGCTGAAGCTGGTAAATTGTCTTTATTACCCTTACAATCATAGTATTCATTGTTTGCATGTTTCAAATGCCTATTTCTTATCAAACACAATAAAATATATTATTTCTTAGAAAATTAAAATACAATTCACTTTTAAATAATAAATAATACTCAAATCTTCAATTTATAAATAATAATTTCTATTTATAAATGCCCACAAATTTCAAATTAAAAATAATAATGTCATACAAGTCACCAAAATTTGAAATCAACATTAAAAGAATTTAATTTTAGATGATTAATTTTCGATGGAAATGAAGGATGTGTAATTATAAAAGCACCCTATGAATTAATAAGGGCAACCCATACCATAGCCAATTTTGTTTGTTTTATATGGGTTAAAATCTTTGGAATGAGCAAATTTTTAGTGAGGATGGTCTATATGGTCTAGAAATCATCCTCACCAAAAATCAGTCCATTTTGAAACTTTTAACTCGTCAAAAATAGTTTTTTTTTTAAAAAGGGGGATGATTTGCGGTTCTTGAACTTGTTTTGATAGGGTTAGAAGTTTCAGGATGTGCTGATTTTTTGGTGAGGATGATCTCCTCATTGTAGAGATCATCATCATCAAAAATCAACTTATTCCAAAACTTTTAACCCATATAAGACAATAATTTAGCCATGGTGTGGGTTTATTAATTTGTGGGGGTGCTTATATACTAATAAGGAGATCATCCTCACCAAAAATCAACTCATTCCAAAACTTTTAACTCATATAAGACAAAATAATTCAGCCATGGTGTGGGTTTATTAATTTGTGGGGTGCTTATATACTTATCCATGGGATATAAAAGGTAATATCCTTTTAAGAATAAGGATATACTTGTCTGTGCTCAAAAAAACGAAGGGCATACTTGTCCATGTCGAAAAAAGCGAAGTGCTTACCGCTTCAGCTCTTTTTCTCAACATCAAAATAGTGTTGAATTTTTTTCACTTATTTTCAGCAATAGGCGTTGAAAATATAGAGTAAACAAATGCGCTATTTTGACAAAAAGTGCTGAAGTTATTTTTTTCAGCAATAAGTGCTGAAAAATAGCGCAAACAAATACTGCCTTAGTCACGAAACTTTTTAGAGGCAACAAGGTGAGTCAACTCAAAAATTCAAATGATTCAACTCAAAAATTCAGCCAAGTTTTTTGATAAGTTTTTCTGCCCAAAAATCTATCATCTTCAATCAATTCTTCAAGTTGGGTTGCCATTTCTTGAAGAAAACCTTGATTTCACTACCCAAAATTCCATAATCTTCAAACACTCTATCAACTTTGATCGTAATTTCTTGAAGGAAACCTTTAATTGATTTCACTACTCATTGTCATCACCCTTACTTCGTTAATATACATTATTGAAGTGTAGAATCTCAAGTGGTGATTTTTCACACAAGGTTGTATGTTGAAGGCCGTAACATACTGCTTGAGATGTGGAACTTTCGCGTGACCTTGATTTTGGGTAGAGTTAAAAGAGTCCTAATAAAATGACTCGCCAGGTGGCATACTCAATCAACTCAGTGGCGTGGACAAGTTTGGAAACCGTACATATTTCCACCTCGAGGTACATTACTCCCTCGGGAGACACTTTTTTATGGGGAAGTGCATTTGTGTATACCAAGGCATGCAAATCTATGGTTCTGAACTTGTTTTGATGGAGTTAAATGAGAAATATCGTGAACAAACCATTTTCATGACACATCACCATCACTATTGGTTTGATTTCTATCATCGACCACCTCATAGTGTCCTAAAAATTAGAATTTGACGAACTTAACCTTTAAACCAACTAATCAAAACCTATCAAGTCAAGGGCATAGTTGGAAAGTTAAATATATTTAAATCTATAAATACCAAAGCCCCCCTTATTTGGGAACATCCTTAGGTCATTTTTTTTTAAAAGATAAAAGTTCTCCTTTTAAAGAAGAAGCTCGCAAGCCCTCCTTCAGAAACTAAGTAAGATTTTTCAAGCAAGACTTGGATTTCGATATAAGAAAAGATCAAGCATTTAAGTCAGTTTCTGAAAACCAAGAAATCCTTCTCTGTTGATTAACCGTAAAGTCCAGAGAAAAGAAAATCTACAACAAGCCTTTAAAGAAGATCAATCCTAAAAGCCCTTCTCTAAAAGTCAAAGAATTCTTCTAAGTTGATCAAACGTGAAGCTCGGAGAGAAAAAAAATCTACAGAAAACCTTTAAAGGAGATTAAGCACTAAGTCAATATCTACAAATCAAGAACCACATTCTTAGCTGATAAAGCGTGAAGTTCGGAGAGAAGAAATCCACACAAAGCCACTATGGAAGATCAATAAATCTAAGCAATCATCTACAAATCCAAAGATCCTTCTCAACGGATCAAGTGTGAAGTCCGGGGTGGAGAAAGTTACACACATTATTTTTGTTATACTTGACTGTTAATTAAAGGATAATATTGAGATCTATATCTCTATTTTTTAGAAATCAATAAAATCATTTGCGATCTTGTTTCGTGTATCTTGACGTAGATTTGGGAAATCTATTGTCGATAGGGGTATTTGCTAAGTAATTTATGAATACCCTTGGAGAATCATTCATCCAATCTTAGCGTGGTTTCTTTTGCTTACAAGAAATCATGCTATCTTTGAAGTTGCTAAATGATTTACAGAAAAAGTGATCAAAACTATCTTTTATCTCTTCGAGGATGTAACTCACGTGAATCCCATTTTGGTTGGAAAGTGGCACAAAATTCTTCAAATCAAGTGGCAAAATTAAATTAAATCTGGACGGATATTGTTTATCAAATTTAGTTGGCGCTGGGGCAGGGTGCATCATCATGGCAACTTTATCAAAGCTTGCAGTGTATTTATTGGTCCCTGTGCTAATGAACTTTGGGCTTTATTCGAAGGTCTGAAGATTATCTAGCAAGGCCGAAGCAATTAAATTGAAGCATATTCGATATTCATTCTTTAAAATGAAGGATGATACCATGGAATCTTGAATATCTCTTTTTCAAGATAAGGACCATTTTAAGGGAGTTCAATTGGGAACCATTTTTGCTCTTTTTTAATACAATTTGGCTTGGTTAGAATTATATATATATATATAGATATAATGGGTTGTAGTTGCGCTGCAAGCAGTCACTCCCATTTTAATTTGTCAGCCACATAAAATTAATCTCTATCCTACATTTCAACCTATCAAAAAATCACGCCTTAGAGTTCAGTATAAGATAGAGACTTTTTTTTTTGTTTTATTTTCATTTTTATTTTTTATTTTTATTTATTTATTTATTTATTATTTTGTGTTTGACTTCACAACAATGCCTATTTCAAGAGGTGGAAAAGTGATTGGATAGTTTGAAAGTTGGGTTGGTCATTACTCATTAAGTCAGGCTATTTGCACCAACCATTTGTACTCACTCCACCTACTTATATCACATTTTTGGGTTGAGTCTAAAGAGAGATTCTATTGGCACACAAACTTTATTGGGTTATGTCTTCTATTCTTGTATATGAAGAGTTGTCGTGAATTGAACCCGGATCTTTTTGATGATCCGTTAAGGATCCGCATGACCCGTTTAATTGGGGCATAGTTACAACATTCTTCCTCCAATGTGCATAGTCACAACATTCTTTGAATTAATAAAATTCTCTTACTTAGGGATTAGACGATGATTAAATCAAGGAGTTGATGAATTAATCAACGATTCTTCAATTATACGTGAAAAATGGTAACATTTTTACCCTTCACCTTCAATTGTTTTTTTTTTTCTGATAATCGGGTATCCCTGTAGACAAGTGGACCGGCCCGTATCTACATTTATGAAAGATGATTTCCTTACTTTTAGACATATTGATAGAGGTAGTAGGCATAACCTAAAATTATTCTTAGAAGTGAGCAGCTCACCAACCACGCTTGAAGAAGGGAAGGTCATTTGGATATGTGCACCCCATTGGAAATTTTTTGCATTTGTCCTTAAGTGGAAATAATTTATATGGGTCCCGTTGAGCACCAAACATTTTAGCCAACCATTTTGGTCCCACATGGGTTAGAAGTTTTGGAATGGGCTGATTTTTGGTGAGGATGATCTCTACGGTGAGGAGATCATCCTCACCAAAAATCAGGCCATTCCAAAACTTCAAACCCCATGTTTACAAGTTGAAAAATCGTGGACCGTCCATTTTTTGTAAACCATTTTTTATGGGGTTAGAAGTTTTGGAATGGGCTGATTTTTGGTGATGATGATTTCCTCACTGTAGAGATCATCCTCACCAAAAATCAGCCCATTCCAAAACTTCTAACCCAAGTTTTGAAAAATGTTTTGCCAAAATGTTTGGTGCTGAACATTTCCCAATTTATATACCACCATTATAAAAGCAAAACACATCTAACAATGAAATCTCATTTAATTTGAATGAACTACAAAGCCGAATAGATATAATAATTTGATGTCCAAGTGTCGTCAAGCCGTAGCCTTTGTTATTAAGTGCTTTCCCTCTATATTGATGGATTTAACATCCAAAGAGGATTAACCATAACTGGATGTACCCTTGGTTAGTATACAAAAGTTCCAACGTCAATGAAAATGCTTTATTTTTTACGAAGATTTGAATTATTGATTTACCTAATATGAAATGCCCAATTAAGTTTAGAACATTGATATTCAGTATGGGCAGTCTTTCCTTGGGGCCACCCGTGAGGGCACACCCTCACTTACACTGCGCATGTGATGTGTGGGCGCTGCACATGGCCGGGGGAGGTACCCAGTGCCTTGGCTCCAAGCCTGGCTCTTCTGATCCCCTTAGTCGGACATAAGTTCAGACACCCCGTCATAAAAATAAAAAAAGAAGTATAGAACCGAAAATTATATATAATGATCTGGTTGGATGGTCTCTGTTAACAACAGATTCTTATATTAATTATATTATAATTAAAAGGAAGATAATAGTGACGTACCCGTCTACTGATATTCCTCTTCAATTATTATAATTTCAATCTAATTAAATATATTAAATAAAATTATACTTTAAAAGACCAGTGAAATTCTTAAAATTTCTACTAGACTAATACAATAATTAATGTAAACAATAACCATTAAATGCAGAAAACAAGTAAAACAGATTCCCATCATCATTATTTTGTTGTTCAGTTTGCTCGCGATTGATCTTTTCAGGTAAGACCAACATCCGACACAATGGACATGTGGCCCAATCATGCTCTATCCAACTGTCGACACAATTTTTGTGAAACAAGTGACCACAGTGCAACTCTCTGATCTCTTCTCCTTCTTCGATTGTTGATATACAAACAACGCATTCAATTAATCCTGGATTTGATTTGATCTTGTAATGGATTGCTGGGTGTTTTGCTTCAACCAAGTCTGAATATGTACCTGTGATCGGATGCTTACGAGACCTCCATGCAATCCTATTGAAGGATTGAATTAAGCCGAATGCTTCGTGAAGGAATAGAGAGAAAAAGACGATGGTTGTTGTGTAGATAATAGAGAAGAATTGTGACAAAGAAGCCATAATTCTTGCATACAAGCACAATGGAAAAGTGGATGTCCAGGACCATATATATACATATATATGAGGGAGGGTTTCCTTATTTATGAACATTTTGAAGGAGAAATTATTAAGATACATATATTTTTTATATTGCAAATACATCAAGTTGATTCATTTCTAACCTCAAATTAAGTCAACTTTTGCTGAATGGTCATGGAAGATTTTCACAAATTCCACTTTTACAATAAATGTATAGTGGAATTTTTTATGATATAGATGCCCCAAGATTCAAAAGATACTTTTTAAGCAGCAACGTTTGAACAGAACGAACAATAATGACGAAATTATTTTTCTTGATCAGTCTATTTTGGCATTGATTACTATATGATAAAGCAGATTTTATAATTCAAATAAGTTTATAGGACTGCTATTGGCACCCCAACTTTTACTTATTACACCTCAATTTCATAACTTACTCAACACACCCCAATTAAAAAATTAACACACACCATTCAAACAATAAAGGGGTTTGGCTTAAATTATTATCTCAACATTACAACACTTGTTCAAACAAATTCACTAGTTGTTTAATCTTAAAAAGAATCTAGAAAAGATAAAATAAGAGAGAACTTTTTTTGGCACCTCAACTTCTACTCATTCTCAAAAATTTACTTATTTTCTTTATTTTTAATTGGGGTGTAATAATTAAATGTTGGGGTGCCAATATCAGGTCTCTAAATTTAAGTAAACTTGTAATAAAAACTAAGTAAATCAAAATGGCGGATTGAAATTTTGTGAAATTGGTCTTCAAAACTATTAAAAAATCATTGAATGATTCTCTCTCTCCCCGTATAATTATCTATCATGATCGGATCCAATTTAGACTAATCCAAATGTTATTGGATCTAAATAATGACATATGATAAAAAAAATCCATTAAGTTACTGATAAGTAGATCATTAAACAATTTGCTCACACCACCACAACTAATAGAGGAAGAGAATTTCTTTCTCCTGCCCTGACGTCCTCTATCCATATATTTCAAGAATCGTGATAATCTGACTACCCACGTGGCATACTCAATTAGCCTAACGTGACAAGTTCAAAGATCTATATTCCTTGATATACACAATTGTACTTCCCCATAAAAATGTGTATCCCAAGGAAACCATTAGGAGAGGCGATTGAGTATGTCATGTGGGTAGTCAGATTATCACGCCTCATATTTAAATTTTAAGATTTCAAATCTTAAAAAGGATCGTTGAGCCCACTTGGATTACCACATTCGCAATCTAACACCATAACCTTCCAGAGTTTTTGCAAAAACTTAGGATCCGTGTGGATGTAGGAGCCAAAAGTATTTAGAACATAAGTACTTTTTGAACATAAGTATTTAGAACATAAGTACTGTCAAAAGTATTTTTTGAAATACTATTAAAAGTAGCTCGATAAGTATTGTGTGTTTGGATGCAAGTTTTGAGAAGTATTGTCAAAAATACTTCTGATAGAGTTTTGTATTCGAGAACTATTCTACATTCTGTTAAAACGACTAGCATGCCCTTATATGTATAAATTACTTTTTTTAACATTTTAACTCAACAAATTATGTTTTAAAAAAGTAATAGTTACTATTTTTATTCATAAAAACATTATACTATCATTTTAAATTTAAAATATACTTATTTAAAATATAAAGAAAAAAACAAATCGACAAAACCTCCCTTAAACATTGAACATATGAAAAATAAAACTTGTATAAAAATATAATAGCTTTATATAATAAAACCTGTATCATCATATATAAAACTATATAAAAATTTCCTGCATCCATAACTAATCATAAATAATTTTATGTCATGATCAATTATATTCTAACAAAAATAATATGTTTCATAATACATACAATTACGTAATAAAAAGGATTACAACTATAATAAACTGTAATATATTATATTCTATTGATTCATATAGGACCTAATTCCGTTTTCAAAAATTCATTTTTGTCTTTTTCTTCGCATACTTGTTATCGTCATGATCAATCTTCTTTATCAAACTATAAGAAATCATTTTTATGATCCTATAAATGAAAAAAATATATACATTTTATTTAAAATATGTAATTTCATATTTATAACTAATACAAATTAATGTAAAATTTTCATTATCTTCTATGATGGACACCTATAAAATTGTCTACCTTTTGTTACTTTTTTTGTTGGAAATATACAATTCTAATCACTTGTCCACAAAATCAATAAAAAATCATAATAAACTGTAATAATCACACCAAGAAATGTAAAATGAAAAGAAAATATCCAGCAACAAAATATACATGTGATCGTCATACTAATAAACATACATATTCATATAGTAAAAACCTACAGAATTCACCTAATTATATAAATTATTTAGTTATAGTAACTTTTAAATTATAAAATTATATTAATATATCACGTCGATCATAAGCTTCTTTTATAACTTCAACCATGACTTCTCTTCTACATTCTATTTCTCTATATCTTTCCCGTTGTGAATATCTCAAGAGTCCAAGTTTATTTACACTCTTAGGGACGACTTCATCTATATAATTTACTTCGTCGTATAGGGCAAACTAAATATCTGTCAAAGCTTCATTTCAAATGAAATTGTGCAATCACATGCAAAGAAATGACGATGTCCTTCTGTATATTAATGAAGTATATATGTATGTCCCTAAGAATTGCCCATCTTGCCTTTAATACTTCAAAATACATTTTTATGACATTATACAATTAAGAATAAAGATGGTTAATAACTCTTTCTTCTCCTTTTGTCATACACTTTTCTAAAAGTATTGTAAATGGTAATAGACACCATGGTTTTATGTACTCATCTATCAATGGGTTGCTAAAGTCAACCAAGTAATATTTGTTTATAAATGAATAATATTTTCATTACTTTAAATACATTAAATGTATTTATAAGTAAAATTTTGAATAACAATCTGACAAAAGGTGAGAAAATCTTGAATTGCGATTATTTATGATTTTCAAGAACACGTTCGTGTCATTTGTTTGTTCCTTACAACCGGCAGCTACATATGTGAAGAATATGTTGAAAGAACATATAACATTACATTTTATATTATACTTTTTCGACTTAAATATCGAAGTTGATTCGTTGTTAGAATTTGTGCCTTAATGTGAGTTATGTCAATCACTCCTATATAATCCTCCATATTGTGTGAAATTTTATATTAAAGATTAATCATTATAAGTTTTTATGAATCTAACTTTAAAATTACCTTAAAGAAATATCAGAATATTCGATTTGTGCAAATTTAAGGAGATATCTCATCCAAAGAACAAGAAACGTACAATGAAAGTTTTGCACAATTCAATGACAACTTTCAAGATTCTATGAAAGTGTCTTCTCACGGTTTCTTTGGAATATTGAAATCGATCACCAACACTTTTCATGCCTTTATTTTATCCCAATATCTTTAAGAAAATTCCTAAAGATACTTTCAAAGAAATATTCATTGTTCTTTCAAAATCTACCTCATGTAAAGTTTTGCAAATTTCTTAAATACATGTTACTCCATCCGAAATTGTTCATGGCATATTGCGTTATTCTCAAACATAACATAGTTCATATAATTTTGTCTAGTAAAGTTACAATTAGTCTTGGGTTGTCAAACTAATTTATTTTTATAAGTCATATGATAATGATTTGCTGCAGCAAGTACAGTCATACATATAATCTTATTATCTAAATCTGAATAATCTATCTTGTTTCTGTTTACATTAATAAAGAATATCATTTAATATTTCATATAAATAATCACATAAATATAATCAATTTATAAACAATCACATAAAATATCAAAATAAATATTTTTAACAACCAAACAATAATCTATAAGACATAATCAACAATCCATAAATCACAAGTAAATACATAGGCATAATTCATATAGAATAAATTCAAACCATAATCCATGAAATAAACACTTTTTTACTAACCACATAGTCCACAAAAAAATGTTCATAAAAGAAAAACCCCTAGAAAAAAAAACTACACCACCATTTATTGATCACCATGATAATAATTGTATTCAAAATCAAGGTACGATAGACGAGCATCATTTGTCAACATATTAAAGAAGACATTCCTAAAATCCACTCTCTACGAATTTGTATATCGTAGAACAATATCGATGACTACCTATAAGAATCTCATCGACTAATTTATTAAGAAGCATCATGCATTCATCAGGAGTAAGTTATTTTTGTTCGTTTAGAATTTCATCCTAATGAATCTCTGATTCAAAAAGATCCACTAAATAACTGAGTTCAATCTCGGAGAACCTAGATTTTCTTCCTTTTCTGTATTTTGATTTAGAGTCCTCACTTATTGATGACCTTCTCCATGGTGGTCTTAAATTGAGAGTATATTTTCCTGTGTCGTTGAAATGTATTCAGGGGTATCAACATCGACATCATTAATAATGACTCATTCATCATAATTGTCATTGTAGAAGATAGAAGATGAGATCCGATAGTTGTGGTAGCACTGAATAATTTGTCCCAACTTATTTATATTTTTGACCTTGTCTTTGCCTCACCTTTGGACTGATATTATTTTTGCCTAGTATGGGGGTGACCAATGGTTATGGTACATTTTTACACAGTATGGGGGGTGACCCATGGCCAAGCATAATGTTGCACAGTCCCCTACTCACCCAAGGACCAATCTATTGGGTAATTACAAGCCCATTTGTGCACAAGATTTGTTTATGGAAATGACACTCTAAACCACAATTAAGTGGCTTTTTTCTCAAGAAAATCACTTATTTTTACTTTTTTATTCTCCTATTAACCTTTTAATAAATCTCTTACCAAGGTCTTCTAATAATTCACCAATTCCTTCAACTTTGACTCCAAGTCTTCCTTGGTCCACACTTGAGTTCAATTACCACCTTAAGGCCATTTTGTTAGAATTATAATGAGGAGATTTACTCTTGTTCCCATCAATCTTATCCTCAATTCAAGAGAAGTCAAGGTAATTTGACCATTTTTTAAGGATCATGACTCTTTTACCCTACCTAGAGAAAGCTTTAGAATTTCTGTGCAGAAACCCTCTTGGCCTTAGGTTGTTAAAAATATAACTATGTAGAATGTCCAAAAATCAATCACCTAATTACATATCATATAGCCTAAGTCTCTAGAGTTTGACTCAAAGTCTAGGGTCTAGGAATTTGTTGTCTTTTACAATCTCATCCTTTGATCATTATGATTGCTAAGACTCATGGGAGTATAAATGATAATCAAGGACTACATGGTAGAGGGCAATTAGAGTCTTTCTTTGTGATTTTAATGAGAATATTGGGAACTCTGGGATTTTGGATAAATTTATCTTCAAGGGTTTCTAAAAAACTTATAAATAAAACCCTTATCCAAGGAAAATAGGGGAGAAGTTCAAGTGATCCCAAAACTCTGTTAAACTCTCTTCTTAAAGCTCTCTAGTCTACCAAAGCTCTGTCCAATGTTCTCCTCAACCCCCCAAAATACCTAAATCAAGAAAAAGATAAAGAAATATGAAGATGAAGAGACCAAAGTAGGGAGGAATTCATATTTTTTTAATTTTTTATATAATAAACCTCCCTTTCACTCCTCGACTCATATCTAATCTTTTTTTTTTTACTTTTCAAGTACCTCTACTTTCATGCACTTTTATTTTCCTAACTTAATGTTTGAGGGTATAGAGTAATCCCTCCTTATGAGGTAATTTCTTCAATAAGCTCTTTGAAAGCATTTTAACTTCTAGTAAGTGTTAGTTTAACTTTTTTTTTTAATGTTATTTTACATTCCTAGTAGTAATTCCTTTTTTTTTTTTTCAATGGCTTAAGAGTTAGAGAGTAAACCCTCTTTGAGGTGATTTTCTCTTTGTAAGCTTATTCATGCATACACTTTCATGGACACACCATAATCTAAAAGGGTTGTGAGTTAAGGTGTGGATCCATATCTAAACTCCCTTGGCCAACACAAATAACCCCAAAGAGGACACAAATTATAGATAAAGGTCTTTAGTCTTTCCACGATGGTGCTCAATTCATAAACTCCTCTTAAAGGTTAAACCAACAAAAAGATGCTCCCAAACAAGCATATAAGTCCTTAAAAGATCTTGGGAGATCAACTTATTGGAATCTAAGTGGATTCCCACCAAAGTCCCAAGCTCACAAAAATTTTCAGCAAGTACCCACTTCGTTTTTTAACTTGCTTACTAACTTATTTTCTCCATTTACAAAACTAAACTATGGTCGATTTTTTCTAAACTCTCTCTATAATCTCATCTACTTTCAAAACAAAACAAAAATAGTTTCTAATCTCACCTTCGGTCAATCTATGGTAACCATCTTTAGATGGTAGTGACAAGGTACTTAACACCTTATTTGTCCTTCAACCGAATCTCCTTACTTAGATTCTTTAGGTAGACTTCCCTCTTATCCTTTGAATATGTGAGTCATCATAAGCCAAGAAAACAAAATTTAAAACTCTTCTGTAGTGCTCATTCGCACCCATACTCATTGAATGGTGGTGACTCCTAAACTCCACTAGGTCAATCAATATGATTTTATTGTAATTCAATCCCTCCAAAGAATTCATCATTTGGACATTGGCAAAAAGACAACAATAATAACATGGCATTATTGAAAATGAGAACTTAGATGTTAGTCAAAAACTCTAAAAGTGTAAAAGGAGGTAAAAAATTATGGGGATCGAGGAAGTAAAGAAAAGATATAAAAATTGTAGAAGGAAATAATTGCGCATTAATCTAGGTTATACACGTGTCCAAACTGGTTAAGTGGTACCAGGCGCAGATCAGCATACGGGCGCTGCCCTCCAAGTAAGGCAGGTCAGAGCAGAGACCTCCCTAGCCTGGCTGGAAGGGCAGCACAATATTAAGCAAATCCAAGTTAGCCAAGCCGGGCAAACTAGGTCGTAGAATAACTGTAAGTCTGATACGTACACGTCAATCCCAAAGATCCCGAAGGAGATCTCTGTAGTTTATTATGATCAATCCAAAAGATCTTCGTTAAGTGAACAACTCCGCAGAGTCAGTAGATATCCCATGATTACAGCTTATAAAACAGGAAACCCTGACTCACGGCTAGGAAGTATAAATAGCACAATAAACATTATTAGAGATGATCTTTTTGGGAAGGATCTGAGTCTAACAAGTTTTCTTAGACCTCGACTTCTTTAACTTGAGCGTCAGAGTGATTTTGGCAGGTACTACACTACCGCGATGAGGGATGTGCTAGAAATGACTTCGGATTAGTGCGACAGAGTCTATCAGAGCCGTCCACCGGATTCCAAACGCACAAAAACACATGCTTTCAAAGAAGATATGGCTCAAGACATGATTGAATGGTGGAATGTGATTCATGTTGTTGATCCCGCAAAATTTAAGGTAGGTTGTAGATGATGATGACCATTTCCTTGTCCCAGTAGAACTCCAATTCAAAAAAAATAAGTAACGAGGAAGATTTGGAGTGAGACTTTAAACTTGATTGCTGAATGACCAAGTATTTCTTCCCATTAGTAATGGTTGAAGTGGCTAATTTTTAGCTTTACTAGAGTAAAATTTCTAACAGACTGTCATGGTTAATCACAAAGAGACATTTGACAAGATTAAAAACTGAAAAATTGGCAACACAAAACAAGAAGATTCTTTTTTTTTTTTGTTTTAAAAAATTGTAATTATCTCATTATGATTGGTAAAATATCATAACCTTAAAAGATTCTAACAACAATAGTTTCCTCCATCCATATGACAGAGAACCCTTTGTGGGTGAATGAACATTCCATCAAGAAATAATTTTGTGAGATCCACTTTATTGTCTTTTTTCTTCATTTCTCTAACTTCATTATATTTATTCTTTAACTCATTTTATTATTTTTCATTTTTTTAAAAATCCTTTTTAACCTCAATTTTTTTTAATAATACCCTTCTAACTTTATTTTTTTTCACTTTTACCACCTTAATAATTGAACTCAAATTCAACAAAACTCATAGTTGTGTATCCTCCAAATTATTTGAAAAACTACGAAATGAAAAAGAAGGTAAGCAATGCAGACATTCACCAACCATTATGATGATTGAGAGTTGTCGCCTTCTATTTTTACAAAATAGAGATATTCTAATATTTTGAGCTAAGATGAGCATCATGAGAAAAGTAAAGGAAGTGACCATAGGGCAAAAAAAGATGAGGAGATTGTCTAACAAAGAAAGAAAGAAAAAAAGAGATTAGGCTGATCTAGACTTTTTTTCATAAGCCAATGAGGATGCCATTTTAGCAAGGGCAGGGATGAAGATATAATTAATCTGCATTTATAAGGGAGGAACTCCTTAATTTTGAACATTTTAATGGTGATATTTCTAAAATACCTTTTATAAATACATATATATCTCCAACCACATTAAATTCATTTCTATCTTAGCATATAGTTCAATCAATCAAAATCGAGTACTAAGTCAAATTAAACAAATTTCACTATCCAATTGTCAAAGTTTTGTTGTGACTTTCTCAACTATGGTCCCAACTTTACAGTGATTGGAGGAAAATATAGAAATTTTTGTACATGGGGCACACAACAGGATAAGTTTTTAAGGCGTGCACGAGACTTGGTGTGCCAAAGGTCAGAAGTCAATTTATGAACATATGACCACGTTTCATACACGATTCGTCTAGGTAGGAGATTCTTTACTGATGAGAAGATGGATGTGACAGCGTTGGGAATTGTTCAAAGAGTACTAGATAAAGGGAAGTAGATTTAATTATACATCTTTTTATCTTAAAGAGAGTCAAATATTGTTCAATATATGGGTTACAAGTTTTAGAATAACTTGATTTTTGTAAGGATGATCTCTATGATGAGAACATTATCTCACAAACAATCAATTAATTCTAAAAATTTTAACCCTATTTTACAAATTGAATAATCATGGACCATTAATTATTTGTAAACTAATTTTGATAAATTTAGAACTTTAAAATGGACAAATGTTTGTGAGAATGATTTTCTCGTCATAGAAATCATCTTCACAAAAAATCAGTACTTTCCAAAATTTCTAATCCGTATATTGAAAAAGAGTCGTGATACTCTAACTACCCCACGTGACAAATTCAAACGACTATCCTGACATGATAAGTCCAAAAACTGTAGATCTGCACTCGTCGAGATATATGACTGCACTTCTCCATAAATAAGTGTATCTCGAGGGAATCGTGTTTCCCGAGGAGCACAAATCTATGGTTCTAGAACTTATCACGTCAGGTAGCCGATTGAATATGCCACATGGGGTAGTTAGATTATCTTGGCTCATTGAAAAATGGTTGGCACAATATTTGGCTCTTATATATATATATATATATCCTACTATTCATTCAAATCAAAGTAATTGCATGATTGATTAAGCATATTAGACATGACTAATCGATTAAAATGCTGATTCTCCCCTTTCTTAGAGATCATAAGACCTTTTTTCTTCCCACTCTGAAACCCATCTCTATGACACAATATGTGTAGTCGCATCTAGTCATATTAACGGCAAAGCTAGGGGTCATACCTGTCTCTGTATATTTGAGGTATCCCGTGTCTTCAAATTGATTAGATATGCTCCCCTTCGTCTTATTCTTTGAATATAATGATGAAAATGACTTAAATGCCCTCATCTTCAGGTCATAGTACAAAACCCTTGATTTTAATTTTCAAAACCAATTATCTTCAAGATCATCAACCTTTAATGTTTATTATTTTTACTGTCCAAGATTTTAGCATTTTCTACTTCCCTAAAATCTTATCTTATTTTGAGGTTTGGAGGTAGAAGTAGATTGCATTTCAAGGTTGAGAATGAAGGTAAAAATATTTTACTAAAGAGATTAAAAAGATTGGTTTTGGGAAGAAAAACTCAGGAGGTTTTGGCTGCAAATTGAAGGTGAGGGTTTTTAAATCAAGGTGGGTATTTCAATATTAGCCCTTCTATTTTGTAAAACTTTTATTGGTACTCCAACTATTCCTTATGGCACGCTATTTAAAAAAGAAAATAATAAGTGAGTTATTCTCTGCTTTTGCAAGTGAAAATTACTCTTCCTTACCCAATTTATTTTGTTGAATTCTATTTATATATCTTAATGGAACTTGACAACCAGCTTGAGACTTACATTATTACAATGCACTCCAATAATAAGTTATTAGACGTGAATAAGATTAGTGACTTTAATAGGAATTCTTAATTTGTATCCATTCGATATGTTGATCTAATTCTATCAGCTATAACTATTATTGTTGAGAGAGTATTGTCTTCTATCCATACTTTGAAAAAGTCACTGACTGGTAGAATAGGTGATCATGAGTGAACAAATGATTATTTGCTTACAAACAACAAGAAACATATTGTTAACAATATTAACAATGAGATAATCATCTAACGATTTAGAAGATGAAAGCTCATCGAGTAAACTTGTAAGGTAATTATTTATTAGAAGTGATTAATTACTAAGAAATAATTTTGGAGAAAATCCTTTCATATATCTTTTAGGGTGATTTAAACATGCCCCCTATGCTTAGCTAAATATTAGGAATAGCCCCCCTATGTTTTGCAAATGATGAAATGCATCCCTTGACCTTAGTCTTCTACATAGATTAAGGGGAAAGGCTTGAACACCCTCATCTTCAACCTTTTGTCAAAAATCCAGATTTTTCTTGTAAAAACCAATTATCTTTGGATAAATATTTTAACCTTCATTAACTATCTTAATATTTTATTTACTTCAAATCTTCAATCGTCAATCTTCAAATCTCAAGACAAGATAAATTTTGATGAGGTATAAAATAACGAAATTATGGGTTGGAAAATCTAAAGTTTTCTACAAGGAAGGTAAGGTAGAAATGATGGATTAAAATAAAGTTGATGAATACATTAAAGTTACTTTAGATATTGAAAAACTTGAAAATATATGATTTTCTACGCGTCAAAATGTTGACAAAGTCCCTATATCTTTAGCAAATCACAAGAAAGACCCTAAAAATTATAAATGGGTCATACATCTAAATTGAGCCCATTGATTGATTGGAAATAACCTTTTATAATTTAGGTTTTGGACTTTACTCATAAAGTCCATGATCTAATAAATTTAAGTGATTCACATATTAAGTATTAGGCCTTACATATAAATAAATGAGTTTGGCCCATTAACAATTTATAGAATGCTTAAAATTAGATTTGGACGAACTTAACCTTTAAACCAACCAATCAGATCATTTAAGTCAGGGGTATAGTTGGAAAGGTAAATTATTCAAGGTCTATAAATACAAGAGCCTCCATCATTGGAAGAGGATCTGGATTATTTTCTCTCAAAAGACAAAAGCTCTCCCTCTAGGGAAGAAAAAACTCTCATGCCTTCCTCTAAAGACAAAGTAAAACTCTTCAAGAGACTCGAACTTTGATTAAAGAGAAGATCAAGCCTAAAGCCATTTTTTGGAAGTCAAGAAATCTTTCTTAGTCGATAAAACTCAAAGTTCGGAGAGAACAAAAATTTACAAAAATCTTTAAGAAAATCAAGCACAAACAAAGTCATCGTCAAAGCAACATTTTCAACCGATCACGCTTGAAGCCTGGAGAGAAGAAAGCTACACATGTCATATTTATTTTTGTACTTGATTGTTAATCAGATAAAAACATTGAAATTTGTACTCTCAATTTTATCAAAATCAATAAAATCATTTATGATCTTGTTTTATGAATCTCGGGATAGATCTATAAAATTTATTGTCAACAAATTCGTTTTGAGAAGAAAAATATATAAGATTTTTGAAAAAATTAAAAATGATGGAATTTTTAGTAGAAAAATTTAAGGTTTCATGTACAAGGTTAGTTCTAAGTAAAAAGTGATAAATTGAAGATTAATTAAATTGAGTAGATATACCATCGAGGTTGTAGAACTTAAAGTTGACTGGCTATAAAAAGAAGTATATGAGTTTTTGCCTAGAAGTTGAAGTCGAGGGCATTCGAGTCTTTTCCCTTTAGTCCATTTAGAAGACTAAGGTCAAAGGATACATGTCATCAATTTCAAAATATAGGAGGATATCTCTAATATTTGGCAAAATATAGGGGGAATGTCCAAATCACCCTATCTTTTATTTATTAGCATATAATTTCCTCTCTCTCTCTCTCTCTCTCTCTCTCTCTCTCATGGGAAAGAAGAGTAGTAAAGCAGTCCTCCAACCCTTTTATCCAAGTTCTTGTTCTTTGCCTAGCCACATATCATCACCAAACATTCCATTGGATCCCTATTAAGAAACAAAATATTCCTTTTTACTCAATTTCTTACTAATAGGGCTTATGGACCGAGGTATTTCCGGAGTAATGTAAACATTAATTTGAGTTATGAACTATAGACAAACATGAAAAAAACCTATATTTGACGGTTTAAGGCCATCAAATTTCATAAAAATTAGGTAGACCAAGGTATCGAATTCTTCATTGTCAAACCTTCTTTTCGATGGACCGAAATAGTCAAATTAATTGAGGATGGGAGAAATTTGTGAGTTTTGGCCCGTCGAATTTTCTTGTCAAAATTTTCAATTTTCACATATTGAGAAAGGATAGATACTGAAATTAAGTCATTCGACAATACATTTCCTTGTAAATGTGTTTATATATTTTAATTATCACAGAATTTTCTAAAGAATATTACAATTCTCCAAATGAAAATGTAAAAATATTCCAGATATTACCTACTATACCTTCAATTGGTATATAGAATATGAAAAAATAAAAAAAATAAAAAATGTCAGCTGCTATTGGCACCCAACTTTTACTTACTACACCCCAATTTCTTAAATTATTTATCACACCCTAATATTTAAACATTAAAACACACCATTCAAGCACAACAAATGCTTACTTCAAGTTATTACCTCAACAATACAAAGCATTATACCACGATCAAACTTGTTTACAATTAGGATTAACCTCATATAAGATCCTAAATCCAACAAATAGAAATCTAAATAATAATAGAGAGAGTCATATTTGTGAACCCAACTTTACTCATTCTCAGCCATTGATTTCTGCTTTTTAATTTAAATTGGGGTGTAATAACTAAAAGTTGGGGTGCCAATAGCAGTTCTAAAAAAAATGGCTACCTATTTTAGATCTTTTCCTGCAAACAGTAAGTCCATAAGTTGGAACGAATGTTATTAGATCCTAGGGTCTGTTTGGGCCAAAACAGCATTGAGTCGTCCTCCGATGATAAAATCCCCAAAATTGAGCCTCACCCTGACCTGTGGCCCTTTCCAGAAGCAGGCTTCGGGCCAGACATTTTTTTTAATAATATTTAAATTTAATAATAATTATAATAAGCATGAAAATTGGAAATAGCAATAAAAAAACAAATTCCTGCTTTGCTTTCAGTATGGTAGAACTAGAAGACACCCCAGGGACATATATATCTAGGGATGAATTATCCTTTAGAGCAATTAAGAAAGAAATTTAAGGTGCAAAATTTTCTCTAGAACTTGTACACAGGTGGTGAACTTTTCTCTTTGCTCACCAATGGATTAGACAATCCTTGAACCATTTAGCTAAAATTAAATAAATCTATTATGATAGTCTGTCTAGCAAAATTTAAGTGTTCTTGACTACAAATCTCAACTTTCCAACCACATAAAAACAAAGAAAAAAAAAAAAAAAGGTAGAATTAATTATAATTTTTTATTGGTCATAAAGTTGTTGAACTCTTAGGTTTCGGTGGCCGGAAGGAGATAAACTACGCGGCCGAGCAGAGAAGCAGACAAGAACTCGATATAGACGTAAGGCTTTTCCTTTAAATGTTATTTGCTATCTAATATGAATTATGTTAACAATTTCTCAAGATACATCAAAGCCCAATCAACCTCCTGAGGTATCTCTTACAACTTTTTTACATAAAAGATAGATGCAAATCATAGTTAAAAGCAAATACATTCCCAAGCACAGCTTATTAATATGTAAAAACAATTATTTTTCAAAATATGAGTTAAGGAGTTTCGGATTGAGCTGATTTTTTGTGAGGATAATCTCTATGATGATAAGATCATCCTCACAAAATACCAGCCCAATTTGAAACATGTAAATCTATCAAAAGTGGTTTACAAGTTATGATAATCCCGTAACCTGTTTAATTGATACCTTTAATCATCCATTCAACTTTTTGGATCTCATAGTTGAAAATATTTAGCTCTTGGTAGTACTGCAACTTGGGCGGGCGGGCGTAGGCTCAACCCGATTGATGGGTGAGCTTGGGCCTAGTTGAGCCCAGGTTAGAACAACTCAGCCCGGCCTTAATTCAAGTTGAGCTTAAATTGAATGCTCAGGCAACCCAGCTCAATCGAAACCCAAGGCTAATAATAATAACAATAATTTTATATTTTTTTTAATTTTTAAGTACTCTTGCTACATATATTTATAGTAAAGAAAAAACAATTCTTTCAATTTGAGTTTCTTGTTGTGTGTATGTGTATATGTGTGTGCAAATTTCTTGTTCAACAAGCCGAACCCGCCCAACTTGCTCAAAACTAAGCACGAGCTGTCGTTGAGCTTGGATTATGAGCTTAGACTCAATAATCGGGTTGAGTTGAGCTCAGGTTGAGGGTTTTGTCACTTGAGTGGAGCATCAGTCTATCCTCCAACCCACTCGGGTAGCAACCCTAGTTTTTGGATTTCATCAAATGAGAATGTGATACGTGAGAAATGAGGCATTGGTACAAACTTTGATATGAAAAAAAGCTTGTTATATATATATATATAGTCTCTCAGGAAGTGAAGGTCTTGAATTTGATTCGCTCCTTAAGGGCCACACTTAGGTATTTATCCCATAAATTACCCGAGATGTGTGGGAAGAGGGGATTGCACATACCCGAGGATTGGTCGGGTGCTCAAAGAGGTCTTGTAGGTTGGTTAAAAAAATATCTTGATATGGTGTGGATTGGATCTGGATTATAAAATCTGAAATTTAAATTGAAACAAATGAAAATAAAGTTTCTGAAGTCTGAATTTTAAAGGTGAACCACATCTGTTCAGATTTCAATGTTACTAACGACACTAAGAAAAGCTTATATATTGCTTGAAATACCAACATAAATCACTGTTTATAACTAAGTGTCCAGATTTGAATTTTAAATCTGATAAATATCCCATTTAACAGTTTATCTTATTGCTTATATTGATTTTAGTTTTGTAAAAATAAAAAAATTCCACAATTTTCTAATTTTCTTAAATATAGGATACCCTTGACATGTCTGTGAGTGAAAATTCAATTAGATCGACATATCAAGCATACGTGTTATATTTGATTACCCAAGAAACAAACAAAACAAATACCAAGAATCAACAATGAAAATATCAAATCAAATAAATTATAAGTTACAATCAAATCGTCTCTTTTATTTATGGTTACGTCAAACTTTTTGTGGTGCAGCAACCTTGATGATGTGTCAGTTTGCTTGGTGGGAAGCTAGTTATTAATTAATCGATTTATTTGTCTAGTATTAATTAGACAAATTACTTGTGAAATATATATTACATATACTACATATTATAGATAATACATTATATAGAAGATATGTATATTATATTTATAATTTATTATATATGTTATATTATGTTATACATAATATTGGTTATCCGATAAGATAATCAATTTCGAGTTTGGATATCATAGTTATTATTTTTTAATTTAAATTTGGATATTCTTATTTTCAATAGAAAGTATTGATCTCAATAGTTCGAGAAAAATAGAAAAAGCGTAAGAACCTGTTTCAAAAGAAAATGATCAAATAGAAAATAAAGTCAGAAGAACTATATTGTATCAAGACTATTAACAAGTTCATCCTCCAGAAAGTCATTTGATCAAATGACCAATAAAACATACAATACTATTCCAACTCATATTTCTTATCCTGTTTACCTAAAACAGAAAAAAATAGAAATAAAATATAATCCTATTGAGTCTGATTTTGGTAATCCACCCAAATAAATTAATATGATCAGCTTTGAAAATCAAAACTTTACACTAGATAAAGAGTTATTGAAAGTTGATATCTTAAATAACCCTTTACATAAATTACTTTTTAAAAATTTCTCTCAAACAAAATAAAAGAAGATTAAAGAAAAAAGGTTTGAAGAAATGAATAAAAAATAAATCCATATTCCATTATTCACATGGTTAGAAATCCAAACAAACTCAAGATCATCTCATTATATAAATATGTTAAAACAAAAATACAAATATGGAAAATAGTAAAAAATAAGATAATTGAATTACCATTTTCTTCATTTAGGGCTATAAAAACAATGGATTCAATTGCTACACCCCTTAAATCTGAAGTTCAATTTCAAAAAGAAATCCCTTGTACACAAAAAGATATATCGCATATAATTAAGTGAAAACTCAATTAGATTGATTTATCAGGCATACGTGTTATATTTGATTACCAAAGAAGCAAACAAAACAAATACCAAGAATCAACGATGAAAATATCAAATCAAATAAATTATAAGTTACAATCAAATTCTCTTTTCTTTAGGGCTATGGGCCCAAAAGGTAATCAACTAGAGGCTTTTTTAAGGTTACGTCAAACTTTTTTGTGGTGCAGCAACGTTGATGATGTGTCAGTTTGCTTGGTGGAAGGCTAGTTATTAATTAATGGATTCATTCGTGTATCTAGAATTTCAACTACCATATGTTTTCTAATTTTTTTTTTTTTTTTTTTCAACCATATTTCAATTCTTATATAAGAGGATTTGGAACCAGAATTAACTGACATGAATCACTAGTACTCAAGGATGATTCAATTCTTTCTAGTCACAATCTTCATCCATTAATTCTTCGAATCAAAAGCTGAAGCACCAATGTGCTTCTTTGTAACTTATATCCTCTATTATATTATTTATAATTCTCTTCTCATCATTCCTTACCATTTGACTTGGACATAAAGTGGGTCGGATTTTCTCTAAAATTCGAGTTATCTGAATTTCGAATTTGACAAGTTTGAGCCTTTGGAGTAGATCCGAATAAAAAATGAGTTAAATATGTTTTGGTGTCCTATGATTCGAGTCGGATCAGGATCGGATATGAATCCATCCATATATTCATCTAGATCAAAATTATATATTGCTTTGAAAATAATATTTTTAGGCTTTTTAATATATCATTTTCTACTAGTCCAATATAACATAAATTCTTAGAAAATAAAATGATTATAGTGGTAGAATAGAATAATATAACAATTAGCAAACTAGTACAGAAAAAAAAATGGTAAACTATCCAGAATTATTCAATTTGATCTAAATAAAGCAATTTCGTTAGGCTGGATATGGATCCAGATTAAGTGACATAAAAATGATTCAAATGTGATTTATCCGGATCCAGATAAAGAAATCCAAAAATGATTATAGATATACTCAAATTCAAACTGAATCCGATCCACTTTAAGGCCTACTTCTACCCGATCATTTTACTATTTGTACATCACTAATTTTCTTGTTATGGAAAGTCAAGCACATATTTCTACTTACAACAATATGGATGTTTTTGGTGTGTCCCTCACCCCCATGAGTGGCAGCTTAATTAATCCACCACCATCATTCATTTTTCATTCATTGTCTTAATTACATTGGTTGATCGAAGTAGAGAAAAAAAATTGTAAGGTGAATTTTGTAGAAAGATTTGTTCTAAACGGATGTAAGAATTGATCTTTTATGAGACGACTAAAGTTTGCCCATGCCTATGACACATTCATCCTCTTTGTAGTTAAGATGGTAAAAGAAGATATGCAATAAAATTATAAGATATTACTGAAAAATGGATAGCACATAAAAATAAATTTGAAGGATATTATTAAAAAAGGACAGAAGAAAGATAATAAAGTTTGAGGGGTATTATTAGAAAGAGTGTAGAAGAGAAACAATAAAGTTATAGGGGTTATTCTTGACAATATATGAGAGAAAGGGAATGCAATTGAAATTATTTCTTGAGATGCATACAAGATGGAATCTGAACCACTTTTTATGGGGGCTAAACATTGGGGGAAGACAACCTATGTGTTTCATTATATAGATTATATGAAATCGTATACTCTTTGGTACTTATCTGATAAAATGGAATTGGTTATGATATGGGATTTTTCAATGTATGGGCTAGAGGTTTTGGAATGGGTTTATATTTTGTGAGGTTGGTCTCTATGATGAAGAGACCATCCTCACCAAAACTCAGCTCATTTCAAAACTTCTAATCCTATCAAAAGTTTACAAAAACTGGATGGTTCATGATTCTTCAACTTGTAAACTAGGGTTAGAAGTTTCGAAATGAATTGATTTTTGGTGAGGATGATCTCTTCACTATAAAGATCATCCTCACAAAAAATCAATCCATTCTGAAACTTCTAACTCTTATTTTGAATAATATTTGACACAATGTTTGACTTTCTTTAAGGCTTTCGAACACTTTCCTATATTTATATATATGGGGATTGTTCAAGGGACAATAATTGTGACAAAATCTATGACAATGATTTGTGTTTTATATGGGTTAAAACTTTTTGAATAAGCTAATTTTTGATGAAGATGATTTCTTCCATCAAAAGTGATTTACAAAAATATTACGATCCACAATTCTTTAACTTGTAAATTCGGGTTAGAAGTTTCAAAATGAGTTGATTTTTGGTGAGGATGATCTCCTCACCAAAATCTCATCCTCACCAAAAATCAGTCTATTCTAAAATTTCTAATCCCATCAAAAATGATTTACAAAAAATTATTATCATAGATTTTGTTATAATTATTGTACACCTCTCTCTCTCTCTCTCTCTACATAAATTTATATTTTATGATGCAAACAAGTCTAATCATTAATGTATCTTTTAATCAAAATAACATATTATTGAATTAAAATTTAAAAATCATAATCTCAAGATATTGGAAAAAGGGGATTCCTATAATTTTTATTTCTTTTGAAAAAATGTATTTAAAACATAAAAATAAAATAAAACGATTTTTTTATCTCACAGGTACAAAACGCTTCTTAAACGAGACTTCACGTCTTTTTTTTTGGTTACTATGATTAATTTGGTGATGAATGAGGCGTGACATCATCATATACTTCAAAAAATCAATCAAGACATGCAAACATGTCTGGTACTATAAAAACGTGATAGGCATGTACATCAATATAACCTCATACATTTGACTTGGCCAAAAACATATAATTTTCAGATCCGTACTCTTTGAAAGTATGCAGTTTTTGTACAGCGGCACACCATGGGATAGTCTCTTTCTTAGGTTAATAAAGTCATGGAATAGGTGATACTGAGTGGTGATGCGTGTAACCTTAAAATCCACACACACACACACACACACACACACAAAAAGTAAATTATTTGGTGATGTTTGAATCATGTACATCAGACAGTCATAAACTCAGAGGAGTTGATTTTTGAGTTTAGTCGGTATTGAAACTTTGATTGAACCAACCGGTGGATTGAAATTATCAACTCAGTTGAGTTGATTTGGAAACTCGGCCTATTGTCCCCTATAATTTTAAATTTTCAAACACTAAATTGTTTGGGTAATTTAGTAAAACCCCCGTGCGAAATGCAAGATGTGGTTTAACCCCTTGACTTTCGTTGATCTGGTCAAATCATTAAAAAAAAAAAAATCATCAATTGATAGAGATGGTGAAATGTCAAAAATACTCTTATGTGTTGAAATTACAAAAATGTTCTTCGATCAAAGCTACTCAAATGTTTTCAATCTAATCATTCTAAAGATAATAATCTTGAGGACCCTAATCAATTTTAACCAATTTCTCATCAATCTAAACCTAAAGTTAATTATTTTGAAAATTAATCTCATTGTTTCCAACTATTTCTCATAATTTTCAACTCAATTTCATATTTTTCAACCTAATATCAATGTGTTCCTCCTAATTTCATTGCTTTCATCTCATCCCAAAGGCATTCTTTGACTCAATACTTAGAATCTTCACATGGAAAATGCTTAAATAAATAAATAAATAAAACCTAGGGGAAAAAAATCAAGAGAAAATATGAAACAATGAAGAAAATGAAATTAGTAATACCTCCTCCTGTTCATATATATGTTAGTTCTACCCCCCTACCCCGTAGTCAAGTCAAGAACACAAAAAAGATATTTTTCATAGTGCCTTGAGAACAAAATGGTTAAAATAGTTCACATGAGAGTTGAAACCTCTACCTATTCCATGAAACCTCTACCCATTCCATGAAACATGAGATCTTTTACTTGTTTAACTAAAATCTATCTCAAAATCGAAATCGGATTCAAAGATGTTAATCACTACGTCATATTGGGTTTTTTGCGACGCCAAAATTGCGCTAAAAACGACTGCTAAAGGCTGTCGTTTTTTGAGACAGTTTTTAACCGTCGTTTCAACGAAACTGACGTTAATAAGTAAAAATTGGGGTGCCAATAGTCACTCTTAATAAAAATTTATTTCCAGACCTTCGTTTATTGAAGCTCGATCTCCGTCGAACTTCTTCTCTTCTCTCACTCGACTCTCTCCTCTCTCTCTCTCCCGCTCGACTACTCTCACGCTCACTCTACTGCTCTTCTCTCTCTCTACTCGTCTTTGTCTCTCCTCTCACTCTCACTCTACTGCTCTTCTCTCTCAACTCTGTTTGTCTTCGCGCTTTCTCTTGAATCCGTCGCTTTTCTCGAATCTATCTCGCTTTTGGAAAGAAATCGATCGGCGTTTGATCCAAATTTTTAGGGCTTTGATGGATCTCTCTCCCTTTGCTTGGTTTGTGATCGAATTTTCAGGTATGTTAAAGTTTTTGATTGAATCTCAGATTTTCCTTAATTAATTTAGGATTTTAAATGTTTTCTTCCTTGTTAAAGCAAATACTGTTGTGTCCTGTTGATTTAACCTTCTTCAAGACGTTGTTTGCCTCAACATACCCAACTACTGTCACCTTCTATTGTTTCTTGTTTATGTCCACAGATTTAGCTCCTAAACAAAAAACGAAAATATTGGAGAATTTTTTTTTATGTGATATAGTTTATTCTTATAATTTTTTTTGAATGATTTGAATTGCTAGCGTATGAGGATTTACCTAGTTTTATGTGATATAGAGTTAGTTATTGTGATTGGTTCAGGTTCATTTCGGCCGGGTTTGATTTTATGCAATATTTCTCGCTCTATATGATTACGACTACCTAAGGAAACATGGTCTTCTCTACCTAGGCTTTTCCTTGTGGAAAGGTTGGATATAGTTCAAGGGACCATTAGTTTTCATTCATGTAACTTTTACTTGGATTCATGTCCTGGTATCCTACATTGACTTGAGATGGCAATACTAGACATTTAAGAATAAACCTACTTGTTTGGGTAGGTGAGGGCCTAGTTGTTGAGCAACAGATCTTGGGTTTGTGATCTGTCTGCACCTTTTGAGTTACTGATCTCACTATAAACAGGCTTACGCATTTGCAACGCTAAACAATTTTTTTTTACCTAGGCCAATCGAATGGATTGCATTCGATAAATATTTTCTTTCATTGGCTTGCATCTAAATCATGTACTTTTTTTGAGCATTCAGGATTGTTTACATATGATGACTTGTCTATAACTTTATTATGATGTTGGGAAAATTTTATGTTACACTCATTGGTGATGTCAGATGATAGATAGTTTGGCTTTGTATTGGTCCACATGAGCTTATCAGAAACAGTGGACCAATATAAAAAAAGCTACTGTGTTTAGTACCCAAATAGTAGCACATGGAACTCTTTGGGACCAATAACAAGTGAATACTCTCTCTCTCTGTCTGGATTGGTTAATTTTAGTGGAGATGCCCCAAGTTGGAGGGTTTTACCAAGTAATTGTTGTTATCTTTTCTGGATTTGATTAATTATCAATGTCTACTGATTCACTTCCATTTACTTGTTCAAGAATTGTGCTCCAAACCCCCACCCATTTGCGTAAGGCCTAATTACTATCCTCCAATAGGCTCAAATATTAGGCCCCAACCACATTTCAGAGGCATAAATGAGCAAGATAAAAGAGTCTACATTCCATTGACGGGCATATTTGAGATCACCAAATGCTTGGGAGTTCCTCTATTAAATTCTTTTCCTTCTTGTGATTGGACGTTTCCCACTCAAATCCGTATAACGAACCATTCAGCATAGTTCTTGATCCACAGACAACGAAAAAAGTGTTCAAGTCATTGATCAACTACCTATATGGATTGCATGTCCATGTGGCATCCAAAAACATGATCGGATGCCACATGGATGTAGAATACAAAATTTTAACAACTCTTAAAAAGACATGTTTTCACCATTGGATTTTAGACTTTTGAGAGTTTGTTCACAGTCCATTTTCAAAGTCTTTCTTAAACAAATACATTTTTTTTCTTTTAAACATTTTATTTTTCCTGCTAAGCCATCAAGGGATTAATGGGGTGAAGATGGCTTCAATGGGATTTGAACGTAGGTCATGGGATCAACTCTCCTCAAAGCCTACTTGGCTAAATGGCACCTTTTGTTTTTTTGAGTTGTATAATGATTTATCATAATCTGCCTACACCACATGGCACACTCAATCGAACTTGTTGATGTGAAAAGTTTGGGAACCATAGATCTGTACGTTTCGAGATACAAAACATACAAATCTACAGTTCTCGAACTTGTCGCATCAAGAGAGGAGAGTCGATTGAGTGTGCCATGTGGGGTAGTCCGATTATCACGACTCTTGTATAATACATCCCCAGATAAAATAATTGTATCAGCAATTTTGAATACAATATATTGTTTGTCACAAGAAATCTAATTTCAAGGTAATGTTGTGGTCCAAACGCTATTATAAATAGTAAGTGTGATATTAAAAAGTTTATAATATGAGTGTCATTTTGGAATGAAATGTTATTTGAATGATATTATTTCAAAGAGTTGTGTTGGAGTGACCTCAAGATTTTATCTCATATCATATATCTGGACTGGACGTAAAAATACTGAACTGGTTTGACTATCATTGGCAGTCCTCTCTGCCTTTGCTTGCTATTATCGGTTAAATTGTTTAATCAGTAGATGGTTGTTATGTTGAATTATGTGTCCACTGCTACAAGTGCTTATGTTTTGGTATTGTATTTATAAAATTTGCAGTTATGCATGATTTGCGTCTCATCCATACTGATTTGAAGCCAGAGAACATACTTCTTGTTTCGCCAGAGTATGTAAAAATTCCAGATTTCAAGGTTAGTTACGTTTTAAGAGATGGATCTCATCTTCTTCCTACCAGAAATTGAAAACCCTCTCTTTCTTTTTTCTTTGCCTACCTTCTTTTATTATTATTTCATTGGTTTAATAACACCATTAAAATATTGTAGATGTAAAGGTTTCATCTCGCCCAAGGATGGGTCTTACTTCAAGAGACTTCCGAAGTTAAGTGCTATCAAGGTGATTGATTTTGGTAGCACAACCTATGAGCATCAGGATCATAGGTACATCGTATCAACACGGCATTACTGTGCACCTGAGGTTATTCTTGGTATGATGTTATTGATATCCGCATCTCCCTTGTTGCCTACCTTTATTTTTATTTTTTTTGGTTGTCTCTTAAGAATAATTGGCAGCTTTGTACTACTATTAACCATTGTGATTTTGTCCGTACTGGACTTGGATGGAATTACCCATGTGATATATGGAGTGTTGGTTGTATTCTAGAGTTGTGCTCGGTAGGCTATTTTAACTATTTGATTTTTTTTGTTTTTGTTTTTTGTGTATTTCCAAATGACTGGTTGGTGTGTTGTCTATCTATATGATATACGAGGTTTAGCCACTACGTCATATTGCCGTAAGGCATGTTAGGAGCACAAATACAAGTTGTCAGCAGCCATGGAATTCCTTTTTTAAGACTCTATGCTTAGTTATGCTTCTCATGCTCATAGTTTTAGCTCGCCACCTATGATACCTAGATACTTTATCAATGTCTCTGGTCCACATGCATGGTTTTTGGTGCATAATTTTACCATGTACTTTACTCCATTTATTTCATGTAGTAGCTAACAATCTTACTTCTGGAATGTTTTGATGGTTCATCAAAGAAAATAGGAGTGATCCCTACCGCTTCTCCACCTATTGCGTAAGTTAGCAATAACTTGTGCATTTTATCATTGGCGCCATTAGCAAGTGCATTATATTAAGCTACTAAGGATTTGAGCACCATTAGCAAGTGCATTATATTGCCCAGTTAGGCTTATAATTTCCCTTGTTTCAAGTCCCTCCGGTTCTTATTCAGAAGATCTTTACTCAGATTTTCTCCTATATCAACGTCCAACTTTTTAACAGGTAATAACTGTTCTGTTGTGCCGTCTTTCGACATAAATCTTTAAAAAGTTTACTGTATATATAAGGATGCTGTTACATGCTGCTTTAGTCTTCTGCTACGTCATGAGTACTGTACATTCAGCAATGGAGAATATGTGAAATCTGGGTTGGCTGAATTAGAGTTATGGTGTGCCCAAGCAAAAGAAGAGGCAAGTCCCTTCCATGATTTTCACTAGCCTCTTTAGTTAACTTTACTTTATTATTATTATCATTATTATTTTTTAATTATATCTTAAGATTCCTGGTTCATTGCAGTATGCAGGCTCGTCTTGGGATGAACTTAAGCACATTAGGCAAGCTGTGGGGTTCTTGGTACGTCTTTCATGTATTGAAGCTTAATACGATAACTTATTATTATTATTGTTATTGTAATTATTGTTATTACTATTATTATTATAATTTTCATAAACATGAGGTACATTAATCTAAACCAAAAGGAACAAAGGAGGTTAAGGAAACCTACCTACTAATACAGCAGAAGAGAAAAGAGAGGAAAAGAAAATTAAAAATGTAGATACTGTCACAACTGGTTAAATTTATCTTTACTAATGAGTTTCTGGTGTATGATATGCCTTTGATTATTTGAAGTTTCTCACTTGGCTTAAGAGCTTGTTAGACTGCATGGATAGTACTAAAACTGTTGAATTTGGGGCAGACTGGTCTTAAGTATTTTGTGTATGGTATAGTGTCAACACTTGAAGCTGATATGTATATCGATATGGAACTTGCGTGGATGTTGCATACTGCTATTTAATTTGTGACCTTGGTAGACCACTTCAATTTGGTTCAACTGTGAAGTTCATACTATCAATCATTTTACTGTTTGTTGTAAATTTTATTAATTATTACCTACAAAATACATTGGTGTCCAAATTAAAATTCCAGTGAATATTTAAGACATGATTAGCCATACAAATTTGGAACAATGACAATCTTAAGACATTCAAGAAGGATGTTTTGGTAACAGCATGAGATTACTTGGAAAGCATATTTGGTAACTTTTTCTTATTTAGCACCCGTTGATTTCATCAACAAGTGTGTTGGTTTTATTGAAAATATAATGTTTTACGAGCATTGAATTTAGTTACTTTAAAATTTCGCCATCTTATGTTATCATCACTTCCCTTGGTTGGTTGCTCCACAGGTTATACACCAGAAGTCAAGAATTTCCTACGATGAAATCACCAATGACCTTTGCCCGCACCTCTAACTACCCTACAAACCAGGTTCATTCTTGAGTGGCAAACCACGAAATGCAAACCCGAATTCAAACCAAGCGAACCCACGAATCAGGTAACATGGGTCTGAACCAAGATTTGAAATCTTGCCATGAGGCATTCTCTTGGTCAGGAGAAAAACCGAGACTGCCTTGACCCATACAATATGAATCATTCCCCAAAGCCGATGTTTTGTTTCAGTCTTGGCGGAAGCATTGTAAGATGATGTGGAACTTTTACTATAGTAAGAACTACTTCTAATCGGTGCCTCTTGGTGCAGCATTCCCTTCTCCGCTAATGACATATCCAATTCTTTGCAAGAGAAGGACTTCTCGGATGTTAAACCTGCAGCAGTGCTTGTAGAGAACCCTGCCTTCCACTGCCAGGTTGGTGCTATTTAATGGATTTCATTCAATCTCTTGCCAATTCTGAATTTGGGGTATGCTGTTTTTTCTTCTTTTAGTGTTCCCTATTTGTTATATTTATCACTCTTCTAATTTTTGGACTACAAACTGTTGGATTTGGTATGAAAGAACTATTTGGATTCTCTTGAACAATTAACACATCTGTTATTTGGAGATGGTTCCTTGTATGTGAATGCTTATTTTAATTTTTTAGTAGTAGTTTTATTACCTTTATAATTTGTGGCTATAATAAGGATGCATTTATGGCAGCATTGTACGACGATAGATCTATAAGGGCTCATGTCAAACGTTCAAGAGAATTGCGTTCTCTTTCCACTCTTCAAGCCTCGTTATCAACATCACTTGCGTTACTGCATGAGACATCACGAAACACAACTGAAGGTTCTGTATATTTGGATATGTTTTGCGTTACAAGCATTAGATTGTTCATTGTTCCCTATTGGTAACATATTGTGGTTCTTTTAATTATTTCTCTTTGTTATTATATCATCTTTAACCTCTTATCAAAAAAAATTATATCGTCGTGAATCCGACACTCCTTGCAGGTACGTATACTATCTTTAAATTTTTTGTTATTAGATCATTTTTTATCTTTATTATTTGTTTAAAAGTTTTATACTGATCACTTCGAGATCTTACTTGGGATTAGGTTCAAATTCTTTCACCATCAACCTTTTTATCCCAATTTTGAGTTGTTTCTACATATAAAAAAAAAAGAAAGGAATTTTAAGTTTTTTTTTTTCTTTTTCTTTATGATTTCTGTTTTATCTGTGTCCAAGTGCTTGATGGATTGTATATCTGTCTATTTCAGAATTATTCTTTGTGATTTTTAGTTTGAACTGAATGTGGGTGTTGATTTGAAACAGGAGTGGGAGATCATTAATGATTTTTAGTTACATTTATGAAAGTTGAAGACGAGGGGTATTTGGGTCTTTTCATATTGTTAGTTGGGGTCTAGGACATCAATGTCAAACATAGGGGTATTTCCACTATTTAACAACATGTGAAAGGGGGCAGGTGTAAAATATTTTTTTTTATTTTAAAATACCCTATAGCGACGGTCGCTGACCGTCGCTATATCCTTATTTTACTGTCGTTTTTAAAAAACCACTCCTTTTAAAACGACTCTTTTTGTGACTGTAGGGGCAGTCGTTTTTGGCGCATTATGACGTAGTGAATGGTAGGGTTTCAATGTCAAATTGAGTTTTCTTTTGTTTCAATGGTGTGAAATCTTTCAATCCAACGGTTGAGATTTGATTTGATTTTTTATTTTTTCAACTAAAATAATGATATTTTTGGTTTAGATTGTAGACCGTCAACAAAACAAACGTTGGTAATAGTTTGAGAGGGTCAACGGAAGTCCAAGGGGTAGACCACCTCTTGATAATTTTTTTGTTTTTTTTGTTGTGCCTGATTCAACTCACAAGCTGTTGGGTTTACTTGTTGAGTGTTGAGTTCTAAACCATCTAATTTGTATGGGTAGTCCAAGGAGAAGAATTCCCTAAGCAAGATGTTGGTTATCATCTCAATCAAATTTAAAATTTGATTTTGGGGTCGTTCATCTCAAATATTGTCTTCTCTTTCATGAGAGTATTAGATGAGAATCATGAAATAATTTTGTCTCGTCGAATATATATGCATAGTTTGAATAGAATATCACACTTATCTATTGGTAATGGTTGTCCTTATCCATTGAAAAGCTTTGGTGCCATGAAAATATTATATGATCAATAGATGGTAAATATTCTTAGATTGAACTCAAAGACCCTGGCAATGGCCAAGGGTTTCCTATTTTACGTTCTATTAGAATTAAGCAAGCCTCAAATAATGTGGGACTTCCCCGAGTAATAATATTAGGAGCGATTATTTGCACATCACAGGACTGATTGTAGTGCCTTGATCATATGTAAACTAGAAAAAAAGATTGCACACCTGATCTCCTTCCCTTCAGAGAGAGAGAGACAGAGAGTTGCAACTGGTAGGAATTTAAAAGAATATCTAAACATATATATTTTTATTTTAAGATTAGGGTGCAAGGGACAACTTATGATCTCCAAGTAGTCTTTTTATTTTTTCTTTGATCGGTACGCTGGGGTTATTGGGTCCCCTCCCATTTTATTCAAAACTCACAAGAAATCATAACCACAAGCACCTAATCGGGCTAAATATATAATCAGCCGCTCAATTAGTTTCCCTCCAATGCAATAAAAAACTGCAAATCTGAAAAGAGCTTGCAATTAACTGAATCCCCTTTGTCATCTCTTCATATTTCCAAGAAGATTGAATCTCGCCATTCCCATGTTGCGCACATATCTCGCTAATGTTTGGAATGAAAACAGATTTTTCTAAGGGGTTTTAGTGTTTACATTCTGAAAATCGTAAGTTAGCATTCAGGCTTAATCTTTTTAAAATGAGCAATTTACCCTTCTAACATATACAATGACTTCAAATGAGCAATTTGACTCGCAGCCTCAAATCTCATTTGGAGCTAATATTTTCGGTGACTGTATCAAATACTTGGACACTCGAGAGTGTTTTCTTGGTAATATATGCGACTAATAAATCTCATAAAGTAAGATATGAACAAACATGAATTGTGTTAATTTAGTTAGGCCATTTTGACTAATAATTTTTCATTCAAGTTCCAAACAAACGCCATCAACCATCTTACTCATATGTGTAAGACTCACTTGATGCCTCCACAAACCATTAATTAGAATTTCTGTTAATTAACATATATATTATTACAAAGTTATATTCACAAAATCTACATAAAACTTCAAATAGACTGTGTTCTTGTTTTCTTTACAATTGATGATGCTCCATCACGATGACACGATCACTTCAGGCACCACCAACCTCCGGCACAAAGGACACGTGTTCCAATCATGTTGCAGCCACCTGTCCACACAGTCTTTATGAAACAAGTGACTGCATTGCAACTCCCTGATCTCCTCTCCTAACTCAATTTTCGACAAGCACACGGCACATTCATATTCTGGCCTTGATCCGATCTTATAACAGATTGCTGGGTGCTTTTTTTCAACCAAACACTACGTGAAAAAAGTCCATATTTGACGGTCTCAGCCCGTCAAATTTTGAGAAATTTGACGGACCATTCTGTCAAATATGCCTATCAAATATTTTCTTGTAGAATTTTTTTTTCACGGCCCTGAACTATCAAATTATTGGAGAAAATAAGCTTAAAAAAAACAAAAAAAATCCGTCGAATATGGAGGTTTAACAAACAATAGGGTAGTCCTCTAATTCACCAATCACAATAAACGAAATAGTAATAAAAAAATCAATTGTTTTTCTGGATTTATAATAAAAGAAATTTATTTTTCTGAATTTATAATTTAAAAAAACGGATCATTACATTCATCACAAATATTCTTTCAATAATTTGGTACAAAAAAGGTACTAAAATACAAGATTAATAAAAAATAAAAGAAGTGGATCACGGCATGTTTGCTTTCCCTTTGACACAAACACCACTCTTTATCTTTTAGAGATACTTTCATATGTAGTTAGGAAGGTACACGTGTATCACCCGTAGTCTGCTTCTTCCGTATTGAAGCACCCACTACAATACGTTCCACCAATGGACCAAACCATGTTTGCACTGGTCCTTTAGGGTGCATAAAGGTCACGGAACTGAAAGAGTCATCTGGTGGATACTTATCAAAGGAAGGATCAATGTGATGTGAGGAACCCAAGGGGAAGCCAAGTGTTCCATCCTGGTGTGGTGGAGGAAACTTCTCACTTTTGCTCTTTGCATTTCCATGTGTAATTAGACGTTGTCGCCTCTGAGAAAGATAGCAAATACATTGAACAAACTTAAAATTTATAGAATAACTTCATTAAATATAGCATAATCAAGAAAAAAAAAAAAAAAAAACCCATCAGTTATACAGACATTTACATTTATTTTGAAGATAACAAAATGGATTTCAAATAACAGTTTGTTACTTTGATTTCTACTATTTAAGTTCAAAATTTAAAATTCATTTTGAAAAGCTCTTATTTTTATCCCCTCTATTGTTTCTTTGGAACAAAAGGAAAACTATAACCAATCAATGAAATGTTGGTTGTTCAGAATATGTCATGTAGTATTTTTCTGTAATCGAAACCTACTCATCAAAAAAAAAAAAAAAATTTGATAATTAAAGGATTCTTATCTGGCATACATCAAGATTGGGTTGAAGCTCTGCATTCACTTTGGGAGTAGGAAATGCCCTTGTAGCTTGATCACGCGAGTGACTTTTCTTCACACCAACACCATTGGCTTTGTCACCATCTGCTCTCAGCCTACACAGCCACAAGCCCACAACTATGATTTGGGTTACCAGCATGAATAAAGTATGAGCAAGAGACCTATATATAAATACAACTAATATCTCATCAAATGGTTGACATGGAATTTAAGGCCTCCCTGCATGGAAGCTTTAGAAATTTTTTTAGTTAAAATGTAATTTTTACTATTTTAGAAATTATTAAGAAAGCTACTAGTATTGGAATATAGGCAAATAATGTAAATTTAGTCACCCACAGACCTTCTAACTTCTTCATCCCGTAGCTTAGCGTCCATTTCCTTTCTTGGAGGATATTGTGGGAGGCTTGAGGGCTCACACGCATATGGTTTGGTTGTGAAGAACTACAAAACAGAAAACAAGCAATCATGGAAACCATCTTGCACAATACATTGGAAAATATAAAGAGAATTGTAGAAAGACTATCGACTCACACCGAAAAGACCTCATGAAACCAAACCAACAGCTTAACAGAAATTGAGTGGCCATGTTATTGGAAAAAGATAACCAAACAGAGCAATAAGTTGCAAAAGTGCTCATGAACCATCAAACCTCATCTTGAAAGAAATCAAAACATACAAAAATTGAGTCTTGAGAAGTCGATCCCAACTTCTTCATTTCATGTTTCCTATAAGAATAGTAAACTTGTAAGAAATAATCATCACCATATCCATCTCTTCTTCTCTATTTTTCTTACTCATAATCATCTCACTTAACTCCTAGTAAGAGGCTTGGGGGTAAAGAGTAATCCCTCCTAGAGGTGATCTTTCCCATTAAATCCTCAATAAGCTCATTGATAGCATTATAATAACTTACTTTTACTTTCTTTATTATCATGCACTTTAAATTTCATAGATAATTACTTTACATGTCATTTACTTCTCTTGCAAATTTAATATCCTAGACCAGATGTGTACTTTTTTTTTTTCCTTGGTGGCAATAGAGTTAGAGAGTAATCCCTCTTAAGAGATAATCTTCTTCTGCTAAGTCCACCGCATGCATACAGTCATGCACACATTCACTAAAATGACTACAAGTAAGGATGTAAGTCTTTCTAAGCTTATATCTAACTTTTAGAGCCAACAAAACAGTTTAAAAATGGAAAAAAATCTTATGCATGTAGTCTTGATTCTTACTTGGTGTGGGACAAGTCATGAATCTCACCAAATGATCAAACCAATAAATAAAGTCTCTTAAGGTAGTACATAGGCTAGTTTTGAAGCTTTAGAACCTCAAATGATGAAATCCATATGGATTTTCATCAAAATCTCAAGATCACAAAAAAATCCAGCAAACACCTAATTCTAATAGTAACTTGCTCATTGTCTCAATTTACTCGTTTTCCAAAACAAAAATTATAGGCAATTTTTTTTTAAAATTCTCTATAACTTCCTCTACTCTCAAAAGTCAAAAAACAAAAAACAAGAAAAACTTTTTAAAGGATTAAACATATGGTCATATGTGTAATCATCTTTGGATGAGAGAGATAAGATGCCTAACACTTTCCTTGTCCCTAACCGAACTCCCTTACTTAGAATCTTTAGGTGGACTTAACCCCCTATCCATTTGGATATGAGAGTCACCACAAGCAAAGGAAAACATATTTTGACAACTCCAAAATCCAAGTAGATGAGCTCAAACCTTCAAAAGGTTTCGAAGCCCACTATCTACAATTATCTTTAAAAAATATAGTTTTGTGAGTAAACATCTTCTAATCCACCTTATTTTTAAATAATTTATAATTATTTGAATTAAATATAGGTTAAAAATAAATATAAATTGAGTTAAATCAGTTTTGCTTTGGCTGATTGTTTCCTCTTTGCTCGCATGTTGTAACAATAATTGTTACGCTTTTTGTAGGTTTCTGAATGTACCATTTTTACCTGAAATTAGTAACAAACTATTGTTAGCCACATTAATTTGGAGTTTAATATAATTTATTATTATTTTAAGGGAACTAGTGCTAAAACTTTGATAATCTTGGTGAAATTAAGATCCCAAAATGAGATTATTGGGACCTTATCAGAATACAAAACCATAAAAACACAACAAAATCATATCCATAACTATAAAATATCAAGAAAACTCGAGGATTTCATGAGAAATCAAGATTATTGAACACAACAAGGTATGAGGAAGTAGATTTTTCTTCAAATCTAGATTATTAAACAAAGAATGAAACTGAAATACATGCAAATGTTAGAAAAAATAGCAATTTCTAGCTAGAAGATGAAAAGTAAGGGTTTATAATAGATGGATTGAAGAAAAAAAAAGGGTTTTGTTTAGGGTCTTACAAGTTTATCTTCTTCGAACTTCTTTCTACCTTCAACTGCTGGAACTTTGTCAACTAATGTAAAATCAAACTTGAGATGAAGAATGGGAGAAATCGAAATGAAGGTGAAGGAGAAATCGAGATGAAGAACCTTTTAAGATTGGAGATTTAAGTTTAAAAGATAAATCAGATCCGAGATTTAGGTTTTATGATCGAAATAGAGGTTTTGTGAAGATAGGAAAATCGACCTTTAGGGTTTTGTAAGGACGTTGTTGCGAAGAACAAAGATCAGAAACGAGACTTAAGTTTCGTTCCATGGTCGTTCTCTAATGCGAGCCATTGTGCGAATGTGAGCCTTTGTTATCTAATTTCTTATTTAAGACAAAAGTCAATAGGTTCACTAATGCGAATCACACCTTTTAAAACGGTTTTCAACAGAGAAACAACTCAAATCCGTTTCTTACCCTCGTTCCTTATCCACAATTTTTTTTTAGTGGGTTGTTGTGTAACTTATAAGAGGAACCAATGCACTCTCCATCCCCTCTCAACTACTATTTTGATTTGAATCCAAAATATGTCTCCAACGGACTATCCATTTTGGAGAGGAAGTTTGGAC
The DNA here is from genome assembly GCF_017979445.1 of Akebia trifoliata. Lineage (NCBI taxonomy): Eukaryota > Viridiplantae > Streptophyta > Magnoliopsida > Ranunculales > Lardizabalaceae > Akebia > Akebia trifoliata. The sequence continues at coordinate 12,919,957 of NC_141376.1, read as the reverse complement.
TCTCCATTCCCATCAACTACTATTTTGGAGAGTGATTTTGGAATTTATGGGTCTCTAATACATTATCCATCTCCATTTTTTATAAAAAATATTAGAATATTAATGGATAATCATTTTTTTTTATATGGTTGGAATGCAAACCCCTCGGATATCCCAAATGAGTATCCATAAACACATGACTATCCATTTGAATAGTCCTTTTCTGGATATTCGCCTTGTAGTTGTCCTAAGTTGGTGGTTAAATGCTAGAAAAGTTGAAATCCTTCCCACGATTTCTAACCATTGGATTCAAACATTTTTTTTTCTGTCATTTTAACTATTTCTGAAAACTCAACAATTCCAGTGAATTATTTGCCCGCGGAGTCATCAATGTTGGGTCACTCGATTCACAAGAGTGGATAAAAAAAAGAGTCAATGCATAGGCATAACCTAAAATTATTCTTAGAAGTGAGCAGCTCACCAACCACACTTGAAGAAGGGAAGGTCATTTGGATATGTGCACCCCATTGGAAATTTTTTGCATTTGTCCTTATTACTCTTAAGTGGAAATAATTTATATAGGTCCCGTTCAGCACCAAACATTTTGGCCAACATTTTAGCCAACCATTTTTGTCCTACATGGGTTAGAAGTTTTGGAATGGGCTGATTTTTGGTGAGGATGATCTCTACGGTGGAGATCATCCTCACCAAAAATCAGCCCATTCCAAAACTTCTAGCCCAATGTTTACAAGTTGAAAAATTGTGGACCGTCCATTTTTTATAAATCATTTTTGATGGGGTTAGATGTTTTGGAATGGGCTGATTTTTGGTGATGATGATCTCCTCACCGTAGAGATCATCCTCACAAAAATCAGCCCATTCCAAAAGTTCTAACCCCTGTTTTGCCAAAATGTTTGGTGCTGAACATTTCCCAATTTATATACCACCATTTTAAAAGCAAAACACATCTAACAATGAAATCTCATTTAATTTGAATGAACTACAAAGCCGAATAGATATAATAATTTGATGCCCAAGTGTCGTCAAGCCGTAGCCTTTGTTATTAAGTGCTTTCCCTCTATATTGATGGATTTAACATCCAAAGAGGATTAACCATAACTGGATGTACCCTTGGTTATTATACAAAAGTTCCAACGTCAATGAAAATGCTTTATTTTTAACGAAGATTTGAATTATTGATTTACCTAATATGAAATGCCCAATTAAGTTTAGAACATCGATATTCAGTATGGGCAGTCTTTCCTTGGGGCCACCCACGAGGGCACACCCTCACTTACACTACGCATGTGATGTGTGGGCGCTGCACATGGCCGGGGGAGGTACCCAGTGCCTTGGCTCCAAGCCTGGCTCTTCTGATCCCCTTAGTCGGACATAAGTTCAGACACCCCGTCATAAAAATAAAAAAAGAAGTTTAGAACCGAAAATTATATATAATGATCCGGTTGGATGGTCTCTGATAACAACAGATTCTTATATTAATTATATTACAATTAAAAGGAAGATAATAGTGACGTACCCGTCTACTGATATTCCTCTTCAATTATTATAATTTCAATCTAATTAAATAGGGAAATGTTCAGCAACAAACATTTTGGCAAAACATTTTTCAAAACATGAGTTAGAGGTTTTGGAATGGGCTGATTTTTGGTGAGGATGATCTCTACGGTGAGGAGATCATCCTCACCAAAAATCAGCCCATTCCAAAACTTCTAGCCCCAGTTTACAAGTTGAAAAATCGTGGACCGTTTTGTAAACCATTTTTGATGGGGTTAGAAGTTTTGGAATGTGCTGATTTTTGGTGATGATGATCTCCTCACTGTAGAGATCATCCTCACCAAAAATCAGCCCATTCCAAAACCTTTAACCCATGTTTTGAAAAATGTTTGTTGCTGAACGGGACCCAATTAAATATATTAAATAAAATTATACTTTAAAAGACCAGTGATATTCTTAAAATTTCTACTAGACTAATACAATAATTAATGTAAACAATAACCATTAAATGCAGAAAACAAGTAAAACAGATTCCCATCATCATTATTTTGTTGTTCGGTTTGCTCGCGATTGATCTTTTCAGGTAAGACCAACATCCGACACAATGGACATGTGGCCCAATCACGCTCTATCCAACTGTCCACACAATTTTTGTGAAACAAGTGACCACATTGCAACTCTCTGATCTCTTCTCCTTCTTCGATTGTTGATATACAAACAACGCATTCAATTAATCCTGGATTTGATTTGATCTTGTAATGGATTGCTGGGTGTTTTGCTTCAACCAAGTCTGAATATGTACCTGTGATCGGATGCTTACGAGACCTCCATGCAATCCTATTGAAGGATTGAATTAAGCCGAATGCTTCGTGAAGGAATAGAGAGAAAAAGACGATGGTTGTTGTGTAGATAATAGAGAAGAATTGTGACAAAGAAGCCATAATTCTTGCATACAAGCACAATGGAAAAGTGGATGTCCAGGACCATATATATACATATATATGAGGGAGGGTTTCCTTATTTATGAACATTTTGAAGGAGAAATTATTAAGACATATATTTTTTTATATTGCAAATACATCAAGTTGATTCATTTCTAACCTCAAATAAAGTCAACTTTTGCTGAATGGTCATGGAAGATTTTCACAAATTCCACTTTTACAAGAAATGTATAGTTGACGATTTTATGATATAGATGCCCCAAGATTCAAAAGATACCTTTTAAGCAACAAAGTTTAAACAGAACGAACAATAATGACGAAATTATTTATCTTCATCAGTCTATTTTGGCATTGATTACTATATGATAAAGCAGATTTTATAATTCAAAAAAGTTTATAGGACTGCTATTGGCACCCCAAATTTTACTTATTACACCTCAATTTCATAACTTATTCAACACACCCCAATTAAAAAATTAACACACACCATTCAAACAATAAAGGGGTTTGGCTTAAATTATTATCTCAACATTACAACACTTGTTCAAACAAATTCATTAGTTGTTTACGATTATGGTTAGGCTTATATAATCTTAAAGAGAATCTAGAAAAGATAAAACAAGAGAGAACTTTTATTGGTACCCCAACTTCTACTCATTCTCAACCATTTACTTATTTTCTTTATTTTTAATTGGGGTGTAATAATTAAATGTTGGGGTGCCAATATCAGTTCTCTAAATTTAAGTAAACTTGTAATAAAAACTAAGTAAATCAAAATGGCGGATTGAAATTTTGTGAAATTGGTCTTCAAAACTATTTAAAAAATCATTGAATGATCCTCTCTCTCCCCATATAATTATCAATCATGATCGGATCCAATTTAGACTAATCCAAATGTTATTGGATCTAAATAATGACATATGATAAAAAAATTCCTTTAAGTTACTGACAAGTACATCATTAAACAATTTGCTCACACCACCACAACTAATAGAGGAAGAGAATTTCTTTCTCCTGCCCCGACGTCCTCTATCCATATATTTCAAGAATCGTGATAATCTAACTACCCACGTGGCATACTCAATAGACTCCCCTAACGTGACAAGTTCGAAGATCTATATTCCTCGAGATACACAATTGTACTTCCCCATAAAAATGTGTATCCTAAGGAAACCATCAGGAGAGGTGATTGAGTAGGTCATGTGGGTAGTCAGATTATCACGCCTCATATTTAAATTTTAAGATTTCAAATCTTAAAAAGGATCGTTGAGCCCACATGGATTACCACATTCGCAATCTAACACCATAGCCTTCCAGATTTTTTGCAAACACTTAGGATCCGTGTGAATATAGGAGGCAAAAGTATTTATAACATAAGTACTGTCAAAAATACTTTTTGAAGTACTATTAAAGTAGCTAGATAAGTATTATGTGTTTGGATGCAGATTTTGAGAAGTATTGTCAAAAATACTTTTGATCGAGTTTTGTATTCGAAAACTATTCTAGATTCTATTAAAACGACTAGCATGCCCTTATATGTATCAGTTACTGTTTTTAACATTTTAACTCAACAAATTATGTTTTAAAAAAGTAATAGTTACTGTTTTTATTCATAAAAACATTATACCATTATTTTAAATTTAAAATATACTTATTTAAAATATAAAGAAAAAAAAATAAATCGACAAAATCTCCCCTAAACATTGAACATATGAAAAATAAAACTTGTATAAAAACATAATAGTTTCATATAATAAAACCTGTATCATCATATATAAAATCATATAAAAATTTCCTGCATTCATAACTGATCATAAATAACTATATGTCATGATCAATTATATTCTAATAAGAATAATATGTTTCATAATACATACAATTACTTAATAAAAAAGATTACAACTATCATAAACTGTAATATATTACATCCTATTGATGCATATAAGACCTAATTCCGTTTTCAAAATTTTATTTTTACCTTTTTCTTCGCATACTTATTATCGTCATGATCAATCTTCTTTATTAAACTATAAGAAATCATTTTTATGATCCTATAAATGAAAAAAATATATATACATTTTATTTAAAATATGTAATTTCATATTTATGACTAATATAAATTAATGTAAATTTTCATTATCTTTTATGATGGACACCTATAAAATTGTCTACCTTTTGTTACTTTTTATGTTGGAAATATACAACTCCAATTACTTGTCCACAAAATCAACAAAAAATCATAATAAACTGTAATAATCACACCAACAAATGTAAAATGAAAAGAAAACATCCAGTAACAAAATATACAAGTGATCGTCATACCAATAAACATACATATTCATATAGTAAAAACCTACAGAATTCACCTAATTATATAAATTATTTAGTTATAGTAACTTTTAAATCATAAAATTATATTAATATATCACGTCGATCATAAGCTTCTTTTATAACTTCAACCATGATTTCTCTTCTACATTTTATTTCTCTATATCTTTCCCGTTGTGAATATCTCGAGAGCCTAGGTTCATCTACATTCCTAGGGACGACTTCATCTATATAATCTACTTCGTCGTATAGGACAAACTCAATATCTGTCAAAGCTTCCTTTCAAATGAAATTGTGCAATCACATGCAAACTAATAAGGTCCCAATTATTCGATTTTGGGACCGTAATTACACTAAGATTATCATCGTATAAATGTTAATTCCTTTAAATAATTACAAAATTAAATTATTTATTCAAATTAATAGAGCTAATGAGATATTATTGCAAATTGTAGATAAATAAAGCGTACGTGAAAGTTATCAAATCACAAAACAAAGACAGTTACAATGTGCGAGCAAAAAGGAAGTATCCAACAAAATCTCGATGAATTCGGCCGTCACGTCACCGCTCCGCGGTGGCCTCCTAGTATTCCACGGTGATTTAGAGTCATCTTACCTCGAGATTTGTACAGAAGTTTCCAAATATTTCGGTGGTTGTAACTAAATGATTCTTTCAAATCAAATCATCCGAAAAGTCGACTCAATAACCCGATTACAAATGTTATAAATTAGACGGTTGATTTCAAATAAGGGATCCCTCTTAACCCTCTTTTTCTCTCTAATTTCTCTGCATTTTTCCTGGTTTTTATTTTAGAGAGAGTTTTTGTAATAGTGAGAGGATCAATTGTTTATTTTGTTCTTATTGTAACTCTTTTAGAGAACCATTTAAAGAAGGAATCAAAAGTGCAACTCTGTTTTACATTCTCTTCTCCATCTATTGTCTTATTTATTTTCTTATTGCTGCAACTATGAACCTTACAATGAGTGGCTAGATCTTCATTTCTCTAACTTCATTATATTTATTCTTTAACTCATTTTATTATTTTTCATTTTTTTTTTACCCCTTTTAATCTCAATTATTTTTAATAATACCCTTCTAACTTTTTTTTTTTTTCACTTTTACCACATTAATAATTGAACTCAAATTCAACAAAACTCATAGTTGTGCATCCTCCAAATTACATGAAAAACTACGAAATGAAAAAGAAGGTAAGCAATGCAGACATTCACCAACCATTATGATGATTGAGAGTTGTCACCTTCTATATTTACAAAATAGAGATCTTCAAATATTTTGAGCTACGATGAGCATCATGAGAAAAGTAAATGAAGTGACTATAGAGAAAAAAAGGATGAGGAGATTGTCTAACAAAGAAAAAAAGAAGAAAAGAGATTAGGATGATCTAGACTTTTTTTCATAAGCCAATGAGGAGATTGTCTAACACAGAAAGAAAGAAGAAAAGAGATTAGGCTGATCTAGACATTTTTGCTTATGAGGAGATTGTCTAACACAGAAAGAAAGAAGAAAAGAAATTAGGCTGATCTAGACATTTTTTCATAAGCCAATGAGGATACCATTTTAGCAAGGGCAGGGATGAAGAAATAATTAATCTGCATTTATAAGGGAGGAACTCCTTAATTTTGAACATTTTAATAGTGATATTTCTAAAATACCTTTTATAAATACATTTATATTTCCAACCACATTAAATTCATTTGTTTCTTAGCATATAGTTCAATCAATCAAAATCGATTACTAAGTCAAATTAAACAAATTTCACTATCCAATTGTCAAAGTTTTGTCGTGACTTTCTCAACTATGGCCCAACCTTTACAATGATCGGAGGAAATATAGGAATTTTTGTACATGGGGCACACAACAGGATAAGTTCTTAAGGCGTGCACGAGACTTGGAGTGCCAAAAGTCAAAAGTCAATTTATGAACATATGATCACGTTTTATACACGATTCGTCTAGGTAGGAGATTCTTTACTGAAATTGCAAGTGTTAATGAGAAGATGGATGTGACAGCATTGGGAATTGTTCAAAGAGTACTAGATAATGGGAAGTAGATTTAATTATACATCTTTTTATCTTGAAGAGAGTCAAATATTGTACCATATATATGCGTTATAAGTTTTAGAATAACTTGATTTTTGTGCCAAAAAGTTAGTCATTGAACGCCGCCCCCCTATATATATATATATATATATATATATATCCTAATGATCATTCAAATCAAAGTAATTGCATGATTGATTTAGCATATTAGACATGACTAATCGATTAAAATACTGATTCTCCCCTTTCTTAGAGATCATAAGACCTTTTTTCTTCCCCTTTCGTAACGGCAAAGCTAGGGGTCATACCTGTCCCTATATATTTGTGGTATCCCCTGTGTCTTCAAATTGATTAGATATGCTCCCCTTCATCTTATTCTTCGAATATAATGATGAAAATGACTCAAATGCCCTCATTTCATGTCATAGTACAAAACCCTTGATTTTAATTTTCAAAACCAATTATCTTCAAGATCATCAACCTTTAATGTTTATTATTTTTACTGTCCAAGATTTTAGCATTTTCTACTTCCCTAAAATCTTATCTTATTTTGTGGTTTGGAGGTAGAAGTAGATTGAATTTCAAGGTTGAGAATGAAGGTAAAAATATCTTACTAAAGAGATTAAAATGATTGGTTTTGGGAAGAAAAACTCAGGAGGATTTGGCTGCAAATCGAAGGTGAGGGTTTTTAAATCAAGGTGGGTATTAGCCCTTCTATTTTGTAAAACTTTTATTGGTACTCCAACTATTACTTATGGCACCCTATTTAAAAAAGAAAATAATAAGTGAGTTATTCTCTGCTTTTGCAAGTGAAAATTACTCTTCCTTACCCAATTTATTTTGTTGAATTCTATTTATATATCTTAATGGAACTTGACAACCAGCTTGAGACTTACATTATTGCAATGCACTCCAATAATAAGTTATTAGACGTGAATAAGATTGGTGACTTTTATAGGAATCCTTAATTTGTATCCATTCGATATGTTGATCTAATTCTATCAGCTATTACTATTATTGTTGAGAGAGTATTGTCTTCTATCCATACTTTGAAAAAGTCACTGACTGGTAGAATAAATTTAAGTGATTCACATATTAAGTATTAGGCCTTACATATAAATAAATGAGTTTGACCCATTAACAATTTATAGAATCCTTAAAATTAGATTTGGACAAACTTAATCTTTAAACCAACCAATCAGATTATTCAAGTCAGGGGTATAGTTGGAAAGATAAATTATTCAAGGTATATAAATACAAAAGCTTCCATCATTAGACGAGGATCTGGATTATTTTCTCTCGGAAGACAAAAGCTCTCCCTCTAAGGAAGAAAAAGCTCTTAAGCCTTCCTCTAGAGATAAAGAAAACTCTTCAAGAAACTCGAATTTTGATTAAAGAGAAGATCAAGCCTAAAGGCATTCTCTGGAAGTCAAAAAATCTTTCTTGGTCGATAAAACTCAAAGTTCGGAGAGAACAAAATTTACAAAAATCTCTAAGAAAATCAAGCACAAATAAAATCATCATCAAAGCAACATTTTCAACCGATCACGCTTGAAGCTTGGAGAGAAGAAAGCTACACATGTCATATTTATTTTTGTACTTGATTGTTAATCAAAGAAAAACATTGAAATTTGTACTCTCATTTTTATCAAAATCAATAAAATCATTTATGATCTTGTTTTATGAATCTCGGGGTAGATCTATAAAATTTATTGTCAACAAATTCGTTTTGAGAAGAAAAACAAATAAGATTTTTGACAAAATTAAAAATGATGGAATTTTGAGTAAAAAATTTAATGTTTCATGTACAAGGTTAGTTCTAAGTAGAAAGTGATAAATTGAAGATTAATTAAATTGAGTAGATATACCATAGAGGTTGTAGAACTTAAAATTGACTGCCTATAAAAAGAAGTATATGAGTTTTTGCTTAGAAGTTGAAGTCGAGGGCATTCAAGTCTTTTCCCCTTAGTCCATTTAGAAGACTAAGGTCAAAGGATGCATGTCATCAATTTCAAAATATAGGAGGATATCTCTAATATTTGGCAAAATATAGGGGGAATGTCCAAATCACCTTATCTTTTATTTATTAGCATATAATTTCCTCTCTCTCTCTCTCACTCTCTCACATTGGAAAGAAGAGTAGTAAAGCAATCCTCCAACCCTTTATCCAAGTTCTTGTTCTTTGCCTAGCCACATATCATCACCAAACATTCCATTGGATCCCTATTAAGAAACAAAATATTCCTTTTTACTCAATTTCTTACTCATAGGGCTTATGGACCGAGGTATTTCCGGAGTAACGTAAACATTAATTTGAGTTATGGACTATAGACAAACATGAAAAAAAACTATATTTGACGGTTTAAGGCCATCAAATTTCATAAAAATTAGGCAGACCAAGGTATCGAATTCTTCATTGTCAAACCTTCTTTTCGATGGACCGAAATAGTCAAATTAATTGAGGATGGGAGAAATTTGTGAGCTTTGGCCCGTCGAATTTTCTTGTCAAAATTTTCAATTTTCACATATTGAGAAAGGATAGATACTGAAATTAAGTCATTCGACAATACATTTCGTTGCAAATGTGTTTATATATTTTAATTATCACAGAGTTTTCTAAAGAATATTACAATTCTCCAAATGAAAATGTAAAAATATTCCAGATATTACCTACTATACCATCAATTGGTATATAGAATATGAAAAAATAAAAAAATAAAAAATGTGGGCTGCTATTGGCACCCAACTTTTACTTACTACACCCCAATTTCTTAAATTATTTATCACACCCTAATATTTAAACATTAAAACACACCATTCAAGCACTACAAATGCTTACTTCAAGTTATTACCTCAACAATACAAAGCATTATAACACAATCAAACTTGTTTGCAATTAGGATTAACCTCATATAAGATCCTAAATCCAACAAATAGAAATCTAAATAATAAAAGACAGTCATATTTGTAAACCCAACTTTACTCATTCTCAGCCATTGATTTATGCTTTTTAATTTAAATTGGGGTGTAATAACTAAAAGTTGGGGTGCCAATAGCAGTTCTAAAAAAAAATGGCTACCTATTTTAGATCTTTTCCTGCAAACAGTAAGTCCATAAGTTGGAACGAATGTTATTAGATCCTAGGGTCTGTTTGGGCCAAAACAGCATTGAGTCGTCCTCCGATGATAAAATCCCCAAAATTGAGCCTCACCCTGACCTGTGGCCCTTTCCAGAAGCAGGCTTCGGGCCAGACATTTTTTTTAATAATATTTAAAAATAATAATAATTATAAGCATGAAAATTGGAAATAGCAATAAAAAAAACAAATTCCTGCTTTGCTTTCAGTATGGTAGAACTAGAAGACACCCCAGGGAAATATATATGTAGGGATGAATTATCCTTTAGAGCAATTAAGAAAGAAATTTAAGGTGCAAAATTTTCTCTAGAACTTGTACACAGGTGGTGAACTTTTCTCTTGGCTCACCAATGGATTAGACAATCCTTGAACCATTTAGCTAAAATTAAATAAATCTATTATGATAGTCTGTCAGTCTATCCTCCAACCCACCCGGGTAGCAACCCTAGTTTTTGGATTTCATCAAATGAGAATGTGATACGTGAGAAATGAGGCATTGGTAAAAACTTTGATATGAAAAAAAGCTTGTTATATATATATATATATATATATATATATATAATCTCTCAAGAAGTGAAGGTCTTGAATTTGATTCGCTCCTTAAGGGCCACACTTAGGTATTTATCCCATAAATTACCCGGGATGTGTGGGAAGAGGGGATTGCACATACCCGAGGATTGGTTAGGTGCTCAAAGAGGTCTTGTCGGCCGGTTAAAAAAAATCTCGATATGGTGTGGATTAGATCTAGATTATAAAATCTGAAATTTAAATTGAAACAAATGGAAATAAAGTTTCTGAAGTCTGAATTTTATAGGTGAACCACATCTGTTCAGACTTTAGTGTTACTAACGACACACTAAGAAAAGCTTATATATTGCTTGAAATACCAACATAAATCACTGTCTATAACTAGTGTCCAGATTTGAATTTTAAATCTGATAAATATCCCATTTAACAATTTATCTTATTGTTTATATTGATTTTAGTTTTGTAAAAATAAAAAAATTCCACAATTTTCTAATTTTCTTAAATATTGGATACCCTTGACATGTCTGTGAGTGAAAATTCAATTAGATCGACATATAAAGCATACGTGTTATATTTGATTACCCAAGAAACAAACAAAACAAATACCAAGAATCAACAATGAAAATATCAAATCAAATAAATTATAAGTTACAATAAAATCGTCTCTTTTCTTTTGGTTATGGGCCCAAAAAGTAATCAACTAGAGGCTTATTTATGGTTACGTCAAACTTTTTGTGGTGCAGCAACCTTGATGATGTGTCAGTTTGCTTGGTGGGAAGCTAGTTATTAATTAATGGATTTATTTGTCTAGTATTAATTAGACAAATTACTTGTGAAATATATATTACATATAATACATACTATAGATAATACATTATACACAAGATATGTATATTATATTTATAATTTATTATATATGTTATATTATGTTATATATAATATTGGTTATCCTATAAGATAATCAAATTCGAGTTTGGATATCATAGTTATTATTTTTTAATTCAAATTTGAATATTCCTATTTTCAATAGAAAGTATTGATCTCAATAGTTCGTGAAAAATAGAAAAAGCGTAAGAACCTGTTTCAAAAGAAGATGATCAAATAGAAAATAAGTCAGAAGAACTATATTGTATCAAGACTATTAACAAATTCATCCTCCAGAAAGTCATTTGATCAAATGACCAATAAAACATACAACACTATTCCAACTCATATTTCTTATCCTGCATATCTAAAATAGAAAAAAGTAAAAATAAAATATAATCCTATTGAGTCTGATTTTGGTAGTCCACCCAAATAAATTAATATGATCAGTTTTGAAAATCAAAACTTTACACTAGTTAAAGAATTATTAAAAATTGATATCTTAAATAACCCTTTACACAAATTGCTTTTTAAAAATTTCTCTCAAACAAAACAAAAGAAGATTAAAGAAAAAAGATTGAAGAAATGAATAAAAAATAAATCCATATTCTATTATTCACATGGTTAGAAACCCAAACAAACTCAAGATCATCTCATTATATAAATATATTAAAACAAAAATACAAATATGGAAAATAGTAAAAAATAAGATAATTGAATTACCATTTTCTTCATTTAGGGCTATAAAAATAATGGATTCAATTGCTACACTCCTTAAATCTGAAGTTCAATTTCAAAAGGAAATCCCTTGTACACAAAAAGATATATCGCATATAATTAAGTGAAAACTCAATTAAATTGATTTATCAAGCATACGTGTTATATTTGATTACCAAAGAAGCAAACAAAACAAATACCAAGAATCAAGGATGAAAATATCAAATCAAATAAATTATAAGTTACAATCAAATTCTCTTTTCTTTAGGGCTATGGGCCCTAAAGGTAATCAACTAGAGGTTTATTTAAGGTTTATTAATTAATGGATTCATTCGTGTATCTAGAATTTCAACTACCATATGTTTTCTATTTTTTTTTTTTTTCAACCATATTTCAATTCTTATATAAGAGGATTTGGAACCAGAATTAACTGACATGAATCACTAGTACTCAAGGATGATTCAATTCTTTCTAGTCACAATCTTCATCCATTAATTCTTCGAATCAAAAGCTGAAGCACCAATGTGCTTCTTTGTAACTTATATCCTCTATTATATTATTTATAATTCTCTTCTCATCATTCCTTACCATTTGACTTGGCCATAAAGTGGGTCGGATTTTCTCAAAAATTTGAGTTATCTGAATTTTGAATTTGACAAGTTTGAGCCTTTGGAGTAGATCCGAATAAAAAATGAGTTAAATATGTTTTGGTGTCCTATGATTCGAGTCGGATCAGGATCGGATATGGATCCATCCATATATTCATCTAGATCAAAATTATATATTGCTTTGAAAATAATATTTTTAGGCTTTTTAATATATCATTTTCTACTAGTCCAATATAACATAAATTCTTAGAAAATAAAATGATTATAATGGTAGAATAGAATAATATAACAATTAGCAAACAAGTACAAAAAAAAATGGTAAACTATCCAGAATTATTCAACTTGATCTGAATAAAGCAATTTCGTTAGGCTGGATATGGATCCAGATTAAGTGACATAAAAATGATTCAAATGTGATTTATCCGGATCCTGATAAAGAAATCCAAAAATGATTATAGATATACTCAAATTCAAGCTGAATCCGATCCACTTTAAGGCCTACTTCTACCCGATCGTTTTACTATTTGTACATCACTAATTTTCTTGTTATGGAAAGTCAAGCACCTATTTCTACTTACAACAATATTGATGTTTTTGGTGTGTCCCTCACCCCCATGAGTGGCAGCTTAATTAATCCACCACCATCATTTATTGTCTTAATTACATTGGTTGATCGAAGTAGAGAAAAAAAATTGTAAGGTGAATTTTGTAAAAAGAATTGTTCAAAACAGATGTAAGGATTGATCTTTTATGAGACGACTAAAGTTTGCCCATGCCTATGACACATTCATCCTCTTTGTAGTTAAGATGTTAAAAGAAGATATGCAATAAAATTATAAGTTATTACTGAAAAAGGGATAGAACATAAAAATAAATTTGAAGGACATTATTAAAAAATGGACAGAAGAAAGAGAATAAAGTTTGAGAGATATTATTAGAAAGAGTGTAGAAGAGAAAATGCAATAAAATTGCAGGGGTTATTCTTGACAATATATGAGAGAAAAGGAATGCAATTGAAATTATTTCTTGAGATGCATGCAAGATGGAATCTGAACCACTTTTTATGGGGGATAAACATTGGGGGAAGACAACCTATGTGTTTCATTATATAGATTATATGGAATCGTATGCTCTTTGGTACCTATCTGATAAAATGGAATTGGTTATGATATATATGGGGAAGGGGGGAGGATTTTTCAAGGTATGGGCTAGAGGTTTTGGAATGGGTTTATATTTTGTGGGGTTGGTCTCTCTGATGAAGAGACCATCCTCACCAAAACTCAGCTCATTTCAAAACTTCTAATCCTATCAAAAGTTTACAAAAATTGGATGGTTCACGATTCTTCAACTTGTAAATTAGGGTTAGAAGTTTCGAAATGAATTGATTTTTGGTGAGGATGATCTCTTCACCATAAAGATCATCCTCACAAAAAATCAGTTCATTCTGAAATTTCTAAACCTTATTTTGAACAATATTTGGCATAATGTTTGGCTTTATTTAGGGCTTTCGAACACTTTCCTATATTTATATATATGGGGATTGTTTAAGGGACAATAATTGTGAAAAAATCTATGACAATGATTTGTGTTTTATATGGGTTGAATTTTTTGGAATAAGCTAATTTTTGATGAAGATGATTTCTTCCATCAAAAGTGATTTACAAAAAAATTATGGTCCATGATTCTTTAACTTGTAAATTCGGGTTAGAAGTTTCAGAATAAGTTGATTTTTGGTGAGGATGATCTCCTCACCAAAATCAGTCTATTCTAAAACTTCTAACCCCATCAAAAATGATTTACAAAAAATTATTATCATAAATTTTGTTATAATTATTGTTCACCTCTCTCTCTCTCTACATAAATTTATATTTTATGATGAAAACAAGTCTGACCATTAATGTATCTTTTAAGCAAAATAACATATTATTGAATTAAAATTTAAAAATCATAATCTCAAGATATTGGAAAAAGGGGATTCCTATAATTTTTATTTCTTTTGAAAAAATGTATTTAAAACATAAAAATAAAATAAAATGATTTTTTTATCTCACAGGTACAAAACGCTTCTTAAACGAGACTTCACGTCTTTTTTTTTGGTTACTATGATTAATTTGGTGATGAATGAGGCGTGACATCATCATATACTTCAAAAAATCAATCAAGACATGCAAACATGTCTGGTACCATAAAAACGTGATAGGCATGTACATCAATATAACCTCATACATTTGACTTGGCCAAAAACATATAATTTTCAGATCCGTATTCTTTGAAAGTATGCAGTTTTTGTACAGCGGCACACCATGGGATAGTCTCTTTCTTAGGTTAATAAAGTCATGGAATAGGTGATACTGAGTGGTGATGCGTGTAACCTTAAAATCCACACACACACACACACACACAAAGTAAATTATCTGGTGATGCTTGAATCATGTACATCAGACAGTGTACATCGTACTGTCTATGTACATCGAAATAAGATACAGTGTCTTAAAAACGCATAAACTCAGAGGAGTTGATTTTTGAGTTTAGTCGGTATTGAAACTTTGATTGAACCTACCTGTGGATTGAAATTATCAACTCAGTTGAGTTGATTTGGAAACTCGGCCTATTGTCCCCTATAATTTTAAATTTTCAAACACTAAATTTTTTGGGTAATTTAGTAAAACCCCTGTGTGAAATGCAAGATGTGGTTTAACCCCTTGACTTTCGTTGATCTGGTCAAATCATTATAAAAAAAAAATCATCAATTGATAGAGATGGTGAAATGTCAAAATTACCATTATGTGTTGAAATTACAAAAATGTTCTTCGATCAAATTAAGCTACTCAAATGTTTTCAATCTAATCATTCTAAAGATAATAATCTTGAGGACCCTAATCAATTTTAACCAATTTCTCATCAATCTAAACCTAAACTTAATTATTTTGAAAATTAATCTCATTGTTTCCAACTATTTCTCATAATTTTCAACTCAATTTCATATTTTTCAACCTAATATCAATGTGTTCCTCCCAATTTCATTGCTTTCATCTCATCGCAAAGGCATTCTTTGACTCAATGCTTAAAATCTCCACATGGAAAATACTTAAATAAATAAAACCTAGGGGAAAAAAAATCAAGAGAAAATATGAAACAATGAAGAAAATGAAATTAGTAATACCCCCTCCTGTTCATATATATGTTAGCTCTACCCCCCTACCCTGTAGTCAAGAACACAAAAAAGATATTTTTCATAATGCCTTGAGAACAAAATGGTTAAAATAATTCACATAAGAGTTGAAACCTCTACCTATTCCATGAAACCTCTACTCATTCCACGAAACATGAGATCTTTTACTTGTTTAACTAAAATCTATCTTAAAATCGAAATCGGATTCAAAGATGTTAATGGTAGGGTTTCAATGTCAAATTGAGTTTTCTTTTGTTTCAATGGTGTGAAATATTTCAATCCAACAGTTGAGATTTGATTTGATTTTTTATTTTTTCAACTAAAATAATGATATTTTTGGTAATTTAAATGCTACAAGGGTAGCTTGGGTATTTAGATTGTAAACCGTTAACAAAACAAACGTTGGTAATAGTTTGAGAGGGTCAACGGAAGTCCAAGGGGTAGACCACCTCTTGATAATTTTTTTTTTTTTTTGCCTGATTCAACTCACAAGCTGTTGGGTTTACTAGTTGAGTGTTGTTGAGTTCTAAAACATCTAATTTGTATGGGTAGTCCAAGGAGAAGAATTCCCTAAGCAAGATGTTGGCTATCATCTCAATCAAATTTAAAATTTGATTTTGGGGTCGTTCATCTCAAATATTGTCTTCTCTTTCATGAGAGTATTAGATGAGAATCATGAAATAATTTTGTCTCGTCGAATATATATGCACAGTTTGAATAGAATATCACACTTATCTAGTCTATTGGTAACGGTTGTCCTTATCCATTGAAAAGATTTGGTGCCATGAAAATCTTATATGATCAATAGATGGTAAATATTCTTAGATTGAATTCAAAGACCCTTGGCAATGGCCGAGGGTTTCCTATTTTACGTTCTATTAGAATTAAGCAAGCCTCAAATAATGTGGGACTTCCCCGAGTAATAATATTAGGGGCGGTTATTTGCACATCACCGGACTGATTGTAGTGCCTTCATCATATGTAAACTAGAAAAAAAGATTGCACACCTGATCTCCTTCCCTTCAGAGAGAGAGAGAGAGAGAGAGAGTTGCAACTGGTAGGAATTTAAAAGAATATCTAAACATATATATTTTTATTTTAAGATTAGGGTGCAAGGGACAACTAATGATCTCCAAGTAGTCTTTTTTTTTTTTTGATCGGTACGCTGGGGTTATTGGGTCCCCTCCCATTTTATTCAAAACTCACAAGAAATCATAACCACAAACACCTAATCGGGCTAAATAATCAGCCGCTCAATTTGTTTCCCTCCAATGCAATAAAAAACTGCAAATCTGAAAAGAGCTTGCAATTAACTGAATCCCCTTTGTCATCTCTTCATATTTCCAAGAAGATTGAATCTTGCCATTCCCATGTTGCGCACATATCTCCCTAATGTTTGGAATGAAAACAGATTTTTCTAAGGGGTTTTAGTGTTTAACTTTCTGAAAATCGTAAGTTAGCATTCAGGCTTAATCTTTTTAAAATGAGCAATTGACCCTTCTAACATATACAATGACTTCAAATGAGCAATTTGACACGCAGCCTCAAATCTCATTTGGAGCTAATATTTTCGGTGACCGTATCAAATACTTGGACACTGGAGAGTGTTTTCTTGGTAATATAGATGGGACTAATAAATCTCATAAAGTAAGATATGAACAAACATGAATTGTGCTAATTTAGTTAGGCCATTTTGACTAATAATTTTTCATTCAAGTTCCAAACAAACGCCATCAACCATCTTACTCATATGTGTAAGACTCACTTGATGCCTCCACAAACCATTAATTAGAATTTCTGTTAATTAACATATATATTATTACAAAATTATATTCACAAAATCTACATAAAACTTCAAATAGACTGTGTTCTTGTTGTCTTTACAATTGATGATGCTTGATCACGATGACACGATCACTTCAGGCACCACCAACCTCCGGCACAAAGGACACGTGTTCCAATCATGTTGCAGCCACCTGTCCACACAGTCTTTATGAAACAAGTGACTGCATTGCAACTCCCTGATCTCCTCTCCTAACTCAATTTTCGACAAGCACACGGCACATTCATATTCTGGCCTTGATCCGATCTTATAACAGATTGCTGGGTGCTTTTTATCAACCAAAGCTAGATAGTTTACTCGTGAGATCGGACGCTTAGGAGAGCTCCCCATGATCCTAGTGATGGATCGGATTAACAGTATTACTTCAAGAATAAAATAAGAGAAGAAGATAGTTAACATGTAGAGATTAGTGAAGAATTCTGACAGAGAACCCATGTTTCTTGCAGACATCTACACAAGAGAATTAGAACCTGATGAGGAGAATATATGTATGTATATATAGAAAAAAATTGTTGTGTGATGGGTCATTTTTCAGGGTTTTTAGTGTTTGTTTAGGGTTACTCGACTGTAAATTGCAACTATAGATCTACTCTTTGACAAAGTATCATTGTCTCTGACTTATGTTGTTACCCTCTCTTTATTGGTTTTCTTTTATTTTATTTTATTTGTGAACTCACCAAAATTTTCATCCAAAACAAAAAGCGACCTTTTTTACCTATGCCTGAAGTTGTTGTAATGGGGTACCCTCATTATTTTTAGTTATACAGAGGTGACTAACTAATTTATAGTAGCTGATTTTTTTTTCCTAGGTGAACAAGACCAAAGTGAAAAATTATTTTTCTTTTTTAGTTTTTTCTTAAAATTATGCCAATGTGGGCGATGCTTATAAATTTGGGGGTCCAACTCAAATGAATTGGCAATGAGTGGAGAGGCCTAAGAGTTTATAAGGAGAAAGACAAGGCAATGAGTGTCCAATGTGGGACTAAACATAACATGCCCCTGCACGTGTGGGTCGGACTGGGCCAAAACACGTGGAGATATGAATTGGGTGACGTGGAGAAGAGAAAAGCCCGTTCTGATACCATGGTAAGTTTGGGGGTCCAATTTAAAATCAATTGACAATGAGTGGAGAGACCCAAGAGCTTATAAGGAGCTAGAAAAGACAATGAGTGTCTGATGTGGAACTAAACTCAACATCTCCACATACAAAACAATTGAACTGTAAAAGATAAAGGGAAAAAAATAATGTTACCCATCCTACTAATATTTTAATTAGTACGTAATGTCCCCATCTAGACCAGCAAAACCCTTGTTCTTTTCTTTTCTTCCTTTTGTTTTTTTGGTGGGGGGTGGGGGATGCGGGGTGATGAAGACAATAATGGGGGAAGACAGAGGAAGGGGGGGGGGTAATAAATAAAAAAAAAGAACAACGATGGAACAGGGAAGATATGAGGCGAAGCTCGAAAGTGGGAAAGATATTGAAATCAAATATATCTATTAGAAAAAAAAGATAGGAAAATAAACATTTAGATGATGAAGGCAAATTTTACAAAAGGAATTGTTAGATTGTTTCGATTTAAAAATGACTTTTTTATTTTCATTTCACCAATAAGTCCATTTTTAATGGAATGGTCAGTAACTTAATGATGGAAAGAAATGAACTATGGCCTCATCACCCATAATTATATTGACTAAGGTAATTAGTACCATGGAGAGGTTTTTTTAAGCTTTTCCACTCTTCGAGATGAGTGAGATTCTTGTATGTTGAGCTCGGTCTTGTTGTGTCCATCTTTTTCCTCTTTGTGGATGACCTCGACTCTCCTTTACTCCTTTCATGTCTTCTCAATTAGTGATGGACCAAGAGGTGGGAGAGATGATCGACCTTGGACTTTTGTCTGTTTCACTTAGTGGTGGTCATCTAACTTCCTCAGTCTGAGTTCTCCCGTCTGTTGACCTGGCATATGTTAGAAATCCTTTTGGGCATCCATACCTTGGTAGGCTTCTTTCCTCCTGCATTTGGCGTTATGACCAACCTCCCTAACCGATGGCTTCGACTTTCACTCTTAGTCCTTAGCTTTTTTCTTGGGTTATGTCTTGATTCACTTCCAACTTCCTATTGGAGTTTTAGTGGCTTTCTTTTTGCTAGTTAGCCCAACTCTCATTTTTTGCTGGCATTGGCTAGATAATTTCCTTATATCGAAAGACTTGGCTTTGAACTATGGTATTTTGCCTCCTTCAGTTTGTTGATTCCTTTCTTCTCCTTGTTGATTTGACTATCCCCTCTTGCTGATCAGCTTGATCTTCCTCAATTGTTAATGTTGACTTAGTTGAACCAATCTAATATCAAGTTTTACTTCATCTTTTTGGCTTTCTCTTCTTCAACATAGTGGTCTGGGATCTTTCTATTTCTTTATGGACTTTAGGGTGGTGAAAGGCAAGAAGGTAGATGGATGGGGCCTTGGTGTCATGCTTGCCAACATTCTTTCCACGATTTTGTTAGTACTCATATAATAGAAAAATGGAGAAGAAGATGAACAGTATGCTTGTATATAAGTTTTGTCCTCCTTTCTCTTCTCACTTCTTCACCCCTTTCCTTAGTTTGGTGGTTTCATTTAAATAGAAGAATACTCAGGGACAAATGCCACCACATGACTGATTCAGATGATCTGTTCTGTTAGGAGCGCAATTGAGTGCTTTGAGAGATGAACCCATCACTTAACAAGGATGTAAACTTTGATGTGTAAGTATTGTAGACTACTTAAATGTGAAAAATATCTCTAACACACAATGTCCTATCAATCTGATTCAGATCTTTCTTTCATTTATTCCTGTGGACGGACTATATGATTGTGTTCTTATGTTCTGGAAGAGTTTTAGAAGCTTGGGTTTTGTGTTTTCGTGAGGCATGTTAAATGCTTTCTAGGATGATCGTGTCAAGACGTGGTAGTACTTCTTGTTTCTCATAAGTTGATTCTTTTTTGGTTTCATAGGTATTAATTTTGATTTGATGACTGCTCGGTCTAACTATCCTACCCCTAGGTCAATTGTGGCTCATTATTTGTTAATTTAGGATCCTACCTTACTATTGTTTTGGACTACTCTAGTTAATACCATGCTATATTTTCTAGCAAGGGTGTTT
This sequence comes from Akebia trifoliata, assembly GCF_017979445.1. Taxonomy (NCBI): domain Eukaryota; kingdom Viridiplantae; phylum Streptophyta; class Magnoliopsida; order Ranunculales; family Lardizabalaceae; genus Akebia; species Akebia trifoliata. The sequence continues at coordinate 12,899,126 of NC_141376.1, read as the reverse complement.
ATTACTTCCTTTCTCTCATTTGTGGCATACTTGATTTGAGATGTAGAGTTCAGTGAGTCATTTTTATGGTCTGAAGTTAATAATTGATGCGCGGTTCTAAGTGGGACTTAATTGCCTTTCTATGACATAAGTCACCATCATATGACGTGACTAAAATGACCTCCACAAGTACCTTTAATAAACTTTTACAAGACAGGTAACCAAAACTTTCATAAAGCTATTAGGTAAGTTTATATTTAATGAGATCAATAACTCTAGTGAGAATGGATTTCTAACCGAAGTCTATAATATCAACAACCATGATACTATGTGGAAAAAAAAATTGAGTAAATTCCACATCAAGATTTGTCGAATTTAGCTAAATTTTATTAAAATCAATGGACTTTGGTGTTGAATTTACCATTTTTGTCAAGTAGTAGACTTTACCAAATGATCAAATAGTTTGCATCTTCTAAATGATCTTTAAAAATAAAGTAATTGATTTGATTGTATTTTCACAATTTATGCAATGAGGGTTATTTTGTTTATTTAAATGGAAAATGTTGAAGTGACTTCCTATGCTCAACACTATGTTGACGTTGCAATGTGCAAATAATCATAGATTTTTTTTTTCTAGTATCTCAGAGGAAAGAGATCTATGGTTATCATTAGCATAGTGTTGTAGAAAGTCATTTTAGAACGATTCTCTTTAAATTTAGAAGAGTAGTGTTGGAGTGACCTCATGATTGTACCTAATATTACACATCTTGACGTGAAAGTGTGTAGGAATCATAGATGATTTTTTACTCATATCTCGATGAAAATCATCTATGGTTCCTACACACTTTCATGCTAGGATGTGTGATACGATATACAATCTTGAGGTCATTCAGCATTATTCAATTTAGAATCGTGACAATCTGACGCTCAATTTTTCACGCTCTCTAACATGGCAGATCACAACATCATGAATCTTTGTCCTTATGTATCTCGAAGCAAAGGATCTACGATTTTGTGAAGGGAGAGTACAAAATAGAAAGATAATAGCTTTTGTCAAGATGGTACTCCTAAAATGAGTGATTGCTTGGTCACAGCCCAACACCAATTGGACATGAAGCACTGATGATGTAAATAATATGAGAGAAATTTTCTCTCTCCTGCCCTCACATCCATTACCTAGAAATCTTAATTTTTGGACTTCATATCTTAAACAGTATTGTGGGATTCACATGGATTACCATATTGGCAATCGAACACCACAACCTTCTAATTTTCATGAAAAAACTCATATATAGTAAATCAATGGTAAAAAAAAAAAACAAAGTTTTTTGAATTTGATCGAAGGTCTACATTGAAAATGCACGGCTATCGAGCACCCAAATTTAAAATTCAAATGGAAAGGTGAAAAATAACTTTTCTTTTAAAAACATCATAAAATTTCATCCTCTACCACGCTGGTGTTGAATCTTGTTTTTGAATGTTACGAAGTGATCTAGTTAGGGAATTTCATTTTTTCTGTATGGGAAGGAGAGAGAAGTTCTCGTGACAGAGCCACATGCCAAAACGGTGTTGGCCTTTGAGCAAACAATCACTCTTCCAAAAATAGTATTTTAGAGTGGGTAATACTTAGTATGTATCATTTTATGAGGAACACAAAAACTATTATTTTTATATATTGTTAATTGGTTTGAAAATATGTATTGAAAGCTGAATAGCCGATAGAGAAGGGATCAAGCTATTGGATCACCTTAACCCTGACCGCTTGACAATATTATATTTTAAAGAATCATAATCATGACATTAACCGGAACCTAATAAAGATATATAGCTTCTATTATCACACCAATATTTACTAATAGCAACCCAAGATGTGTACTTATTCTTTGTTGATGTCATATGAATTGTTCTGCTATTAGTAAAAATTTATGTGGAAATAGAATATCTTTGAAGTTATATGATGGTGCATTTAATTCAAATATAGTAGATATCATGAATATAGTGTACCCCCATTTTTTTCAATTAATGTTTTGATGTGAAGTCCTTGCACGTAGTACAAAATGAAAACCACTATTGGATGCCCACGATTTCCATACTTTCCTAAACATAAAATTATTTTTGCAAAATCCTTGAAAAATGTCTTGTGGAACACTCAATTTGGTCCATGGACAAAAAAATACAATTAAAAATAAAAACATACATGTTTGATTTGAATTATCAAAAAAATATTCAAATTAATGACTAAGAATCTAACAATGGAAAAAAGAGTCATGATAATCTGACTTACCCACGTGGCATACTCAATCAACACCCTTGACATGACATCCTTGGAAATCATAGATCTACTCTCCTCGATATACAAAACTTCACCTTTTTATGAGGAACCGTAGTTCTGTATCCCGATGAGAGCAGATTTAGGATTCCCAAACCTATGACATCAAGGTGTAGATTGAGTATGCCACATGGGTAAGTTAGATTATTACCATTCATGAAAAAATTAAATCATAGGTAGAAGCTCCAATCAAATTGTCTGTCTTATATTGGGATTAATGGGCCAAAAAGTGACATCTAACTTCTATACTACAGCCAAATGCCTGGCAGGTCAACATATAGGCTTTGATGATGAATAGAGGATGACGTCCAAGGGCGAATTTACAATGGGGCCACTTGTCCCCTCAAGAATTTTCGAAGTCTATGAAATAGTGAGTTATTGTGATAGATTTTAACGATGGATAAAAAATTTTACCACTATTGCCCCCACAATCATTTTTTCACTCTTAGTTGTCACAAAAATTTTACCACTCTTGGTTGCCCCCACATGGGCAAACTCCTGGCTTCACTCCTCATAACGTCTTCATATATTCTGATTAAAAAAATATTCCTTTTACTGAAAGGGCAGATCCCAAACTCAAGCACTATTTACATAGACATATTTTATTGCCACACCAACTTTTGCTAACCCCACATCAATTCATATGTAAATCACCAAAGAATTACCACATCTTGGGTGGTGTTAGCGAAAGTTGGTGTGGTAATAGAAGCTCTCTTTGCATATTCTCCCCTAAAATTGAAGTAACTCTCTCTAGACCTTACCTTTATAACTTGGATACAAATACTTCCTTCAAAACTAGGGTGTTAAGACACCCATTTAAATGGAATCAATTACCTTACCTAATTAGAGTTGGGATCTAAAAGGATCCAAACCGAATAGGAGCCGGAATTCATAGGTTCTACCTGATCGATGGAATCCCACCAGCACTTGAAACCAATTTATTTTACTAATTTTTTCATATTATAAATGATTAATTGAAAACCTTAATTCTGGATACTTAATTATTTTCAATACCTAATTAGAGTTGGGACACACATCCACATAAAAGATGTCCCCCAGGATATGCATTTTAATGTTACTTCAGCACTATTCTTTTCTTATTTTAACAGATTAAATCGTGGTTATGGTCAGGAGTCCGACTTTGAAGCGGGAAGCCCACTTCAACATTTGAAGAAACCCTCTTTGTTATAAGACATGTGGCGTTTTGAATATATTTCGCATCCTTATATTTCCTGCAAAATTTGAAATATCTCCTAGAAAATGCCACGTATAATTCAATGGATGGAGTTTCTTCAAAACTTTGAAGTGGGCTGCCTGTTTCAAAGTTTTTTCCTATGTTCAGTCGTGCATTTGAAATTTTATTTGTTTTTAACAAAAAGAACCTTATGGTTAGTAATTTTAAATGTAGAGAGATGTTATTGGGACCCCTACTTTTACTTATTATATATATACTTGGATTTATTAAATTATTTATCACACCCTAATAGTAGATTAAAACACACCATTCAAACAATGCAAAATTTTGGTTCAAGTTATTATACCTCAACATTACAAAGCATTATAAGACATTCAAACAACTTTAACAATTGTTTACAATTAGGATTAGGCTCATATAAACTCTTAAATCTAACAAATAGAAATCTAAGCATGAGAGAGAGGGTTTCTATTGGCATCCCAACTTTTATTTTTAGTTTAATTGGGGTGTAATAAGCAAAAGTTGGAGTGCCAATAGTAGCTCTCTAAATGCATTGTGGGAGCAGTACGTTTGGAAGAAAATTTTGGCATATATCAACAACCATCTCCCACTCACCTTCTCTCATTCTAATATTAAAGATAATTTACATATTGAAAGATCAATTTTGTAATTTAAAATATTACTTAGGGCAAATTAGTCGCATTGTAATGTTGATGATTAAAATGATATTTTTGTAATTTCAAAAAATTAACTTTGCATCAAACGCTTATTTTTCATAATACAGATACTAAAGAATAAAAGTATATTATTTAATTTGAACAAATTAACTAATGTGGTTATGCTAGTTATGCATTTGCAATTTTGTTCGTTTTGACTAAAATACCCTAATTGATGAGACTGATGAATGGCCTCAGCATCACATTTACACATGCAATAAAAGTTTGGTACCAAGAAACCTATCGAGTAATGTTATATGTGGTAATAATGTTTTTTAAAGGAACTTTGGCGCACCACACTGGAATATAAGAAAAATAAGTCCCCGCTAGAGGCACTTGAGACAGAATGATAAAAAGCTTAATCGAGAATAGCCCATCACTAAAGATGGTCCAAACCCAATGATCTTCCTTATTGGAGAACAAGGCAACCTAAGAGATATTGCTAACCAAGTTTGGAATTGAGTCATCTGCCTTCGATCATAGAAAGCCCTCCTCAACTCGAAATACTAAGCCATATTGGAGTTCATGTAGTTTCAAAAAGACACAGTCAACAATATTTTCATTTTAGACAGAAAAAATAAATTAAGGACTTAATTAGTCCTTAAAAGAGGAGGAGCTACCCCAATAATCCTCCGAAAATCACATTATGTCCTCACCTCCCACTTTAAACACAAATATTTTACCAAATGTTTTTACTGCACTTAAAGAATACCCTACCAAATCCCATACCCAACGGATTATGCGTCACCATATATCCACTCTCCCAATCAAGCCTCTTCCCCCAAATTTAGCTTTAATATTTTTGTAGAAAAATTATTTTAACAATAAATTCTTGAATAACCATTATAGGAATCTAATAGGGTATTTATAAAGATTACATCAACCAAGATATAAAAGATAAGTTAATCTAAAAATCTTAATTACAATAAATAACTCCTAATATTTAAATTTATATATCTTACTTATCAATCATTCCTAATATAGAAAATATTAATTGATATATTCTAAATATATCAATCTCCATCACACTCTTCCATTTGTGATGAGATACATTGGCAATGATAAAGTATCTCATACACATTAATGCATCTTATTCTCTAGCAAAGTCCCAAAATTGCATGATCCTTTGAAGAAGGAATATACAATTGGTTTCTTTAATTAATTGTTCTTGATCTTTTTAAGTGATATGTTGTTCGATATCCCAAAATATATTTGTATTTTCTATGATCACCACCAATTTATGAAGTCCATCATTGTCGCATCCCGTTCATTTTCTTAGTCTTTCGAAGCTAGTGGCTTACGAGACTATGTTTCTCATGATCTCACCCAAGAGCACACAAAGTAAAATCTTACAATTTAAATGAAAAAATTCTTGTTGGAGAGATTTAGATAGGTAAAAATGAGATCATGAGATTTGAATATGTGAACTTGGGAGATTTGTAGAGATATAAAAAAAGATACACTTACATTGACAATGATACAATGTAACTCATGCACCTTAATACCATGTATCTTATTCTCTAATACCCTCCTGCAATTGCAGTCCTTTTGAAAAAAAATATGCAATTGATTATATTAAATAGTTGTTATTGATCTCATATGGTAACATTTTCATTGATGCCCAAAAATCTAATCATGCTTGTTGATGATTACTGTTTGTCTGTGAAGTCCCTCACTATCACATCCCTGTTCATTTTTAAGTCTATTAGAGCCGATGGCTCACTAGATCAGATATGTCATGATTTTCCCAAGAGAATATAAAGTAGGATCGTGCAGCCTATAAAAGAAATCTCGTTGGAGAGATTTAAAATAAAAACAAATATAGAGATCATGACATAAAAATGAGTAAATTAGGAGGCTTATAAAAATATGAAGGAAAGTATGATTTTTATTGAAGAAAACTATAGTAGTAAAATAGAAGAGAAGGAAAATAAAAGCATATGTTTGGAGATGGCGATGACACCATCGCCAAAGAATGACTCACCAAGATCGCACTCTCGATAGAGTTTAGGCTTTGATACCATATAAAAAATGATTTTAGTGATGAATTCTTGAATAATCATTGTAAACACTCCAATTTGCCTAGACCGAATCCAAGATCTTAAGAATCTAACAAAGTAAGGTTTGACCCCAAAACCTTCAACTTGACAAGTTTGACCCACCCAAATTTTAAAGCTCAAAATCAACGTAGGCCGTGGGTTGCTCAAAGCCTAGACTTGATTTGCTCTAGGTTGTGGGTTACCAATGGCCTAGGACAAATTTTCCTTAGACCTTACATAACCCAACAACTCTTCATATTTAAGCCTAACCCTTGCCTTTGGCAAAGAACAGTCAATTATGCTGTTATGATATGATTTTGTGTGCCACAAATTTACTTAAGGGGATTTTACATCTTAAACCCTCGTAATCCTTCATTTTCCAAGAGAGTGTAAGGTAAGTATGCCTCTCCACCCTTGCATTAATTCATGATTAACCTCTCATCCTTGGTTTTTTTTAATAATGCAATTCTCTTAACATTGTCCTAAAAGACAATTAACTTCTTATCATTTGTTTGTTAAGACTTAACTCAAGGTAATTGATCATTGAAGCCACCCTCTTATGCATAATTCAAGGCCACACTTCAAGGAATCTTTACAAATTTACCAAGTTCAAGGGATCAAAACTCTTTTGTCCCTCAAAGAGAACTCTTTACAACTTCTGGATAGTTACCCTTTCACCCCCAAAGTTTGTTAAGACTTAATTCAAAGCAATTGACTCTTAAGATCTTTTCTTGAGTGATATTTACATGCCATTGTGATCAACTTTTACCCAATTTATTTCCTTTCAAGGGCAAAGTATTACTTGTCCCTTACAAGAATTCTCTAGGATTAGGTGTATCATAGGGCCCGATGGACCTGGAACCAATTAATCAGTTTTGGGTCCACTATCAGAGACCCGATTAATTTTTGGGTTGGTTATGGGTAGTACTCATTTTAAGATCCCATTAAGAATCGGATCTCCATCGAGTACCCGTCAGGTAAATGAGTAAATAGGGTATTTTTTATTTTATTTTTAATTATTTAAGAAGATGTTTATATCTATTATTTAGTAGTATGATTAATTAATATTAATTACTTATTATTGAGAGATATTTCAGTATTCAAAATCTTCTCAAACAAGTAACTTAATTCTCAAGTCTCAACCCTTTCTATTTTCTAAACATATGTCCATATTCCCTTCTCTCCTTCTCAAGTTTCAACTTCAAAGAAGAACTGAATTGCACTCACAGATTTATAGGTTAGATTTTTTTTCTCATCTTTAATCATTTTAAAGATCAAAATAGGCCATTCAAAGTTCAAAAAGTACAAACAAATAGTAAGGATTTCACCCTTAATAAGGGTCCTTCGACTCACCTTGTGACATAAAAAAAATGTGATCCATTGATTTAGGGTTGTAAAGAACAAATTTCTATGAACTTTGAAAAAAAAAAAAAACATTAAAAAAAGTTATTTTTCACTGTTGAATTTTTTAAAAGTTAGTTTAAAGTTCGGTAGTTGTCCATTCTTAAAACCTTGGATTAAGACCACACAAATTTTTTTTTTTTTTTTTCATCTAAGTTTTAAGATGAAATTTAGAGGATTGTGGTATTGGATTGCTAATGTCACTACAACATATGAAGGTTTTTTAGGCAATTCTAAACTACCTTCAAAATCATGAAAATCACCTCCAATAGATATAAGGGCGGTTTAGTCATATGCCCATTATAGTGGTGTCATTAATTACTTTTAGCAATCAAGTAACAGTGGTTACAAAAGCACCTCTAATAATAGCAATTTAACAGCTATTTTAAAAACGTCTCTAGTGTATGTGATTTAAGGCCGGTTTTCTACCTTTAGTGGCTATTGTTTACAAAACGATTGTTATATTTTAAGAGGTGGTTTAAAACTGCCTTAGATTGGATTTTCAAAATTAAAGAGATAAAGGATACCCGACGATTTAAAACTGCCCCGAATCTCATTTATTTGAAAAAAAAAAAAAAAAAAAAGGGGGAGGGGATGTTCAAAACCGCCCTTACCATTGTTAATTTTTTTATTAAACTTTTTGTTTCAAAATAAAACCTGCACATGTAGAAAGAAAAAGAGATGTTATTGGCACCCCAAATTTCACTTATTACACTTCAATTTCTTAAGAAATGATATTGGCACCCCCACATTTTACTTATTACACTTAAATTTCTTCAATTAATTATCACACCATAATTAGAATAAAACACAACATTTACATTACAAAGCATTATCACACTCTGTTCAAACAAATTTACTAGCTAATTTTAAATAACCGCACTATGTCAACCATACAAACTTTTTAGTTTTCACATTAAAAGCATATAAAAGAAATAATATCCAACAAAAAAATTAATTATTAATGCCATCTCAACCTAGAATCCTAAATCATTTACCTCAAAATCTTAAGGTTTTTTATTTTCACCTAAATACAAGTTATTTAGCATGATTGAGGCTTGTAGAGCCTGCACGATTCAAAGTATTATTTGTGCTTGATGTAACATTTGAAAATTTAAAAAATAGTGCGCTTTAATGTTCCCTTAATATCCAGAAAATATATGAAAACTGAAAAAGATTGAATCGTCACTTAAAACAAAGAATACAGTTCAATGGCAAGAAAATATTAATGCATATATGAAAAAAATTAGAACCTCTTAAAATGGAGAATTCCATATGCCTCATTTGACCTGTGCAAGGCAATATATGCTTGCTGCACAAATTGAACAAAAATGCACTCAAGATAAACTGTAAGAAAATAGAAAATATACTCTAATACATAGTGACCAAAACATGAAAGCTGTAAGAATTCAAAACTAAGAACCCACAATTCTACAACTCCACAATCACCATTCTAGACACATGCAAACACAAGTGACACAAATACAAGGATGAAGAGGATGAAATAGCAGAAATAAAGCAGAATTTTATGAGACTCCATTCTTCTTCAAAAAAATTTTACAGACAAATTGAAATCTTCTTCAAGTACTTGTGTTCAGTAAAAGGGGATTTTGCATTCTAATCCACTACCATTAAGCATGTACAATTTAATCCAACAACAGATAGAATTATTCTAACAATTTCATTACACAATTTAATAACCCCTGCATAAAAACTTTGAAATATACTTAGTAGCATGGCCTAGACAAGATAAACTATATCATGTTAGTTGGGTCAAAACTCTTAAACTACATCCACAAACAATAAGGGGTTGAGATCTTCTTGTTTGATGCTTTAAGCCAAATAATGGTTAGGTGAATGTCAGCACTAGTATAAGCATAAACTGAAACACGACATATTTTTCTTAGATGAATGCTAACTGTATAATGTTCTTGACCTTTGTGCAAACTTGAGTGTATGTCCTCATTAGGATTTTATGCTTTTTATTTTTATAAAGCAAAAGGTTTGGGAATAGAACCACTTGTTGAAGCATCAGATCTAGACAACTCTTAATATTAATACAATGAAATTTGGGTTTCCATAAGCCAAAAAATGAAAAAGAAGCTTCAATAACTTGCTGAGTTGACACATTGCAAAATCATTCCCTCATTCTTGCTTTAACCAAAGAGTCACATATTTGAACGGAATATTTCCAAGTTGAAATATGGCAGATCTAATGTTTCCAAGTTGAAATTATAGGAACAATTACATGGCAGATCTAATGTTTCCAAGTTGAAATTATAGGAACAATTAGTCATTAGAAACAACTATGGAGGAAGAAAAAAAAAATCTATTATGAAAAATATGAACCACAAACATAGGAAAAGGCGAAATTCAAATTGATGACTTGCACTTACCTTCATGTAGTTGCCAAGAAACAGATCCCATTGAAATTATAGGAACTATGGAGGAAGAAAAAAAAAATCTAGTATGAAAAATATGAACCACAAACATAGGAAAGGGCGAAATTCAAATTGATGATTTGCACTTACCTTCATGTACTTGCCCAGAGACAGATCCCATTGTGTAACCCTGTACGTCTAGCTCCTAAAGAAAACCCATTATTAGTCTAAGAAAATTTCCTATCGAAAATTGTTATACTATGAGACAAATATAATTTCTTTGAATAATAGGGACGGCTGCTAGTACCAAGCTTTTCAATCCATCTCCAGAATTAGGGACATCTTATTAAATAAAATGTATCAAACTCCACTGTCACAAGCCATCCTCCAGTATCATGATCCAGTATGCCTAGCCAACACTACAACAAATATGGAAATTAGGAACGGTTTATTACCGTTCCTAAGCCACTATGACCGTCTTTAATCGAGGCGTCGTTAATGAGGTTAAACGGCTGAAAGCCGTTCTATATTTCATTATTTGGAACGGTTAAAAACCGTTCCAGATAACAGAATTTGGAACGGCTTAAAACCCTTCCTAATCTGCGTCTTTATATAACAACACACGGTAACCCAAAAAGATTTAAGACATCGTATTTTATAGAACTGATGTCCTACGTCTGAGACTTTAGACATCGATTATAAACTGATATCTAAAATTGTTATAATTTGATATCTAAAATTAAATTTTGTTTTTGCTACTTACCTATTACCCACGGTTAAAATATATCTAAATAGAGAACGTCGAGGTTCTTTATCACATTAATTTATATACAAAAATAGTTGCAATGAGCCATAATTTACAAATTCAAAATTACAATGCATCGATAAACCATTCACAATCATTACACAAGCACAAGTGGTTACAAAGAAGCAATGCCACCCCTCCCTATCTTCTTTAAGATCCCCACAATGCCTGCAACTACCAATAAAAGAATTTTTTCGTGCCACCACATTGCATACTCTCACGATGAGCTTCCGCACCTTCAAAAGAGTGTTTGAAACAAGTGTGTGCGTCTGTCATGACTGGGTTGAGGAGGAAATCTTCAGTTCCACGTCAAGCTTCCTACGATTCCCTTTATCTGAAACCCCCCCCCCCCCACCCCAATGATCTTTAACACAACCGAAACAACAACGAAGGTGATCTCACGAACCGCAACACTCTCGGCCATCAATTACGCTTAAATCATCATCAGCTCATCATCCTATTCTACAACAAGGAAAATGAAGTCCCCAACCACAAGAAGTAACAAAGTAGTAGTTCAGAAAAAAAGGGTCTCTCTTACTCTTCCTCTTCGAGACAATAACAAAGAAAAAAGGTTTCAAGATGGGAAATCTACATCTATTAATAAAAATAGGATCTTGAAGCCATCTTCACTTCATCTATGTATTCAAGTCAACGAACCAGATTCAACTTTGGGTTTGAAGCTTTGGGATCCTTTAGACTCTGAGAAAAATGTGTGGGATTACTCTGATTCTCCATCATTCACCTATGAAACATGAGACACAACTCAACTAATACTCACACATATCCCCAAGAAGAAAAGATGAAATCTATTACTAATACAAGCATACAGCAAATAAAGAATAAAAAGAATCCATCTAAGAAAATTACATATGAGCACAAAAACAACACAAGAATGCTAAGAAACATGAGAGATACAACTCAACTATATAGATTAGAGACGCAAACAAAGCACTGATTTAAAAACAAAACAAAAAACAATATAGATTACAACACCAAAAACAAAAACAAAACTGCAAAAAATAGAGGGGAAAAACCCAAACTAATTAAAATAGTTTTGAGACCACCGAAAACAGCACTAAAATGTATAAAGGAGAAAAGAAGAAAACCCAACTCAGAAAAATGTATAAGAAGACAAGAGTAAGAACACTGATTTAAAGAGAAAAAAAAACACCCTATATGGACAAACTTTCAGAATAATAAGGAAAGAGAAGACATAATGGAGAAAAGAAACGGCAGGAATAGCAGATACTACAATCACCAAAAAATTAAATATCTGTATTTTCACCACCAGGCTGTCTATTTCACTTAAACACCGTTTTACTTCCTTGACATCTCCTTCAAGTTTTGTGGCAATGGCTTCTATATGTAGGAAAATGGTGAGGATGGATATCAAACAACTAAACACCCAAAAAATGATAAAATTACCTTACGCTGACGATTTTCATATTCTTCCAGAACATTGTGGTTTAGAAAAAGAATAGAATTTGCTTCAGAAATATTATCTTGAATTGTAGCTTCCAATTCCTCAATAGTACCAGGCATCTGCAATTAGAAAAAGTGCGAAAATAGTGAACATTAAGCTTCAAGGAAGCCTAATCCAATTAGGCAGATCCAATTATATTACTTGAATATTCTAGAGGCATTGTTTTGTTCCTTCTTTTTATTTCTCATTTAGATACTTCTAAAATATATCTTACTCTGGATCAGTATATAATGACAAAAACATTGTTGACAATTGACAATGATTATATAAAATAAGATAGAAATTTTGAGTATTTCAAGAAGCACAACTATAAAGTATCAAAATAACGGGCAAGTAAACTAAACACATTCAACTTCTTTGCTAGTTGAGGAATGCCACATCGTTCAGAAAGACTAGGATATACCTGTGATAGATAAATGACATTCAAAAAGTACAAAAAATAATATATGAAGTATTAAGGTCATAAGAATCATTATAGGAAGAGCAGTAGTTACCGGACGAGTGCGAAAGAAGTTCTCCTCATATGCAAGTGCTTCTGCAGTGCTCCTGTTTTGATTAATGTCCTATCATAACAATTTTACAGTAAACAAAACTTAATTAGTCCAATTTATATTCATCAAAAGGACCATATAACCAAGAAGTGGCAAATTTTGTAATTTAACATTGTTTCTCTAATGCTTGGCTTTCAATTTCACAATGTTCAAGTGCATTGGGATCCATTGTTCTGATAAGTATCTATAAAAATGGTGTATTAATAAAGAAAAAGGTATAAAAGCTTAGAGGAGAGAGCTCCATAAGTACGAGAGATTTACTTAGGTAACTTTTAATAAGAGAATACGTTATGTGCAATTTGCTTCCTGTGCATATGAGAAAACATTAAGTTCCATCATTGAGAAAACTCTGTAAAATGGTTGAATCTGCTTCCGTATTTTTAATATATGATTTTTTCTGCAAATTTTTAACAAGCTATATATATATATACATTGATTAGGAGACGAGTTAAGATAGGACTGGGCAGGTTCTGTTACTTAGCTGAAGATAAAAGTTTAAGGTGAGATTTCATCAGTTTGTAATATAGTGGTGATAATGAGACTCCCAAATCCAAAAAAAACAAAAAAAAAACTCATAGTTGGTACATAGTATAAGATGTGTACATGGTATCAAACCAAGGATTTTTTTTCCCATTACCTTCATATAATTGATGCTTAAGCCAGCAAATAATTGTTTATATCCCTGATTACGTACAATGTAGGAAAGCCCATCCATTGTGCTGCAGTATCCGGGATCACCTTGTTGAAACGATGGTTGCAAACTTTGTACCTGAGAATATCATTGAAACCAAGAAATCAATCAAAACCATTTAGTTTCCAGCAAGTGTAGTAACTATAGAAATAAGATACCTGTCTGGTAGACCTTTAGGTTTATACACTGTGTGGTGGTTAATGTGAGGCACATGTAGGAGGGTAGGACTTACCATTCAATTAACTCCACCAGGGAGGTCTTCTAGTTAGGACTTGGGACAACACCTCATTGGATGATCCTAACATTTTGATCCATTTAATGGTGAATCTACTCCTGAAAGTGCACCACATTCACTGCTGTTTTGTCGAGCGACCACTCTATAATGCATTTGGCTAGTACCTTAGGTTTCCTAATTAGAATGGTAGTTCCCTTTTTCAAGCCTTCATGGATCAATTCAATTTCATAGCATTGATCTCTCGGTAGAGTACTCACAATTTTTAGAAGTAAAGAAAAAGAAAGAAAAAAAATGATTGTATAACTATAACTATAGTATATAAGAGGTAAATTGGGGGACAATATCTGCATCTGTCTCCTAACGACATCCAACGGGTATGTGAAGGTCTATCCGAACAGTCCAACTAAAGCTTCACAAGAGAGATGCATCATAACAGATTTTTGGTGTTCTTCAAGGACCAGCCCCTTGAGTTCCTCGTAAATGTAGAACTTCAGACCAGCAGAAAGGACGATCCCAATGAGTGTTGGACCTGTTCAATGAAGAAGTGAAGCCTTATTCTAAAGTTGCAACAAAGTGGTAGTCCAAATTGAAAGATCTAATAGTTGTCACGTATTGCAAGGTTGAAAACAGAATTGTAGTTGCATTTGAATGTATAGTACATCTCTTCGTCATTAGAGACAAAAAAGGTTATGTAGACTAGCTTGTTCGGCAGCCTAGGACCGTCACTAAATCGAAGCCCATTCCATGACCCAAGATAGAATCAAGCTATCATTATGGGATCTATCTTCACGGACAGAGTAGACTATACTGTGGAGTAGCACAATTAGGGTGATGACATGCCAGTAGAATAGAGATAGATGGAAGCACTATGGCTTGGGTTGCCTAACATGCAAGGTGATGCTCTTAACTGCCTCATTACTTGGGTAGTGACCCAAGTATAGTGTCATGGGTGTGGAGAACCCTTCAACATGGTATGCACGCCTACTAACAAAGCATCAAGGCATGGTACCGGGGTAGCAGGTGTACTCGGACATTTAAGGCCTGTGTTAGCCCCCGCCCCAACACAGCAATCTGCCCCTCTATAGTATGCAATACTAAGACTTTGAAATCTTTCCTGCCCTGCTGTGTCCCAAATCTATCGATTCAAACAAACATTGTTTCAGCAAAAGCAAACACAATGAGATTCTCAAATAGGAAAAACTACAAATAAATATATAAACACATGCTCTTGAGGAAATAAGAACCCACTTGCAGAGTTACATCCTTGTGATGCAATAGTACACTTGGGTTAAATTGAAGAAATTAAGACCACATTCTTGAAATAACAATGCATATCAAGAAAAGTTATCAGCTATGTAAGGGAAATTAGGATGGAACATTAAACCACGTAGTTTCAAGCTGATTGCCTTCCCTGCATTCTCGATAGTGAAGAAAAATGAGGGGGGAAGAAGAAAAAAGAAAAAGGAACTCTTAAAAACATCTAAATCACATCAACAATATCAAAGGAAATAAAACAAGGTCATATTAAAGGTATGGAATCAAGAACCTCTACATCTGTTTGCACCACTTCAAGACTCCCATCCAAAGAATTACGGTCGCCAACCACAAACTCCAAGGCCTCAATCAACAGATCTGGCTGCCATGAAAATAAAAAAGAGGAACAAGTATAATCTTTAACAACTATCATAGTTTATAAAAGGACCAAAACATAAAGAGAAAGAGGATTCGGATAATGTTTACTGTTATTTCCTTCAATGACAATGTGATGCACTCGAGTCCGAAATCCAATTGGTGAACTTTTGTCTCCATAATTTGAAACCATAACAATCGTTTTTAAGGATTTAGAAAGAAAATTGAATATCTTGTTCAAGACTATTGATTTTTCTCATGCCTGACACATTGGCTCAAGACGAGATTTAAATCAATATGCAGTAGTACTTGCTAACAGAGTTAAGTGCGTCCATAAGAAGTCACGTATTTGCACAAATCACTGACAAAGCTTACAACCCACCCACCCTTGCATACACATTCATGCATGAAAAAATGAACCACCACATGTAACATATATTTATCTAACTTAAATACAACACAAATAATGCAAACAAAAGCATACAAATTCATCCAATATTAGCACATACATTAGACCTGCATAAATATGTGCATGCATCCATACACATAAAAGTAGAAACAAATGCAAAAGTGTCGATTTACATGGATATAATGATAGTTTTTGAGAAGCATCTTCTACTTGTGATTGTAAGATACAGAAGTGTATTGCAAAAAACACTGGTGAATAAGAGAAGCTATTTTCCCAACATAGGGTGAACTGGGAGGCCTGGACATGAGCAAACAGGTGGACAAGCAGAGGAAGCTTAGTTGAGAGTTGCACATCCACCAATAATTTAGGAATAAGGGGATTTCAGGAGTTGCAAATCCTGGGGTTCTGAAACCCACGTAGCTGAAGCGGAGTTGAGTCACAAGAGTTGCCACTTCAACTCCCTCAACCCTGCGCTACATTTCAGGATAATAATTATATTCTATTCTGCACAATAAAAGGTTGATACAAATTCAGAATACCAAAAGAAGAGACAAAAAAAAAAATAATATAAGCCTTTAATAAATATTTTTGAAATAAAATTTTCTGGATTACAAATCAACTAGAATCACGAATTAGATAACAAAACTAACATGAATACTCGGATTTGTAATAATTTCTATCAAACTCCACAAAACATACAGATTCCAACCGATTTACCAAAGATAACAACCTAAAGAGCAGAACCAAAAATTGCAAATGAAAACATCATAGACGAACAAGATGAGCTGAAATCGATGAAGATTAAGAGGAACTACAAAGGCGAGAACGCTGCATCTACCTGGAACTAGTGATGGAACAGAGATGATTGTTTTTGAGAAATCGAATCAATATGAAGATTTTTACTGATTTTGAAAAACTTTGAAATAAATCAAGAGAAGAAGAATCTGAATTAAAATAAATATACCTGCCTTTAAAAATTAAATTAAAATTTAGATCGAATAATAGAATTACATACCTTTCAATTTGAATAATCTGAGAATCACTCTTCAGCCTCAAAAAGTAAATTCAGATGGCAATTTATGAAAACTATCAATCTTTCTTAGTTTTCTCCTATCTAAACCTCAGTTTCGCAATTTTTCTAGGGCTTCTTCTTATATCTACCATCTCTTTAGTCTCAAATGTTGTCAAAGAGAGATCAAAAGAGATGTTGTTTCAGATTTTGGGAGAGTTCTTCTCCGACTGATAGAGAGAGAGGTTTCAGATTTTGGGGGGTTTTCGAGTTCTCCGACTGTGTGAGAGAGAGAGAGAGAGATATGAAGCCAACGAGTTAAAGAGGGGAGAGATTGAGAGATCGATTAAGGGAGCGACTGAGAGAGAAAGAGATGAGATCGAGAGAAAAACTGAGGGAGAGAGTTCGATCGAGGGAGTGACCGAGAGAGAGAGAGAGATGAGATCGAGAGAGAGTTCGCTGGAGCGAGCGACTGAGAAAGAGAGAGATGAGATCGAGAGAGAGAGATTGAGAAAGAGAGTTCGAGGGAACGGCTGAGAGTGAGAGTGAGAGAGATGAGACAGAGATCAAGATGTTTAAAACTCGAGTAAAACGGCTTTAAAACCTAAAACGGCTTAATACCGTTTTAATTGCCTGTTCCTATTTTACAATTTTTTTGTAGTGCCATATCTAACTGAGAGTGGTTTTATCTGGCAAGATAGGTAAAAAAAAAATACATTCAGAACATCAACCATGTGAAAGAGCATAACAATAACTAAGATAATCAAATACCAAAATACTGCAATAAGATGATAGGAAAAAGTGTAGCACCAAACCCACTAGCATGCTACCCTCTAGAAATATGATTAACAAATAACAACAATATAAATGAAAATGATAATGTGGAATATGAAGTCCATGATTAAGATGGTCCAAACAATTGTATACAAAAGGAAGAGAAAATACAACAGACTGATGTCCTCAAATGTATGTTAAAATGATAACAATATAAACCACATACAACAACACAAAAGAGAATTTCTGCAGTATTTTTCCTAAATTATGGGCCACCAATATTCTTATGTCGATATAATTTCAAAGAATTATTACAATTTCCCCTAAGGGCTTACAATCTTAACCGAAACATTGAATGTTTCGTTTTAGTCTTGGCAGAAATTGGAATGTCCTGAAATAGTACGAAACTTTAAAACATGTTGCCTACCACACCCTAGCTTCAGACCAGCTCCACTCTCTTTTATGATTTCCATTGTGGAATATTTGTAAATATTTCCATTTATGATCTGACTTGACTACACATTAATTGGTGCTTTTATGCATTCAAGATAATCTTAAATAGTCAGATCAGGACAAATAGAGATATATAAAAAAGAAATTGCATGTAATGAGAATAAAAAGTAAGCACACTGATGTTGAAGTGTAAAATGCCTATCAAAAAACATTCAACGGAAAATACTGAACACTTTGAACGAAGTACACATGAAATAACATGAACTAAAAAAAAAAGTGTTCCTAATATGATTCTTCTACGATTTCTTATAAAAAGTGGATCAAAACAAAAGCAAAAAAGGTGAACATACCCGCGAAATAATAGTAGTACCCGCTTAACCAAGTTTTGAAACACTACAAGTCCAGAAGCTATTCTTGTAGCAATCTATAAGACACTGCTTGATTTTCTCAACATCCTTTTCATGTTCAAGTACAATCTTGCAATTACTTTATCGGCAACTACAGTTGGAACTTGGAAGCACCAAATGGTAATGCTAGTATTGCAAGCTAGAAAAAAAAATTATTATCCATAAAAAATGTCAAATATGGTCTTTAAACAGAGGCCTATTATAATAGTATGATGCTGCCTACCTAAATTGGTGAGCATGTTAACCATCTAATTAACGCTGGGTGGACAAAGTGGAGAAGCATTACTGCAGCTTTTTGTGATTGATGTATACCAATTGAACCAAAACAAATTACTTTACAAGATAGCAATCAAATTATCCATGCTTAATGGACTGAATGTTGGCCAATCAAGAAACGAAAGCCTTAATCCCTTCTTGGCTGAAGGTATATGTCACATTCAATTTCTACACAGCCTATTGAAGGTTCTTACAAAATTGCATAGATTTTGGATGCTCATCAATGCATGTTTACTAATAGAAAGGGCAATTCAATCAGCACAAGACAAAGTTAAAAGGACTACTGACTATTTGACTGTACTCTTTGAACTCACATTTGCTTTTGTGAAATGCAAATGCCCCAAAAAATTATTAAAATTATTAAAATATTAGGAATAGTAAAACTAAAATCTATTGCCAGTTCAATACCAAATTGAAGTGTCTAAAGTTTATTAAGTGGAGATCATAAATGTAAAATGAGAGCGCAATGAACTTAAGCAGCATAGATCCTGCATTAAAAGAATTTTTGCACGATTAAATAGTTAATGCTCAATCTGATTAACGAAATAAAACTTGGAAAGTAAATAGAAGGATAACTTATCATTATAAAAGCAACGGAAATATCAAACATTAAAAATAATGGGAGTCTCTCTTAAAATATGGAAACACTTATAGAAGAAACTATCATGACATTATACTTGCCTGAAGTTTGGTTTCTTGCAAGCATAAAACATCGAAGTTCTCATTTTTTGCAAATGCAGTGAAGCTTTCCAATTTAATTAAAGCTTTTAGGTCATTAACATTCAAATATGAATAGTATTTAGACTTTATAGATTTACTTTAACAAAAATGTATCATGCCAATTTGAGTTATGTGGCTCTTAAGTCAATGAGAGAGATTTTGTTCATTTAAAATTTCTCTAATGATTCCCATTTGCATTTACACTTTCGATTGTCCAAGCAATATCTATTAGGAAAAATTCAATAATGAATCGATAACCATAGATTTCTTTTCTCGAGATACAAGCAAAAAAACTACAGTTCTCACTTGCAAAATTCAATAATGAATCGATAACCATAGAAAGCCATTTATGGGCATATATTTCTGAGAGTTGTAATAAGTGAGTTGAATTTCATAAACATATACATATTACCTCTCCAACGAAAGCTTTTTAAAACTCCTCACCAAGCAAAAATCAAAAAATAAATGAGCTTAATAAGTAGAAGCATTGAACTACTAAAACATCATTGTTTTAATAGTAAAGTAGCA
The DNA here is from genome assembly GCF_017979445.1 of Akebia trifoliata. Classification (NCBI taxonomy): domain Eukaryota; kingdom Viridiplantae; phylum Streptophyta; class Magnoliopsida; order Ranunculales; family Lardizabalaceae; genus Akebia; species Akebia trifoliata. The sequence continues at coordinate 12,879,116 of NC_141376.1, read as the reverse complement.
TCTATTTTAGATTATATAAACTGATTACCTTTTGGTCAGGTGCATCAAGCAAACTATTCCTTGCTTCATCCTTTTCCCTCCTCCTTTATTAGGGACTGGGAGTGGCAATGTAAAATATTTAATTTTATATTGGCGGAATTAAAAAAGATTTACCTAATAAATATATATATATATATATATATATATATATATATATATATCAGTTATTAACAAGTAAAAAAAATGATATACTAAGAAGCAAAAAATATGAGATATGAGATACTAACAATAAAAACATATAAGATACTAACAAGCAAAAAATATGACTTGAGTCAGGAAAAGTGTATAGAGTCTTACACCAACATACTAGTGTATGTGTAACTTACACATGCCAAATAAAGAGTATGATATGTGTGCAAAAAGTAATTCTTACCTATGCTGAAATAGTTCTAAAAATCCAAAAAGTTACCAATGTTGTTTAGTACTTAAAACAAAACAGTTTACAAAAGACATTAAAAGAAAAAATAAGAGTGATAGCAAATCAATCATCATCCGAAGGTTGGGTAGAAGAGTCATGTAGAATCGAGTACGAGTTTTTGAACTGCAAAAAAATAACATATTATGAATAATATTGGATTACTTTATTATAAAACTTAAATAATTAGAATAAATACTTACTAATCATGTCATTCCCATAAAAAAATGTTTCAGTTCCTCATGCGCCTCCCTATCAGACTCTCTTTGTCGCGCAACTTTGACACTATAAGCTTCTCTTTGTTTCTCCATTTCAATTAGTGGATCCTCTAAAATTTTCACTTTATCTTTCAAAGTGATAAGTTCCTCAGTATCTATAGATGAGAAGGCGCATTGGCTAGATGATGATCCAAACAATGATATTGGAGTCGAACTCAAGCCATACCTACGAACACAACTAAGTTTCTCAGGACCCATAACCTTACTAAATATGTCATTCAGTTTGATACTATCTTGGGAGTCCAATGGTAAATCTTTCATAAGTTCTTTCATTATATCCTACAAAAATATTTATGTGTTCAATTATTGTAATTAACAATTATTAACAATGAATAATTATAATACATAATGGACATTTTTCAATAACAATGTAATTACACTTACAATTTTCTTAGTAACAATATCATTTACTAGTACATTATCATCATTGGTATGGGTCTTAATAAATAAAGATGCCGGACTAAGTGGACCTTTGTTGGATTTTGCTCTTCTTATTCACATATTAGAAATAACAGAATAGTGATTAACATAGTTACATATTTGATTTGATATATCAAACAAAATAGTGATTATATTTATAATCAATAGAATATTAATAAGATTGATATACTTCTTAATGAAGCACACGTGAGAAACTTGTCGAATCAGATGTATGAAGCATTGTCTAATGGAAACGATTTTCCCGATTAGTGGTACTCCGACGCTACATTAAGATCAATTAAATAATTAACAACTATTAATGTAATGTTAACAAACTAATTTCTTTTACACAAAAGATACCTGGCCCAATTCAGAATTCCAAAAATCAATCAGCGTGATCTACTACTCAACAGGAATATCATCTAGACATTTTTCAACTCGAATTTTACCTTCAGTAAATACATCATAAATACAAACCTTCAATCTGTGTTTATAGTCCTTCCATAACTTGTTAATTATTTTTATTACGATGTTGGGAACCCATGAAAATTTATCCTAAAAACTAAATAAATATATCAATAAAGAAACTTACATAATACGTTAAAAATATCTAACATACCAAAACATTCTGCCACACCAATTCTTTGGCATCCCTATCAATTATCTTCCATGATGGGACATATAATCTGAGTAAACATTGGTCTCTAGCCAAGACCCCACAAAAACTAGAAAACTTTTGAGCATGCTTACCATAGGATTGTCCGACATTTATTAAATGTACTTTCGATCTTTGATTAAATTCGACATTAAATATGTTAATACATCGTGTCAGGCTTTGCCTTCTCTTGGAGGTCGATCCTGAAAACCTTCACCAACCTTATGCTAGGTTGGATCCATCTACATTTACATATAATGTTAGAACACAAATATGAAATCAAAATGAAAATTAATTAAATATTTATTGCAAATTTAACCAGTAAATCATTATTAAAACAATGATATTAAATACCAATGAATACTTAAATTAAATAATTCATTGCAAACTATGAGCTCTTAGTAATCTTCAAAATCAGTATTGATACATCACCTCTAACCCAATTGACATCACCATCATTACTCTCTTCAATAAAATTTCTATTAGAATCATCACCAAATGGATGGTTCTCCTATATATCGTCTTCATCATTAACAATTTTCTCATTCATGTCATACAAGTATCTTGATTTAGTCTTTACAACAACATTTCATCCCAAATCAACTGGATCTTCTACATAGAAAACTTGTCGTACTTGTGAAGTTAATGCAAATGGTTCATTTGTGACTTTATCTCCTTGAAATTAAAGTCGTGTGAAGTTGACAAACGTAAACTCATGATCATCAACATTTATTAATTTGCCCATTGCCACAACATCAACCCAACTACACTTAAATAATACAAACTTAAGGCTATGAGAATATGACAATTCAATTATATCTATTAAATGCGCATAATATGTTATAAATCTTGTAATGGATCTTTTATCTTTAGCACTTGCATAACTTGTAGTGGTTGAAGTAACCACAATACTACTATTTTAACTTTTATGACCCTTCTCATTATCCGATACACGAAATCCAAAATCATTTTGAATATATCTCTTAAATTTTTTTACGAAACTTTGTGGACCTAAGCTTAATATCACAATTTCGTTTGATACAGTTTTATTTGATTTCTTAAATAATTGCACCTAATTGAAGTGGAAAATTTAATATTAATACATAACCAACATAAACTAAGGGCTATAATAATATTTAATCTATTTCACTTACATGATCCTTGAATCAATTAGTAAACATTTCATTTTGCAACTTCTGCAATTCATGAGAATTTTTGTATGAAAATTGCATTTTAAGATAACACATATGTTATCTATACAATCACAAAGCTAAATTACATTACGTGCACTTGTCCATAATATAAACAATTAAAAACCTCTAACTCTATCTAACACGTAACATTCTTGTTGTTGAACAGTATGTTGCGACATACCTATTCTATTTCCAATTTCCTCAAATGAAATGTAACGGCACCTCCTATCGCACAATCATCGTAATTTTTAATTGGTCGATTGAACATTGTTTAAATATTATGCAGATATCTTGAACAGAATGTGAAACATTCCTCAGTCAAGTATCCCTTGATTATGGATCCTTCAAGTTGAAATTTGTTTCGTACATAAGATTTTAATCTGTACAAATACCTATATAAAAATAAACATAATGTATATGAGATAATTATTTGCAAGAAAATCGAGCTAAGGTCATAATTAATTTTAGTAGTATGCATCGTTTGATTGGATACATTCAACAATACTGAACAGGACCACCTAATATTGGTTCTTTAGTTAAATGGATTGGTAGATGCACCGTAATATCAAAGAATGCAGGTAGGAAGATTTATTATAAATTATACAATGTAAGTACAATACATTCCTCAAGTTGATGTAATTTCTGAATATGATATACTTAACTACATAATTCACGGAAGAAACTACACAATTCAATGATAATTATAATAACATTCTTTGACAATGATCATCTAATAGCTACTGGCAACCATTATTGCATTAAGACGTATGAGTCGTGACTCTTCAAACCAGTAATTTTGCGCTCTTTCATATTAACACGTCTTGTGATATTAAAAGAGTACCCATCTAAAACTTTCAAACTCTTTACTATCTTACAAAATAACTTTTTCTCATGTTTGTTCATAAAGAAGCAGGCAGTTGACAAATAAATTTTATTTATCGTAGACATTATATGTAAGTGAAGTGTCTTTCGAGCCTTTAAATTTTCTTTTGATTTACCTTCGAAGTTTAACAAAGCACCAATTATATTATTATACATTATTTTCGATATGCATCACATTCAATTTATATCTCAATAAATTATTCTTCCAATATGGCAATTCGAACAATATGCTTAGCTTCTTCCAATTATCTAGCATGATGTCTTCTTGTGTTTGTCTTGATCACTTTTTTCTCAACTTGTTTCCCCAACTTAAATACAATTCCGTTCAACAAATTTATAATGTCGTTTTCAGATACAATAAATGGTGAAGTCCTATCTTCCATTGTACCATCAAATGATCTTTTATCTTTTCGAAACTTATGATGCTTTTGTAAAAAATCAAAATGTCCCATATAACAATATTTTTTTCCTCTATGCAAATATTGGCTACATAAATCCTTATTGCAAGTAGGACATACATGTTTTCCTTTTGTATTCCAATCTAATAACATAGTATAATCAGGAAAGTTACTAATTGTCTATATCAAAGTTGTACATATCTGAAAGGTCTTATTTCTTGATGCATCATATGTCATTCTTCTGCATTCTCACAATTCTTTCAATTTTTCACCAATGGCCTCATGTAAACATCTATGTCATTTTCAAGACTAGTAGGACTAGGGATCAATAGGGATAAGATCATGTTAGATTATTTCATACACATCCACGAGGGTCATTTATATGGAATAAGAATCACATGTCATGTGTTATGAGAAATGTTTATAGTCTTGAAAGAGTTGAAATAGTCGTTAGCCAATCCAAGTCTAATATTATTACCGTCAGAAGCGAATGATGGATTATGATTGTCAAAATGTTTCCATGCTAATGAATCTACCAGGTGTCTTAACAAGTCATCATTCATACAACCCTCATCATGCCAACTCATATCAAGAGAAATTTTTGTTGACATAAATAATCTTTGTAGCCTTGATTTTAAAGGAAAATAACGTAATATTTTAGTTGAATTTTTGTTCTTCTTTTCCCTTGGACCATCTCTTTGAAGCACCACATGTGTTACATTTTTGTTTCTCACTGGTCTCCCTCTAATATATCATGCAACCGTTGGGGCATGCATGAATCTTAGTATAGTTGAGACCTCAATCTGATATTATCATTTTTGTTTGACTAAAATTTTTTGGCAATGTGAACCCATCAAGAAGTACCTCCATCAACAATTCAAGTAACATTGTAAATGATTTGTTGCTCCATCTACTAAAACACTTTTGTGATTAGTTTGAATATAAAAGATAATTTTGTATGTTTTGTACAATCAAGATACAACTCTTTCTCTCCATCACAAACTAAATTGTAAAATTTGTTAACTTTTGTATTTAACTCATTATTTATTATGTGCATACGACTACCCATATCACAATTTGCATTTAGGATTCTAAAAGTGTCATTCAAAAGATCCCCTTTTTTATATCCCATACTTTGCACATTTGATCCCACATCTGAATCCAAATTCTGCTATCTCAATGATAACGATCCAATATCTTCACTGTGGAAGAACCATCTAGTAAAATTTTATCGAATCCAGAACAAATCATATTGTCGTATGCATTTTCTCTACTCTAGTACAACACATTGTTACATTTAGGGCAGGAACACTTCAAGCTCCCATTAACAATGGCTCCACGTGTAAATGTTAACTCAATGAATTTTTTTACTCCTTCAATATATTCTTGGCTAATCATAAAACATTCAACAAATTCATACAATCAATATATAAATGGTGTGACAATCCCACATTAAACCTAATATGCTATCAAATATAAACATACCTCGACTTCTGAATCCAACTATTGTCTACTATGAGTGTGTATGTGAACTTAACGTTCGTCAAAGAAATCGATATTAAAAGGAAGAAACGAGAAAGAGTTAGATATATTTTAACTTATATATCATGATATTCCTAAAACTTCATACTTGTCTCTAAGTAAAAGACGAAGTTAGTCATTATCCATGAAGTATTTCTAGAATTACCTAAGGTATGAATCAACCAAGCATACAAAATTCATTAGCATGGCTGAGTAATAACAACTTTAAAATCCAAACATCTATACAACATACCTATTTTTGTTAATATGATCAATGAGAATACAAATCATCGTCACATATTATAAGAGGATAATTATAAAAACAACCCCACAAATTAATAAGGACAACCTACACATAGCCGAATTATTTTGTCTTATATGTGTTAAAAGTTTTGGAATGAGTTGATATTTGGTGACAATAATCTCTATGATGAGGAGATCATCCTCACTAAAACTCAGCCCATTCCGAAACTTCTAATCCTATCAAAACAAGTTTAAAAAATCTTAAATTGTGTGGGGCTATAAGTTTCAGAATGGGCTCATGTTTTTTTTTTTAAGATGATCTACTCGTCATATAGAAGCTCCTCACCCAAAATCGACCTATTCCAAAACTTTTAACCTATATAAGACTAAATAATTTGGCTGTGTGGGTTGCCCTTATTAATTCGTGGGGTACTTTTATAATTACCCTTAATAAAATATAATCTATCAACCACACATTTGTAACAAAAACAAAACATTCCAAAATGGATTTCAAGTTTATATAATCATTGTTTTAAAAGAAAATAAATAACATCCAAGCTAAACTAGATTCAAGATAAGATAATAAGATAATTAGATATTAATATACATGTCAAAAGTATTACTAATAAATATGGCTCATTGTCTACAAAATTATTTTCATCAGTCATAGAGACCACCTTAAGCCTACATGAGAATATATATAGTAATATGTATTGAGACATAGAAATGAAGTCTAATTCTATAAAGTCAGAAGTTGCAAAAAACACAACCAAAACAAACGCAATTCAATACGGATAGGATCTTATAGGATTATGATCCAATAACCGTATTCTTGATAAACCATGTCTAAATTCGATAAATGTAAGTGCATGAATAATATTATATATTAAATTGGATTTGGTTTGAACTTAATTCGATTATTAATAAGAGTGTGATTAGATGCTTATTGCATCAATCACGAGTCGAATCCGATCCATATCAAATTGATCCCACATCCATCAGATACGGATCAGATCCATTGACAACCTTACCTAGTTTTATATAAGAATCATAAGGGTGGATGTCAAACCCTAAGTATAGAAATAACAAACCATTGATTAGCAAGTAATGGGTACTACAAGCATTAATTGCCTACTCATAAGCTTCGATTTGACGACAAAATATATGTTTTTATTAATAAAAAACAAAATGACACTAATTTCACAATTCATTTGAGGATAAAATATGCACATGAAAAAAAGATACCAAAAAAGAGAACTTTACATCGTTTACTTATGACTCCTTGAATATGTGATGTATAGAAATTTCAAGAGAAGGAAAAAGATTCAAAAAAAAAAAAAAATGCATAGTACAAGAAAACTAAACCGACAAACAAAATTGAAAGTAAAGAATTCAAACTAGAGAAGACTTCATCTTTCTCCAAAATCCAAAAAACCTGAGATAATCATGCCAAGGCTGAAAATAGAGAACTCAAATAATCATGGATTGCCTCCACAATATTTTTGAGTCTTTAGGTATTGTATCAGTATAACAAGCTCATCATGTGATGGTAAATCTCACAATATGGTCGCAAGTGTCGTGCAAACATTCATAAAATTTTAAAAAGCTCAAAAAAAAAATATGACTTATATATTGTTCCATAACTAAATCTTATTTGTTGTCATGTAAAAAAATTGAAATAACTAAACTATCCCTAATGCATAAAAAAGGATAAAGCAAATAAAACAGAAAATAATAGTTAAATATCTTAACACTATTTTCCACTGTTATTTGCAATACCTAAATAACTGAACAACCTTGTCATTTTCCACTACGATTAAAAGTCTGAACAAGGTCCTCTCTTATCTTCTTCCTGAAATTGTCTTTCCCTCACCTAACTGCCCTATGTTGTAAATTCAAAGTAATCTGGACGATCATTGTAATTAAAGACTGTCAATCCTTGTGCCTAGGATCCAAGGGAGGATTATAGTAAAGGTATAGGAAGAGCTAGGTTCTATCAAAGACTTCTTGATTCCCTTCCTTTATATGTCTATATATAATTAAATCAGATGTAAGAGAGAACTTGAATTCAAAGTAATTGTATTGCAAGGAATAAATGGGATGGGGTTCTTCATACAGAGAAAAGTAAAAAAAATAAAAAATACCTTCTTAAGCTTCTTCACTAAGTCGTTCAAACTCTTGACAGATATTGTGGTCGATTAAAAACCCTCATTTCTTCTTCTTCAACCTTAACAAATCTTGATTGAGATTGAGGTGGTTAGAGAATAGGACAAAGATATATAATGCGAGTGGGAGAGAGGGAGAGATGAAAAGAGGAAACAACAAAAATACTGCCAAATTAGAGACTTTGAATGTGTTAAAATTGTTTGAGAATATTAATATTCGCTCTGATTTCTCAGGAATCAACTCTCTTAATCGACTATAAATGGCTTTTACAAGAAAACCATCTCGATTCTTCATCACTTTAATGGTGTTTTGGAAGAAAATAGCCTTGATTTTGGGTTTGTTATGGCCGTTCACAAAATCGCCATTGATTTCTGCCATTAAAATTGACTCTGGTTTCGTTGATTCCATCTTGAAAGGCATTCCCTACAAAATTGCCTTATTTATTTGCCTTTGTTAACGCTTCACAGAATCGCCTAAAATAAAATGCCTTTAAAACCCTTAATTTTTGTAGTGTGTGGTAATCCATTTGAGCAAAACGACTATTCATAATTAAGTAAAAATAATAATTATCTTAATGGGCATCAAAGGGTATCAGATATTTGTTGGATCAATTCTAGTTCCAAAGGTCTCATGCTTGAAATTGGAATTGATGTTTAAGTTTAGGTCCAATTTTGGGTATACATAGAACCGACCCAAACCTAATCCATTGACACCCATATCTAGAATCTTGTGAGCATTTATACTCCTATCATTTGATCATCATGATTGACAAGACTCAAAAGGTTGAAAATGACTATCAAAGACTCTATGATTAATGATAAACAAAATTATTTTTTAAAGTTTTTTGCAATTAAGTTGAACTCGTGGAGTTTGGACCTTTGTATCCCCAAAGGACTCTCAAAGACCTATAAATAGAAGACATCTCAAAAACAAAAAAGGAGGAAGTAATCTACCTTCCCAAAATTCTCTCCAATTATCTTCTTGAGACTTTTTAAAGCCCCAAAACTTTGTCCAAATACTCTCTCAAATACTTTGAAGTCTTAGAAGAAGAAGAAGAAGAAGAAAAGAATGAAAAAGACCAAAGTGGGATTGTACTTTAATTTTCTATTTTTTTATTTGCATACCCTCAATCCCTCTTTTACCCCTCACTCTAATTTCTTTACTTTATCTTTAAGCTTTTAGTTCATTGCAATCATGTAGTGTAATCTTTAATTTCCATTGACAAGTATGAGTTGAGAGTTAACCTTTCTGTGAGAGGATTCTCACCATTAATAAATCCAATTTTAAGTTAATTTCAAGCTTAGCATGCATCATGTAGTGTAAGCATTCTGGAAGGGCAAGGGTGGTTAAAGAGTAATTCTTTCATATGAGGTAATCTCTCCTTCTAAGTCCATGATAATTTTCTTAAGGGGCATTTGCATGCATACACCATTTTACACACCCACTCATGCATCCATATAAGCTGAAGGTTCCAAAGACAATCTCCAAAGTCTTTTGGAATTTCACCAACAAAAAAACAGGCTCACTTTGAGCACATTCTCATTTTCATTCAAAAAATGCAAGAGTCAAAAGAGTGATATCCTTGTGGGTTAGCACTCCCAACTCAAAGCAAACAAAAATAACCTCATTAGTGGGTACATTTCATAACACCTAAACACACTAGCACTCATCTTTCCATGCAGATGTATCCATGCATCTATGCCTTCATTCCCATCTTTCTAACTCAAAAATAAACTTCAAAAAATAAACTTAGTTTTCACATTTGGCCAATACCATGGTAACCACCAACTTGCTAGGCAAGATAGGGTGCGTAACACCTTTCCCATCTTGCAATCAAACCTCCTTACCCAAACCTTTTAGTTAAAATCAGATTTGAGTCACTAACTCCTTGATAAAATAATTTTCAAAACTTGTTTTATGGTGTCCATTTACACCTTAAACTAGAATGGTAACAACTCCCAAACCCATTTAGTAGTGAGGTATAGACCATAAACCTTACATATCTACAATCATTACATGAACCCTAGTAGGGTATTTATAAATATTATATCAACCAAGTTATAAAAAGGCAAGCCGAAGGGTGATTGTGTGAATCTCACCCGAAGGGTTGGGGCACCCACGATAAGCGAAAAAAGGGGGGGGAGGAATGATCGCAAAGGTCTTTTTGCTGATAATATGTTCAAAAAAGTATCCTCTAAAAAGATATGGATCATTTAGTGTTTACAACGACTTTTGAAGCCAAAATACCTTAAATACCCTTACAACAACTTTAGAAATTTAGAGAGATGTTGTTGTTTGAGATGTTACATGTACACCTCCACGTTTTTGTAAATATTTGAGGTACCTCCACATTTTAAAATTAATGATAAGTGTCTTAACCTCGATTATCATATGTTAGATTTATTAAAATATTTAACAATAATTTTAAATATTTAAAACTTGACTTGAATGTCCATCAAATAAAATCAACGCAAAAACTCATAAATCGACTAAAATGAAATCATATCAAATTTATGAATATCTCAAAAATAATTTTTAATATGAAAATAATATTTATATGTTATTTTCTCCGAAAATATAAATAAAACCAAATACTAAGTTTTTGAATTGACTCGGTGCATTTTAAGCTAACTCGGCCTAGTTGATTTGACAAGTTGGTTCCACCTACTTTGGGGTCAAGTCATTGTGATGTCTAACCGAATCATAAAATTAAAATAGTTTTATTTGACTCATTTGAGTTGACTCATGAGTTTTCGAGTTGATTCAATGGACATTCAACTTAAGTTTTAAAACAATATTTTATATATTTTAATTTATTTTTTAATTGAAGGGGTCTAGATATTTTAGACCTTAACGTGGAGGGGGTCACCTCTAAAACAAATCACAGTTCCTTTGAACTTTTAAAGTTATTAGAAGGGTAGTTCTAGTATTATTATTTTTTTAAATTCCTGAAAACGTTTTTTAAGGACTAATATTTTATAAAAGTAGATCTTAAATTGACCGAATTCTTTACTTAGAGAACTTTTAGGTCCATATTCTCAATAAAGTGGCTTTTTAAATCATTGTCTTAAAATATATATATATATATATGGGAAATGTTCAGCACCCTAAGTTTTACCACACACTTTAACAAACGTTTTTTGTCCTACATGGGTTAGAAGTTTTGGAATGAGTTGATTTTTGGTGAGGATGATCTCTATGATTAGAAGATCATCCTCACCAAAAATCAGCCCATTCCGAAATGTTTAGCCCCATGTTTACACGTTGAAAAATTGTGGACCGTCCATTTTTTGTAAATCATTTTTGATGGGGTTAAAAGTTTTGGAATGAGCTGATTTTTGGTGAGGATGATCTCCTCACCATAGAGATCATCCTCACCAAAAATCAGCTCATTCCGAAACTTCTAACCCATGTAAGACAAAACGCGTTTGTTAAAGTGTGTGGTAAAACTAAGGGTGGCGAACGGGACCCTATATATATATATATATATATATATATATATATATATATAGGGAAATGTTCAGCACCCTAAGTTTTACCGCACACTTTAACAAACGTTTTTTGTCCTACATGGGTTAGAAGTTTTGGAATGGGCTGATTTTTGGTGAGGATGATCTCTATGATTAGAAGATCATCCTCCCCAAAAATCAGCCCATTCCGAAATGTTTAGCCCCATGTTTACAAGTTGAAAAATCGTGGACCGTCCATTTTTTGTAAATCATTTTTGATGGGGTTAGAAGTTTTGGAATGAGCTGATTTTTGGTGAGGATGATCTCCTCACCATAGAGATCATCCTCACCAAAAATCAGCTCATTCCGAAACTTCTAACCCATGTAAGACAAAACGCGTTTGTTAAAGTGTGTGGTAAAACTTAGGGTGGCGAACGGGACCCTATATATATATATATATATATATATATATATATATATATATATATATATATGGGTCCCGTTCGCCACCCTAAGTTTTACCACACATTTTAACAAACGCGTTTTGTCTTACATGGGTTAGAAGTTTCGGAATGAGCTGATTTTTGGTGAGGATGATCTATACGGTGATGAGATCATCCTCACCAAAAATCAGCCCATTCCAAAACTTCTAACCCCATCAAAAATGGTTTACAAAAAATGGACGATCCACGATTTTTCAACGTGTAAACATGGGGCTAAACATTTCGGAATGGGCTGATTTTTTGGGAGGATGATCTTCTAATCATAGAGATCATCCTCACCAAAAATCAGCCCATTCCAAAACTTGTAACCCATGTAGGACAAAAAACGTTTGTTAAAGTGTGTGGTAAAACTTAGGGTGCTGAACATTTCCCTATATATATATGGGGACGGTTCAGCAGCCCTAAAGTTTGCCAAGTTTGGTGCCAAACATTTTTCAAAATATGAGTTACAAGCTTTGGAATGAGCTGATTTTTCGTGAGGATGATCTCTATGATGAGGAGATCATTCTCACCAAAAATCAGCCTATTCCAAAGCTTCTAACCCCATCAAAAGTGATTTACAAAAATTGGACGGTCCAAGATTCTTCAACTTGTAAACTAGGGTTAGAAGTTTCAAAATGAGCTGATTTTTTGTGAGGATGATCTCTTCACCGTAGAGATCATCCTCACAAAAAATCAGCCTATTCCAAAACTTCTAACCCCATCAAAAGTGATTTACAAAAAATGTTTGACACCAAACTTGGCAAACTTTAGGGCTGCCGAACCGCTCCCTATATATATATATATATATATATATATATATATATATATATATATATATATATATATATATATATATATATATATATATAGGGTCGGGTTCCTGCAACACACATTGCGACACACATATAGACAACGTGTTTGTCTTATATGGGCAAAAATGTTTGGAATGGGCTGATTTTTTGTGAGGATGATCTCTGTGATGAGGGGATCATCCTGGCAAAAAATCATCCCATTCCAAAACTTGTAACCCCATCAAAATTGATTTACAAAAATTGGACGGTCTATAATTTTTCAACAAAAATTGAACGATCTAGAAGTTTCATAATGAACTGATTTTTGGCAAGGATGATCTCCTCACCACAGAGATCATCCTCACAAAAAATCAGCCCATTCCAAACACTTTTTCCCATATAAGACAAAACACGTTGTCTATATGTGTGTTGAAATGGTTGTCGTTTGAACCTGACCCATATATATATATAGGGTCCCGTTCGCCACCCTTAGTTTTACCACACACTTTAACAAACGCGTTTTGTCTTACATGGGTTAGAAGTTTCGGAATGAGCTGATTTTTGGTGATGATGATCTCTATGGTGAGGAGATCATCCTCACCAAAAATCAGCTCATTCCAAAACTTCTAACCCCATCAAAATTGATTTACAAAAAATGGACGGTCCACGATTTTTCAACGTGTAAACATGGGGCTAAACATTTCGGAATGGGCTGATTTTTGGGGAGGATGATCTTCTAATCATAGAGATCATCCTCACCAAAAATCAGCTCATTCCAAAACTTCTAACCCATGTAGGACAAAAAACGTTTGTTAAAGTGTGTGGTAAACTTAGGGTGCTGAACATTTCCCATATATATATATATATATATATATATATATATATATATATATATATAAGATAAGTCTAATCTAAAAATCCTACTTAGCATAAATAATTTCTATTATTTAAATATCTTACACACCAATCATTGTAATACAACAAAATACTAATTAATACATTCTAAATATATCAATCTCCATCACAACCTTCTATTTCTCATCACGAGGTACATTAGCAATGATCTAGTGTATCTCATACACCTTAATACAATACATCTTATTCTGTAATAATTTCTTCTACTTAAATTCTCACTCCTTTAAAAAAAATTACTTAAATTATCACAATCTTTTTTTTCTTTCCTCTAAGCAAGCTAAGAAAATTATAGATAAAAAGGATGAAAATTTTACAACAGCCCCGGTGTTTGGGAGATTCATTTGATCTCCAACAAACGCAAGACAAGAATGGAAGATTTTCTACTGTCCGATTCTAAATCCATCAACCAAATTATCCAAGAGAAGTTATCCCATGCTGCATCCATGGACAAAAACTGTGTACACTGTCTCACTTGCATACATTTTGATTGATGGACTGAAATATATGGTGATGTCATTGTAAGATGTAAAACTTAAGAACATGCAAATCAAGTTTTAATTTATAATTTAAAACATCCTATGATTTTGATTGATTGAAACATATAATGACGTCACCCATAGATTCATTGTCAAAGCAGAGATGGAGAAATCCACATGAAAGAGGTTAAAGAGTGCTTACAAGTCACGTTTTTACGGTATATATATATATATATATATATATATATATTAAACATTGCATGTGCATGGCGTGATTTTGATTGATCAAAATTTATATAGTCACGTCACGTCACTCTTTAGTCTTTATTTAGAGAGCTGTTATTGGGACCCCAACTTTTACTTTTTACATTCTAATTAAAAAAGATACATCTACTAGGCACACTTGTATATTTTTGTTAAAAAACTGCCTTGAAGTTCTAATTACACCAAGGGAACTTTACTTATCAAGTTTGTTACTCAACAAATTTTGGAGTGAGATCCACACTATTTTAAAAGATTAAATATTCATAATATCTTCAATTATTTTTTAAAACCACGAATCAAACTTAAGAATATTTCTTTTTTAAATATGAGTTTATCATGAAATCTGAAACGTTGTGCCGTTGGATTGCAAATGTGGACTCAATACTGATTTTGGGAGAGATAATTGATGTTTAAAAGGGGGGATATAATAGGTATTTGATTTAAAAAATAAGAGTATTTTAAGTATTTAATATTTTGAAATAATGTGGATCCCACTCCAAGGTTTGTTGGGTAAAAAACCTGATAAAGTAAAAAACCCTTCTAGTAGTCAAAACTCCAAGAGAGCTTTCGTAATAAAAATGCAATAGTGAGGTTCGTCTAATAAATCCTCTAATTAGAAAAATTAGTCAATGATTGAGAATATGTAAAAGTTGGGGTGCAATTTTCTTGATTTTTTTAAACAAAAATGACGTTGATTATTTTAAGTTGAAATGTAAATGTGGGGTCACTTTTGGGATCCAAAATTTGGTGTCGAATCACTTCCACTTCATCATTTCTCATTAAGTGGTTAAAACAAGTCCCACAAAAAGGTTTGTGTCTCACAATTATACAAACTCAGTTGTATTTTATTATATATATATGAGACGGTTCATGGGACATATGTAAAAACAATGATTTTTCAAAATATGGGTTAAAGGTTTTGGATTGAGCTGATTTTTTGCAAGGATAGTCATTATGATGAAAAGATCATCCTCTCAAAAAATTAGCTCAATCTGAAACTTCTAAATCCATCAAAAGTGATTTACATTTATTGGCAAAAAATCGATAGTCCACATTCTAAATCACTTTTAATGGGGTTAGAAGTTTCAGATTAAACTGATTTTTTTTCGGATGATCTTCCCATCATAGAGATCATCCTCACAAAAAATCTACTCAATCTGAAACTTATAACCCATATTTTGAAAATTTATTAATGTTACATTGTTTTTACATATGTTTTTTCATATGTCCCTTAATCTGTTCCCTATATATATGAGTGTGTGGGTGGCGTTCGGATGCCCTAGAGAATGCCAAACATTTTTCAAAATATGGGTTAAAAGCTTTGGAATGAGCTGATTTTTGGTGAGGATGATCTTTTCACCATCTAATCCATACATTAAAAAAAAAAATTGGCTCTCTTTAGGGCATCCGAACGCCTCCCATATATATAATTATGGGTAGTGTTCTTTTACCAAATTCCTAAACAAAGTATTTTGTCTTATATGGGCTAAAAGTTTTAGAATGGCTTGATTGTTTTGTCAAGATGTTCTCTATGACGAGAGGACCATCCTCACAAAAAATCAGCTCATTCTGAAATTTGTAACCCTAGTTTATAAGTTGAAGAATCCTAGACAATCATTTTCTATATGTTAATTTGTAACCATTGTTCATAGGGTTGAAAGTTTCAGAATGGGCTGATTTTTTGTGAGGATGATATCCTCATCATAGAGATCATCCTCACAAAAAATCAATTAGTTCTGAATCTTTTAGCCTATATACGACAAAACTTTGTCCAGAATTTCGATCGTTGAACTCGACCATATATATATATATATATATATGATTTAGCATAAAAATTCCATATCTTTATAAAAATGGAAAAAAAGAGCCACTTTTTTTAATACTCAAAATAGGGTTATTTGCTACAGTAACTCATATTTTTTTGACAAAAATGCCCTCACCTACAATTTCTTTAATAAACCCTCAAAAGTAATCTTCAAAATTGTAACTTCCTCCCTCCCAACTAGGGTTTAAAATGGGTCAGGTTAGGTTGGATATGAGTATGTCTATGTCCATATCCAAATTTTTTTTCTAGATTTAATCCGATCAAATTAATTGATTTGGGTCAGTCAAGTGGGATAATGTCAAACCGTTCAAGGTTATTTCAAATAAAATTGTTAAAATGTGACCAATTTGTGACTTGAACTGAAGACCTCTCCATTTCGGAGACAGGCCTTGATCACTATACCCAATTGTTGTTAGTTGGTGAAAAATGACTTGAAAAACATCGAAATACATCTTCTAAATTAATATATCATTCAGATCTTAGTGGATATAGGGATGGATCCGGATCCGACTCGAGTTAAAAGATATCAACCCATATCCAAACCATATTTTAATTTGGATATACTTGATAGAACCAAACCCACTAAATTCGGATTCGGATCACTCGGATTTCGGATAAAATCCGTCCCATTCTAAGCCTTGTTCCCAACAATTTATACCATTAAAATAGAGAGAGATTTGTTCTCTTTATCAAAAGCTACCAAAAAACCATTGGAGTTCATCAAAGATGCTATAGATTTGAGGAACGATGGAGATCTTTGTAGCTCTCCTCTATTTCTTTCATTTTTTAAATTAGTTATATATTATTATAATCTTCTTATATTTTTCGTCCATAGTTATAACAATGATAGCAAAAAAAAATTTGATTTTACCAAAATTTTAAGTTTTTGTTTATAAAATTTACCAAGTGTCGAACCTCGATGCTAGAATATTTGTATTATAGAGTCGATGTTCAAGTGGTACTTATTGTCGAACATCGATGAAATTGTCCAATAGAAATTTTTGTATGTGAAAAATGTCCACAACGTCAAACTTCGGTAATAAGTATTGTTGAGCCTCAACTCTATAACACGTATATTCTAGCGTTGAGGTTTGACACAAGATAAATTTTATGAACAAAACCTTAAAAATTCTATTAGATAAAAAAAAAATTACCACCATTTTTCATTTATATAATCATGGATGAGAAATGTATTAAGATTACAAGAATGTATAAATGATTTTTAAAAAAAAATTATAAAAAATAGTGGAGAGATGGATAATCTTTGGTGAAAATCTTCAATAGATTGTTAATCAAACATAAGAGTGTGTAGATCTACAAAGTTCACTTTTGTTTCTCAAATCTAAAACCCCTTTGATAGGTTTTGGTAGAGAATGAATCTCTCTCTCTCTCTCTTGATGGTAAAAGATGTTGAGAGGGAGGAAGTTACAATTTAGAAGATAATTTTTCAAGATTTTATTAAAGAAATTATAGGTGAGAGTGTTTCTGTCCAATATATATGAGTTATTGTATAGTAAATAGCCTTATTTTGAGTATTAAAAAAAATAGTCATTTTTTGCCATTGTCATAAACCTATGGAATTTTTATGCTAAATGTCATATATGTATTGGGGAATGCTAATGTCCAATACTTCATAGGGACATTAGCATTGTCCAATACTTTTTTTCAGTAATATCCCTGTATCGATCTGTTACATGATAAATACTATGAGCATTTAAGTATTTTAAATTAAATATATTTTTGTAGTAATACTTTGTAAGGATGCTTGTGGACACATCTATGAAAAGATGTAGTCTCTCTCTTTTTTTCTTGTTAGGGGTTTGTTTAACCCCTCCTTAATCTTCAAAAAAATATATTCATTATGTAAAAGACTAATATACCCTTGTTTTTTCACTAAAAAACAAAATGAGGGATATTATTCAAAAAAAAATTATTAGACAATATTAACGTCTCCATGAGGTTTTGAACATTAGCATATTTATATTTTTGTTAGATTTAAGATTTTATAGTGCCTTATCCTAATTGTAAAGAAGCTAGAGTTGTTTTAATGTGGTATAAAGCTTTGTAATGTGGAAATAATAACTTGAACAAAACTTTTGTAATGTTTTTATGATATGTTTTAATATTTAATTAGGGGTGATAAACAATTTAAGAAACATGGTGTTATATGTAAAAGTGGGATGTGCCAATAGCAGCTCTCTTTATTTATTGTCAAAATTGATGTCCTAGTCCCTTTGCGTGGAATAATCTAATCTCACTTTATACTTCCACCAACCTCATTAATATATGTTTTTCATGCAAACTACTTTGAAAAGAGATATTTCATCATTTCGAGTCGAACACCCTTTTGCATGGCCGCCAATATTGAATTTATTTTCAAATGAATATGAGTTTTGAAATCTCTTGACTTCCAATTCATGGAAGTCTTGTAAGGGCACACGTTAAACATGAAATACACTTTGAAAATTGAATTTTATACCGAAAATGACCTATACAAGTAAAATAAAAAAATAAATAAAATTTTGATTCCACACAACAGTGAAAGTTGGTACCACAGGGAATTATACATGTTACTCGAGATAATCCGACTTATTTGATGTGATAGGCTCAGAAATCATAAATGTACTTTTCTTGGGATACTAAACTACATCTTTTTATCCTAAGGAAAGCACATCTATGATTCTCGAGCCTATCACATCAAGTAAATCAATTGAATTGCCACGTGGCTAAGTCAGATTCTCGGTACTCTAATACAATACATAGAAGAAAAAAAGAGAAATTGAATTCCGCTTCCATTGAAGTTGGCAGTTGGCTAATAGACAACACAATATAGGAAACTTGACCGAAAATAAAAGGAAAGAGTCGTTGATAATATGGAAATTACCTTTCTAACCTTAATCAACATTTGATACAAAGCATGAGACGTTCGTAAATATAAATTATATATGCTCCTCGGATTCAAGTTGACCTTGTGATTCTCTGCAAGAAGTTAACATGGCTTCTATGGAAGAATCATTCTCATATCTCTACACAATCATCATCATCTTCTTCTCTCTCTTATTTCTTTTTTATCTTGTAGGTTTCTCTCTAATACTTCTTCAAGTAGTCATCTTAATCCGATTCATCACTTTGCTTATGTGGAGTTCTCCCAACCGTCCGATCAAGAAATCAAAGCACCCAGCAAACCATTACAGTATGGGATCAAAGCTGGAATTTATAGAATGCGTCGTGTGTTTATCGAAAATTGAGATTGGAGAAAAGATTAGGAAGCTAAATTGCAATCACCTGTTTCACAAACACTGCATCAACAGGTGGCTACGACATGATCGTGCCACGTGTCCATTGTGTCGGAGGTCGGCAAAATTGGATGATAGGATCTTGATCAAGCACCGTAGATGACAAAGTTGGCAAGAAAATTATGGCGATTTAGAGTTTGTTTTTCAACATTTTTTGGCAAAAAAATTCGTATAGATTATTTT
This sequence comes from Akebia trifoliata, assembly GCF_017979445.1. Lineage (NCBI taxonomy): Eukaryota > Viridiplantae > Streptophyta > Magnoliopsida > Ranunculales > Lardizabalaceae > Akebia > Akebia trifoliata. The sequence goes on along the minus strand of NC_141376.1, from coordinate 12,859,222 downwards.
AATTGTTCAATTGAAATTAAAAGTTAATTTAGTGTTTGTAAATATAATTTTCTTTTAATATAGAGTAATTTAGTAAAACGCCTCTCTAAAATGGGCAATAATAGTATTCCCCTGTGAAATGCAAAAGGTCTACCACCTTGATTTTTGTTGACCTGGTCAAATCATTTGCAAGAACAATAACTAACTAACATAGATGATAAATTGTCAAAAATACCTTTTTAGTGTAGAAATTACAAAAATGTCCTACAATCAAAGTAACTCAAATGTGTTCGATCTAATTGTTCTAAAGACGATAACCTTGAGAACCAAAATCATTTTCAACCAATTTCTCATCGATGTAAACTTAAACTTTATTATTTTGAAACTCAATCTCACGTTTCCACCTCTTTCACATCATTTTCAATTCAATTGCATATTTTTCAACTTAATATCAATGTGCTCATTCCAATCTCACGATTTTCATCTTATCCCATACCACTTGAAAGAATAATCCGTTATATCATCCGGAGTGATATACTATCTTAAGATGTATGGAATGAACCATCAAACTCATATGAGACATGAAACGTGTATCAGAGTAAAGTTACAATTAGAATCCTAGTTTATTTATTTCTATATTTTTTAATGAATTTATAATGTAAAGATGGTCATACACGACTAAGGATATATAATAGGAATCACATGCACGTCTGATAAGCATAAATGAAAATGACTAGTCAATGATCACTAACAATATATCATAGTCGAACGTCTTGACACGTCGAAAAGAGACCTATTACTTATGGTCGCGTCAACGACTAGTCTGAACCAAATAAATAGTCTCGCAAGTGTGGTAATGCATCAATCAAATACAAAATCAAAAACTTACATTAGTACAGTATTGAAATATCATGTCCCAACTAGAAGCGATCCAGTCGTATAATCCCAACTCTCTAATTCAACTACTCCACCATTGTGTATTATATATCTATTACATTATTTTGAATTCTAAAAAGAAAAGCACGTTTACTATTTTAAGTTTATCAATTAGAAGTGTATAAAAATCATGGGTTTTAACGATAACCCAAATCCAAGATTTAAAACTCTTATTTCCACTCAATGGGGCCCAATTTGGATATGTGGACTCACTTATGGCTTTAAAATTTGTAAAAATTCTATTAAAATTTATAAATTTTGAAAAAAATTTCTTAAAATTTTCATTCCTCAAGTTTAAAATTTGTAAGTGTAATTGAGGACGTTGAATCCTTGATAATGCCAATAGAAAGGCGACACTTTGATGAAAATAAACCTTCCTTCTTTTGCTTTCCCTTTCAATCCAAGTTGAACATTGAGATGAATTATTCTATCCTTTTTTGCTTGTTTTGCAGGATTTACTTGGCGAAATGTGAGGATCTAAATGTGGAGGAGTAATCAGCAATGGACAACTTCAATTTGAAATCCTAGGAAAGTTGATTTATTTTGACAAGACTAGCACATGGGAATGGGACTAGGATAGAAAAGAAACCAAGTGGGCAAGTGGTTGTGGAGATTTGGGTAGATGAACGTGGCCTTAAGGGGCAAGTGGTTGTGGAGATTTGGGAACGAGGAGAATAGTTTATGGAGACAAGTTATAGAGAGTAAGTTTAAGTTGAACAAGACAGGGTGGGAAAGTGATTCAACTAGACAACCATATGGATGCGGGTTGTAGAAGGGCATCATGAAGATCATCCCATTATTCAAAATGAGAATAAAATTCAGAGTGGGTCAAGGTAACCGAGTGAAATTTTGGGAAGACACATGGTGCGGCAATCGGCCCCTACTGGAGGTATTCCCAACTTTGTATTCCATATCCTCTAAGAAAGGGCAACCAATCACAGCCGTCCGACGATTTATGGGTGGAGAATGGGCATGGGATCTTGGTTTTCTTAGGGATATTGATGACGTGGAGATCCAAGAAGTTGGTAGGTTAGTCAGTGAGGCTTCAAGTATCATTTTTCGTATGGGAAGAAAAGATGAGAGAATATGGACGGCAAGCAAGGACGGAAGATTTTCGGTGCGCTCTTTCTACCAATCCTTGTGCAATAATGGGGACCCGCTTTTTCCTTATGCCACTATTTGGGGTCCAAAGGTGCCAAGTAAAGTTACTTTCTTCACGTGGACGACGGCTCTAGGAAGGATCCAAAAGACAGATTTGTTGATGCGGCGGGGATGGTGCGGGGCGAGTTGTTGTGTACTATGTATGAACAATGGAGAATCTTTGGATCATCTCATAATCCATTGCAAGTTCTCGCATGGCATTTGGGCTCATTTCTTTAAGTTATATGGGGTCTCAAAATGTTTACCGGAATCAGTTAAGGATATCTTCATTGGTTGGTCGTCAATTGGTTATTCGTTCGGTGGCACAAAGTGGTTGCTTTGGACTATTACGCCATTTGCAATTTGTTGGGGGGTGTGGTTTGAAAGGAATAGGCGCATATTTGAGGGGAAACAAAATGATTGTTCAGACACGATCTTGTCTATCTTGGGTCTTATATTCTGTTGGTCCAAAGTGTATAAGGAGTTTAGGGGTCTGTTTTTTGAGGATTTTTTGTACAAGTGGGATGGGGTTTGTGATTCCATTTGTAATTAGCGTCATTTTGTAAGGTTCTTCCTCGTTTGGTCACCTCGACCGACTTGATTTTTTTCAGAAATATAATGCTATTTATCAAAAAAAAAAAAAATAGAAAAGAAACCAAGCCCATTAGAGATATCTTTGAGCTCGACTGCTTTAACTCAAAATTGAGTGTACCATATGCGTGAGAAGCATGCAATTAAATCCCATAACTTCTCTTCTTATCAGTCAACTCGGTACCCAACAATGGGAATTCAAAGTGAACCCAAAATCACGGTCACGTGCTGGTTTAAAGTTTCAAATCTCAAGCGACATATTATGGCCTTCAACATCCAAACCTTGTGCGAAAATCATCGCTTGAGGTTCTACTCTGGATAATATTAACAAAGTAAGGGCAATGATGATGGGTAGCAAAATCAGTTAAAGGTTTCCTTCAAGAAATCACGATCAAAGTAGAAAAATCAAGCGTTTTCTTTGAGAAATGGCAACCCAGCTTGAAGATTATAGATTTCTAGGCAGAAAAACTTATAAAAGAACTTGGCCGAATTTTGAGTTGGATCATCTGAATTTTCGAGTTGATTCACAGCGGTGCCTCCAAAGAGTTTCATGACTAAGTCCCATGAAAATCCAACCCAGTTGGCTCGGTAGATTTTATGTGTAATCCAATGAATGCAAGGTGTTGGAGTTGGAGTTGAATTTGGGATCTACCATTAAGAAAAAGCTAAATTGGGTTGGAGTTGGATTTGAAGTACACTTGCTTTAAGAGTATAAGGCCAACAAACACTACAATTTTTTCAAGGGAAAATTACTTAAAGGAACTTCGTGGAAGGATTTCTTTTTAAGCAGTCCCTATCGTGAAAGGGTTTCTTTCTAAATAGTCCCTAAGTTTTGTGTGTTAGCTTGACAAGATATTTAAGTAAACTTTTTTCTTTCTTAATGGTCCCACGTACTGTAGGGCTCATAATTTTTACTATGAAACTCATGCTTTTTTATTTAATGTCGAGTTCACATCTTGTACGGTCGAACTCACCACTATTTACTATCAAGTTCACCACTTTTTATTTATTGTCGAACTTGACGCTTTTTTAATTACTGTGGAGGTCACCGTTTTTTTAAATAAAAAGTGGTGAACTCGACACTGGTAAAGCCTAATCATTTTCAATTTTTGAGTTTTTCCGATTAAAATACATGGAAAGATCGACTAAAAACTTGTGATAATGACTTGCTTAAATGATTTCAATCCAAAAGAACCATTACTAATCAATTTTCATCCAAAACTCAAGGGAAAAAAAGTGAAAAATCAGTTTTTCACATACATCTTCAAAATGTTTGAAAAAACCCTTGAAAATGACTTCTTCTTTCTTAAATCTTTTCTGACAGAATGGAATCATCAAAATTCAATTGAGATGTCAAAAATATAATTTTTGAATGAAAACGATGAATTCAAGTAGTTAGGACATTCAATCATGAGAAATGTGGGAGATGAGGTCAAGGGAACATTTAGAAAGAAAAGTTTACTAAATGTCTTGCCAAGAAACAATTGAAAACTGAGGGACTATTTAAAGAGAAATCCCTCCGCAATAGTCCTTTAAGTAATTTTCCCCTTTTTAAATACATGACGTAAGAGATTGGACTGGTAGAAGTCTTTGGCAACAGTTTTTTGTTGGCACATGACATGCGAATTGAATTTTTGGAAATTGGACTCTCTTCTTTTAATTAAAAATGTGGCCCACACAAGAAAAATTACTTTTTCTTGATTGGTCATATAAGATTAGTAGAATAGGGGTTTGGATACACATCAGATAGTTAGAGTCCCAAAAGGAAACAAATATTATTGTTAAACTTCAACACGAATACAAGAATGTGGATTTGATAAGAACCAAACTTTATTTAAAGGGCATACTGTGAAGTTGAGAGATCCATCTACAATGATCTATAATAATGAGAAATGATACGTGAAACAAGAACGCAAATGATATTATGGATTTTGATAATATGGTAGATACATATCGTAATATTATCCTCTGATTAACATTCAAGTAAAAAATAGTAATAACGTGTGTAGCTTTTTTCTCTCTGGGTTTCACACATGATCGATTGAGAAAATATATTGATGGTATTTTTGTTGTGCTTGATCTTCTATAAGGACTTTGTGTGGATTTCTTTTTTCCAAGTTTTGTGCTTGATCGACTGAAAATGATTTCTTAGCTTTCGAAGAAAGGCTTTAGACTTCATATTCTCTTTAATTGGAATCCAAGTCTTTTGAAAAATTTTGTTTCATCTCTGGAGGAAGGCTTGAGAACTTCTTCTTCTTTAGAGAAAGATTTTGTCTTATGAGAAAAAGTGATCCCGATCCCTTCGCAAATGAGAGAGGCTTAGATATATATAGACTTAATGCAAATTAACTTTCTAACTATGAACTTTGATTAGTTTGTCTAAAAGTTAATTTACTCAAATTCCAATTTTGAAGACTAGATAGATTTTTGGTAGGCCAAACTCATTTATTTTGGTGATATTTAATGTGGATCACTTGGACTGGGTTGGATCATGAGCATTATTTAAGAAAACCCAAAAACTAAGTTATAAGAGGCTTATTCCCCAATCAATGGGCCCAATTTCAATTTTAATGATTTTTATACATATATATAGGGTCGGGTTCCGTAGACCCCCATTACGACTCACCGTTTTGTCTTATATGGGAAAAAATATTTGGAATGGGCTGATTTTTGTGAGGATGATCTCTATGGTGAGGAGATCATCCTTGCCAAAAATCAGCTCATTATGAAACTTCTAGCCCCATGTTTACAAGTTGAAAAATTTTAGACCGTCCAATTTTTGTAAATCAATTTTGATAGGGTTAGAAGTTTTGGAATGGGATGATTTTTTGCCAGGATGATCCCCTCATCACAGAGATCATCCTCACAAAAAATCAGCCCATTCCAAACATTTTTGCCCATATAAGACAAACGGTGAGTCGTAATGGGGGTCGTAGGAACGCCATCCATATATATATAATTTAGAACGTTGCAGGATCCCTTTAAAACTTTGATGCCTACACAAGTCAAGTTAGAATTCATACAAGTAATAAATTTACATTTTGAATGGATGAGAAAACTAATAACTTTAGTCTTGATGGAATTTCCTAATTTTTTTTATAGTATTTTAATAATTTTAAAAACTTAAGGTTAGAAACATAATTATAGGAATCTAGATTGTTTAAACGTTGAAGAAAATAGATGAGTTTGTTTTTACTATTTTAGATTGGGCTAAGTGTTTTACATTGTACAGAGTGTGGACTATATGGAAGTCTCTAGACGAATTTCTCTTCTTTTTTTTTTTTAAATAACCGACGTATAGTAGAGATGATCGACACATGACAATTTAACCAACTAATCAATAGTTAAATCAGCTTACCTCATGTTACGTGAATTTTTTTGAAAATTGGAAAATTTTTGTGACTATGCTTCTTGGCTCCACCTCCTATTTGGATAGTTGTCCAAGTTGAAGAAGTCTGGTTATAATTCCAATCATGTGCATTTTTTTTATCAATGTTGAGATGTCTATACAATAAAGTATGATGGTTGTGCCCCTTTTGTCTTAACCCTTATCCCTCCCTCACCCCCAATCCCACTCCTTTAAATATCATGAATCTCGGGGATAATATTCAATTTTATTATATTTTCTCTTTCCTCCCTTATGAAAAATATCCCATCAATTTTATTGTCTTTACTCTTCTACCTATTTTTAAGAATATCCTTTCAACTTTATATATTTTCTTTACTCCTCTTCACGTTACCCTCTTTCAATAATATCCCTCCAATTTTTTTTGCCTTTTTCACTTCTCCCCTTTCCCAATGATACATTTCCAATTTTATTGTATTTTTTCTTCAACCTCTTTAACCCCAAAGAGGATGCTTCAAGTACAATGACAAGTTCTGGTTATTTATACATGCCCCAATCACCAAAATTTTTTTTTTTATTGATGTTGAAATATAATTTATATGCCTTACAAATAAGGATTATGTTTTATAAGCATGACACCTAGAAAGTATCTTTTACTCCTCTCTCTCTCTCTCATTATTTTTTTCTCTCTAATGTAAGTGTTTTTCTATATGTTTAAAAATAATATATTTAAGGATGATTTGAAACATTAAAAAAAAAAAAATCAAACAATTGATAAACAATTGCTTGATTGTCTCAATACGTAATCAGGCTCCTAATCTAACTTGTGCTTTTGGACATGCCATCTGTAGGGAAATCTCCCCAAGGATCGATTGTGAGCACTCTTCAAATCCCACTTACCAATAAAAATAAGGACTTTTAGCAAAAAAAAATTCATAAGTTTGATGCAATGGAAAAAAAAAAAAGGGCCACTTTTTTTTTCCTAGTACTCAAAATAGGGTAATTTGCTATAGTAACTCATATATTTTAACAAAATTGTCCCCACTTACAATCTTTTTAATAAACCCTTATGAATATTCCACAAAATTACAACTTCTATCCCAACACATTATATGATCCAAAGGAGAAAGCTTTTCATTTTATCCACCTAAACCCACCAAATAACCACTGAAGTTCATCAATGAACCTTTTGTTATGCTTTGTGGAACCTAATGGTATTGGTCAAGAGGAGTACTATTCAACATTTTCGTAACTTTACTGGTATTATGTAAAACCCTAGCTAGTTTTCCTATAGGGCATATATATATATAGGGTCACGATTGACAACCAACGTTAAGAGAAGCAACTTGTTTGTCCTACATAGCTTAAAATTTTTGGATTAGGATGATTTCGTATGAGAATGATCTCTATGGTGAGAAGATCATCCTTACAAAAACTCAGCCCAATCTAAAACTTCTAACCCCATAAAAAATGATTTAGAAATTGTGGACCGTCGATTTTTTATTGAAAATTTGTAAAGCATTTTTTATGGACTTAGAAGTTTCAGATTGGGCTGATTTTTTTTTAGATGATCTCCTCACCATAGAAACCATCCTCACAAAAAAATCTACTCAATCCAAAACTTTTAAATCATTTAGGAAAACGTTGGCTGTCGAACATCACCCTATATAAATATAGGGGAATGCTAACATCCAAGATCTCATGGGGATGTTAGCATTCTCCAACAGTTTCTCTATCCAAAAGTACCCTTGTTTATTTCGATTTTTTAGTAAAAACAGCAAGAACATCTTGATCTTTTACATAATAAATGCATTTATTATGATTTTAATAAATACATTTATTATATTGACATTAATTACAAACAAAATATTTAAATATAAAGACTTAAATGCCCTTAACATTTATCATGTAAACAAGCATTTATTATATAAAAGACAATATATCCTTGTTTTTTTTACTAAAAGACAAATTTAGTAGATCTATTATTGAAAAGTGAAAGTGTCGGAGAATGCTAACGTCCCCATGAGGTATTGGACGTTAGCATTCCCCATATATATATTCGGTGAAATGATGTAATCTATGACTATGAATTTTCTCTTCATAGTGGAATCAGTATGATCCGTGGACGTACCTCAATCTTGAGGGGACCACATAAAATATATGTGTTTTGTGTGTGATTGCATCTCTTGCTTTACTTTTCTTTTTTTTTCGTTCTTGGATCGATTTGTCAACACCTCTAACTTTGACGAACGATGGTGAAATGTGTAGATTTGTCCACACGGGGAGACGAGTCACCCATGGACACCCCCGGACCTTGATATATTTGTTTTCAATGTTATTTTACATAAAAAATGGTAGAAAAAAACTCAATGATTTCATTGAATTTTGAAAGTTTAGTTCGTAAAATTTACCCAATGTCATGGTTTGACAATAGAATGTATTATAACGTCAAGTCTCAACATTACCCATCATCAAAGAAGAATTAAGATAAAAATTTGTCCATAGCGTCAAACCTCAACGGTGGAATATTAAGTACTATCATTGAACCTCTACTAAATATACAACCATCGAGGTTTTTTGCCATGTAGACTATTTTTGCTTACAAAAATATTTCATTATAACTATTCATTGAGGTTCGATGATAAGTAACATCGAGCCTCGATATCGTAATACATTCTAGTGTCGAACCTCGGCACTAGGTAAATTTTATCAACAAAACTTTAAAATTTTCACCAAATCATTGACTTTTTTATTACTATTTTCCATGTAAAATAACATTAGAGAAGAAATATATATCAAGGTTCATAAGAATACATAAACAATTTGAAAAATATATAAAAGAAAATAGGAAGTGATAATCATTCGTGGAAAGATCAGATAGATCATCTATCGAATATGAGAATAGATAGATCTACACATTTCACGATGTTCCTCAAAGTTAGAGGCTCATTGATTCCAATGGTTATTTGGTAGATAGAATGAAGAGCTCTCTCTCTCTCTCTCTCTCTCTCTCTCTCTCTCTCTCTCTCTCTCTCTCTTATTGGATTGTATAAAAGGTTGGGAGGGAGGAAGTTGTAATTTTGATGAATATTTCATAAGGTTTTATTAAAAAGGTTGTAAGTGGGGGCAATTTTGTCCAAAATTATGAGTTACTATAGAAAATGGCCCTATTTTGAGTATTAAATCAAATGGCCCCCTTTTTGCTATTGCATCTAACTTATAGAATTTTTTTTTTTTTTTATCGCTAAAAATCCTTAAAAATAAAATAAAAAAGAAACATAAAATTTATATGGTTGTGAGGTAGGATGCAATGGCCCATCATTGATCTAATGGTCTGTACGGGGACATGGGCTTTTATTAGAACATTAATATCAAATTGTACCATCTATTAACACTTTTATTAGAATATTAATATCAAATTGATCTACTGGTCTGTAGGTCCAATTAGCAGGGTGAGGCAACTGGCCTCTTAGAGCACCATATCTTGCCCAAATTCCTCGGGTATACGCAATACCCTCACAAATCACACATACTAGGAAAGTAAGGACAAATCCTTGTGAATGAACAGAGGGGCTTGAACTCAATACCTCTCTCTTTATAATCTACTAATACTTATAATTTTTCATACATATTAATTTTATTAATTAATATTTGAAATTATAAAAATACTTGTAAGGAAATCATTCAAAACAATCTGTCCTATCTAACATAAGATAAATTTTTAATTTTTAACTTTTTTATAACTACATATAAGAAAATATATAATGATGAGCCCGCGATTTTGAAAAATCATTTCAAACCACCACATAACCAAACACACCCCGCTTACCATATATTAAAGGTTATTTTAGTAACAGCCCCTGTGAAATAAGCCAAATTACCACCCCCCCGGCAAACCCAATCAAATTGTTACCATCGTTTTTTTACTTGATGGTCTACATTCTAAATACCCAAACCACCCATGTATCATTTAAAGTACCAAAATGTCTTTGTTTTAGTTGAAAAAATTAATCAAATCTCAGCTATTGGATTAGAATATTTCACATCATTGAATTAAAAGAAAACCTAAGAAGATGAAGTTAGGATTTTACCATTGTAGGTGTGGTAATTTTAAGAAAGCCTTTACAAATTTTAATATATCAAAATAAAGCTTTAAAAGCTGTAAGTAGCTCCACATATCCAAATTAGACCCCATTGAATGAAAATAGGCATTTTAAATATTGGATTTAGGTTTTCACAAACAAAACTAATGATCCAAATGATACCCAGTAATCCACATTATATATTAGGCCTTAAACCCAAATAAATGAGTTTGACTCACCAAGAGTCCATAGTGTCCTTAAAATTACAAGTAAACGAACTTAACTTTTAAATCAACTAATCAAAGTCTATCAAGTCAGTGTCGTAATTGAAAAGTTAAATTTTTTTAAGTATATAAATACCAAAATCCCCCTCATTTGGGAGGGGACCGAGATCACTTCCTTCTAGAAGACAAAAATTCTCCCTCAAGAGAAAAAGATACTATTAAGTCCTCTTCCAGAGACAAAGCAATGTTCTTCAATAACAAACGAAGCAATCATTAACATGCATGTGTATTATACAAAGTGTAAAGATTTTCTAACTCAACTCTGACAAAATAACTCAAAAATTCACTGACGTAGCTTGTGTAAGAAATGTAAATCTTTTTCCATCAGAATACACAACTGCACATGTTCATGGGGATGTGCAGTTGTGTATCCCGAGCGGAAAATCTACTATTCTTGCACATGCCACACTGAGCTTTTTTAGTTATTCTGTCCAATTGAGTTACAAAATCAGCACTATTAACAAAATATCTTAGACACACTAAAGTGTGATGTAATGCAAATATAAAAGGAACAAACCCAACTCTCCATCGCCATTATTTTCTAGCAGACTTTGCATTGAACTGTGCTAGATCACCATATCTTCATCTAACGCTGGCCTCCTACACAATGGACACGTGGCACAATCATACTGCAGCCACCTGTCAATGCAGTCTTTGTGAAACAAGTGACAGCATTTCAACTCCCTGATCTCTTCTCCTTCCTAAATTTGCCATAAACATATGGCGCATTCTCTTAATTCCAGCCTTGATGATCCCATACTATAAATTTTTGCTTGATCCTTTTCTTCAACCAATTCTAGATATCTAGCTATCTCGATCAGATGCTTACGAATCATCCACGTAGTTAACATCATGAATCGGATTAAGATGATTGTGTCAACAAGTAATAGAAAGAAACCTATAAAGAAAAGAAGTAATAGAGGGAAAAAGATAATGGTGAGTGTGTAGAAGAAATCCAACAGAGAAAAAGCCATATATGCTTCTCGCAAAGAAGCACAGAGGAGAAAACTTAATACCTTTAGGTTCCTATTATGACTTTGCTATCTAAGAAATCTTAGCTTGTGGAGACTGATCGGAAGTACAGATTTTTTTTATACATCGACACAACACTGGATAATATCTTAGATGGATAAGGTGACAGGTTATGTCTTGGGGGTTGAGATTTATGAGGTAAACCATCCACACTGTGTGATATTGTGTACCAAACATGTTTGAGTTAGGGTGGGGGGGCATCATTGGATTGATGCTAACTTGGTAACCAACCCCAACGAATTGATGCTAGATTGGTACCGATTAGATAAGAAATTTATTAGAAATGGGACCATTGGCTCTGTTATTTTATATTCTGAACAGCCGATGCAATACCATTTTTTATTTTGGGAAAATTACTTAAAGGACCTCACGAAAGGGCATCTTTCTAAATAATCCCTAAGTTTTCAGCGGTTGCTTAACAGGACATTTAGGTGCTGTTTGTTAAACTGAAAAAAATAAGTGCTGAATAGCATTAAGCGCTGAATTTAAGTGCTGAAAAAGTTGTTTGTTTAGATGCTGAATCATGTTTGTTACACATTGCTGAAACTGATAAATTGTCTTTGTTACCCTTACAATCATATTATACATTGTTTACATGTTTCAAATGCTTATTTATTATCATACACAATAAAATATATTATTTCTTATAAAATTAAAATATAATTTATTTTTAAATAATAAATAATACTCAAATCTTCAATTTATAAATAATAATTTCTATTTATAAAAGCCCACAAATTTCAAATTAAAAATAATAATGTCATACAAGTCACCAAAATTTGAAATCAATTTTAAAAGAACTTAATTTTGGATGAATAATATTCGATGGAAATGAAGGATGTGTAATTATAAAAGCACCCTATGAATTAATAAGGGCAACCCACACTATAGCCATTTTTTGTTTTGTTTTATATGGATTAAAGTTTTTGGAATGAGCAAATTTTTAGTGAGAATGGTTTATATGATATAGAGATCATCCTCACCAAAAATCAGCCTATTTTGAAACTTCTAACTTGTTAAAAATAGTTTTCAAAAAAAAAAGATGGACAATTTACGGTTCTTGAACTTGTTTTGATAGGGTTAGAAGTTTTAAGATGTGCTGATTTTTTGTGAGGATAATCTCCTCATTGTAGAGATCATCCTCACCAAAAATCAACTCATTCCAAAACTTTTAACCCATATAAGACAAAATAATTTAGCTATGGTGTGGATTTATTAATTTGTAGGGTGTTTATATACTTATCCATGGGATATAAGAGGTAATATCCTTTTAAGAATAAGGGCATACTTGTCCATGCTCAAAAAAACAAAGGGCATACTTGTCCGTGTTGAAAAAAGGGAAGTGCTTACCGCTTCAGCACTTTTTTTCAGCATCAAAATAGTGCTGAATTTTTTTCACTTATTTTCAGCAATAAGCACGAGTAAACAAACGCGCTATTTTGACAAAAGTGCTGAATTTAATTTTTTTCAGCAATAAGCGCTGAAAAATAGCGCAAACAAACACCACCTTAGTAAACTTTTTCTTTCTAAATGGTCACTGGACCTCATCTCTCACATTTTTCACAATTGAATGCCCTAACCACTCGAACTCATCGTTTTCATCCAAAACTTGGATTTTTGACTTCTCAATCGAGTTTTGGAGATTCCATTCTTTCAAAGGGATTTAAGAAAGAAGAAGACGTCATTTTCAAGGGCTTTTTCAAATATTTTGAAGATGTATAAAATAGATTAGGGTTCTTTCACTTTTTTTCTTAATTTTTGAATGAAAATCAATCAAGAATGATTGTTTTGGATTGAAATCATCTAAACAAGTCGTTACCTCATGTTTTTAGTCGATCTTTCCAGGTATTTTAGTCGAAAAATCTCGAAAATTGAAAATGGATGGGTTTTACCAGTGAAGAGTTCACCACTTTTTATTTAATAAGTGATGAACTTGATAGTAATTAAAAAATGTCGAGTTCGACAGTAAATAAATAGTGGTGAGTTTGACAGTACAAATTTTGAACTCACCACTAAATAAAAAAGCGTCTAGTTCGTCAGTAAAAATTTGTGAACTCGATAGTACGAAGGACCGTTTAGAAAGAAAAATTTTATTAAATGTCATGTTAAGCTATCCCGCAAAACTTAGGGATTATTTAGAAAAGAAACCCTTCCACGAGGGTCCTTTAAGTAATTTTCCCTTTTTTTTTTTTTTTTTTTTTTTTCTTTTTTAGATAAGTTGGGGTTAAATGGGACCACAACCTATATTAATAAAAGCTACTTTCCAATGTAATTACATGAAAAATCATCCATGATGATAGTATAATAAGAATACGAGAACAATAAATCGATAAACCTTTGGAGCCTACCTCCTTCCTCGCCAAGAAGTCGATAGACCTATATTAACTTTCCTCCAAAAGAATTCAAATTTACAGTACCTGAATAAATCTTGGGGAGCTTGAATTTGAAAGCCTAAAAATGTAATTCTAAGAAGAAATATTTTCCTTTATGCATTTAATCGGATACTTAGACTCGAATTTATAACTAAAAAATATCTATTGCTATTTTTTTTTCTTGGGGAATATAATTATTTTAATGAATTGCATGGAGATTTTTTTTTAAGTGATGGAGTGCAATAATTCTAGGTTGTGTGCAAGGAGTCTCCCCCGATTCAAAACTGTGGACAATTCTAAACGCTACAAAGATCAGTTTCTAAAGTAATTTAGGCAACTTTAAGATGTGGTTCTCAAGAGATCATAGAAAATAGTACTTCAAGTCGTTAGAATTTAGATGGATAACTTCTTAGGGAATTGGTTTAGCAGTAAAACTAATGACAAGAGTTTTCTTCCTCTGGTTGTGTTTTTTGAAACCAATCCCTCAATTTAACCTCTTACACATTATACTTTTGTGGGATTATTTTTCTAGAAATCGAAGTATACACGCCGCTTAGAGCACTTGACTGATCCTCGAGGTATGTGTAATCCCCTCCTCTCACACAAACACCGAGTAATTTATGGGCTAAGTCTACGAGTGTGGCCCAAAAGGGGTGATTCCAATTCAAGATCTTTGTTTTTTTTTTTTTTTTTTGGTGTGATCTTGGCCATCTCACCAACTCGTTTGGGCGTTTGGGGTTGGGAGTGGAATCCAATCGGAGTAGTCCCATGCCAAAAAGGTGTGGGGAAACCTGTAATTAAAATTTTAAAAAATAAAAACGGTAAGAAATAGTTGCATTTTTGTCATTTAGTTGATTATGTGATACGGTAAGATAAGATGGGATAAGTGGGGAAAAATTAACTCGTTCACTGCATGATTGTCTCATGAAGTAACGCTCATAATTTGGAAGTCTGAGTTACGTGGGGTCCATGATTTAACTGTCAGTGAAATAGAATGCCACAACTTTCGGGTTTAGCTGGGTTGGGCTGTCAATATGGATTGGCTCATACCCAAAATCCGATCTGTTTTGATCCAAGGACCTTTGAAGCCCGCACCATAAACTGCTACAGCATAAACATGGGCTGGTAGTATGGATTGTTCCGAACTGCATAAAAGCTTATGTCTTCATACTCACTTCGCTCGCCTCACTGCCGATCGCCTGCCTTCAGAGAAAACTTCTTCTTTCGGGGTACAGGTCGGTCACTCTCAGTTGTTGTTTCTATACGATGATTCTTGCACACGATTCAGTCCGCCACAGAGATGGAGAGCCTTCTTATCCTTTTTTTTAGGTCCGACCTCTCTCTTCCACTTCCACTGAAACTACTCGCTATGTCCCCCTTCACACTCCCGGGCATTAACTCTGGAATTTTTTTCAAGAATTTGGATTTCAATAAGGATCCAATATGATTTTGTATCTCCATTCCATAAGATTTGAGTCTGGATCAATCACATCTCGATTTGATAAATTTACGAAGTTCATCTATTTTTTGGGTTCTTAATGTTGATGATTAAGGAACTATTAGAAGTTCAAGAAGACGTGAGGACTATAAAAGTAAATAGTTATTTTCGTTCCAGGATTCAGATGAATGGGTTTACATTTAGGTGTGAGAGTGGAAAGAACAAACTAGAAAGTGAATAGAGGCATGTTTTTTCCTTTTTTTTTTTTTATTATTATTTATTTTGGACTGATTATCTAAGGATATCATGAAAAATTTTGTGCTCATAAAAAGTCAGTTCACAATTTCACAGAATCCCGAATCGATTAATCGCACGAACCCATGTGTATTGAAAGCATCCCCAAATTACAAAACTACTCTCGATAGACTTCGTGTGATTGGTCAATTTGTGCGTTTGTGAAATCCCGGATTGATTTTTTTGTGAGTAAAAAATGTTGAAAATTTTATTTACTTCAATTATTTTCAAAGATTTTATTTAATTAAAAGTTCCTAAAGGGGATTGAGATAATTGTTTAAAGAGATTAAGGGAAATTTTTGGAAAAGGAATGGGAAATCTAATTCGTTCCTAATTTGTTGGGCTTGTGGTTTCCCATTAAAAAAAAGACAGAGAGAGAGAGACACACACACTCCTACTACAAGGAGTCTTTCTATTCTATGATGGCTGGAATTAGAGAGACAAAATATTATATAATGTGGGTCGTGCACCACATGCTCTAACTCTGCTTTCCAAGTTAAGAACTAACGGCATATTTGGAAATGGGAATTGGAGTTAAACTCCCACCTTAGAATCCTAATTGGTTGTTTGGTTCACCAATTCCATGGAGTTGCAACTCCAATAAGATCCTCAATTCCCATTTTTAAAGGAGTTACAACTCCCACCTTTGTAGAAGGATTTACAACTCTAGGCAAAAATCTTTAATCCCAAAAATTGAGTTGACTCACCTAAGTCATCTAATATATAAATTAGGGATGTTAATGGACTGGAATTTTTTAGGCTAAAAAATTTGTCCTTAACCCAACCCATCTAAATATCGAGTCTAGCTTAATAAATAAAACCCTAGTCCAAGTCTGGTCCACTTCCACCAACATTCAGACCATTTGTGGGTTGGGTCAAACCTATTTTCAAAGACACTCCAAAGGTAATGGGATCATTATTAATTTATAATAAGACTATTATATATTATATTTAATATGGTATAACGAGTCGGGCTACCCACCGGACCTACATTCAAAACTCAAATCCGGCCCATTGACAACTTTAATATAAATCAGTTAACTTACTTTACATTATTTATAATCTAGATTCTTATTTAAATAATTATTTTTTTTATTAAAATAAGGTGTTTAGAATTGGTAATAAAATGGGTCGAGTTTTATTCGAAATTCAAGTGATCCAAATAATATATTGCTTTGAAAAAGGACAGCTATTTAAAATAAAATTAAAATTTTCAATAGCTATCCTTTTTAAAATTAAGATTTCTAATCTTACTAAGTTAATAAGGCTAGACTTACTCTAAATCTTAACATATTGTTTCATCCCAAAAATCAAATTAACCTATTCAATCATCTTTTATATTAATCATGTAACTCACTTTCATAACTTATTAAATGAATTTTATATTTAAATAATTATAATTTATAATGAAATAAAGTGATAAGAAAATGTTTAGTCACAAAATCAAATTTATTTAATATAATAAATATTTAAATTAATAATTAAAGTTAATTATTTGTAAAAAAAAATTCATAAAATCAAATTGACTCGACTAAGTCATAGCCAACCATAGCAAAATACAAGGGTTGAAGATTTTTACACCTCTACACTAAATTCCTAGATAAACCAAGCATTGGAATTTATTTGAGGAGTCATAATTAACTCCACCGATTCCAACTCCAATTCCTACTCCAACTCCTACTCTGATTAACTCCCGCTTCCAAATAGAAGGGAGTTCTTGATCTTCTTAGATTGTTCAAGTTTATTGGAGATAAGTATCTCTATTTTTTATAAGCATTCAATCGGTTAAGGCATTGATTTAATTTCTATAAGTATGTGAAGTCCAAATCATTATAGTTTGTATTAAAACCATGTTATTGCATGGGTTTGATTGAATGGATTAGAGCAAAAGATCTATTAAAAGGTTATTAAAACCCAACAAAAAATCTCTCAATGGTAGTTGTAGACATCAAAATTTAAACAAGTCCCCGTAGCTTTCTAAACTAATGAAAAACCTTTAAATTTAAAATGGATCAACACATCTTAATTGAGGCGCATTGATTGGGACGGGTTTCATATGGTTTGGATTTTGGTTTTCACATATAAAACTCATGATCCAACAAATTCAAATGATCCACATATTAAATATTGAGCTCTACACCCAAATAAATGAATTTAGCCCAATAATAATCCATAGAATCTTTAAAATTGGATTTGGACGAATTTAACCTTTAAACAAGCCAATCAAATATCTTTAAGTTAGGGTATAATTGGAAAATTAAATCATCTTTAAGTCTAGAAATACAAGAGCATCCCTCATTTAAAGGGGATCTAGATCACTTTCTTTTAGAAAATAGAAGCTCTCTCTCTCTAGAGAAGAAGAAGTTCTCAAGTCCTAGAGACAAAACAAAGATCTTTAGAGATCCGGACTATGATTAAAGAGAAGACCAAGCATAAAGCCCTTCTCCAAAAGTCAAAAAACCTTCTTAGTTGATAAAACGCTAAGTCTAGAAATAAGAAAAATTACATACATCACTATTTTGTACTTGACTGTTAATTAGAGGAAAATACTGAGATTTATACTCTCATTTTCATCAAAATAAATTAAATTCTTTTTTATCTTATTTTACGAATCTCGAGATAGATTTGTAAAATCTATTGTCAACAGTAGCAATAGCATCCAATTTAGGGATTTGGTTGGATCTTCTTTCCTTTACCCTTCATCTCTTTTTTTTTTCCCTTTATCATTCATATTGAACTTTAGTGTTTCTTTGCTCCAGTTGAAGAAAGAAAAAAGAATGGTTGTGATGATGAAAATCTGGAATAAAAATCCCCAAGTTTCTAAAATAAATTTACTCTATTATCAAGAAAAGATTGGTGTGGCTATCGAAAATCTCTTTTTTGTCATCTCTTCTAAAAATTCTCTATTTTAGTGTGGTGTAATTGTGTTACCCCAAGTTAGATATGCGGGTTGTAACCTGTGTTTTAAGGAAGGGTTTACAATACCACACCAACATTTTAAAATAAAGAATTAATGAAATGACATATGATACAAAACCAGTTTTAAAACAAAAGAATGAAAATTTGAGAAAGAGAAAGGGGTCAATTGAGACTGGATTCTCACTCATAACCAATCTCTTTAGAGTTCTAAGAAAATCAAATAGAAGAGTTTCTAGAGAGAAGAAGAAACGGACAAGCGTTGTGATCATTAAAAAAGAGAGATTCTCTTGCTACACCAACCTAACCTTTGCTAACGTATGTAAATCACCAAAAAACTAGCACCCATTTGGGATGGAGTTAGCAAGAGTTGGTATGGTAATAGAAACTAGCACCCATTTATAGAAACAATACCTAGAGAGATAATGTTAACCAGAGATAAGATTTTATAGAGAACACAACAGTTCTTAAGTCAAAAGTCATGATCTAGAACGGTGTCTTGTTACTATTGGTAATATAGGGTGTTTACGTGGCACATTTTGGTTCCTGCTTAAATACATTGGTGTTAGAAATTTTCTATCTAATTTTGATTTATTATATTTATTTAACTAAAAGTAATTCATTTGTTTATGATTTATCTTAGAGTTTATAAAAGTTTTAAATTCAAAAAAGATGTATTTAAAAGTAGTTGTACCATTAAACTACTTTTGTACTTTTATAAATCTCAAATGTTTTGGAGGGAATTCAAATTTCTTTGAAAAATTTAGTATTGCGGAGACTTAACTTTCCACCTTTTTTTTTTTTTTTTGAGTCCCACATAGAATATGAATAAGACTCACTTCAAACTTATAAAAGACTCATCATTTATAATATTTGTTATTTTAATAGAAAGACTTTGTTGTATGTAACAACGACTCGTCGTCATATTTGAGTGCGAAAACACAACGTACGAAAAGGTGATTGGGCATTTAGGGTATTTTAAAGGCCCACTTTGCACTTCTCATCGTCACGAGGAGCACCGAGGAGCTCTTTCCTATTTGCTAAGTGTACCATCAAGGTTTGATATTGATCGTTTGATAGACGATCACATATTTCTTACAATATTAAAATCTCTCTCTCTCTCTCTCTCTCTCTCTCTCTCTCTCTCTCTCTCTCTTTTTCTTAGGCATAATATCTTAGTATTCGGATATCTTTCTGCTAGTACAAAAATAGTTGGAGATAACAAAGAGATTGGGCTTCGTTGTATCCTGGGAACATATTTGTTAGAACCCTTTTTTGCATTCTCAATTTAATTCTGAAAGGGGGAAAATAATATTTAAAGAAAGCATAATTACAATGTGCCTTGAAGAGCAGTTGATCTTCTTTTATTGCTTCCGTACAATTTTTCCAATTGTTTGAAAATGTTAAATAATCTTTATACCTAGTCTATGATTTGGTGATCAATTACTTTCTTTTGGATTTTGAAATTTGTGATGTAGGGTATTCCCAATCTCTATTTTATTTTTGATTAAGAATAATGCTAAAATGACCTGAACATTGGACCTCACATCGCACACCCTGACAGAAAGTGTATGGGAATCATAGATGCTTTCCTCGAGATATAAGTGAAAAGCATCTATGGTTCCTATTCACTTTCACGTCAAGATGTGTGATATGAGATCCACAACCCACAACGTGATTAAAAAACATATATTTGACAACCCAAGGCCGTCAAATTTCATAAAATTCAACTAACCAAGGCGTCGAATTTTTCATTGTAAATATTTTTTTTCAATGGAACGAAACCCTCAAATTAATGGAGGATGGGAGAAAGTTTATGGCTCTAAGCCGTCGAATTGAGAACATCAAAAATCTCAATCGTCATGGGCAGTCAAAATTCAATTTCTTTGGCCCGTCAAATTTTCTTGTCAAAATTTTCAGTTTTCACATAGTCGTCACTCCAGCATGACTCTTTGATTAATCATTTGCTTCCTAAGGGAAAAAAACCTATGATTTAATCGTATCCCATAAATTCCATTTGTCCTAGTATCTGTTAGATCCCTCCCTAAAAGTGTCATTAGGTACTCAACTACCTAAAGAATGATCTTATCGAGGTTCAACCCCGGTCCTATCACTAGCTTAATTGTATTCTTGAAAATATAGCTTATATTTTCTATCTTATTAATCACTTATTTTCACATATCTATCTAGTTTTTTTAGTTCTTTTAATTTGTAATTTTCTACTATTATAACACTATGCGAAAACTAGAAATTTCTACAGGAAAATTCGACAGACCAAGGCCCATGGATTTTAGAAAGTAAAATTTGACGGTCTAGGGCCGTTGTAACTTGTGACAATCCCTATATTCGACAACTTAGAGCTGTCAAATTGATCTCATCCTCTATTAATTTGACAATTTTGATCCGTCGAAAGAAAATATTTGACAATGACATCATGATTTGTCAACTTTTACAAAATTCGATGGGCTTGAACCGTTGAATATGAGCTTTTTTACGTTGTGTAATGAGAGAAGGCCAAATAGGCTTTTGTTGATAGCAAAATTTGTCAGACTAAAATAACCCTACCTTTCCATTTAAACTTAACATTATTAGTCATTGTTTGTCAAAAATCAGTAAAATTGCAATGTTAGGTGTAGATACATGGGCTTCGAAACCTTTGAAGGTTTGAGCTCATCTATTTGGGTTTTGGAGTCACCACCATTTAATTAAAATGTGCATCGACACCATAAAAATATTTTGAAATTCGTTTTCCTTGACTTGTAGTGACTCTCATATCCAAATGGATAGGGGATTAAGTATACCTAGATATTGTGAATAAGAGTGTTCGGTTGAGGGACAAGAAAGGTATTAGACACCTCATCCCTCCCACTCAAAGATGGTTACCAATATGATCATAAAATGAAGCATTTAAAACTATTTTTATTTTTTATTTTTTGATAGTAGAGGATCTTATAGAGGTTAAGGAGAAAATTGTCTATAATTTTATTAGTAAATTGAGACAATGAGCAAGCCGCTACTAGAAATAAGTGCTTATTGGATTTTTTTACAAACTTGAGACTTTAATGGAAATCCATATGGATTTCATCATTTGTGATCCCAAAGTTTCAAAACTAATTTATGTGCTCCCTTGAGAGGCTTTATTTATTAGTTTAACCCATGAGCAATGTTCATGAATTGAATAAGACCATGAAAAAGTCAAAACCTTATTAATGAGTTGTTATACATATGAGGATAATCTTTTTGCTGGCTCTAAAAATTAAGTATAGGCCCATAGGAACCTACACCCTTACTTGTAGCCACTTATAAGTGAGTGTGTGTAATAGAGTATATGTATAGGATGGACTTAGCAGGAAGAGATTACCTCCAAGGAGGATTTATTCTCATACTCTATTGCCATCAAAAGAAAGTAAAACAAAAGAAATATTATTCTAGAAAACTTAAAGTTCAAGAAAAGTAAATGAAAGTAAAGTATCTACACTATAAATTTATATTGAATAAAAGTAAAGACAATATATTCTAATGCTCTTAAAGAGCTTATTGATGACTTATTGAGGCAGATGACATTAAAGAGAGATTACTCTCTACCTCCAAACCTTTTGTTAAGAATTAAAAGATCTACACTACTAAAAGCATAAGGAAAGCTTAAAAGGGAATAACATCAAAAGTAAAAAATGAGAGATGAGAATAGAGGGTTTGAATTAGAACTTCTCCTACCTTGATCTCATTATTTTTCTTGGATTTGACTTCTTGAGATGAGAATAAGGTACTCTATATCTCATATATTTAACTTTTCATAAATTACTTAAGGTACAGTCTCAAAGTTTTATAAATAAGGTAAATCGTGCTCAACAGACAATGACCCATACGGTTGGGACGAAGAGTATAGCCGTATTAGATATAATGAAGTATATATATTCTTTTATTATGTTGTCTATCAATTTCGTGCCCAATTATTTCTATTATAATTGTCTTAATGTGATGCACATAGAAATTGAAAAGTTCAAAGAATATTGAGTCAAGTCGAGCAACCTTATTTCTCATGACCCAGCAACATGATTTCATTTTATTTTATGGTAATATCTGAATTTGAAGGTACTAAGAATTTTTTTAATATTTTGTAAGACAAAATAAATGAACATTTGAGTAAATTATCATAAGGCTCTTAAGATGTTACAGGTCGAAATGATGTATTCTCCTATATCTTGGGTCTTGATAGTTATAGTCGTGTTCGTGGTGTCGACCTAGGCCTGACTCCCAACAAATTGTTTGCATCATCTTTCAAAAATTCCTCTAGCAATTCTACTGAGGTACATAAGTTGTAAGAGAAACTAGAGTTTTTGGAGCAACAACAGATTGGGAGGGATGTTGAGGTGGAAAAACTCAAGGAATTGATCATTGTCCTAATGAAAAAGGTAAATTCTCACTGATAATTACATATGTTGTATTTTAAAATATTTTATTAATAATAAATATTAATTGATATGACTAATATGAATAATGCATACAAATTATAAGTTGATGAGCAGCACAACCACATTAACAGTGATCGGTACCCACAACAACAACCATGATAAATAGTTTTTTATTTTTTGAGTGACAGACATGGATTTATAAGACTTGACTCTTAACTCAATTAACTTACTATTTTGTTATACTTGTCTCTTTATTATTTTGTTATGTGAGAAATGAAATAGGTATTGCTCATATTTTGTTGTTATCATTTGTTGTTTATTAAGTAATTATATTTAATTAACAGGTATTTAACTAAATAATTTTAAAATAGAAAAAATAATAAAAAAATCTTATTAGCAGCAGTCACAACCATCGTTATAGGCCTCAAATGTATTTATAACTGTGGTAATAGAATCAATTAACAGCGGTCACAACTGTCACTATAGGCTTCAAATTGTGCCTATAGTTGCGGTAATAGAAGCAATTAGTCACGGCCACAACCGCCACTATAGGGGCTCCATATGGCACTTAAATAGTGGCATTTCCATTACCCATCATTATTGATTTAGCGACGGTTTTTGGCATTTGCAGCGGCTTTTGATTCCTGCTAAAAACCTAAAATTTTGTAGTGTGGGGTGTCTACATTAAGCTTATAGCCAGCCCAACTGGCTTGATGCATTACAAAGTAACTTTGAGGCCATGGGTTCAAGTCCAACCTACCCAAGAAAAAAATTAAAATTACAATGTCACAATCCTATACTCACGTTAGTTAGTTTTCTAAAATTACAAAAATATCTTTTTATTATGTTATCTTTAAGTGAGAGACTAGTTGCACGTCACCCGTCACTAATTGCACTCCTTCACTTTTACAAAAATACCTCTTCCGTTCCATTTGTACAATTGCACCCCAATAAAGTTAAATTCATTTTTTTCCATCTTTTTCTTCTTCATACATCGACACAAAAAAGTTACTCTATCAATCTAAATGCTCTAATGTTCGAGCCCAAGCATTTTCGTAGATCAAGTAATTGGAAGAGAGGTTGAAAACATTTTTTATGATTACAATTTCATCAAAGAGTACTTAGTCTCAGAGTTTGAAGAATATCATTTGGAATTAATCACTTCTAATGGAAAGTAGATTATGGACCTAAACATTATGGAATTCATGATCAAACTAACAACAAAAACATACTTACACAATCATAAAGATGGATACAAAAACCCCAAGGGGTTGGCTCAATGGCAATTTCGAATTGATAAGCAATGAAAATCCGTAGCTCGTGAGTTCGATACCTAGTATGAGCATTATGAGCATTAATTCCTTGAGGCCAATCCACCATCTACATGGATGCTTGGCTATCAAAAGAAAAAAAAAATGGATAACAAGTTTCTTCTATGCAAGTCGGGCAACCAAGGTCAAGTAGAAGCACGTGCAAATACAAGTATTACAAGTAAAGGTTAATATAGACCAAAAAAAAGAAAAAAAAAGTATTTTTAAAGGTTGGAGTGCAACCAAGAGCTGGTAGTGTGTAACTAGTCCGCCCTATCTCTAAAACCCCTTAATTAATTATTTTAAATTACAAAAGGACAATTATGATATATATGCGTTTGCAAACTCTACAAAGTAGTGTTTATAAATACATTAAACACTTAAGTTCGAGTCGGAGTAAAGGTGGACCTAATGGAAAAAATCTTGCTTAGATCCGTCCAACATACCTCTACAAGTGATTCTTTGCTCAGTGTTGTGAGAAAATTTGCTCACAAGGCCACAGTCGTTTGACATGCGGCTAAATAGGCAACATCAAAATGACAGAAAATTTCTCTCTCCTGCCCACAATGAATAAAGAAAATTTCTTGATCCCATCACCTTTTGACATTCAAAAACTTAGTCCGATGCCATAGGGTTGTAAAGGATGAAATTTTATGAATTTTAATAAATAAAATATTTTTCACCTTAACTTTAAATTTGGGTTCTTGGTAACCGTCCATTTTCAACACCTAGATCAAGCTCGAAAAAAAGTTTTTTATTGATTTTTTTTTTTAATTGAGATTTTTCATGAAATCTAAATGGTTGTGGTGTTAGATTGCCAATGTGATAATCCATGTGGTCTGACCACCCTTTTTAAGATTTAAAATCTTAAAATTAAAATTTATGTGAGAGAGAAATTTTCTCATTATTGATTTTGTCTTTTTGCACCACATGTCAAACGCCTAGGGTGTTGTGAGTAAAATATCACTCCCACCACACTACTATCTTTATTTGTTACATATATAATATTACAATAATGCCTATAATGTCTTTAAAAATTTATTATGATATTTTAGTAATGCCACCATCAAAATAAGATATTAGGTTCACCCCTTGAGTGAAATTCAACAATTTATATGAAATAACAGTTAAATTTTGATTTCATTCAATATTCTCTTTAAAAAATTTAATAATTAAATCTAAATTTCACTATTAATTCATAAAAAAAAGGGGTAAACACAATCTTGCATTTCACAAGGGTGAAAATAATATCACCAATTTCACAAGTGGTATTACTAAAATTCCCTTATTATATTACAAACAATAAGACTAGGAGAGTAATATAAAGGCTCATTTGGAAGGCACAATTTCGAGAATCGGAGCCATTCACATGTTGAAGGGTATTTTGAAAGATATTCTAATGAGTCATGATAATCTAACTACCCCACGTGATAGACTCAATCAACTATCTAACGTGACAAATTCGAGAACAATAGATTTGTGCTCCTCGAGATACATGGTTCCCTCAAGATACACTTTTTTTATGGGAAAGTGCAAAATTGTATCTCGAAGAGTGCAGTTCTACGATTCCTGAATTTGTCATGTCAGGGTAGTCAATTGAGTTTGCCATGTGGGGTAGTTAGATTATCACAATTCTACTCTAAAATGATTTTATTATTTTAGGCGTTCTCCGCACTAGAATCTTCTTTTTTTAAATGGAAATTTACGGGTCTTCTCACCCATGAACTTTTGGTCGTAATTGTTTGTGGCAACCATTAGTTATTACCATTAAAACATTTAACACATTTTTTTTTTCTTTCAATTGTTTTTTCTTTCAATATTATTTGTACCATATTTTAACAGAGGCTTTTGTTAATGTGTGCCCTTAAAGTGCAATAAATACACCTCGGAAATAAGCATTTGAGGGTATTTTCGTAAAAAAAAAAATTTAAGGATATTTTCAGTACAAAATCCAATTTCCAAAGTGTATTTATTGCACTTTAACGTGTGCCCCCTTTATCAAATTCTAATAAGAACCCCCTCCTTTTTGAAAACTTAATTCCAGAAGTTGAATTTGATGTCTTTCTAATTTAATTCAAGAGACAATACCAAATTTTGATGAATTTATTGCCTTGATCTATTTTTGCAAATAGTTATGAGATCAATAAATTTAGTGAAACTCTTTCCTTACTAACATAGTAAGATTTTGAACTTTACTAAAGGTTATTTTGCTCAAATGGATTATCACATCAAAAATCCAACACCACAACCTTCTAAGTTTCATTGAAAAACTCGAAACCAAAACAAAATAAAAATTCGAACAATAAAAATATATATTTGAACTAGATCCAAGATTTTGAAAATGGATGGATACCAAACTTTCACATTATCTCCCAAACTTAAAAATGAAATTCAAGGTGAAAATTAATTTTTAGATCATGTTTTTGGATGCCAGGATATGAGCCCAAAGACCAGACCCTTAGTAAGATTGAAATCCTTACATACTTAGTAAGACTAGAGGACTCCTACATTTACATTATAGGTGTGAGAACTAATTTTTTTTTATGATTCAAGAGATTCTAAAGCGGGATCTTCTCGTGCTTTTGATACGCTGCGTAAAAGCTATTCCACGAGACTTAAAAACTTTTAGTGTAGGTCAAAAAGTGCGTTTTACAACTTTTCAACACGACAAATAAGTGATTCTACCATATCGCTTTGACTGAACGATGTTGGTCCATGTCACACTTCATCTCTGCTATAAAATGAAAGGATAAGAAAGCTTTTCCTTTTTCACGTAGACCCGAATTTGATCCGATTTATCCTTTTAAGTTCCAAACCCAAACAATGTAGTGTTTTGGATCGGATCCAAAAAATTAATAATTTTGGATTGATCGCAATCCAATTCAATTTTATTTAACATATATATATATATATATATACACACTATTATTATGAGTAGGTAGAGTAGAATTGGCTCAACACCAAATTTTGGATCCCACAAATGCCTCAACATTTACATTTGAAGTTAATAAAATCAGAATTATTTTTGTTAAAAATCAAGTAAATTGCAACCCACAACTCTAAAATCATGTTGGTTTGTTTCAATATTACAAAAAAAGGAAAAAGAAATTAATATGCAATATTTAAAAATCTTTTATTTGAAATTGCAGATAAGCCCTTTTGATACATGTGTGTTTGCACATATCACCTTCTAGTATATATGTATAGTAAAATTGGGGGGAAATTATTGACGACGGGAGAGGAAAGACAATAAAGTTTGAGGGGCTGAAGAAGGAAGGCAATAAAGCGCATAGTGATGAAGTCAAAATTCGGTAATTATTCAGTGAGGGTTCAATTAAAAAAAAGTTTCTTTAAAAAATTTGTAAAATTTCAAAGGTTATACAAAATATTTTATTGAATTTCTTACCAAAACCTATCATCACCAAACCTGCCACTCTAAATCCTAACTTCTTTGATGTTTGAATGTTGAAAAAACTAAAATTTTGGAGGTGAAAGATAAAAATATTTCCATATTCCATGATTAATTGAGGGATCATTGATTGATTTGTTAATTTGTCAAATTAATCAGCTAATCCCTAATTTGGAGAATTTTACGAATTTTAGAAGAACTCGGAGAATTTTGTGACTATGATAAAGTGGCTAGTGTGATGCCACTCCACTACTGTAGCTGAAGTGGGATATTTATAACTCACAACTATAATTGTAATTGGAGTTTGATGCCCCATTGTATTTTATTTTATATATATGAGTCGAGTTCTGTAGACAATATTCTAGACAACGTGTTCTATCCTAGATGGGCTAAAAATTTCAGAATGGACTAATTTGTTGTGAGGAAGTTCTCTATGATGGGGGGATCATCTTAACAAAAAATCAGCCCATTTTGAATTACTTGCCCAATTTACAAGTTGAAAAATCGTGAATCGTTCATTTTTACCATTATTTGTATCTACTTTTTATAGGGTTAGAAGTTTTAGAATCAAATGATCTTTTATGAGGATGATCTCCTTATCATAAAGATCATCCTTACAAAAAATCAGCCCATTTCAAAACTTTTTTGCCATAGAGAACAAAAAATTGTCTACAGAACTCTGTTATATATAAGGTAAAGTTCAAGGGTCATATACAAAACAAAACATTATGCCAAATATTTTTCAATATGGGTTAGAAGTTTCGGAATGAGATGGTTTTTTGTGAGGGTGATCTCTATGATGATGAGGGTCATAAAAATCACCTTCATAAAAAATAAGCCCATTCCAAAACTTATAACCCTAATTTACAAATTGAAGAATCGTGGATCGTCCCAAGTTGTAAACCACTTTTGATGGGGTTAGAAGTTCCAAATGGACTGATTTTTAGTGAAAATGATCTCCTCACTATAAAGACCATCAAAAACGAAAAAAATCAAATCATTCAAAAACTTCTAACCCATATATTGGAAAATGTTTGACACAACGTTTGATTTTATATATGACTATATGGCCATTGAACACCCCCATATATATATATTTAGGGGCAGTTCATGGGACATATGTAAAAACAATGGTTTTTAAAATATGGACAATGGTTTTTAAAATATGGGTTAGATGTTTTCGATTGAGCTGATTTTTTGTGAGGATGATCACTATGATGAGAAGATTATCATCGCAAAAAATCAGCTCAATTTGAAACTTCTAAATCCATCAAAAGTGATTTATAAATTATTGGCAAAATTTGGCAAAAAATCAATGGTCCACATTCTAAATCACTTTTAATGGGGTTAGAAGTTTCTGATTTGATTAATTTTTTTTTCCAAATGATCTTCCCATCATAGAGGTCATCCTCACAAAAAATCAGCTCAATCCGAAACTTCTAACCCATATTTTGAAAATTTATTAATGTTGCATTATTTTTTCATATGTCCCTTGATCCGTTCCCCCATATATATATATATATATATATATATATATATATATATATATATATATATATGGGGTCACGTTCGAGAGCTAAAATTTGCCCCATGGGGGTTAAAATGTTTGGATTTGTTTGATTGTTTTGTTAGGACAATCTTCTTTATAGTGAGGAAATCATCCTCACAAAAATACTAATCCATCCTGAAACTTCTAACCCCATAAAAAATGGTTTACAAATTAACAATTAAAATCATCGGTCTACAATTCTTCAACTTGAAAATTATTTTTTGATGGCTAATTTTGTAAAAATTAGCCCAGCCCGGAATTTCTAACTTATATAGGACAAATTTTGACTCCCTAACGCTAGTTACCAAATGACATCCTATCATATATATATGAAATACATAATATGAATTTACATTATTAATATATTTTCAAACATATTGTTGAATAATATTCCTCTGGATTTGGACATAGTTGATCTAAAACCAATCCAACAAACTATATTAAAGTAGTAGAAAAGGTTGCTTTGAAAAAAAAAAAAGAGTAATTTTCAAAGTAATATATCATTGGATCTAGGCGGATATATGGATGGATTTATATTTGATCCAGATGCGACTTGGATCAAGGGAAATCAAATGATATTTGGTCCATTTTTTTATTCAGATCTTCTCAAATCTTCCAACCCTGTTGAATTCATATTTTGGATAAAATCCTACTCATTTTATGCCCTACTTATTATTAGTGTTGTCAATGGATCAAGTTTGAATCGGATCAGAGTTGGCTTGGTACTAATCCGATAAAGCACCAAATTGGACTAGAAAATTATCAGATAACCATCGGATCATTTTTTATTTTTTTTATTGGGACTCAATATTAGGACCAGATCCAATAACAATGGAATCGGGCCTAACTTGATGTGATATATAAAATCTAAATAAACTTCTTAATCTCTAAAATATATATAATTTATATACTTTGTCAAATTTGATCGGGTCAAGTCCATATCATATCAAGAAATTGTTGACCCAAAACCAATCCAATAAGATATCGTCTTAGATCCTTATTGAAATACAATCCTAAATCAAGACCCAAAGTTAAAAGATGAAAATAATTTGGGTTTCAGATCTGATCCATCTATTGGCAAACTTACCCATCTTCACCCCAAGCCGGTTCATAAATTTTTGTTCGACCAAGGCTATTATAGTAATTACACATGAAACAAGACACTTGCAATGATTCCAAAATGGGAAAATTACATAATAGTCCATGGTGCTAACTTTTCTTTCGATTTAGTCCTTGACTTGTGAGGGTTATTTAAAATATCCATTTAATTCCTTATTTTCTAATCAGTCTATGAACCCCACTCTAGACATTTCTCACGATTGGAATGTCAAAATTTTTCTAATTATTCAAACTCATCATTTTCATCCAAAAAAATTGAATTTTTGTCATCCCGATCAAGTTTGGGAGACTCCATTCAATGAAAATGATTTGAGAAGAAGAAATCATTTTCAAGGGTGTTTTTTTTTTTTCAAACATTTTAAAGATGTATGTAAAATACTAGGGTTTTCCAATTCTTTTATTTTGTTTTTAGATAAAAATCAATTAAGGAAAATTCTTTTGTTTTGAAAGCATTTGTACAAGTTGTTACGTCAAGTTTTATGTTGATCTTTCCATGTATTTTAATTGAAAAAACTAAAAAAAATAAAAATTGGGTGGGTTTTACAGTGTCAAGATCAACAAATTTTATTTTTGAACGAGGTCAACATTTTTTTAATTGTTATCGACATCACCAATTTTATTTATTATCGAGTTCACTAGTTTTAATATTTTTTATTTCAACAATAATTAAAAAAGATGTCAATCTGGACAACAAACATATTGAACTCAAAAATAAAATTTGTCGACCTCAACATTGTAAAATCCATTCATTTTTTTTTTATCGAGTTTTTTCAATTAAAATAGAAGGAAAGATCGACTTAAAACTTGACATAACGATTTGTGTAGATGATTTTTAACCAAAAGAACCATTCTTGATTAATTTTTATCCAAAAAACGAAATAAAAGAATTAAAAATTCCTAATTGTTTACATACATCCTAAAAATATTTGAAAATAGCTTCTTCTTCCTTCTCAAATTATTTTCATCAAAATGAAGTCTCCAAAACTCGATTGGGAAGTCAAAAATTCAAAAAATTTTGAATGAAAATAGTGAGTTTGAATGGTTAGGGCAATTTCAACATTTTAATCATGAGAAATGTTTAGATTGGGATTCAGGGACTGTTTAGAAAATTGACATTTAGTAAATGGACTATTTAGATAATCTTAAAAAATGAAAGACTAAATAGAAAGAAAAATTAGTGCCAGGGACCATTAAGTAATTTTCAATTCCAAAAATAGATTTTGAACTATTAAATTGTTATAATCCGTGCAAAAAATTTCCGCCCATTGAATTCCCGCTGTTTCCTCTCAAAATCGATACAGACGGACCGTTTCAACTCTCTATCAAAATCGTTCTTCAATCTCTTCTCTGTAAGTTTCCTCTTCAGATCTCAAATAAAATTGCTGAAATTCTTCCGCAAAATTTCAATCGAAGGCCTCTTTTTTTGTTAAATCTGTGAGAATTTTTGGTTCTTCTTCGTGATTTTGATCCTATCTTTTTTTCCTGTCTGACGATCTCTCTGTAAAACCTAATGAAATCGTTTTATTATTGTTGCATTATCTCTGTAATGCTTTTGTTAGATTTCGAATTTCTCTATTAAAAGTTTTCGGATTTCTGTTTGAAGATCTGTGACTGTTATTGTGATGTTTGGTATTTGAGATTGGTCTTTGATGCATCTTTGATTGTTTTTTGCTGCATTTGGTTAGGGTTTGGATGCAATGGTAATTTTCCCCTCCGAGGATCGTTCTTTTCAATCTTGATCCTATCTTTGCAGGTTTATTTAATCAATTTCGTGTTCGAATTATATATTTTTCGAATTTGATTGGTTTAGTTTTTTTAATATAAAATGAAGAGATTGCGAAAATCTGGAAATTTCTATTGGTGGGTACTAAAGTTTAGAGTTTGATGTTACAGCCCACTATGTATCACTTAATTTAAATAACCTTTTTTTTTAAATTATTATTATTCTCATTACCATTCCCAGTTCTTTCATTAGCTTATTAAGATTTCTGTTTGGTTATACTGAGGATCAGTACACTTGTCACAATCCTTTTTCAATAAGATTCGCTGAAGATTTTGGGGAAAATCGGTCTGATTCTTACTAGGTATTTTATTGATATTGCCACAAAACCTTCTAAGATATAGGGTTATATGGAAACTCTTAATTTTGTTTGTTACGCTTCTTATATCTTTTTTTTTTTTTAATTTGTCTAATCTTTTCCATAAAGCAATTAGAAGCCTCATTATGTATTTGATTTAAGATCTATAACCTTCTGCTTAGGTGCAGTACTATTGTATCCATTTACAAGCATAAAATAATTTCTTAAACAGAGACTTGAGTTAGGAAACTATTAAATCTTGAAGGTCTGTGATTTTTTGGTTGTTTTTCTTTATTGTTTCTTTTCAAAATTTTTGTATTTCTTTAATATATAAGCTGTGAATTGTGTACCATTTCTTGAGCTTTCATGTGAATTGTGAACTATATTGCAGGTTCTGAAACATCTCAATTGGTTTCCATAACTAAAAACTAAAGGCTTATTGGAGTTTGGGAGGTCATGTTTATTTAACTCAAACACTCAAGCTTCACTCCTCTGCTGTCAACATGGAAAACAAAGATTTGAGAGAGAAACATGAGGTGAAACCCCCAACTGTTGCAAAGTTGGAGGATGAAATAGTTGATCATCAAAGAGAAGATCATGGGGAGGAACTATCTAGTGAAATGAAATCTCTGAATGTTAATGAGGAAAATCCCGACTTACACAATGAAAAAGGGGAAGAAGGCTCGCATCAAGGAGAAAATCAAGGGGAACTACCGAGTAAAATGAAAACTCTGAATGTTAATGAGGAAAATACCGACTTACACCACAAAAAAAGGGAAGATGGCTCGCATCAAGGAGAAGATCAAGGGGAACTACCGAGTGAAATGAAAACTCTGAACGTTAATGAGGAAAATCCCAACATACACCATGAAAAAGGTGAAGAAGGCGTGCATGATCAGACCATTGGGATTAAACCTGAAAATCAAGAAGAAACGATCCAAAGCACAAAAGAAATTTTTGTTGAAGAGAAGGAAGTGGAGCCTATCTTTGACGGAACGGAGATTCCCGAGGGAGAAAGTATCAGAAATTCATCTTCCCGCTCTTTAGATATTGATCCAGAAGCACAGGGATATTCTTTGCCTGAAAAAGCCGTTGCACTTAAGAACTTTGTTAGAGAGAAGAGTGTAGTTGCGGTCTCGAGTGTTATTCGTCGCCTTTCTGGAAGAAAAGATGGAGATGGACAAAGTCTTCATGATGGTGAAGAGAAGGATGATAAATTGATTAACAGTGTTAAGGATGAAGAGGATTCGACCTCCGGAAGTGAACCAAAAGAAATTTCTCAAAAAATGGTGGAGCGATCTCCGTGGAACCCACTAAACTATATCTCACAAAACAAAGTCGAGAAAGGGGAAGATGTCAGCACCGAAGTTTCTTTTCAGCAAATAGCCATGAAAGGAAGAATTATATTGTATACGAGGCTAGGATGTCAGGACTGCAGAGAGATTAGATTATTTCTGAACTGGAAAAGGCTCAAATATGTGGAAATTAACATTGATGTCTACCCAAGCAGAAAATTGGAACTTGAAAAATTCACGGGTTCTTCAGCTGTTCCCAAGGTGTTCTTCAATGAAATTCCTTTAGGAGGGCTAAGTGAGCTTAAATCCATGGATGAGTCTGGCATGCTTGATGAGAAAATTAATGTCCTAATCACTGAGGAACCATCCCCTGAAGCTCCTTTACCACCATTGTCGGGTGAAGATGATGTGTCGTGCAGTGGGACGGTTGATGAGTTGGCTATCATTGTCAAGAAAATGAGAGAGTCTATTTTGGTTAAGGACAGGTTTTATAAAATGAGATGGTTTAGCAACTGTTTTCTAGGTTCAGAAGCTGTGGATTTCCTATCAGAGGATCAGTATTTGGATAGAGAAGAGGTTAGTTGCACACATGGTTTCAACACTCGGTTTGATGTGTCATCTCTTCCATGGACGAGACCAAGTTGTCTTGGACTAGGCAAATCATTTAACTCGATTTACATTGATCGATTTATATATATTTAAATTAAAATAATTATAATTTTTTTTTAATAAAATAAGATATATTAGAAAATGTTTAGTGATAAAATCATGTTTTATTTATATAATAAATATTTAAATTCTAAAAAAATAATTATTTTAGTCAAAATCTAAAAATTCCCGGTTGACTCGGCCAAGATTTTCAAAATATCGTCCGAGATATCTCGTTTATCTCGAGAGATGATGTGAATGTTGAGACACCGTGTAAATCCGTATCGTTACTGAATGAGATTGAGACAACTTGGCCGTGTCATCTCAGTCTTGGATGAGATTTAAAACCATGGTTGCATATGCATTTTAAGCTTGGGAAATTGAAATTGGCTTTATAGTACATTAATGTCTGCACGACTGAAATAGGCTTTATAGTACATTAATTTCTTATTAATGTTTATAATCCTCTTTTCAGGTCAATAGCTATTGAAGTAGATCTCCTAGGTGGATAACCATCATCCTTTCCTTGCAGAAGTAGTAGGCTTTTTTTATTTTCTTTAGATCATTTTATTAGGGTTTTCTCACAATGAAACCTTGGTACTTTTTTTTAAGATAGGTGATAGTTTGTCCTACTTGATATTTGTTAGTAGTGCTTATTTGATTATATTTTTCTCATAGCTATTTAACTATGATCGTACTTTATTTGTTAATGTTTCTACTACATTTTACTTGCAAAGAGATGGAACATATGTTTCTGTAGTGTCTTAAAATTTGGTCTTCATTTGTATGCCACTTGACTGAGATGTTCATTTCTGAATTGTTCACTAACATTTATTTAGGGGTGGCAAGAGGCATCCCTTTCATTTAAGATATACCCATTAGAGCTATATATGCTTACCCCATGAGCAATCAATTCCATGTTATTCAAATACTTAATCCTGTTCTGGCTGCTTCCATTCCTTTTATAAAAAAAAATAAAAAAAAATAAAAAAATAAAAAATTAACATATATGCTTGGTTTGCCTCATTGTATTTGCTTAATTGTATCTATGTTCGGTTTTGTTTCTTTTTTACCTTCTTATCACAATGCAGGCTATTGAGTTTGGACGAAAGCTTCTAAGCAAATACTTCTTCAGGCATGTTCTCGAGTAAGTCACTTGAGAGAATGTCTTGTCTCAGAGGATATGTAGTTTCTCTCATGGTTTTGATTGTTCTTCTTCTTGATTTCTCACTTCTGATTGCCAATTATTGTTTGTTCTGTATGCTATCTGCTGCTGCTCTAGTGAGAATATTTTCAATGATGGTAACTACTTGTACCGATTCCTGGATCAAGACCCCATCATGGTGTCATCTCAGTGCTATAACATCCCAAGGGGCATAATTGATGTGAAACCGAAGCCCATTATAGAGATCTCATCGAGGTTGAGATTTCTATCCTTCGCAATCTTTGAAGCTTACACATCTGAAGATGGCAGGCATGTTGATTACAGAAGTATCCACGGAAGTGAGGAGTTTGCGAGGTTGGTTACACTCTAAGCACTGTACAAATAACATAATGGTGGTATCTTGATATATTTGGTTTTTCTCATTTTTCTTTGGAGTTCATTTTTACTGTTTCTGTACAGGTATTTGAGGGTGGTTGAGGAGCTTCAGAGGGTGGAGTTGCAGGATCTGTCAAGGGAGGAGAAACTTGCTTTCTTCATAAATCTCTATAATATGATGGCTATCCATGCGATATTGGTTTGTGGTTATCCTGTTGGACCACTAGAGCGGAAGAAGATGCTTGGGGACTTCAAGTATGTTATCGGAGGGTGTACCTACTCACTTTCTGCTATTCACAATGGTGTTTTACGGGGCAATCAACGACCCCCCTATAATCTCATGAAGCCCTTCGGCGTACGGGACCAGCGTTCCAAGGTGAGCTATGCACACGTTTTTTTGTTAAATGGACACCTGCTTTTGAATTACCTTAAATTCTTTAGATCGTGGACCAGTTCAGCGAATTGAGTGTTCAAATATAGTTGTCTCTCTTTTGTTCTCATAAATGTGTAGCAATCACATATCCCATATTTCCCTGAAGCCGATCTATCACATATAGAACTGTTTTCGTGACATTGTACCTTGCTTTTTTATGGATATGTTCAAAAAGGTCTTCTTTTCGATTTGATTTTATGCTATGCCCCACTTAAGAGGCCACCCCTACTAATTGAATGGTTCAGTCTGATTGGGGAAAGCTTTTAATCTCTTAACTATTTTATGGTTCATTATATCAATTGATTTTATGTAAAAAGGGGACAGATCATATCAATAAAACAAGAAAATGTACAAAGGACAACAGTTTTAGGATTGTTATTGTGTCTAACACTACCAACACAAAGAAACATGGCACACACATCCTAACACATAAGATTTTTATTTTGCTAGGCAAGCAGGGGTTAGTGCCGACAGAAGCGAAGATGGGTTCAATGGGTTTTGAATTGAATTTACCAACTTACCAATTGATATCATGGGATCAATATTCCACACGTCTTACCAACTTAGCTAAGTTGGCACTTCATCATCCT
This sequence comes from Akebia trifoliata, assembly GCF_017979445.1. NCBI lineage: Eukaryota > Viridiplantae > Streptophyta > Magnoliopsida > Ranunculales > Lardizabalaceae > Akebia > Akebia trifoliata. The sequence continues at coordinate 12,822,429 of NC_141376.1, read as the reverse complement.
AACACATACGATAATGTTTCCTTTTCTATTACAATTTTTATTTAAAAAGAAAAAGTTCTTTTGAAACCTACTTATTAATTTGTAATGTATGGAAATGTTTTCCCTTGCTTTTCATATATATCTTTCCTCATCATTATTCTAGAAAATATTCTGAGTTAAATATAGCTAAAATGATATTATAAGACCAGTGTAATTAAGGGCGAAAGGCGCAAGGCGAGGCGCACGCCTGAGTAAAGTAAGGCATAATAAAATTATAAAAATTAAAAAATTAAATAGTAAAAGGTGGGTTCTAGATATTTTACAATTATAACATGTATAAATGTGAGTTTTTACAAACAAGTTAAAGTATTCAACTCTTCAGAAAGAGGAACGGTCAATAGTAAAGGAAAAAAGTAGAGAGAAATAAGAAAAATAAACAAAATGGAAGAAAAAGTAGAAATAAAAGTAAAAGTAGGCCAACAACAAGTGTTGTTGCTGCTACGGCTATGGCTATCAATTGGTGGGTTTTGGCCTGGCTGAGCACTAACCAGACCCTAAAAAGGCGGGCTCAACCTTAGACTGGCCTGATACCCTTATCGGGCTTAAATCAACTAAGTGCTAACGGGCTTGGGCTGAGTAAAAATTACCAAATGTAAAATTCAATATTTTTAATCGCAAAAAATTGAACTTTCCAAATAAATTTTATTTTGAATGTAAAAAGTATACAAATATGAAATTAGTGTCTTAATTAAATAAATTAATTCATTTTAAGTGAGGCGCACGCCTAGTGCACCTTGACTGAGACGTAGTCAAGGCACGCGCCTTGGTGCGTCTCACATGTGTTAAGGAGCTTTCGATCCGGCCCGCTTTGAGGAGCGCCTGAGGCGTACTAAGGCGCTCGCCTTGATTACACTGTATAATAGATGTCTATGGACATGTCAACATTTCAAAGTCATTGTATCACACATCCCAATACTCATATTTGACACCAACACGTGTTTTTGTGTCGTTAGTTGGGATTTTAATTTTTGATAACTTAATGTATAGGATAAAATAAATTTCATTGAGTTATTTCCAGATAATTGTAATAGTAGGGTTTGAGTGTGAGTGATTAATGTTCGTGCAAAACTTTAAAAAGGTGGGATTCAGGAGTACTAGTATGGATTTCCCTCTTTAGATCACATTGCTTGTCTGGCTTATCACTGTTTCACTATTTCTGAAACAGATAGCTCTTGCATACCCAGAACCTCTGGTTCACTTTGCCCTGGTCTGCGGTAATAGATCCGGACCTGCACTTCGCTGCTACTCACCAGGCAACATTGACAAGGAACTGACGGAGGCGGCTCGTGATTTCCTGAGGAATGGAGGGGTAATTGTTGATCTGGAGGCCAAGGTGGCATCTGTCAATAAAATACTCAGATGGTAAGTTGTAGAAGAGAGATAAAGGCCCCCATTTGTACAATCTGGGAGAAATCATGCCAGCAATTAAGAGAAATAGAGACATGGACCCATTTTTGTAGTTGGCACCATTTTTTAATATGAGTCAACTCAAATTTGGGACCATGTATTTCCATGGACCCATTCCTGCCATAAATGAGGTTACAGCAGGACCAAATCCTGAATAAGGATTTTGTTGAGGATGATTTTACAACCACAAAAGGCCTTAAAACAGCACCCCGAGCAAATTTAGGTGGGGACCTTTCCATTTGCTAGTAATGTTTTTCTAGCATTTCAACTTGATTTGTTCAAGTACATGCCTTCCCAAACCTTGCATGATCACTAAGGACCATAGTCACAAAATCTCCATTTTTTTTATAAAAAGTCCTGTTTAAAACATGTTTTGAACTCCAACTATTTGAACAATTAAAAAAAAAAAAAAAAAAAAAAAAAAAAAACCTCTTTAAAAAAAAATGTGTTCGTGTATTTTAAGCAAGTTTTTCTAAATAATAAAGTTTTTTTTTTTTTTTTTTGTAGGCCTACGATATACTTCTATATCTTATGGTTGCTTGTGATCTGATTCATAAATGTTGTTTAATATGGGATTTGACGATAATGCGTTGTTGATATAATTTTTTAAATCTTTCAGTAATGTCTTATTCTGCTCAAAAGATTCGTTGATGGTTAAACTTTTTTAGCATTAAAGAACATATAATTATGTGTGGAGGAAACATGTTATCATGCATAGATATTCAATAGTATATTTTTTTTCTCAAAAATATATTGGCGACTTAGAATAAATGTCCAATGTATTATATATATATATTACATTTTTTTTTAATATTTATCGTTTATTCCCATTTTATTCTCGTTTCTTTCCCCTTTTTTCTGAAGTTTTCCCTTGCCGTTTTAAACCCGTACCTAGCATGGTGACGATGCGAAGGACCTTTGCTGTACATACAGAGTGGTCTCTGGAGTACAATTTTGGTTTCTCTCGGCTGCCAGTCATGAACACTGTCAAATTAATCCGAATATTAGTAAATCAGTTTGTCTCACTTGATGATCATTTAATTAAGCTTGTGATTTTGATATGTCTGACACTCTTTTATACTTGCAGGTACAGCGTAGATTTTGGCAAGAACGAGGTAGAGGTACTGAAGCATGCTGCAAACTACCTAGAGCCAGAGAAGTCGGAGGAGTTGTTGGAGTTGCTTGCAAACACTCAGTTGAAGGTGATGTATCTGCCTTACGACTGGGGCTTGAACTGTTAGCAACTCCATTACTTGTTTACCATACAAGGTTGCTTAAGAGAAACTACTCTCAACTTACTGCTTCCTTTATAGAAAATGTCTAATTAAAATTTTTATAACTATTGTGATTCGTTGTGTTTTAATAGTGGGTGCATGCATGTTGTCCAAAATGAAGCAACGGCAGTCATAAACTTATATCAGCCATTATTTACTTTTCATTTTATAATTATTTCACAGTAATAATCATTTTTTTCAAACACTGGGGAAATAGGTGAGGTGCTTGACTGGTTAGAGCCTCCAAGTTTCGATCCCCTGCATCTTTTTGGAATCTAGCACTGTGTTTGGATAGAGTTTCTTGACGACTTCTGCTTCTGTGGGTAGCTAACAAACATTTGGATAGGTTTTTGCTCTTGCACGGAGAGGTTTTTGCTCCTTATTGAGAAGTTCCAAAAACTTGCTCTTGCACGGAGAGGCGTATCCACACAGAGCCCAGGTATCCGGGCTTCTTAGAGCACCCTCCCATGGTATCGACCACCCTTTTTCTACAATCTCTTTTGAAAGAATCTGTTATTTAATATAATAGGTGTGCCCCAAGCTTAGTTAAAAGAATGATGAAACCTTCGTCCAGGGCCTAATTGTAGTGAGTCCTCTTATCATCGGGACACATGCAGACCCCTTCCCCCACACCACACGCAGCAGGGGAATTAATCCTCTACATCAATGATATAAAATTTTACTATTTTATATTTGAAAAAATATATATTTTATATTTAAATAATTGGAAGGTTTTACAATAAATGATTATTTTGTATTTATTGCAAGATATAATTGAATACTATTTTTTCAATAATTTTTATGCAAAACATTAAATACGAAAAGAATTATTTATGAATCAAATCAAATAAAAAAGTTGCTTATAATATAATATTATTTTATATTCAAATTTATTTCTAAATGCTATAATCATGTTTAATGATAAAGCAGCAATAACGAAATAGATGAGAAGGAAAATTTTATTTTGATTAATAGGTATTTTCTTTAAAAAAAATTAATAGATAAATCAAATGTACCTCTGCGAAAAGGTGTAAGACTCCCATTGGGTGCCTCTTGGTCTGAGGTGCCAGTGTCCAAAATATATATATATATATATATATATATCAAGATTAAGGGACATGAAAAAACATATGTAAAAACAATGTAACATTAATAAAATTTCAAAATATGGGTTAGAAGTTTCGGATTGGACTGATTTTTTTTTTTTTATTCTTCGGATAATCTTCCCAAAATATGGTCACTATGATGAGAAGATCATCTGAAAAAACAACAAATAAAAAAAATAAAAAAAAATCAGTCCAATCTGAAACTTCTAACCCCATTAAAAGTGATTTAAAATGTGGACCGTCGATTTTTTGCCAATAATTTGTAAATCACTTTTGATGGGTTTAGAAGTTTCAGATTGAGCTGATTTTTTGTGAGGATGATCTTCTCATCATAGTGACCATCCTCGCAAAAAACCAGCTCAATCCAAAACCTAAGTCCCATGAATCGTCCCCATATATATATATATATATATATATATGTTTCTTGTGTTTCACAGCATTTTTAATGAGCCTCACTCTGAAGCATGCCTTGAGACATAAGCCACACCTGTCTTTAAAAGCATTATAAAGTTTAAAAGGTAAATATAATTATTGTAATGTTAAGAGTCAATTGTGCTTCATTTTCTTTTCAACTTTTGCAGACCTTTGTGATAATAATTCGTTTTTAGAAAAATGCAAAAGCGACTTCGTACGACACTGCATTCAACATTGCACTGATGTGTAGGTGTGCATAGAACCATAGATATTTTTCCTTGAGATACAAGTGACAAGCATCTATGTTTCTGTTACATGCGCATGAAAGAATGAAGAATCTCAGCATAAGAGAATCCCACCCAAGCAAAGGCACTGGAGGTGCTTGTCTGAAAGTAGGAAAGTTTCTCTCTCTCAAGTCATGTAGGGTTATTTTGAATAAATCTTCATCTAATTGTTCTTTATTTATTTTTATTTTTTTTTATTTTATGGGTTATTAGTAGTGTCGAAATCACTATTTTGAGTCGAATGTATCTAACACCTAAGGGAGAGAATCAAGGAAGCCCAAGCTCGAATGAAACAGGTGTACGACTCCAGACACAAGGAGAAGGAATTTCCGGTTGGTGATTGGATATATCTTAGATTACAACCCTATAGACAAATGTATATTTCTATGCAGCGGAATCTTAGGGCATGTGTGGATACATGAGCCAGAAGTATTTAGAACATAAGTACTTTCATAAGTATTTTTTGAATACTGTCTAGAGTAGGTGGATAACTGTTGTGCGTTTGGATGCAGGTTCTAAAAAATACTGTTAGAAGTACTTTTGATAGAGTTTTGTGTTTGGAAATTATTTTGGATTTTGTTAAAATGATCAAAATGCCCTTATAAGTATCAGTTACTATTTTTAACATTATAAATCAACAAATTATTCTTCAAAAGAAATAAAAGTTATTGTTTTTATCCATAAAAACTAATATAAACACCTAACAATTATAAACAAATAGAAGATATTGTGAGTAAATATATACAACCATTAAAAATATAAAGAAGCTTTCACCATATCAATGGATAGAAAATTTGTGTGTAATTGTTCACATCAATTTTGCAATAAGAAAATTTCAACCATAGTTGGAATGCTCATGGATAAATCATTGAGTGAGCAATTGGGAGAGGTAGAAATCCAAATTCAAATGCTACACTAAAAGGCTACCACCACATCAATGGATAATAATAAAATATTATTTAATTGCATTTTTGAGGATATGCTTGTAACTTTCAAAATTTATGAGGGGCATATTTGTCCCAAATGATATACCAAAAAGCTACCACCACATCAATGGATAGTAATATAGTATTATTGCAATTGCATTTTTTAGGGTATGCTTGTAATTTTTAAAATTTATGAGGGGTATACTTGTCCCAAATGTTATACCAAAAGGCTAACACCATATCAATGGATAGTAATATAATATTATTCCAATTGTTTTTTTAAGGGTAGATTTGTAATTTTCAAAATTTATGAAGGGCAAACTTGTCCCAATCCTATCATTTTGATAATGTTTTGTGGCTCCGCGCAAGAGTAGTTTAGAGAAGTAGCATCATCAGTACTCCATGAAAAAGCACTAAAATGACTCTACAGTAAAGTAGTTCTTTCCAGGAGTCATTTATCCAAACACCTTTAAAATGCTTCTAACTCCCCGTAAAAATCAGAAGTACTTAGAAAAGTCAATCCACACGGCCCTTAAGCTCTCTCCTAAATTCTATGGTCCATTTGAGATTATTCAAAGAATTGGAACTATAGCTTACTAGTTGGATTTGCCTAGAGAAGCTCGAATCCTTCCAATCTTTCATATTTCTCTATTAAAGCAAAAGGTGGGGTCCAACATCAACGTCCAAACTCAATTGCCTCCTATAATCGAAAAAGATGACATTATGATTCCACATCCTCAAGCTGTTTTGGATTGTCAAATGTGAAAGGGGAGGTGGGAGATTCTAAGTCATTGGCAAGGTAAGGATCAAGGTAGCTTGACTGTACCAAGTTTCATGCATACCACGACATCAACATATTGTCAAAGCATTACTCTTCGTTTTATTATTGTATTAGCTGGGTATAGAGTTATACTTGTAGCATGTCACAGTGATAGATGAGGTATTATGAAGCTACACAAGCACCTTGAATGCGCCATGCTAATTAACCAAAGCTATAACACTCCCCCCTTAGGATGCCCATAGTGTCTCATGCCAGCAAAAGCAAGAAGGATCCAAGATGCTACGTAAGTGAACACTAATGGCACTTTGTTGAAGCATATAATGTAACAACTAATCTTTTTTTTTAGAAGTTAGCATGCCTAGGCAGCATGTCATATGTGAGGGCATATTTTGACACAAAAATAGGACATCAGAGCCTTTCTTGATGGCCTATTATCCAGTAATATACATTATTGTTACATATGAAGGAATGTAACAGTTACAATAAGAGATTAAAAAGAATGAAAATCAATTGAAATGGTTGGGATGGGCACAATACAACAAATACTATTGAAGGTCTAACAAGAAGCACTTAGTTGCAAGTTGAATACTTAAATCACCTGCCTTCGTAGAATAAATAGCTCCGAATAGAGTTGATGGAGAAAAAAAGATCCGTGCCATCTACCATGGTATTATGGATTACGAATAAATAATAATTTACACCAATTCAGCCAACGTACCTTCATCTCTGTATTTAGGCTCGGAATGACAACTAGGTGAAACCCTAACCTCATGGAATTGAGGCCCAAACTGAACCTCTTTCCCCCAACCACCAAGGGCATGAGAGGTGATCTTTATAGAAGACAATACATTCGTAACGACGCTTTTGCTGCCGGTTCATTTTTTTCATTGGGCTTGGAATTGAATCTGCGCCCTTAATCTATGATTGGACCCATCAAGCTGTGATTCACACATACACAGTTTGAATTTCAGGGGAATTTTCATTTCATTCCTACCAATAATCCCCACAAGAACACGACCCCTCCTTAAAATGGTGAAAGCGGGTAGCATCCCTCACCACAATTTCTCTCCCTACAATCTTTGAGATAAACTTAATGGCAGAGTGACAATCATTACAGACTCTAAGGTTCTTCATGATCCTCAATGTCGTTTTCTCCGGAGTACTAATCAACCCAAACGCTATCGTAAGCTTCTCACTATGGTGACTCAGTATCTGCTCCTTCAACTCTTGGTCAAGATCATGCAACACCGCATCAGTATCCGGAACAAAACCCATTTTCTTAATCTCCTTCCAAAGCTTTCCTATCATCTTGTAGATTGCATCTCTTTGTGGATGCATCCCATCTTCAACTCCAAAAACATGAGTTTTGTTCTTGATTTGGATCCAACTAAATCCTTGATCTTTCTTCACTCCTCTATCCTTCATCAATTTCCTTGTTTTCGCAGCATCATCCCATCTCCCACATTTAGAATACACATTAGCGAGGGCCGAATATGCCCCACTGTTCTCCGGCTCGATATTTAGCAATCTCTCTGCCGCAACTTTGGCCAACTCAGCATTTTTATGAACCGTACAAGATGCTAAAAGTGCACCCCAAGCTATAACATCGGGCTCAATTGGCATCTTTTCGGTGAACTCTTGTGCTTTTTGGAGCAATCCAGCTCGCCCGAACAGATCGATCATGCACGCATAATGACTAGGGGTGGGTTCAATTCTATGTACGTTTTGCATTAAATCAAAATATTTCTGGCCTTGTCCTACCAATCCTACATGGGTACACGCAGAGATCACGCCAACATAAGTTATATGGTCGGGTTTGACTCCAAGGGTTAGCATCTTTTCGAAAAGTTCGATAGCTTCTATTCCAAGACCATGTTGAGCTAAAGATACGATCATGGAAGTCCAAGAGACCGTATCCCGTTTCCAATGAATCTGATTGAACACGTGTCTTGCACCTTCAATACTCCCGGCCTTAGCATACATGGTAATAAGGGCATTGCTTACGGAAACTGATAACTCTTCTCCTAATCTCATCACATTAGCGTGAATTTGCTTACCGTGAACCAACGAAGCTAAGCTTGCACAAACACTTAACATGGCAGCCAAAGTGTAGTTGTTTGGCTTAGGACCTTCATTCAACATTAATCTAAAGAGCTCCATTGCATTGTTGTTGAAGCCGTTCTGCACGTAGCCTACAATCATGGCTGTCCATGCAACCACATCCCGGTCTTTAAGTGAGTCAAAGATATCTCTTGCAGGGTTTATGTCCCCACTCTTGAGATACCCATCAAGTAGAGACGTAAAGGATATCACATTGAGATTGGTGGTCTCGCTTTGTTGAACAATCTTTCGAGCAATTTTGATCCCCCCAGACTTGGAGTACACTGAGATCAAAGCATTTCCAACCGGACCATGAGTATCAAGTCCAATTACAATGATGTGAGCGTGAATTTGCTTCCCGGGTTTCAACATCTCGAGATTCGCACAAGCTGATAGAACACTAGCTAAGGTGAAATGATCGGGTTTTACAGAGGACTCTTTCAGCATTTTCGAGAAAAAAATCAATGCCATGTGATCAGACCCACATTGATTGTAGCCAGCAATTATCGAGTTCCAAGAAACAACATCTCGTTCGTGCATTTGTTCAAAGTGGGCCAAAGCAAGATCAAACTGGCTAGACCGTGTATATAACGAAATCATTGCATTCCAACTTGATGTGCTCCGTATTCTCATTCTATCAAAAACAACTTTCGCCATCTTTGGATCCCCGGATTTTCCATACATGTTGAGTAGGGAATTAGCTACCGGAACGTAACTACTCAAACCAAGTTTAACAACAAAGGAGTGAACTTTCTTCCCCAAATCCAAAGCTTCCAAAGCAGCACACGAGGCAAGAATATTAGTAAATGTGAATTGGGTTGGTGGAACTCTAAAAGTAATCATCTCTAGAAACATAGAGATTGCATTTTCAAACCGATCCATTTGATTATAACCCATGATCATCGCAGTCCACGAAACCGAATCCCGATCGGGCATTTCCTTAAAAACACAATGGGCTATATCGAGCCTTCCATGTTTTGCATAAGCAGATAGGATAGTGTTCCAAGAGAAGGTGTTCTTAAGAGGTATTTCATCAAATAATTGGTGTGCATCAGAAATTAATCCAGTTTTTGCATAAAAATTGATGAGATTGTTCATCAAGAACACGCCGAAGTGAAGCCCATCTTTGATCACTCGTGCATGAATCGATTTTCCAACAATTGGGTATTTGGTCTTTAGGCTTGTTTGGAGGAGAGATGCATAGAAATCCATAAGAGAGTTGGTGGGACTGATGGCTCCATTAGAGAGATTTCTATGACAAGAAAGTTGAAGAAGAAAACCCATTAAGGGGTTTGGTTTAAAAGATTTTCTCTCATTTTGGCATATTGACAAAGGCAAAGAGTGTTGATTACTGAGTGAGAGTTTAAACAACAAATTAGCGGGAAGGGGAAGACAGCACGTTTTTAAAACTTGGTATTCCGTTTCGTCTCGCTAACCGAGTTGAGTCGCCCGACTCATCTCGTCTCGCACAAGATAAATTGTACAACTCGGTCATTTTTTTTTTCTTTATGTATATTTATATTTATATTTAAATAAATGAACTCTATTACCACGACAACTTTTGCTAACGCCACCCAAAATGTGTCTGATTCTTGGTGATTTACATATGAATTGAGGTGGCATTAGCACAAATTGGTGTAGCAAAAAGTATACTTTGGAAATTGGAATCTAAGGGTATTTTGGTAAAAAAAAAATTCTTAAGAGCATTTTCAATACAAAATCCAATTTTCAAAGTGTATTTATTGTACTTTAACGTGTGCCCTTAAGGTTCATATTAATAAAATTCTATAAATATTAAAAGCATTTCAATCTTTGAATTTAAATATCTTATTTGTAATAAATATTTTGACAATCCATATATTTATTATTTAAACAAATATTTATTATGTAAAAGATCAACATATACTTATCTTTTTTCACTAAAAAATACAGTGAAAATAGTATTATCGGAAAGTGACTATGGTAGAAAAGGTTAACATCTTTGTGAGGTCTTGGACATTAATAGTCCCTATATTTAAATCATTAAAAAATAATTATTTCAAAAATATAAAACTTCAATGGAATCAACCAAGTTTTATTGACTTGATAGAGATTTTCAATATGAGATCTTAAATGACTCAACGTGAAGAACGACTCACATTGAAAATCTTGCTCAGTCATGAACTATATCGAGATAAATCAAGTGAGCCATCTTAGTTTCAAATGGTTTTTAAAACCATTGAAGGAGACTCATCGAGCCTTTAAGTTATGATAAGATAATATTAACCATTGGATCAAAGGACCATGATTAAGTAATTGACCTATGTTAAGGTGTTTGGTGACATTTGGATAAAGTTACCCAAATCGGTTAATATTTTCAAACATTATAATTATAACATGCTTACATACTTGAATTATATAGAATCGAACTAGAAAATGAATTTTCTTTTCTTCCAGGTTGGTTTATTCAAGAGGACATGGTTCAAACAATAAGGCCAAGGAAGCTTGTATTCTCCTTGAAAAAATTTATATATCTTGTACTACTGGGACTGGGATAGCTATTACAATTCCAATCTCCTTAGCCTTCCATCTGGCACTAATGTAGTTGTACTATTTTTATATCTAAAATTCAGGAATCAAGGTTGATTTTATATCTTAACTTTTTAAGTCTTCTTTGACAAATTCATGAAACCCTAATTAAGACCTAAGTTTTACAATTTTGGGTTACACAGGAAAATAGAAGTAGTTCTATTTTAAAAGAGTCATGATGGAGTGACCTCACGCTAGAACCTCATATCGCACTTCTTGACGTGAAAGTGGATAGGAACCATATATGATTTTCACTCGTATCTTGATGGGAAAGCATATATGGTTTTCATATACTTTCACATCAAGAAGTGTGATATGAGGTTCTAACCTGAGGTCACTTCAACATTATTCATTTTAAAACATAATAAAATAGAAATAATCATCATTTTTTTACAATTAGTTCCTTCAAGTAATTGTTGTTTTACTGAAAATGAAAAAAGAAAAGGGTGATTTACGATACCCTTCACAATTTGGTGAATGATGCTACTTCCCCATACTCATAGGGGGTGTTAAAGGGTACTCATTTAATTGGAATTGGAACTAAAAACTCTGATTTTAGATCAATTTCTATTAGAATTAGAATCGATCTCTTGAAATCAAATGAATTAAGAATTGGAACAGATAAAAACCAATAAAAACAAAAATTCAGAACCATTTAAGGAGAAATAATTCTTACAGTTCTATTTTCATTAATTTGATAATCGGAATCAAAACCAATAGGAACCGAAAATGATAAAATTTAATGATTCTTATTTCTTTAGGAATCGAAGAAGATCGGACCCATTGGCACGCCTATACCTGACTATCATAAAATGACCTAGATGCCCTTATCTTCAGCCCTTATACAAAACCCTTTTCATCAAGATAGGGTGAAAAGCATTTATGGCTATGTGTGCATCTCCCACATCAGCAATGTGTGAATCGATGTCAATTTTAATGTCATCCGAGTACGACTCACAATTCTGTATTCACCTCCACATTAGTGCAATGTTGAACATAGTGTCATTGGAAGTCACGTTAACATGTTTCAATATTTTAATATCATATTGTTTTCACGCATGCTCCTCTATCATTTTTGTGAATATTCAAAATACATCTTTTATATTTTCAATATGAAGACAAGACCTCTTGTTTATATCGAATTTTTTCTTCTATTTTGAGTCCAACTAGCCATACTAAATTGGTAAGGATTTCACCCTTACCAAGGGTCATTGGATTGAGGCATCCAAACCAATGATCGGATGCTTCAGGATTGTAGAGGACAAAAATTCAATGAAATTTGAAAAAAATAATTCCAAAAATTGTTATTTTTCACCATTAAAATTCAATTTTAAGTTTAGAAGTTATATGAAAGTTTTGTAGCCGTCCATTTTCAAAACATTGGATCAAACTTAAAAGAAATTATATTTTTTTTCTCTTTCTTTTTGGATCTGAGTTTTTCAATGGAATTTAAAGGGATATAGCATTGGATTGCTGATGTGGTAATCCATTTGAGTAAATTGAACCTTACTAAGGCTTAAAATCTATATTAAGTTAGTATCGAAAATGTTTCTCTTTAAGAAAAATAAATAAATAAATAAACTAATGAAAAGTGATATCAATACCCCCATCATCCTCATCATCATCACCATCATCATTACTGTCATTTTTATCCTCAACATCAGTATCATCATCACCATCATCATTATTGTCATTTTTATCCTCAACGTTAGTATCATCATCACCATCACTACCACCATAATTTTCGTCATCACCACCATTTCATTTAAGTCATTGTCATCATCATCATATTGTTATGTTCATTAATTACTCAAGAGTATCTTTTTTATCATCAAAATTTGTAGTGTTGCAACCAAATAATAAGGTTATTTTTTATGAAATCAATACCTAGGTGCTGGCAAAAATTGAACCCAAGTCAATGGTATCATCACCCACAGATTTATCAACTAAGATAGCTAGCACCTACATTTTATTCAAGATTTTGATGATGACTGATTTGAGAAACAAGAATGAAAGTCTTTTAGGTAATTTTCATTTATCTAAAAGAGAAGATCGAGTTCAAGGGGCATGCCAATTTGAAAATGTAAGGAAAAAATAAGGGTTTTTAGATGTTTTTCATTAATCAATAAGAGAAGAGAAAGGTCAAATGACATGTCACCAGATTGAAAATATAAGGAGGTATCTCAAATAATCTCAAAAGATACAAGACATGGCCTTAAATGGGGGATGCCATGTCACCCTATTTTTTTTTTTTTTACCCACCAAGGATTAGCTGAAATGGTAAGGAGGGATTGGGTATGCTCCCCAGGTCTTGACTCCAAGTCTTTATATGTCCCTTCACAACAATGTAGTTACTTAAATGGGCTCATGTGACAGGATGTTGGATGGGGCGTAATATTCAGAGATTAGTTCTGATGGATAAGATTGCCTCATAGGTTGGGCAAAGCCCAATAGACCATGGTCAGTCCTCATGAATACCCTATTCCCAACAAAAAAAACTCATTTAATTAAAAGGACAGTTTGACGATTCATACTTTGAAGGCTTCAATACACACAGATAGGGAGGGAAGACTAGGTGTTGTTTTCCAAAATTTGAAAATTAGAAAATGCCCACTTTTACATTTAAACTTATTATTATTAAGGTCATTTTTGTGAAAATAAATAAAATTACTTAGGTTTTTAACATTTTAAAATTACAAAATATCATTTTTATTATTTTATCTGCAAAATCTCCTTAGTTAATATTTTTAATTACAAACAAAGTCTAATAATATAATATTCAAAGATAAAATCTGACATAAATTTTTTAAAATAATTTTAAAAGTTTAAATCATGCATAAATCATAATTTTTGTAATATATGTGCCACCTTATAGTTTTGTTTAAAAAAAAAAGCATAAAGTAAATTACATTGATTTCTTAACAGAAATTAACAAAAGGCTAGCTCAGTTTGTGGATATTGAAAAAGTGGACTAAACAATTTTATCGAAAATATCTTGATTTCTTCAGCGAAATTATCATTGATTCCTCAATAAATTGAAAAAGGCTTAAGCAATATATGAAGAAGTGGAGCTTTATCAATTTATGTGACACCTCCTTTTATCATTTTTTATGAAAAATTAATAGCAAGTACATTATACTCTGCCAGAAATTTTTTATCATTGATTCCTCGATAATTATTTTTATTATTCATGTGATGATTGAGGCCTATTGGGGCCCACTTATGAACAGATTATAGGTCTCTCTATCCATTTTTATTTGTGTAATGTTATTCTCTATGGTTGGATCTTTACATCTATGTCCAAATTTGATCGTTAAATCTATTATGTGATAGTTGTATGTGGTTTATAAATGATTAATCTTCTTTCGTTGAGAAAGTTGAGGTATTCAAATTAAGGACCACCTCACATAGGGACGGAGCCTAGATTTTGACCATGTGGGGGGCAACCAAGGGTAGAAGAAATTTGTTTGTGGGGACATCAAAGAGTGAAAAAAAATAGTTGTGAGGGACATCTAAGAGGGAAAAAAAAAGTTGAGTTTTCTATCTTAAAAAATGGAGATAAATCCTTTTAAAATATTTTATAATTCCAACTTCTAGATCTCTTTTAAGATATTTGAAAATTTCATAAGCTGTCCCAAGTTCTTTCCCCGATTCAAACATGGTGGAGAGAAATTAAGTTTCTCTTCTATTCTCTTAATGAGTTTCTTTTATTTCGACTTCTCTCAATCCAAACATAGCTTTGGTACTCATTGGGTTTTATTTCTATAATAAAAGTCTATCTCTAGTCTTCCATACTGAAACATGGAACTATAAATTCTCTTTTATATTCTCTGGTGTATACAGATTGTTGAATCTTGTGGGTAGACTTCCAATAAGCTCACAATCACCTTGTGGAGGGGACGTATTTACCTTAGTATAACATGTTAAACTCGTGCCTCCCTCTAAGGATCTTCTAATCGATAAATTCATTCTTGCTTGTTATATTTTCAAATCATACTTCGGTCGACTTGTAAATTTCAATTCACATAATTCTCTTTTGTCAAACTTGTTTTTATTGTAACATTACACTCTATTAGAAACAACAAATCCACACATTTCAGGTTGTTGAGTCTTGAATGTAATAAGTTATTGAAATATTCTAAAGCCCTCTTTTAAATTCAATTAGACTATTGAACCAACGATCCAAAAAGATACAATCGATTATATACTGTATATTGGCTCTTAAAATAAGATTTTCAAAGATCATGATTAGGATTTGGTGATATAAAATCACCGCATTCTTTTGTTTCTTAAGGCTTATGGGCTTTTCCACTTATGTGGGGTATTTTGGTATTTTCTTTTCATTAGCTTATGAAAAATAAAGAGTTCTTAGATAGTTGTAATTGTCCAAAAAAAAGGGGTTTCTCTGGAAAAAAAATTTGAGTTTTATCTTTGATAGAGAATGCAAGAAATCATTAAGTCTCCATGTGAGTAATCTTTTTCTCTTATAAAACCTTGAAGCTCAAGGTTCTAAGTGTGATCATCACATTGTTGTTACGAGTTGGTGACAACAGGAGTGGGATAAGAATTTCTTATTTGAGTTCTTATTAAAGTCAGATGAAGAGATTTTATGGGTTTCACTGAAATGTTGGAGGTAATATAGACCTTTATGTTTAATTTTCTCCTTGATTAATGGATTTCTACTTACGGAACCTGTGGATGTAACCCCGTTGTGGGTGAATCACGTTAATCTCGTGTTGTGATTATGTGATTTCATCTATTACTTCTTATTTTTTTGCTTTGCAACGCATTCTTGGGATTTGATTGTTGGAATTAGTTCATCTATTGTTGGAAGTGATTAGTTTCAATAATCGATTTTTGTGTGATTTGGGATCTAGCCACAACAATTAGACTAGATCCAATAGTCAATTTGGCAATCATGGGTCTTCTGTATAAGGGCCAATGTAAATGAGCCCGTTGATGAGAGGTTTTGAGCCTAAATTTATAATATGTCCAAAGCCTAGGCCTAGACATTTCATTCCTTGATCAATATGATGCACATAAAAAACTTAATTGTTTTTAATGTCTGAACCATAATCTCGACAGCTCTTGACAAAGTGGAATATTAGAGGAACAAGATTCATTTACTTGATCATAAATCTTTAGGATAAGACTTTGTTGTTGTTGTCACGGTAATCAGGTCAAGTACACTAACCAATAGAAAGAATAATGATTTTCTGACGCCCCCCTTTGACATATGCCCCTTGACATGGCATATGCCAGAACCATAGATCTTTTTCCTTGGATACCCAACTGCACATATTTATGGGGATGTGTAGTTGTCTATCCTGAGAAAAAAGATCTATGATCCCAAGACATGCCACATCGGGGCGTATGTCAGGGGGGCGTCAGAAAATCATGACTTCTTAGAAATATCAATAGCCCATAAATGTAAGTGGATGACTCAAAATTCCTTTATGTTGATTTTTTCACCTAATCCCATGAACACCAAGCTTCGAGAACTCTAGTGAAATAGGCACTAAGGAGACAAACAAGAAGAGAAAGAACAAACAAACGAAAAGATAAGATCTAAGAGAATATGACGGAACTACACACTTTATAGAAGCCTAGTGCAAAAATAGCTTAATCAATTCGGCCCAACAAGCTTTGACATGCATAGCTTTATTACATGTTGGTAGGGAAAGTTTCATAGATTTGGTGTTGTGGAATCACCGTGACATCACATGCAATGGTTACGAGCAAATCTTTACTATTATAATGAGAGAAGGTGGAGTTGAAGGGGATCCACACAAAAATTTAAGTGGTCCTAAATACCCCCATTTTTAAATTTAAATTTAATATATCAAGGTCATTTTGATCAAAACCCATTAAATTGCAACCACAATGTTTAACTTTCAAAATTATAACATCATCATTCTAACCCTGTAATCTTCAAAAACCATTTAATCAATATTTTAAATTACAAATAAGTCCTTTTGATAAATGTGCTTTTGCACATGCCACCTTCTGGTAAAATATTAATTATAAAGTTGTGATGAATGCACGCGGTCTTGGTACGCGGTTGACATGACAAAGGCACAGAACAGTAGATCATTTTCTTCAGGATACACAGGAAAAAAATGTGTGGTTTTGAGCCCTTACCACGTGAGCCACATATCCAACCACGTGAGCCACGTATCCAACCGAATGCATTCATCATTGTTCTTAATTACATGGAGTTTTGGAGTAAAAGTCAGCTAATGGCCCAAGGAGTGTGTCACATGCAATATTTAGGATGGCGCCAACACATAAGGTATTTGTGACCTTAGTTAACAATTCGGTGGACGGGAAAAAAAACGGTATGAAAATAAATCGGGTACCATTCGAAATAACGATGCACCAGTTTGCTCGAAAATTCGACGAAAAAATGTAGGACGATAAAAATACAATACGAAAATAATTCGATAATGATTCGGATCCAACAATTTTTAAAATTTTCAAAAATTCGGATATATATATATGATATGACCTAACAATTCTAATCTACCAATCAAATTATCAATACTTAAATTAAAAATATATTAAATAAACAAGTAAGCAATCCACAATCACATTCATCCAATAAAATATATATTTGTAATTAAATATTTAGTTTTAATCCATCTAATAATCAATGTAAATTAAAAGTATAAAATATGATATACTAATTAATGCTAAAATCATCATGTCCCATGACTTAATTAAATTTAAAAAGAAATTTCTTTTCATTTCTAAAAAGTTATTAATGTGAAGTAGATTGATCAAATAGCTCGTTGAAAAGAATATCTTCACGATTAGGTGTAATTTCATCTTTCTTTTCAAGCTCTTCACTATCATCATTAACGTATTTTGAAAGTTCTCCAAGTTGTTTAAGATTAATTATTTTGTAGGGGTAATTTTCAACTTGGAGTTCCTCCCCCCCACCCACTTTTCTCGAGTTTTGAAGTGAGAATTGAGAATAGGAAAATATGAAGTATTTTATTAAAATACTTACAAAATATACGTATAAATCGCGATCTATTCGTCGGGATTCAAAGATCCATAAATTAATCTGAATCTTTGAAACCAACGACAATTTTGATTGGGAAGAGTATTATTCGTTTAATTCGTGAATCAATCGTGAATTTACTAACTATGTTTGTGACCAACATCTGAAATTTAATATATTTCTTCAAAGGAAGTGTAACAAAAAAAAAAAAAAAATACAAACTATTATAAGACGTGGGGCTTCAATGTATATAATTTAAAAGTTGTTGTCAATTAGAAACTTGAGAACGACTTGACCTAATTGAATTTTGAATTGACCTGGCTTAAAGAACTATTTGAGCAAACTTGTCAACTCGACTAAGAAGCCCAGCCAAGTCAACTTTGAAATACATAAAATTATATGACCATATTTACAAGGTTGGAAAAAGGAAAAATAATTATAATTTTAAATTATAAATAGGGGAATTTACCTATTCATAGGTGAGTTTTTTTTTTTTCTTTTTAATTATTACAAGGACTTCATAGGTTCCAAAGTATTTAACAAGTTGGCTTTATTGCAGATGTGGTAAATACTTAGTTTTTAAAATGATATGCTTTAGGGAATTTAGACTTAGGTCCCTGCATTTTGATGAATTTTTTAGATATGTCACTATTTTTTCAAAATGAACATAAGTCCCTTGACCTTTATTTATTTTTATTTTGTAATTGATAAAAAATAACCTAACTACCCTGATATTTAATCTTTAGCCAAAAACCTTGGGTTTTAATTTCCAAAAATCAATCATTTTCAATCACTTAGGTAAAACTTTTTATCTACATCTTCAACTCTATGATTTAATCTACATAAACCTTCATGCCTCGAGAACAAGATACGATTTTTGATACAGTAGAAGACGATAGAATAAATTGGGTAGAAAAATCAATGGTTTTCGCTTTCGACAATAAATAGAGAGTGACTTATGGCAATTCCCTCAAGTGGAGGAAGCCCAGAGAAAGATCAATTTATTTTCTTTATTACTTTTAATTATTGCCTCTATGCATTTAATGCGAATTAGTTTCTTTTCAAGGACCTTTGATTCAACTTCCATGACTTAAGTTTTATTGAAATCCCCTTATTAATTATACTTATAATTGACATTTTATGTTTCGATTAAATTCTTAGATGATTTGTCTTTAACCTAGATGACTAACTATTGGAATTTCATACACTTTAAGTGAAGGAAATTTTGGCCTACGGACTTGGAAATTAGTGCTTCATTGCTATATTTTCCGATCCAACACATTTGCTTGTGTATTAGACTGAGATCAACAAGAAAATAAATAAAAGAACAAGAGGGAGAATAAAATTGGTAGCTTTAGGTGTATCCTAATTTCCTAATATTCTCTATGATGTAATTTTATTTTATTAAAGTTTTAGTAGTTAGTGATTCAATCTGTCATTGTTTTAAATTCTTGAATTTAATTCTCATTATTTTTCGTAAAAATTTGATCACTGCCCACTTTCCTTGTGGATTAACCCTTACTTGCCAACTTAAAGCTAAGGTAATTTTATTTGTTGTCAAGCCATCAACAACATCATTATTTACGCAACGAACATTGTCGAACTTACCACTTAGTGTTGAGTTCATCACTTTCTATTGTAGAGTTCAAAGATTTTTTTATTAAAAAATTTGTCGAATTCAACAATAATTCATAAAAAATTATCGTCGAACTCAAAATATTAATTTTATCGAACTCGATGATATTAACGATGAATCCGGCATTTTTAAGTCATGTTTAATTGCTATCGAGTTTGACAATATTTTCATAAAAAAATCATTGAACTCGACAATAAAAATCAGTGAGCTCGATAATTAAAATGTTGAACTAGGCAATAAAAAGTTGTGAACTCAATACTATGTTGTGAGCTTGACAGTAAAAATCAGTGAGCTCGATAATTAAAATGTTGAACTAGACAATAAAAAATTGTGAACTCAATACTATGTTGTGAGCTTGACAATAAAAATCAGTGAGCACGATAATTAAAATGTTGAACTAGACAATAAAAAGTTGTGAACTCAATATACTATGTTGTGAGCTTGACAATAAAAATGTTGAACTATAGAATAAAAAGTGATGAACTCGACATTGTAAGTGTGATCCAGATTTTTTTTTTCTATATTTTTTTTATACTTTGACGCTAAGTAAATCTCCTCAAAACTTAAAATTCACACATCATTGTTGTGAAATAGACACTTGAATCAAAAGTTATGACGTAATCATCAAAAAAATTAGAATCTCAACTTCATTCTTTGTTTTTTTTAATAAATCATCGAAATATATATATTTTTTTTAAAAGACATCTAAATGTTCAAAATTAATAGTATATCATTCTCTATTTGTCATTCACGATAATAATAAAAAAATCATCGAAAATGATCGCAATCACCATTGGAAACCTAACTATGTGAAGAATACTGAGAAAAAGAATAGTTTGGATATTTCAAAAAAATTACAAAAGAGAAATTAGGTCAAATGACTATTAAGAAAAGAAAATTTTACTAAATGAATTATTAAGATACTGCCCAAAACTTAGGGACTATTTATAAATAAAAACCTATAGGGTCCTTTAAGTAATTTTCCCAACATTTTAACCATTTAAAAAACAACTTATTTATCAAAATCACAATAGTTTGAAATGTGTGTTGTCCTAGTAAATAAGATCATTTCATTGCATGATTTGTTAATTTGATCTTAATTAAATTATTTTTATAATTTGATAAATTTAATCTATATAATATATTAGTGATTCAAAATGGAAGTCAAGTTTTCAAATTTTAAAACTATGGTTAGATACATTAGAGATGGCCTAGGTATTATTTTCATATGGAGGTATGCCTCGCAGCCTATGCTAAGTTATTGGCACATTCGTTCTATGTCAGAGGTCCCATGTGCTAAACTATCATTACAACCATATCACCAAACGATTATTATTTTTTTAGTTGTTATAGTTTCACTACAATATATATTATAATTGTAGAAACCCATGGGCCTAACCCATCTTCACAAAACCGGCTTGTAAGGTGAGGATTGCCCTAGGTTTATGTATAGCCTAAGATCTTGATTCCCATGTGATGTGGGACTATCGCTCACACTCACCTCACCTGTAACATGTCTCCTACATTCCTATGATTATCGGCTCTGATACTATGTAGAAGCCTATGAGCCTAACTCATCCTCACAAAATTGACTTATAAGATGAGGATTGCTCCAGGTTTATATGTAACCCAAGGTCTTGATACCCGGGCGATGTGGGATTATCACTTACAATAACTATATACCACTCTAAACAAAGTATCACTTTTTCTTAAAATATTTGATTAAGGGAAAAAATAAAAACATGCTACTAAAATCATGAACATGTTAGGAAACCATACATATTTTCCTTTCTGTGCAAGTCAATAGATATTAACTAGTAAAATGTGAAATTAAAGAAGAGTCGTGCCGGAGTGATGTCAGGCTAGAACCTCATATCGCACTTCTTGACGTGAAAGTGGATAGGAGCCGTAGATTCTTTTTCAATCATATCTCGATGAAAGCATCTATGTTTCCGATACACTTTCACGTCAAGAAGTGCGATATGAGATTCTAACCTGAAGTCACTTCAACGTTCATTAAAGAAATTGGAAAACAAAAAAAGTATCACAAACTAAGCGTATAAGATAATACCACAAATTTTAATCCCAAGGGTTGCTGATAGGGTCAAGTTTGGGCCGGTTTTGAGTATATCCATATTCAAATCCAATTTTTTGATTCCGGATCTATATTCAAATCCGACTTGGATCCTACTACTTAAACCATATCCGAATTTTTTTGTATTCATTAAAACCAAATCTGATCCGACCCAAACCGAATTACTTGAGGAAAGTATTTTTCTAATAAAAATAGAACCAACCTAACCTTACTAATTACTTCGAAAGGAAAATCTTTTTTTTAGAAAATAAAAACTAGCACCATTTAAAATTTGAAAACACCCATCTAAATCTATACACTTCCCATTTTTTAAGTTTCTACATATAGAACTAAAACCAAATCTTCTTCCTAAATTAAGCATTTAATTCAAGTATCAAAAATTTCAAAATAAATAAATCTGTAAAAGAAGTTCTTACCAAATTGAGATGCAAATCTTTCGTTCAACACATAGAATGAAAATCTATACACTTCTCATTTTTAAGTTTTTATATATAGAACTTAAGCAAATCTTCTACCCAAATTAAGCATTCCACTCAAGTATCAAAAATTTCAAAAGAATTATATATGTAATAGAAGCTCTTATCAAGTCGTGTATATGACATGGACTTGCATCCGACCTAAATCCGAGTCAGATAAAAAATCCTTAAATTGATTTTGACCCATTTTTTAATTCAAGTCTACTCCAAAAATCAAACCCGCTAAAATCGATTTTGGACCACTCGGATATCGGATAAAACCCAACCCATTTTAAGCCCTAGTTTGTGAGATGGCTAAGACCACATCTTAGGAAGTGAAGGTCTTGAGTTCAAATCCCACTTAAGAATCACTTTTAAGGAGTTATCTATGAAATTACCCAGTGTGTGTGGGTAGAGGGGATTGCACATGTCCCAAGGATTAGTCTGGTGTTCTAAGAGGTTTGAATACCTCCATTCCCCCCAAAAATAAAAAATTACAAATATTCTATCTAAACAAAATCAAGGGATGGACCACTATAACGAGAAAATGACTCTTGCATAATGAGGTATATCTTCATCAAATATGTGAATTTTAATAAATAAATATTCTCAAAGTAGGACTGCAAATACCTCCAAAAGATCATTTTTTTAAGATGTTAATTAATATCTTGAATTGTAGATCATTAAGGATCTTTACAAGTCCAGCAACCCATCACCAAAGTTACAGTCGAAATGACTAATATTTGATTAGTTTCAAAATAAACTTTAAAGGGAATTCACAAAATTGATCTTAAAAAAGGGTTTGACTTTTATATTTCTTTCTCTTTTATGTGTGGGGTCAACTTGTAAAAGAAAACAAAAAATCCATTCTTATTAGAGAGATGTACCCGGCACATAGGGTAGAGAAACAGGGAGCTTAAAGTTGGTTAGTTGGCTCACCTAACCCATCACTTTCCAACAAAAGGAAATGTTGGAAAAATTAAAAAAGGGAGAGCAAGGAAATCTTGGAAAAAGAAAGAGGGGAGATAGACTTTCTGTCAACTTAGAACCCATGGCCGCCCCCCATGCCCCACCCCAATAACTCATGATAAAGAGGGAAACCAACAGAATAGAACCTTTACGAATAATTCTAACGCATGCCTCTAGGTTTGGTGAAAATTAAAGACACCTAACTATATTTCATACTGGTGACATAACCTTGTGAGATTAAACAAAAAAAAAAAAAAAATCAAAACGCCCACATTTTCAACATGGTGACAAGCATTTTGTTATATAAAAAAATAATAATAATAATCTCGAAATCCATTTTCTTCAAACTCTAATAAATGCAAAATTTGTCCAATAAAACTTAAAAGTTTTGGATTGGACTGATTTTTTGTGAGGATGATCTCTATGGTGAAGATATTATCCTCACAAAAAATCAGTCCAATCCAAAATTTTAAGACATATAGGATAAAGGCATTGGTTATGTGTTGTTTGTTGAATGGGACCCTATCTATAAGTCATGTTCTACAAACAACACTAGAGAGCCAACACATGTATCCTATATAGATTAGAAATTTTTTAATGGGCTGATTTTTTGTGAGGATGATCTCTATGATGAGGAGATTGTCCTCATAAAAAATCAGCTCAATCTGAAAATTCTAACCCCATAAAAAATTGTTTAGAATTGTGCATTGTCGATTTTTTGCCATTAATTTGTAGATCAACTTTGATAGGGTTAGAAGTTAGTGATCATCCTCATAAAAAATCAGCCTAATTCAAAACTTTTAAGCCATATAAGACAAAATTTATCTTCCAACGTTGTCTCCCTAATGTTGTTTACCGAATGCTACCCTATATATATATATATATATATATATATATATATATATATATATATATATATATATATATATATATATATTTGAACCTCTTCAACATTATGTGAAAAAAGGGATAAATTCAACGTCAAGATCCATTAAATTTAGCTCTTTTTTTATAGAGTATTTGAGAAAGTTGCATCAAATTTACCCCTTTTTCACGTGGTACAACGCTTGTCTTCAACACATCATCTTCAGTTTTGGCTTCCTATATTTCTCTACCCCAAATCCTATTTTATTCTTATGGCTTGATGATTGAAGGAGAGATAATCTTTAAGTTCAAGATAATAGTTACAAAGTTTATCTTAGAAATTAAAGATGATGAATTTTAGGGAAAAAACAAGAATAATTTATCAAAATGGAGAACTTTATGGTAAACTATACATGTTATTTCCAAAAATGGTAATCTACCATTTTTGAAAATATTTTATTTTACTAAAATGTTAAAAATAGTAATTTTCATATTTTTACTATTGAAAATGCCTTTTTGTTGGAAGGATCATTCTAACATGAGATCAGAATGTATTTTATACACTGACCAAAATAGTATATTCAATAGCAAAAATATGGAAATTACTATTTTTATTGTTTGGTAAAATAAAATATTTTCAAAAATGGTAAATTACCATTTTCGAAAATAAGATGTACAAGTTACTGATTTGGTAAATAATCGATATGTCGTGCATGTTTTAGTAAATTTGCCAAAAAGCAAAGGATCATAGGTAAAAGTTGTAGGCGGGGATATTTTAATTATTGAAGTCAATTCCTTTTGACTAGGATGATGGATAGTCATGATTAGGATTAGGTTGAAGTCTAGAAAAACAAAAGGTTCAGGGAAAGCATTTCGAGAATCAAACTCAGGCCCTATTGCACTCAAAGAAAAAAAAAATTGTACCACTGATCAAATGCCCATTTGAGTCACACCCAAAAAATCCCTAAATGAATCCACATGATTTTGTGATAAAATCTCGAGGTTTGAGATATTTTCCAATAAGAAAATGTTGAAGTAATATTGAAAAAATATCTCCAAGTCACACCTTTGAGTTTCTATATGCCCCTCCACATAAAGAAGTATATTTAATTGTTGTCACGTGTAGGTGGATGGTACGTGCGGCCTATCAAAGCTATAAAAAAAAAAATAAAACATAAAACTTTGAAATTGACATCGTTTCACACATTACTAATGTGGATGTGTTTATAGAACCATAAATACTTTTCATCGAGATATGAGTGAGAAGCATCTATGGTTCTGTGCACACCAATGTGTGAAACAATATCAATTTCAATGTTACTCCAACATGACTCTTTCCAATATAGTGATAATTAATCATAATCCAATAGATTCTAAATCACACAAAGATAATGACGATAAACAAAATAAATTAAACAAAAATTATAGACACTATATGTAATACCCTTTATCTAAAAACCCATGAAATTATTTTATAAATAATACTCTTGAAAACCTCTTTAATTGTGATACGTTATAATCAATGTTTTTTATTTTAACATATGGTAGTTTCATAATACATATTTTGATAATTTATTATGTTAGACAATTAGTTGTCAAAGTTTGAAGTCAACTTAATTATAAAATAAAATATTGATTAATGTCATGTTTCCATTCATTGTTAAAATTTTTTAAAAAAAAATTATGAGATAAAAAGTGGTTACTAGTATAGAATTTTAAATTTATATAATTAATTTATTAATTAAAATGTATAGACCCGATAAATAAATCTAGTAGATAAATTAGCAGATCAAATCATAGAAGTTCATGTGATGTGGATAGTTTTGTTAAAATAAGAATAAATGAGTCACTATGAAAATGATTAGTTCATAGTGGTGTTATAATGTAATTTATAATGCATAGGGAGGGTTCTTTTTATTTAATATAAAATTAAGGGCTTTTATAAAAAAATTGATGTTATCATAGGTTTTAAAAGAAATATTCAAAAGACCTCCTTAACCAAGTCAAAATTATTGGAATTATTTTTTGGAATACATTGAGTCTTATTTTGGTATCATTAAATCTCTTAATAGAATACAAACAAAATTTATAGAAAACTTACATATTATGGTGGTTTTTAATAAGTGTTTTGTTTCCTCTTTTTATTTTAATAATAATATAGAAAAATAAAAAAACAAGGATAATATGAGAATTGATTAGGAAATTATTAAAATTTTAAAATCATTTCTTAAATAAAATGGGTTCAAGTAGGAAATTATTTTTAAAATTTAAATTAATATTTTCTATTCATGTTGAAGTAAAGGAATAATTTTAAGATAATTAAAATTTTTTCTTAATTTGTGAGTGGCCTACATTGGTAGGAGGATTAATATTTAGAGTAAATAAATGAGATAATAGCTTGCGACATTATTCCTGACATGTTTAGGAGAACACCTTTATTTTATTTAAAAAAATAATCTCATCCTTAGGAGAGAGAGAGAGAGAGAGATTTTCATTTTTGAAAAAAAAAACTTTTAATATTAATAGAGCCTTGATCATTTGCTATTATTAAAGAAGAAATCATTATTCGTAGAATCAAGTGAATCAATGTATTCGAATATGACTCATCGTAAAACAAAAAACAAAAAAAAGTAAGTTCATTTTTTCTTTTCTCTCTCAATTAAAATAAGATATTTATAATAGAATGTGAGAGTACCATATTTGAAATTGTGATGTAGTTAGATTTATTACTAAATTCTAAGTTTGGAATACGATGAGAATGGTGACAATACTTTATGATATATATTTTTAATTATTATTGTCAATGAAGTTTTACTATGGTTATTGATTATGAATATATTTTTTTCTTGTAAAATTTTCATGTTCTATTTATTTTTCTTATATTAATTCTTAGAAATAGGTAGAAATGAGTTCCTACCCGAGTCTTGTGACTTATGTTTTTCTTATAAAATTTCAGATTTCGATGAAGCCACATTAGGGACATTGAGATCGTCTTCGACGATTTGCTATATTTTATTTCTTAAGTTGATTTACTTTTATGACTAAGGGTGTATAAGATTTGGGGAGAATTCTTAATGTTATCTTATGCTTATTAGAATTATTTTAAATCAATTTATCAGATAAATGTGTTGGATTTTCATTTTAAGGGCCTTGGTTATTAATTGATTTATAAAAGAAGATTTGTGATATTGCTAATTTCTTTTAACATATGTTATTAGAAAGATTATAAAATTTTCATTATTGAAATGATATGACATAACTTGGAGAAATTATGTAACTCGCACACACATATCCTTATGTTTTTTATGGAATTTTAAATATTTTATTTTATTTTAAAATAAGTCATCTTTGTTATCGTTGTTAGTGTACAAGATAAATGAATAGAAAACAAAACCTACTTTATATTATTGAAATCCCTGTTTAGACTTCTTATTTGGTTCTAAATTTTTTTTATTTTTAAGATTTGGTTTTGGAAGTTAACTTTGACATAACTTTAGTCCCCTACCATTTAAATGGCAGAAATATTTATTTTAGATTTTACCGTCCAATCTACTAAATAGGATTGTAGGAAACCCATTCTTATACCATCTTTATAAATATTTTGTTCGGTATTTTTATACCAGAAAAAATAAATATTTTATTTGATTTAGCATTTTTATATTATGGTTATTTCAACCATCTTTCCAAAATGGGGTGTTACATTAAATTCCGATAAAAATTGAGCAAGTTATGAATTTTTGATTGAAGGTGTGTTGAATTATCCTATGTGAATGTTACCAAAAAATGAATTTAGATAATGTTTTTAGTTAGGTTCAGCATGTAATTTTTTACCGATGTGAGTAAGTAGATTATTCATAAATCACCCCTAAGTTATGGATCACGGTTCAAATAGCGGTAACGGGTCCGGTTATGAATCTTGAAACTTGGGGCGTGACACTATACAAACAACTAACTTTCTAATTATATTACAAAAGAACTCCCATTAGATTTTCTAACTCTATAAATTCTCACCAATATGATGAGATGCTCCAATCTCTCAAAGAATTAATTGGAAATGAGGATGGAAAGGAATGGCGTATTAAAAAGAAAGAGAAGAGGAAAGACAAAGTTAAAAACTTTCCTCAAGATTAAATCCCAACATCTCTTTATAAGAGAATAAAATGAATAAGGTCAACAATTATGTTTTATTATATAGATATTTGTATACATATTATACATAAATAATCAAGTCAAGTCAAGTTGGGTCCATCTGATGGGCCCAACTACCAAGCTTGAGTCTAGCCTTAATATAAATCAGGCCTAACCAGGGCCGATGTCTAGACTCAGGATGTTATAAGTTTGGGATATACTCACATTATAATGGTGTGATAGTATCACTAAGGGATGCACTATTTGCACATGCCTAAAATGCTCATCGTACCCACCTAAAAAAATAGGTTTTCTTTTTTGCACGCACTTAATCTAATTTATTTTATTTTATTCTTTATGCATCCACTCAAAAACCTACCAAACCACTTCTGAGTATTCTTCTTCTCCTATTTATTTGCATCCAGAAAGGTTTCAGCGATGGTTTTATTCTTTTATCCTACTTTTTTTTTTACCCTAACACCTCAAAATTCAATTGAGTCAAAGCCCTTCATATGAGAAAATGAGTGTGTAAATTTTTTTATTAAATGTGTTAATATCAAATCATTTTTACATGGTTCCATAGGTACCTACTGATCTTATACATAAAGATTATGTATGCTAGCATACTGAACACAAAGATATCTGTGGAGGGAAATTCTCGGATGAATAGACACGTGGCTCATACGGACACACCGACCCATCAAGTAGCTCGGGGGAAATGCTCCGTAGATATCAAAATTCAATATAGTTCGATAAGATGGATCTAACAGATGTGCCAGTGATTGACTACTATGACAACCCATACCATGTCAGAGCAGTTCTGACTATTCCAGGGTTGTCAGAAGAGTTGCAACTACCCTTGCAACTGACACACCAGAGAGTAAGCTAACTACTCTGAGCCACCTCAAGGGAAAACGATAAGAGAGGACTCCTATAAAAGGAAGGGGACCATTCCTGAGAAGGTGATTCTTCCTTCTTTTCTCTGAAAATATAAACAAAATTCAAAAGGAAAACAATAGAGTTTATTAACTTGATTGTCGGAGTGGATTCCTTTGCAGGTTCGAGCGAGCTACGAAAGGGAGGAAGGGCATCTTGAAGTGGAGCGAAAAATTGCATCTACAATATCCATGAGAAATTTATGTTCGTTAGGCACCTATTGAATATGTTTTGTCATATTCAATAGGTACCTACCGAATCATCTAAAACATGTTTGGTTTGAACCGACCTAAAAGAATCTGTCAAAACTCTTATGGTTCTTTGATCCAAAATTATTACTTTAGAGGTTTCAATGGTGATTTTTTTTTAAAAATTTTCTTGATGATTAAGAAGATCAATTTCAAAAGAGTCGCGATCCAGAACGGTGTCATGTTCCTCTAACAATATATGGTGTCTACGTGGTGCATTTTTATTGGATTTAAAATACATCAGGTTATGTTCTTCATATAAAATGGCTTGGTTAGGAGACCTAGCTATTTAAGTCCAATCAAAATGTGTCACATAGACACCTTACTTTTATTATAGTAACGGTACACCGTTTTGAATCATTATTCTTTCAAAAATAAAAGTAATTTGAAAAAAAAAAAAAAAAAAAACCTAAAAAACTAATCTCCATTGATTAATCTTCTCACAAAACTCAAAAAGGTCTTAGATATGGAGAAAGGGAGAGAGATGAAGAAGAAAAAGAAGTGGGTTTGGTCGATAAGTTATAGGGTTTTTCATTTCATGGATTTCAGGTAGAAATGGACGAATTTCTGTTCCCTAGTCATATGGTGGGTGTGTAGAGTACATTCTTTAAGGATAAATAAGTTATTTAATATTTTTAGCATTATCTTTTAAATGGGTTCGATGAGTATTTTAGGTGTGTGCAAATAGCGTGACCCTACATATATAGGGAAATGTTCAGCACCCTAAGTTTTATCACACATTTTAACAAACGTTTTTTGTCCTACATGGGTTAGAAGTTTTGGAATGGGCTGATTTTTGGTGAGGATGATCTCTATGATTAGAAGATCATCCTCCCCAAAAATCAGCCCATTCCGAAATGTTTAGCCCCATGTTTACACGTTGAAAAATCGTGGACCGTCCATTTTTTGTAAATCATTTTTGATGGGGTTAGAAGTTTTGGAATGAGCTGATTTTTGGTGAGGATGATCTCCTCACCATAGAGATCATCCTCACCAAAAATCTGCCTATTCCAAAACTTCTAACCCATGTAAGACAAAACACGTTTGTTAAAGTGTGTGGTAAAGCTTAGGGTGCTGAACGGGACCCACATATATAATAACTAAGAATGTCCGGGCTAAGCAACCACCAAACAACGTACCCATAACTGCAAACAAATCTGCAAGGCCTTGTCCTCTTTCTCAGGGGCGGATTCACATTGGGGGCAATGGGGACACTTGCCTCCACAAGCATTTTCGAAGTCTACGAGGTTACATGAATTATTATGACAAATAATAGTGGCGGATTTCCTGTATTGGTTGCCCCCACAAAAGGTATTTGCTCTTGGTTGCCCCCACAAGAGTAAAATCTTGGCTCCGCCCCTGCTCTTTCTCATGGTAAGTATTGGATTCAGTTATCTTTGTTTAAGAAGTGGTGGATATTTTAATCTAAACGTAAAATAAATAAATTTGACTGAGAACCCAAATCTGGCATGTTGATTAGTATCCAGATTTCGTTCCCTTTCCCCTTTCTCATGGTAAGTTTTTGGATTCAGCTCTCTTTGTTTAAGAAGTCTTGAAGATTTTCATCTGAAAACGTAAAATAAACTAAATTGACTGAGAACCCAAATATGGAATTTTGATTTTAGTAGCCAGATTCCAGACTTCATCTTTGATGGATATTTTTTAATGGGTTTACGTCCAAAATCTTGGTTGTTAATGGGTACTATTTGGGATACAAATATAATAATAAATCGCATGTTTGTTCATTTGGTCTTGGCCAGGTCGTGGGTTTTGAATTTTGTGTTTTTCAATGAACTTTCAAATAAAATTTAATTATGTTCAATGGGTACTGTTTCAATTTAGAAATCAAATATGCTTGTGATGTGAGTCGTCTTTGATTTTTCCCATTTTTTAATGTTATTTTAGTTGACATTGTTGTTTTAAAGAATGATGATTTTTTAAATGGGTATGACTTGAATTCATAGAGAATACAAATCTTGGGCTTGTGACTAATTAGTGCTAAATAAATAGATTTAATGATGTTAATGTGGAATATTAATAAATATTGCAGGTTTTTTTTCATCACATACGATAATTTCTGCCTTCAGGCGGCTTTCGGTGATGTTGATGGTATTACTATAGTCCATTTGTGGAGGCCAGACAGCTTTCCCTTTCCAAGTTTGGATTGTGGGGGAGTGGGAGGGGGTCCTTCTATAGTGATCCCATATTAAGACACGTTGCTCGTTTCGATATATTGAATTTATGATATTAAAATGTTGGGTCATTTGTTTTGTTCTTTGTGTATTTTGGATTTTTATTTGTATTCTTTATGATGTTCTACCATCACAATCTTAGATACCCAATGTAGTGGCTACTTTGAATTTAGTAGTAATTTGATAATGTGATGTGGGTTCGGTGAACCTTCAATTTAATTTGTTGGAAATTTCACAAAACCAGACAAGAAAATCCATTAAGATTAGGTGGGAACAAATGAGAAGGTATGGATTATAGCTCAGGGCAAGATTTGACTTGGTCCTGGTTCACTAAGTACTACAGAGACAATCTGACTGAAAATTTATTGTTTTATAAATGTTTGACATAAGGCCTAACTTACAAGAGTGTCATGGCTCTTTATTAAGAATATAACACTTTTTTCCTTGAGGTTCTTATGGCAATAATTCCACCATTGTGCTTTTGGGTTGAACCATATGTTAAATGACAATTCACTACTTCATGAGGTGTTCATGCCATGAGGCTATGACTTTTAGTTGTGATCACTAGCTTTCAAAAGATGGAAAAATGACTTGCCACAAGACTTTTTCAAAATTATTGTAAGGTATTGGAATACCTTTTAGAGGAAACTTGGAAGATCATTAAAGATTATTTTCTTGATGAAATACAGAGTCCTGTAAGAATGCAGAAAACTATTCTTGTCGCCTCATTGATCATTTCCTTGAATTATAGACTTTCAGGAGAATTTATATATGGTTGGTTCGGAGAAAGAACCGTGATCAATTTTCCATTAATCGGAGTCAAAGGGTTGTACTAAATGACTAGAGCATGCAAAGAAATTAGGTGAGAAATGTGGAAAATGAACTTGAAATTCATTGGTATATTCTGCTTTTTGTTGGATGAAAGTGTCATGGATTCCATAGTCCAACAACATCTGTTGAGAGCTAAAAGTCCTGATATGAACATACTGATTTCACATCTGTTTGCTTAATGGGACCTATTATTAAAGAAAATTATGATGGGTCCCCCTGGCATGGCAATTGACATGGATCCATAGTGAAGGGGACGGTTTTTCAAGGAAACGTTTTTGGCGTACCCGTTGCCTCTATATATATAGCATGAATACAAGTCATCTTACATTCAAGTATTCAGCATACTCCATTGAGGAACTTTTTGGAGTAATTTTATATCGAAGTGAGAATTTGGAATCAAATATGCATCAAATTCAGCTATCACCTTTTATTGGCATGCCCTCTGCTATGTTATTGCAGGGTAGAATGATGCATAGGTGATGATCAAATCTTTTTTTTGGAACATTGAACTAGTTTTAGAGTTTACATGCCCAATTGATTATATGCATCGTACTTATTTAGTTAGATCCTACTTATTGAATGTCTTAATGTTTGATGGTCCATAGGGAGAGAGGAGTTGGCATTTTCATCACAAAGCGTTTCACAAGAACTGGTGATGTTTTGCTTTTAGTAGCTCTTGTTTCTTTACTTGAGTTGGTAATCTTGATTTTTCTGTAAAATTCGAAATGTGCTATCAAGCTAAAGAGCTTTTCTTTATTATTATATCACTATATGAGATATTATTATAGCACTATATTTGATGCATTGTCTTAAAGCACCATGTGTGTTGCTGTGGAATATTGTTACAGTTTGTCGCACAAAAGTTCCCCGCAATGCAAATTTGGAGAAACTGCGAAATGGGTATTTGTTTCCTGAGGTCAGTGACTCCCAATTTCTTGCAATGTTACTTCCCTTGTGGGTTATTATTTTTATATAATTATGTTTTATATTTTCATTCTTTCCTTATGATGGTGATGATTTTGGTTTTCACTCTAATAATTTCGAAAGATGTAGATTTGTGTATCTCAGTAACTATTTATGTAGATTTGTGTAGCTCATTGGGTAGACATAATGCATTAATTATTTCATGTTTTATTCATCCAAGAAGGGTTCAAAACCCTCCATTTGATGGATCTGTAACTAAAAGTCAAAAACCATCCTGATTGGAAGACCATAACAACCTAATCCATAGCCCCCCCCCCCCCCCTTTGACATTTTTCTCTAGAAAGTTATGAATGCAACAGATCAAGCAGCCTTTAAATCATGCCAATTATTTGGTTTATGGGATTTCCTATGACCCTTGCATGTGTACGCTGATTATAGTAATTCTTTCAAGTTGATGAT
The DNA here is from genome assembly GCF_017979445.1 of Akebia trifoliata. Lineage (NCBI taxonomy): Eukaryota > Viridiplantae > Streptophyta > Magnoliopsida > Ranunculales > Lardizabalaceae > Akebia > Akebia trifoliata. The sequence continues at coordinate 12,788,787 of NC_141376.1, read as the reverse complement.
CATTATGATCTGCATGATGTGTTCCATAGTCTCCTTTTAATAATATGAGATGCTTAATAAAAAAATTAAATTATTTGGGATCCTTAATTATCTTATTATTAATTTCTCTTGAAATTCTTATGGAATTTAAACAGATTAGTGAGCGTGAGTTCGAACATATTCAAAAGCACCCAGATGCAAAGTTGATAAGCCTTGGGATCGGTGATACTACGGAGCCTATACCAGATATCATAACATGGGCTATGGCTGAGGTAAGATTTAGGGTGCCGATAGAAGCTCTCTCAGTTTTTTTTTTTTTTTTGTTGCTAGATTTCTATTTTTTGAATTTAGGATTTTATATGAGCCTAATCATAATTGTGGCAGCTCACTTTTTGTTTTGTTGTCTTTTACTGTTGAAATACTCCTACTACAATTAGTGGTGTATTTATATACTATAAAGTGAAACCATATATTAGCAATAGTGCTCCAATATGTATATGGATGGGGCATATCATGATAACTTAGCTGTACAACTTAACCTTCCAATCTAAACAAAAGATTGAATGGCTGAATAGAACAAAAAAATGATTAAGTTTTGGGAAAAAGAAATTCATGTATCTTTCTCCTAGAAATTTCTAGGCTGCTTGATTTTTGACTTATTCCTCATCCAATACAGGGTCCACCATATAAACATTCCAGATATTTTGGTTAGTAGACCAAATTGACTGTATGGGTGATAGGGTCCTCTGGAAGATAAAGCTCATCTCATTCATAAATTTTGAGAGCTGCTATTGACACCCCAACTTTTACTTATTACCTCCCATTAAAAATAAAGAAAATAAGAAAATAAGTCAATGGTTGAGAATAAGTAAAAGTTAGGGTGCCAATCGAAGCTCTCCATTTTTTTATTTATTTTTTCTTGATTTCTCTTTTTTGGGTTTAATCATAAATGTAAACAACTATTGAAATTGTTTGAATGAGTGTTATTATGTTGCGATAATAATTTGAGCCAAACCTTAGATGTAATGTTTTAATCTTTAATTGGGGCGTGATAAATAATCTAAGAAATTGGGGTGTAATAAGTAAAAGTTGGGGTGCCAATAGCAGCTTTCTATATTTTTCATGTGCTTTGACTTTTGGACAAATTTGCCATCTTTCACTATATTGGGGTTGGGGAATGACCATTTCTTATGACTTAGTCCATGTGCTGAGTTAGGTTACTCTAAAGGGTAAAGTCAAATATCATTGAATTGCTCACTGGGTTCTCTTCTGATATTTTTCTCATAACTTAGGACCATAGTTGACAGCTAAATACAAAAGGAAGAAACGAAGTCAACATAAACATTAGAATTTAGAAAAATGTTACTCCCTGATAAAAGTATAGATTTTTTAAAATATTTTCCTGTTATAGCAAGGAAATCTCTCTCTCTCTCTCTCTCTCTTTCGTGTATGTGTTTTTGTATTTGTATTTCATTTTTTTTTCCTGATTATATCATCTGTAGAATAGCAATACAGGAAATATTCATGGAATAAAAATAGAAAATTAATTTATTGATATTTTTTTGAAATATTACCTTTTTACCCCTCATTTTGTTTTTAGTTAAGCTGTATGTCTGTTATGAGCAATTGGTCTAGTCTAAGAAACCGGAAAAAGTTGAGTTACTCCATACATATTGTACTTCTTTAACCTTTTTAAAAAACAATGTAAAATACAAGAACAGACTTGCTTTTCGAAACACCTTTAGGATTTGGTGGCAAAGATTCTCTTTACATATTCCTATTTCTTTACTCCCTGTGTTGTTTAACTTCCTTTTCCCAGCTATAAATTTTATTTGTCAAATAGAAAGAAAGAGAGAAAATGGTAATTTAACTCCTTTTTCCCAGCTATATATTTTATTTATCAAAAAAGAAAGAAATATAGAAAATGGTGGGTACAAAAAGAAATGAATATTGCGAAATGAGAAATCTCAGGAATATATATATATATATTTTGGGGGGGGGGGGGGGGGGGTTTAGATTTAACGATTGAGGTTCTTAATCAATATGCTGTTTTGCAGCAATCATGTGCCCTATCAACAGCTGAAGGTTATAGAGGGTATGGAGCTGAGCAAGGCAACAAGGTATTGTAGTGTTTGAATTGGTTCTGTTTTCTCTTCCTTTTGTAAGGGATTTATTTTTTCTATCTGTTTTCCATAGAAATTTACTTTCCTTGCTAAGTTAGGAAGGCCCTATTCGTTTGAGCTTTAGGAGCCAGCTTTTCTTGTTTTTAAGCAAAAAAAAACCAGATAAATGATGTTCGTTTTAGCTTTTTTAGCTCCCGCGGATTTCAATTGAAACTCAAAAGTAACTTTTAAAAGAAGTTGTCCAAGACGGGCTTCTTCAAATGGCTTTTGCGGGAATTCAAAAACATAAAACAGCTCAAGTGTAGTTATCAAAATACCCTTCATCTTTAATCAAATTTTCAATCAAGCTTAACCTTAAAAAATAAAATGAGATTACCAAAATACCCTTCATCTTTTATCAAATTTTTAACCAAACTTAACCTTAAAAAATAAAAGGTAATTATCAAAATACCCTTCATATTTATCAAAATACCCTTCATCTTCACCAATTACCAAAATACCCTTCATTTTTCAAAATACCCCTCATCTTTAATCAAATTTCTACCCAAACTTAACCTTAAAAAACACAAGAATTACCAAAATACCCTTCATCTTTAATCAAATTTCCAACCAAACTTAACCTTAAAAAACAAAAGGGAATTACCAAATACCCTTAATCTTTACCAAAATACCCTTTCATCTTTAATCAAATTTTCAATCAAATCTAACATTAAAAAACAAAAGGGAATTACCAAAATACCCTTCATCTTTACTACCAAGACCAAAAGCAATTCATCATCATTACTTTATTATCAAAATACCCTTCATCTTTATGTGGATGTTGGATTGTGTATTATGCAGGTATTTTCTTTATCAGAAAATTTTCATATATTCATTTTTAAGAGAAGTTGCTGTCGGAATTTCCATAAAATTGTAAAATTTATAAATTTATTTAAATTGAAAATAATTATTTTTATAATTTTTAATATAAATTTATTATATTTAGTATAATTATATATTTATTACGGTATTATGCTCATTTTTGTTGCATTATCAACATTAAGAGTATTCTAGTCATTTTACCAAAATTCAGCAATAAAAAATTGTCAAATGAACATCAATTTCTAGCTTATGTGCTTCTATAACTAATAGGCTTCTACTGAATGTGGCTTTTCATGCTCTAGGTTTCTACTTCTTCCAGAAGCCAGCTTCGAGAAGCTGGCTTCTGTAAAGAATAGACTCGGAGTTTCTGGACCACCATCCATGTGGCATCCAATCTCATGATTTGGGGCATAAATGGGTTGGATTTTATCCAAAATCTGAATTTTGCAGGTTTGGACCCTTGGAGTAGATCCGGATAAAAAATGGGTCGATCATGGTTTGATGTCCCTTGATTCGTGTTGGATCTGGGTCGGATGTGGATCCATCTCTATATCCGCCTAGATCCAAATGATATATTGATTTGAAAATTATATTTTTAGGTTTTTCAAAATATCATTTTCTACTACTTTAATACAACACGAGTTCTTATAAAATAAAAGGATTATAATGATAAATAGAATATAAGAATTAGCAAAGAAGTGTTGCAGAAAAAATGTTAAAACGGTCTAGAATTATCTGACCTGACCCAAATCAAGAAACTCAGGTCGGGTCTGGTTTAAGTGAAAACAAAATTATTCGGATATGATTTTTTCTAGTTGGATCAATCCAAGTCAAATCCAGATAAAATAATAATAATAGCTCTGATTATCAATATACTTAGATTCGGCCTGGGTTCAACCCATTTTAAGCCCTAACATGTTTGGATGCTACATGAAACGTAGATCAGAAATTTTTAAGAACTTTCAAATTAAAAAAAATTATTTTTCACCGTTTAATTTTAATTTTGTGAGTTTGGTGGCTGTCCATTTTCAATACCTAAACTACATTTTTATTTTTATTTTTTAAATCTGATTTATTTTATGAAAGCTTGAGGGTGTTGAATTTCCAGTGTGGCAATCCAGGGCCCAACAACCATTAGTAATATTTGAAATCTTACTAAGTTAGTCACGCACTCAGGCTAGCCTCTCTATAAAACATGTTTAATTTATTAATTTTCGTTGGTCCTTATTAGTGTTAGTGGGTCATTATGTACTCTTTAATTAGATCAGTCTGCCTTGTATTAGGATCTTGCGTAAGTCCTTGTTTGCCCAGTCATTGCTGAAGTGACTCACTCAACATTGTTTGGTAGACCTTGAGAAAAGTGAATGGTCTTTGGAGATTTGTTTTTTATTTTTTGTTTTGTAACGAGTTTTAAAAGTTGCATGGGGATTTATTTATTTCCATTGTGCTGAAGTATTCAACTAATTGGTAGAGGTAAGAGCTTAGGTGTAAAATTCCAATTGATTGTGGGACCCAGTAAGAGGATTAAAATTGTTATGCCTCTTATGGAACATCCAAGTCATCAAGATGCTTATAATTAATCATGGTAATTATAATAGAGAGATTATATTGCCACACCAACTTTTGCTAATGCCACACCAAGATGTGTGCTAATTCTTTGGCGATTTACATATGAATTGGGGTGGCATTAGCAAAACTTGCTATTGCAATAGAATCTCTCTTACAATAACTTTGTTTTGATTTATCAGTGATTCACATAGTACATGCTACATGGTAAATACTGAAACCATGCAACTTGGTTGAGGAGTGAATTTTATGTTTTACTCTTTTTTTTCCATCAAAGAGGATGCCTTTTATCTTGTCATTTTTGCATCAAGGAGTCTTTTGTATGGAGAGATTTGTACAAATTTCCTCATCTTTTAAAATCTGTAATCATTAAGGGGGAAGGGTACCTTCTTTTATTTTTAGCAAAATGAGACACTCTTTTATGAAGTAGAATACCAATGATCTCTTCGCAATGGATTTTCTGTTTCTTTTCTTGGAAGACAAAGTTAGGGTTTGGCAGGACCCTTGCCGTTATCATCATCATCATAAAAAAAAAATTGGGGTTGACAGAACGAATCCTGTTCGTCCTTTCAATCTTTCCCTTAGTTTATCGTCTCTTCAGTAGACTACATTTTCACAAATATCCATTTCTAATTTTATCTATTTTAGTCTATCCACTCATCCATTTCAACATCCTCACTTGTACGATCTCAATCCATGAACATATTGTTCTTGTACAATCTCAATCTTTGAAAATATTCATTTTTATCTTATTTTGATTAGGGTCCATACATGGCGTCATACTCTGGAAAGCACACCCCTGCTTCTAGCTCTAATTCTATGGACAAGTTTTTCCATCCTTATATTTAAAAATGACAGTAATTGATATTAATCCTTACCTAATAATCTAACAGAACTGCCAATGGTGATGGGTTACACTTGAAATGATACTATACATTTCATTCACCATATTAGAATGCTTCTTATTCTCTATGATGTTGTTTTCATAGTTTCATCATCCTAGTTGGCTTACTTCTATGCCCATGTATCAGGCATTAAGGAAGGCTATTGCAGAAACATGGTACCGGGATTTAGGAATAAAATACACCGAAGTCTTTGTATCAGATGGTGCACAATGTGACATTTCTCGCATTCAGGTACAAAACATTCAAAAAATTTGCTTTTCTTATTGGAACTGCGAAGGGTTTCTGTAGAAATGTCTTGGATTTATCGATCATTATAAGGAGTATCCTTTTATGGTTAATATTTGTATATGTTTATGATCAATTCGCATGAATACTGTGTCCTGATTTAAAAAATTTCCTGACAGTTGCTTTTGGGATCAAATGTTACAGTAGCCGTGCAGGACCCGTCCTTTCCGGTAATTATATGGCCGTGCTGTTAATTTTTACTGCTTTCGAATTGAACGTGAATAGAAGCCCATGGAACAACCATCTCATTTTTCATATAAAATAATTTGTTGTACACTTTTGAGTTGGGTGATTAAAGAAACTATTTACGCACACAAATACATTGGTATTACTTAAATAAAAGTAACGGAATTTGCTAGTGGTGTGAGTTTCAACTAACCCAATACAGACACACAAGTTAAATAATAATGATAAAGAGAGAAAACTAACAAAATTAGAACATGAAATAGATCATGTTTAAACAGTTAGCAATTAATTTTTTTGGTAATAAAATTAGAAAGAATCAGCAGTTAGAAACATTAAAAAAAGGAAAAGAAATAAAAATTAGAACAAAAAAATGTACCAAAATTAGAAAAAAAAAAAAAAAACTAATTTTCTCACAATATTTCATATCTAGGGTTCCACAATTTTTTGTGATTAATAACACCTATGTTTCACCGCACATGTTGATTATCTCAATGTTGTCGAGTCTAATACCTCGTTTAGTGCTGGCACCAACAGGTAGAAGCTTAAAGCATTTACCGTACTAGACTGATGTTAGAAGAGAACTTCTATTGCCACACCAGCTTTTGCTAACGCCACCCCAAGATGTGTGCTAATTCTTTTGTGATTTACATATGAACTGGGGTGGTGTCAGCAAAAGTTGGTATGGAAATAGAATCTCTCTATTAAAAGTATGGGAAAATATGTGATTTCAAATGTTCATCATCCACTCTCCCCCACACTGCAAACATTTGACACCAATTAATCAAGCTGATTGATTCAATCCATGGGCTCCCACTTAGATTGGGCATGATTGTCCTGATAATTTTGATGAAAACTCTTACTTGATGACGTAGAGTTGTGTGCTTCCCGTTGAAATGTTTTATTTTGTCTTTGAGGTTGTATTGTATCACAGCTTTAGAATCTCTGAATTGATGTAATATGGTTTCTGATACAACAGGCATATATAGATTCAAGTGTTATAATGGGTAGGTCTGACGAATTTCAAGAGGAAAGTAAGAAGTATGGGAACATAGAATACATGAAGTGTGGGCCTGAAAATGATTTCTTTTCTGACTTGTCAACTACTCGACGGACTGATATTATCTTCTTCTGCTCACCAAACAACCCAACTGGTTATGCTGCATCAAGGGATCAGTTGGTGAAACTTGTGGAGTTTGCAAAGAAAAATGGTTCAATTATTATTTATGATTCTGCTTATGCTTCTTATATCTCAGATGACAGCCCAAGATCTATTTTTGAAATTCCGGGTGCCAGAGAGGTAGGTTCCTGCTTGAATATTGTGCTCCAAGGTGGATGCTTGTTATGCACACACACACACACACACACACACGCACACGCACGCTGCTTTTCACTATGATTCTGATCCAACATACCTAGGGCATAAAATGGGTTGGATTTTATCTGAAATCCTAGTGATCCATAATCTGAATTTAGCAGGTTTGGGTCCTTTCAGTAGATCCAAAAAAATGGTTCGAATATGATTTGATGTACCATTATCCTAGTCAGATGCGGATCCATCCATATATCTGCCTAGATCCAAATTATATAATTGCTTTGAAAATTACATATTTAGGTTTTTCAAAATATCTTTTTCTGCTAGTTTAATATAATGATTATAATGGTAAAATATAATAGTATAGCAATTAACTAACAAGTATAGAAGAAAAAATGTTGAACTATCCAGAATTATCCTATCCGAATCAAGCAATTCGGTCGGGTCAGATCTGAGTTGGATTCAGGTTCAGATAAATAGATTCAGATCTGAATATGGTTTTACTCAGATCCAAGCCGAATCTGACTCATTTGAAACCCTAAAGATACCTAGATACTTCATTATGTCCAGCCTAGTCATATTCACATGATATTATACCGAATGCGATGCTTAAATGTTACAATTTTTCTGATTTCATAATGCAGATTAAGTTATTTTCAGTAACTCTTGACAATTTGTTGTTTGCTTGTCAACAAAATATGTAAAAAGTATATTATAACAGTTTTTTTGTAAAAATCTTTGCAATGTTAGAAGTTACACTACGTTCAGCATACTATAAATAAATAAAAAATTGGTATTAGTTTAAAATAGATAAAATAAAGTATAATATTAAGTTATCAGATACCCATGTTCATATTCGATTGTCTTTGATTCCGATAAACCAAGCAATGGGCATCTTAACCAAGTGATCCTTCATCGGATTTTCACTTGTTGTGCCTAAATTTTGTAACAATGACCATTGATTTCCATGGGAAATTAGCTTGGATAGAAAAGTTTTCCATCTTAGTTGCAACATCTTTCAGAGGTTCAATGATTCAGCTATCAGTTTGTTGACTTGCATCACAGAGTAGACATGAATGCTTTGTAGATAAAGAAAGAGCATCAAAGAACTCTTCATGTAGACATGCATATTTTCTTTTTTAATCAGTATCTTTCAAAAATTTTCCTTAAATTTTCTTTCATGTTCTTTAGGTAGCCATTGAGGTTTCATCCTTCTCCAAATTTGCTGGGTTCACTGGTGTTCGTCTTGGGTGGACCGTGATCCCTGAAGAGCTCTTATTTGCCAACGGGTTTCCTGTCATAAAGGACTTCAACCGCATCGTCTGCACTTGCTTTAATGGTGCATCCAATATTGCTCAGGCTGGCGGGTTGGCTTGCCTTTCCCCAGAAGGTTATACGGTTAGTTTTTAAAGATCTCAGGCTCTTCTTTGAAGGGCTGTCAATGGATCAGATAAGGGTCGATTTGGTACCGAACCGATAAGGATCGGAGTGGATCCGGGACTGATCCAATAAGTAATGGTTCGGAACCTGATTTTATATAGACTTTCTAACATATTATCGGATTGGGACATGGTTGATCCAATTCCGATCCAATAAGATATCTGATTGAAACCTTATTGGAGCAGATCCTTATCGGAATCAAAAATATCAATCCATACCCAAAGTTATCAGATCAGTTTTCAGGTCTGATAACTTCCATTGACAACCCTACTTCTTGGTAATTAGGATCATTATTGCAAAATAAGATTTATGTTGCCGATCCCCATAATTGGGATAAGAGGTAGACGATGATGATGGTAACGATGCACTTGATTCCTTTGTCAAAGTCTCTAAATTTTCAATTTCAGGCCATACAAGACATGATTGACTTCTACAAGGAGAACGCGGACATAATGATCGAGACATTTGCATCGCTTGGTTTGAAGGTATATGGTGGCCGAAATGCACCTTATGTTTGGGTACATTTTCCTGGTTCGAATTCTTGGGATGTATTCTCTGAGATTCTTGAAAAAACACACATAATTACAGTTCCAGGCACGGGCTTTGGTCCCGGAGGTGAAGAGTATATTAGAATTAGCGCGTTTGGTCGGAGGGAATGCATCTTAGAAGCTTCAAAGAGACTGAGAAATCTTTTTAAATAAAAAAGTTCATAAACTTTTCTGTTTTTGGGTCAATAAAATTATCTTTTTATCCATTTTAGGATGAAAATCTTTTTGATCTCTGTGTAGTTTGGTCGGCAGGTACTAATCCTGAACTAAATAAAAATTTGCTTTGTCTTGAGACATTGGAAATGCTCTGTTTGGCAAGTAGATCTTGTGTTTGTTGGGTTTTCTTAGAATTAAATTATAATTTATATAGTTAATTAGCATATTCATTTGTATTCGTTCTCTATGGAATATGAATTCCAGAAAATTGAGTTCTGTAGGAAAATGAATTCTGCCGTTTGGTTGCACGTACAAAAATGTCAAACAGAGAGTGGATTTTTAATTTTGAGGGTGTCCATAGCATAAGAGAATAACATTTGGAGTTGGGAAAATTATTTCTTGGGGTGGGGTGAGAAAACATTTTCCCTCCTAGCGTGGAAAAGCACTTTGGATGGAAAATGAATTCCATCGAAAATGTGCAATCGTACACCTAAAAATGGCATTTTTTAGGGAAAATTATTCTCACCCATTTTACATGGTGTGATCATACCCTTAAATGAACGCTTATTGAATTATGAGAAGGGTGAGAATTTTGCCCTTCTAGTGTTTATTGAAATATTATTTCTTTGCAGATAAATAAAATAAAAAACCTAGAAAATATTTTAAAGTTAAAAAAAAAAAAATGTAATCTAAATATTTCTTGGAATCAATCACTTTGCTGTTACCAATATCCTTGTGAGCCTGTTTGTATGCATGGATATGCAATCCTTCACCAGATCAAGAAAGGCTGGTACCACACTCAGATTGCCAATCAATGTAGAAAGAAGTGAGGTGCTAGTTGTAAGAAGGTTGATGAGACGAAAACTAGAACATGATAGTTAAATTAATCATTAGAAGACTTGTTTGGTGGCAAGAAGATGAATACACCTAAAGGGGATAACTTATTCTGGAACACCTATAATAACAGAGATAAAACAAGAATGATCATAATCATCTGGCCCACAATGTTGCAATAAATTTTTCATGAATATTAATCACAATAGAAACTTTGACATGGTAGTTTATCAAATGATCCTAACCATCCGATCTCGAGACTATTATCCATATTATTTCAATATTTCTACATTTCTCCTGAGCCACTTAAAAATTGATTTAAGGGACAGTTCAAGTGTCGATATCAACCCTTATAAGCTAGTCTGATTTTAAGTATGAACAAAAAAATTCAATAAATAACTTTAAAATTTTAAATGTTGAAAATCAGTTTTTAAAAGTCAACTCCGATGGAATGTCTATCAAGTTAAGTCACTCAGTGATTGGTCAATGAGTTGACTTGATGAATTAAATAAATATTTGTCAATTTCTTTTAATAATAAAAACTGTATTTTATGTGTGTGAAAGATAAGAGATATATCCCATTCCCAAGAACACTTCACTTAGGGTGATATTTGCAAACGGGAGTTAATTAGAATTGGAATTGGAGTTTGAGTAACAGTTAGAGTTGGTTGGAGTTGAAATAGATGGAGTTAATTATAACTCCTCATATAAACTCTAATATTTGATTTATGTAACAATTCAATCTAGAAATTGTAAAAAAAAAAACCCTCAACCCTTGTATTTTGTAGTTTATTATTATAAATAATTAAATATAATTATTAATTTAATTATTTCTTATATTAAATAAATATGATTTTGTGGTTAAATATTTTATTATCACTTTATTTTATTATAAATTATAACTATTTAAATATAAAATTCACTTAATAAAATTGAATTTGGCTTGATCCGATCCATTGATAACCCTAGTGGACTAGGCTTGGACTAAGGTTTTAATTTATTTGTTAAGTCAGGCCTAAATGGGTTGGGTTAGGGCCTAATTTTTTTTACTCTAAAAAGGCCTGACCCATTTAAAGTCCAACCCGACTCAATCCATTGACAACCCTACAACCCTAATTTATATACTGGATGACTCAAGTGAGTCAATTAGATTTTTAGGATTAAAGATTTTTGCCTGGAGCCAATTAGAATTCTAAGGTGGGAGTAGTAAATCCAACTCCCATTTCTAAACACGTACATTTGATTGGAAGGAAAATTGGGTGGAAAATGATTTGTCATGGTAAAAGGGTATTTTCATGTGTTAGACGCAGCAAATGAAAAAAACTATGGAAAAATCTATTTGTCCGCACGGAGGATTTTCCACAATCATAGCAAATCCAATTCTCCCCCCCTCCCCTCCCCTCGAAAATTGATTTGCCAGTAAGAAAACAAATTTGCTCACAGAAATCAGGGATCCACCAATCACATGTACCAACGTGTTTTGAATGTCATTCTTAATTTACAAAAGCACTCTTGTTGGTTACAAGACTACCCTTGTATGCTTGAAGTGGCAAGCACTGAGTAGTCTATTAGCGAAAAACAAGTCTGCCAACACACGCGACAAATCCAAGATTTTCTGTTTTTTAAGCATTAGAATAGGATATTATATGAGGCAAATCCAATTGCTTTCTCGTTTTTTAATATATTAGGTTTCTTATTTTTTTTTAGGTTTTAGAATAGGATATTATATTAGCCTAACAAGTAGTTTAGCGTGTAGCAACTACTAATTGAAGAGTTATAATAGTTTTAAACTAGTAGTTGCCTATTGAACTTGTTTTTTACATGTTTTGAACAAGTACTACATTGTTTGAACTCTGAAGGAGTGGTATAACATTGATACCTTTTATGAGAAACATTTTGCTTACTAACTTAGTAAAGATTTAAGCCTTACTAAGGGAGGTTTTGCTTAAATGGATAACCACATTGGCAATCCAACACCATAGGGCCTCTATAATTCATAGACAAACTCATATAAAAAAAAATATTCATAAACCAATTTACTTTGTGCTTCATCCAAGGTTTTGAAGATGAATGGCTACATAACTCCCAAATTTAAACATAAAATCCAACAGTGAAAAGTAAGTTTTTTGGAATTTTTCTTTTGAAAGTTTATAGTATTTTGTCCTCTACAACCCTAAAGCATCTAATCATGGTTTTGAATTCCAAAAGTTGAATCCAAGAATCTTAAAATATTGTACTTATAGATAGTATTCTCTATGCGTTTCTATTAGAAGGAATTTTTTATCCTATTTTATAAAAGAGATTATTTCAAATTTTTCACAAAAATGATTTTTTATATAATTAGCACAAAAGACAAATTAAATAAGGATTTTTGCTGTTTTTTTAAATGCAACTCAATCAATAAAATAATTTTCGCGAAATTTTTCATGATGTGTTCAAACAATAGAAAATAATATGCCGAGCAAATGATTTTTCAAGCAATATTTTCTCTGCAATCAAGCACACCCTTATCTCTTAAGTTTTATCTAAACCATTAGATTTCATGTTTACACCTAAAATCAAAGGTTTGGCCCTTTATGTCTAACCTTTCTACTTCGTCCAATTATAGGGATCAAGTTCAAATTGGACAACTATTTTATGGAGTTCAGATGTCATAAAAAAGTTTGAAAAACTCTTTTTTTTTTTTGGGAGGGTGGGTGGGTGGGTATACAAATGATATATGTTTTTAGGTTTTTCCAAAATTCATCTTCATTTTCAACTTCTCAAAAATTCCTCTTATGTTGTTGAGATTTAAATGTCAAAGAAAGTAAAACTTTGAGGATGACTATTAAAAATATTATCATATTCATCAATTAATCCAATTTTTTTTTTAACTATATGCTTCCAATCGTGAAATATGACGTTGTCCATGGTCCACGATGGTGGCTGATGGCTAAGACTTTAAAAGGAGAGTAACACACACTAGGACCACGTTTTAATGTCCCCCACGATATGACCCATGAGAATAAAAACAAAACTAAAGTCGTCGCCATGAGAATTTCTACGAAATAATATAGCTTGATCACCAAGAAAACTTGGTCACCAAGACAAACAATTTCCTATAAATACTTGAACCTTGGATCATCATAGACTACAATAATCTCATTACCTTACACACATCTGACCCACACAGATTCTTAATTATCTTGGTTTACGACGATGTCTTCGGATGGATTCAGTTTGGCTCAAGTGTACGTAATGCAAAAGTTCCATGAGAAGAAGATGAAGAAAATAGAGGAAGAAAAAAAAGAGAAAGAGGAGAGAAGTTGCAATCCCAAAGAGAAGAAAAATGGATGCAGTATCTTTAGTAGGATTAAGAAGGTATATCCAAATGGTATTTCATCGTAAAATTAGGCTGGAATGCTATAAAGTGAGGCATGGAATTCTGTAGGCCAAAGAGATAATAGAAGTTGTTTTCTGACCAAAGATGTGTATTTTGAAGTTATTTGTCGAAGTTGGGCTTGCATGGGTTGTTACTTAAGATTTGTAATATATTTCTATTTAGTTTATAAAAGAAAATCCTAGTTTCCATATGCAAGGTTTGATGTATGGCTGAGATGGGAAGCTATTTAAAGCACGAATCATTAGGATATCTGTATTGATCCCTATGAAACATGTTCTTTCCTCGGGCGTCAACAGTCGAAAAAATATAAATTGAAATTTTGGAATTTTCACGTTTTATACAGTTCAGTATCATATTAAATAGAAATGGTCTCATACTTATATATAGCTACCCACTATTTTTTTTTTTTTTTTATTACTTTAAAAGAGGGACTAAATTTTATGTATCCGGTGGCACCGTGGCAAAGCTGTTGCATTTATGTGCACACAAGCGTGTAACGTGGTTATGAGTAGGGCTGTCAATGAATCAGATCAGATCCCTATTGAATTGGGTTTTTATTGGAACTCAATATTAAGATCCAATTCATTAACAATCGAATCAGGTCAAACCCGATTTTATATACAAAATCCAAATAAACTTCATACATCTCAACGGATATATAACATAATTTATATACTTTCTAACATATTATCAAATCAGGACATGGTTGATCTAGATCCAATCCAATAAGATATCAAATCGAAACCTTATTGGATTGGTTCCTTAATGGAATCCAAAACATCGATCTAGACCCCAAGTTATCGGAACGGAAGGGATTTTGGATCTGATCCGATCCATTGACAGCCCTAGTTATGAGCTTCACTTTGCACTTGATGTGTTTATTGTCGAGAGGAGTTTAATAAGTCTTTCATGATTGTTGATGTTCACTTCTACAAGGTGCAACCCCAAATCATAAAACTCGATCAGTATAATGAATAACCACAGATTTGTGCCCACTCTCGAGCAATTGTATCCACCCGTTTTAGTTGATCTTTTATAGTAGTGCAAGTAGAGAAGCAAATTGTCCACAACTACATTATATTGTATCATGGAGAAATTGTTGATAACATGTTGCAGAGTGAGGGAATTTCAACTTTCGTCATGTATTAAAGTCATTCAAGGATTAACATGATTGATTCTCATCTATTCCATCTTCATTTATTTTATTTCAGCTCCTAGTCAACAAACCAGAGTCCCTGATGAAATTTTCAAGTCCTCGAGACCAATATCTTCATGGTTTTCAAGTTGAATTGTGATAATCTGACTTACCCATGTGGCATACTCAATCAACCCCCCTGACATGACAAGCTCGGACAGTAGATCTGCTCTCCTCGGAATACAGAATTGCACTTCCCCATAAAAAGGTGCAGTTTTGTATCCCGGGGAGAGAAGATCTACGGCTCCCAAATCTATCACCTCAAGGGTGTCAATTGAGTACACCACGTGGGTAAGTCAGATTATCACAACTCTTCCAAATTTCATTCTGTTCAAAATGTTATAGAGGAACATTCTGATTTCATCGAGATGGATGATTGTATTCATTTAATTAATTTTTATTGTTTGGAACTGTTAAGAGAGGAGATAATGCGCAAGTTGGTGTCAAATATGTATGCAAATGGTTTTCGATACCTTTTGTGCTGCCAACCATTTGCAGGTATTTCTCAAGAATTTAGGTGGTCCATATAAAAGATTTGCCAAGGAGTGATTTGCGTTTGGAAAAGATTTGCAGTATACCAAGCACAGCTATAGTCTTCAATAAAAAAAAAAAGAGTGCCGATTAGTTGCACACTGTTAAGGAAAGTTGAATGGTTAAAGAAAATGGACTGTTAAGGAAAGTTGAATGGTTAAGGAAAGTGGACTGAATCATATCTCTTGGATTACCAATGATTCAGCCCACAGATATGTTGCTTAATTTCAGCACCAAATTAGTGTGAATCACATTCTAAACATAGAAAATCCAGCTGGTTGTATCAATCAAAAAGATGTGGTCTGTAATCTCTTATGTGAATAAATACAAAGCCTTCTTCTCTGAATAAGTCAGAGAAGAAGAGCACAATTCTCTCCCTTTATATTATTAACTTTCACATGGTATCAGAGCTCTCATGCTCTGCGCAATATTTCAGCCATGGCGACTTCTATTTCCTCCATCATTCCGACTAACATCCATCAATATCTTCCAACCAAATTATCACCAACAAACTACCTCGTATGGCGATCACAATTTTTGCCATTGCTAAAAGGATATGACTTGATGGGGTTTGTGGATGGATCAAATCTATGTCCATCTAAATTTACAGATACAAACTCTCTAGACATCAATCCTGAATTCATAGCATGGCATCGTCAAGACCAACTGCTATTAAGTTGGATCATTTCCTCATTAACAGAATCTGTTGTTGCTCAAGTCGTAGGACTTACCACATCTCGAGAAGTGTGGGATCATCTTACTACAACGTTTGCTGGCCATTCAAAGGCACGAATCATGCAACTTCGAATGCAACTCCATCAAATGAAGAAGGGCAGTGACACAATGTCAGAATATCTCTTAAAGGCTAAAACTATTGCAGATCAACTAGCCATGGCAGCTAGACCAGTTGATGATGAAGATTACATTTTGTATGTTCTTGGTGGACTAGGTCCAGAATATGCACCATTTGTGACATCTGTCACCACTCGTGATGCCCAAATTCGAATCTCTGATCTACAAGGTCTTCTTCTAAGTGAAGAAATCCGTATCAATGATGCCATAACAGATCAAAACAACATTAGTATTAATGCTGCTGTTAAAACTTCGTTTCCACCAAACCGTGGGAAACAAGATTTCAAAGGAAGAGGGCGCAATCAACATCGTGGTCGTGGACGAGGCCAACACTATGGACGTGGTACACCATTACCACCTTTCAATCAAAACAATGGTCGACCCCTATGCCAAGTTTGTAATCGGGTTGGTCACACTGCTTTACAGTGCCATCACCGATTTAATCATGCCTTTCTTCCAGATAATGGCACTCCACCAACTGCCCTATATGCAGCCCCAAATGCAACATCATCTCATGCCCTTTATGCTTCCCAGAATTATCCTCATGAGGTTTGGTATCCAGATTCTGGGGCCACAAACCATATCACTTCTGAACTCAGCAATCTCAATGTTCACACTGATTATAATGGTAAAGAGATGGTGAAAGTTGGAAATGGAACAGGTTTGGACATACATCATATTGGACACTCTAATTTGCCTACAAAGTCCTTTAATTTTCATCTTAAAGATATGCTACATGTTCCTGCAATAACCAAAAACTTATTATCTGTTTCTCGTTTTACTCAAGATAATAACGTATTTTTTGAATTTCATCCTTCTCATTTCACCATCAAGGATCGATGTTCGGGGAAGATACTCCATCAAGGACCGAGTAACAACGGGCTTTATCAATTCGTCCCTCACCATGAAAACACGCATAAAGCAGCTCTTATTGGCGAGAGGCAATCTCTTGAACAATGGCATAATCGGCTTGGTCACCCAGCATTTCGTACTATTCGTCAGATTCTCAACAAACATGGTCTTCCACTCATTTCAGATAAAGGGCCAAGAGTATGTGTAGCATGTCAACTGGGCAAATCTCACAAACTTCCTTTTTCAAGGTCTATGTCTATAAGCACTGGCCCATTGGATCTCATCTATTCCGATGTATGGGGCCCCTCTCCTATACCATCTATAGAGGGACATCGTTATTATGTGCATTTCTTAGACAATTTTTCTAAGTTTACATGGGTGTATCCTCTGTTTAATAAATCTGAAGTATTATCCACCTTTCAGAAATTCAAGTTGTTAGTTGAAAATCGGTTTTCTCGGAAAATTAAAGAGTTTCAATCTGATTGGGGAGGAGAATTCCGCTCACTTTCACAGTATTTAAGTGATTGTGGGATCGTCCATCGCATATCATGCCCTCATACGCATGAGCAAAATGGTACCGCAGAAAGAAAGCATAGACACATAGTGGAAACGGGACTATCTCTAATGGCACATAGTTCCATTCCTCTTCAATTTTGGAATCATGCATTTGAAGCAGCAGTTTACCTCATTAATCGGCTTCCAACTCAAAATCTTAATAATATATCTCCATGGGAAAAATTGTATGGAGGTGCACCGGACTATACCTCATTACGAATTTTCGGTTGTGCGTGTTATCCCTTACTTCGCCCTTATAACTCTCACAAATTACAGTACCGCTCAGCCATGTGTGTTTTTATCGGATATAGTTCACGCCATCGTGGCTACAAATGTTTTAATCTCACCACCCGTAAGATCATCATCACTCGCCATGTCATCTTTGATGAAGATAAATTCCCTTTCACCATACCAAATCATTCCTCAATCCAAAGCCCAGCCATATCCATGTCCTATCCTACCTCACCACCACCAATATATTCTTCTCTTCATATAAACCAGCCTTCCCCTTCAACTATTTTTCCTAGTGCACCCCCACAAGCTTCTACACCTACCAACTTCCTTAATCAATCCTTACCTCATCCAACTACCTCTACAAACTCCCCTAGTACAACTAACATACTCAACCCCCAGTCCCATGAATCAGTTACTGATCCCATTCCATCTCTACCTATGCCTTGTCCCACTCAAACACCACCATCCCATACTCATCATATGACTACCAGACTTAAGGCTGGCACCCACAAACCCAACAACAAATATTTGTCTTCATCTATTTTTCAAACATATACAGCCACAAAACATCCATTACATCCTCCTGGTACTATTGACATTGAACCCACTTGCTTTACCCAAGCCTCCAAATTCCCTAAATGGCGAGAAGCAATGTCGTTTGAATTTGATGCTCTCATACAGAATGGTACTTGGATTCTCACACCTCCCCCGGCCCATCGTAAAATCATTGGAAGTAAATGGATCTTCAAAATCAAACGTCGTGCGGATGGTTCCATTGAACGTCATAAGGCCCGCTTAGTCGCTAAGGGGTATAATCAACAAGAAGGAGTTGATTACACAGATACTTTTAGCCCAGTCGTGAAACCAACCACAATTAGAACTGTCCTTTCTATCGCTGTCTCAAAAGGATGGCCAATCCGCCAACTTGACGTCAATAACGCCTTTCTCCACGGCAATTTAATGGAAGAAGTATATATGGCCCAACCCCCTGGTTTTGTTGACAAGCAACATCCTCATCATGTGTGCCGGTTAAGGAAGTCACTTTATGGTCTAAAGCAGGCCCCACGTGCTTGGTTTCATCGACTTAGTTCTTTTCTTCTTGAACTTGGCTTTGTCGGCTCCAAAACTGATACATCTCTATTTATTTATCGCCGTGATGGAATTATTATCTTCTTCCTTGTCTATGTTGATGATATTCTTGTGACTAGTAATCAAGAGACATCTCTCGCTCACCTTCTTTCTCGACTTGGGAAAGAATTTTCCATTAAGGACTTGGGTGTATTACACTACTTTTTGGGCATAGAAGTGACATCTACTCCATTTGGCCTTCATCTTTCTCAGCGCAAGTACATATCAGAAATTCTTCGTCAAACAAAAATGGATGGTTCAAAGCCTATCACTACTCCGATTGCATCAAACAACAAGTTGTCAAGGCACTCAGGCACTCCCATGCTTAATCCCACCTTATATCGTAGCACCGTTGGCGCTTTGCAATATGTGACTCTCACTAGGCCTGATATCTCATTTGCAGTCAATAAGGCATGTCAGTTCATGCAACAACCTACTGAAGATCATTGGGCACTTGTCAAAAGGATTTTACGATACCTAAAACATACTGTCACTCATGGCCTTCGCATTGATCGGTGTCCATCACTACATCTATCCGCCTACTCGGATGCCGATTGGGCTGGTTGTCCCGATGACCGCAAATCCCAAGGTGGCTACCTAATTTTTTTGGGCTCCAATCTTATCTCTTGGCAATCGCGCAAACAACCGACAGTGGCCCGTTCGAGCACTGAGAGTGAATATCGTGCCCTTGCAGGAGCAGCTGCTGAACTTACTTGGCTTCAATCTCTACTGTATGAGCTTGGCTTGTTCTTATCTCATTCACCTACCTTATGGTGTGACAACATTGGAGCAACATATTTATCTGCCAACCCTGTCTTCCATGCTCGAACAAAGCATGTTGAAATTGATTTCCACTTTGTTAGAGATAAAGTGGCTAAAGGTGATCTTCAGGTTCGGTTCATTTCCACGAAGGATCAACTCGCTGATATCTTAACTAAGGGTCTTTCTACTACCCGCTTCCATCATCTTCGCAACAAACTCACCATCACACCTGTGACGTCAAGTTTGAGGGGGAATGTTAAGGAAAGTTGAATGGTTAAAGAAAATGGACTGTTAAGGAAAGTTGAATGGTTAAGGAAAGTGGACTGAATCATATCTCTTGGATTACCAATGATTCAGCCCACAGATATGTTGCTTAATTTCAGCACCAAATTAGTGTGAATCACATTCTAAACATAGAAAATCCAGCTGGTTGTATCAATCAAAAAGATGTGGTCTGTAATCTCTTATGTGAATAAATACAAAGCCTTCTTCTCTGAATAAGTCAGAGAAGAAGAGCACAATTCTCTCCCTTTATATTATTAACTTTCACACACACCAACCTTAAAAAATCCTTTATTTTTTTGTCTTTTTATAACCTCTATTTTAATCTACTGCTTGCACTTCAATACCTAACTTTTTAAGGTTTAAGCTTTATTTTAATTTGTAAATTTGTGTTCTTTGCTTGTGCTCTACTTTGATCGTATTTTGCGATTGATTTTGTGTTGTATTCTCTTTG
Source organism: Akebia trifoliata (assembly GCF_017979445.1). Taxonomy (NCBI): domain Eukaryota; kingdom Viridiplantae; phylum Streptophyta; class Magnoliopsida; order Ranunculales; family Lardizabalaceae; genus Akebia; species Akebia trifoliata. Next base: position 12,768,365 of record NC_141376.1, on the reverse strand, counting down.
GCTCCAACTTAATTAAGACACTGATTTTCTAATCTATTTAGAATTTAATCTGAACCACTGCATTTCAAGAGAACGTATCTTTATAAAAATGGTTCCGAAATGAAAAAAGTACTTCTTGCAAAAATTATTGAACTAGCAATAATTTTTTTGGGCATAGTTGAGGAAGAAGAATTTTCTTTAAAAAATAAAAGATTGCAATAATTTTTTATTATTTTTGAAGTGTAATCATCCAAATGGAGTGCAAAGGAGAATTTTTAAGTGATGAAGTGCAATTGGTAATGTGTGGTGTGCAACTAATCGGTCCCCAAAAAAAATTGTTGTTCTAAAAAAAGATTTGAAGCTAATCTTAGCTCATGCGGCCCACACCTCATCTCCCTAGGATTCATGGGACTCATGTTGACTACCATCACTAAGTGAAAAAAAAAAGGGTAAATTTGACGTCAAAGTCTATTGGATTTAGCCAAATTCAACAAATCCACTGTGAAAACTGAAAATTTCTACAAGAAAATTCGAAGTGCCAAGGCCCATTAATTTATTAATCAAAATTTGACGGTTATATAATTTGTGATGTTCCTTAGATTTAGCGGCTTAAAGCCGTCGAATTTCTCTCATCTTCTATTAATTTGATAATTTTGATCCATTCAAAAAAAAAATTGACAACATAGTCCATCAAATTTTACAAAATACAACGGTCTTGAGCTGTCTATTATGATTTTTTTTTTCACCTAGTGCATGTAGGCCAAATAACACCTCAACTCCTTAGGATTCATGGGATACATCAGCTAAAAAAAAAAAAAACAAATAAAGTAAAATATATAACCCACTTTGGGGCTTGAAATTTGGTCGAAGGCAATGAAAATGCACAGTCACTGAACTTCCAAAATTCGAAGTAAAATCCAACAGTGATGTCAACCCTTTTTTTTAAATTTATTTTCTTTGAAAGTTCTTTAAAAAATTTTATTTACATATCTGTGGCATCCGATCATGATTTTAGATGCTACACGGATAGACAGCCACACTCTCTCTCTCTCTTACCGTTCTTTTCACTTCTCTCTCGATCAGATCTCTCCCTCTCATCTCTCTTTATCCTTTTTAGAAGAAAACATGTTCCTGAGCAATAAGAGAAGTTTCCTCGCCGCATCACCTTGTGGCACCCAAAAAATGATCCTATGCCATAGGGATGTAAAGGATTTCTAAGAACTTTGAAAACTAATTCATTTAAAAACAAATACTAAACTCTCACCACTGAATTTTTATTTTAAATTTGGAAGTTGGTTAACCATCTATTTTCAAAACTTTTATTAGATCAAGCCCATATAATTTTTTTATTTTTTTTATTTTTGAATCTGAGTTTATCTATGAAACATAGTGGGATGTGGGGTTGGATTGTTGTCAATGTGGTAGGGCTGCAACCTGCGCTGGTTGGAAGGTAAACCCAGGCTCAACCCAAGTGGTATAAGCCTCAACTCAAGTTCAACTCAACCCGACCATCGGACCTGAGCTTATTAACCCGAGCTCAACCAAGCTTGATCTTCTAAAATTAGGTTGAGCTCGGGTTAACCCAAGTTAGGTAATTTTGGGAAGGTTGGACGAGTTAGCTCATTGAATGTCCCTAATTTCATTCTAATCCATAAATAAATTTTATAACTTAAAAATATACAATATAAAAAACAAACCACTAGTGAATAAAATCACCTACAACCCTCAAATCCATCCTTGAGACAATGTTTAGACAAATTATAATTAATTAAAGTCTACATTAATAATATCCAATTGTCTACAAGCCATGATAATAAGATGTAACCAAAAGGTTTTAAAAAAAAAACATAATCATTAAAAAATATTTGTATATTAGTATAAAAGCATCGGATTCAGGTTGAGTCGGGTTGCTCAATCCCTCAACCCGGGCTCAGCCCAAATTGAGGTCGGATTGAGATATTTTAACTTAGGCTCAACTCATTTTCCCCATTACTTAGCCCAAGCTCACCCATCAATCTGGTTGAGCCTGGGTTGAGCTCCGGCCAGCCCACCAAGGTTGCAGCCCTACAATGGGGTGATCCAGTGGGGCCAACCACCCTTGGTAAGATATGAAACCTTACTACTTTAATCAGGCTAGTCTGGCTCTTTTTGTAATATAAATTTTGCCTTTATATCATACTATTTTTTTTTAAGTACTATAATAGTTTTAAAAAAAATAAAATGTGATTCATTAAATATCTATGAATGTGTAATGCCATGGTAATTTCTTGATCTCTTGTGCAAGGGATGGTAAATTTCTCAAAATTTTATAAAGCACGGAATAGCTCAAAAGAATGTCGAATCAGGAGGCATGGAATTGACTCTACCAAACGTGGGCCATCACTCCTATAATCCGACAAGATCGAGGCCGATACCAAACTATTGTCACTAAGCAATGTAGAAGGAAATGAGAAGGGTTGGCAATGGGTTGGGTGGGGTTCGGATAGAACATATATCTGTATCTTTATCCAACGTTATATTCAATTATCCATATATTATCTTTTACCCACTTTTGCTAAGGATATTCATATTTGACTATTTATCCAATTTTTTAAAGAATATATGAATCTGATTTGCACCCAAATTTCAAAAGAATATCGAAATCAAATATATTTCAATATATTTTACCTAGGTACATATCAATTTAAGCTCTTCCTTGAGTTAAATGTCTCATTTAATGCGATATTCACAAGTATGTATCAATATATAGGTGATTAAGACATTATTTGACCCACCTACTCTCAAACAGTGAAATCACTCTCAATTCGACATTAATTACATTGAGACACTATTAATCACACCCAAGTATCAATATTAATGGGAGATGAATAAGAAATTCAAAGATAAAATCAGCAATCTCCATTCAGCTTGCACCCCATCTGGCATTCCACCTAAACTTGTAGTATGGTGACACCTGCCCCAAGATTGAACACTAAATCTTCTCACAAAGACTAACACTTTGAGTTGAGAGGAGAGAAACTCTATTTCTCTCCACTATATTTTGATTGACATGAGATAAATTGGGACGAGTTTGGAATTTTAAAATATCATAAAAGAGATCCAGGGGTAGAGTTGGAATTATAAAATATTTTTAAGGGATTTCTCTCTATTTCTCTCCACTTTTAAAGAGAGAAAACTTACTCTCTCTTTTCTCTTCTTTTCTCCTCACTTAACAATCCAAATAAGAGAAACTCATTTATTTTCTTTTCTTTTCTCTCACTTTAAACACAGCATAGGAGAGGATTTAGAAAATCATCCCGTACACCCTTTGAAAAGAAAACCTCCTCTGCAAATACACTATTCATCATCTTATCCTCACAAGCTCTTCATTTCTTTCGATCATCACTATTTAACTAACTTAATCTTTGAAGGATCTTTGGCAAACATCACATCGGGGTCTCTTCCTTTTACCTTATTTCCTTCTACCATTCTAAGTCAAAGAAGAATTAAATAAAAGTATCTTGATCAAGAACAAAGTCATCATTAAAGTATAAAACCTATCTTGAGAAGTGGAAGCCTGGAAGCTCTCCCCACTTTAGATGATCTTTTTTGAGAAATTGGAAAATATATATAACTTTTAAACGCTATTCACCAAACTACATAATTGTACATATTCCAATGCTTCAAAGGTTTGTTTAAAATAGCACTTCTTGGAGATAATCAATGCCATACAATTATGCAAGGGTAGTACTACCTTGGACATAGTGATTAGATCAAGGATCAGGATCTGATTGAACAAAGTGATCAAATTAACAATCAAGATCATCTCTTTGTTAAATCACAATTTGATCTCGATCTATGATCATGATCTTCTCTTAATTATACCACATTTTATTCTTGATCAATGATCAAAGTCAATTCTTTAATTCATCATAATTTGACCCAATTTATCCATTGATCTACCGTTATAACTTACCAGAAGGTGACATGTGCAAACACACACGTATCAAAAGGGTTTATTCATAGTTTAAACTATTTATTAAAGGGGTTTTGAAGATTACTTAGTAACAAGATACTTTTGTAATTTTGAACATTAAGCAAAGTGATTGTATTGCAATTTTCTTGACTTTTTATCAAAATGATCTTTTTGATTATTTTAAATTTAAATATAATAGTTGGAGCATTTATGACCACTGAAATTTTGGTGTCGAACCACTTCTACTCTACCTTCTCACTTTATAATAGTAATGATAATCGTTGACTGCACCTCTATGTGGGTAGAGTCATGATGAACACACGCGGCTTTAGTACGCTGTTGGGTATGCAACTGATGGGGAAGGGCACGTAACCATAAATCTTTTTCATCGGGATACACAGGAAAAAGATGTGCGGTTTTGTACCCTTGCCACATTAGCCGCGTCCGCGTCCTAAAACCGTGCATTTATCATTATTCATGTGGTTATTCCCCGTAATGAGCCACGTCTGTCTTTATATTTGAAAAAAATAAAAAATAAAAAAATAACCAACATATGACTATAAATTTTAAATGTTAATTTTTATTTTATTTTAATTCAACTAGCACAAAATGTCAATCAAGGCACTAAGTTGAGTTGATGAATTAAACTCGGATGAAATGTCAATCGAGCCACTGAGTAGTCTTGGTGAATTAAATAAATATACTTGAAAATACTTTTTAATATTTTCATATTTTAATATTGTAAATATATGTTTTATTGACACACTAACTTTTACTTAGAACACACCAATCCTTTTGAAATAAAATATTATACATTTCATAAAGATTGGTGTGTCAAAAGTAAAATTTGGTGAAACACTATATTAAAAATCAGAGTCCAACTAGTTTTACTAAAAATGCTTTACTAAGACTCAACTACCATCAAAACAAAATCTCAAGATTTGTTATGCATCTCAAGTTTTTATTTTGGTAGTGGATAAACTTTAGTAAGACCTTTCTTCCTTACTAACGTAGGAAAGTGTTTTTTGTTAATGATATCTTAGCTTTTTTCTTTATCCAATCATGGTAACCAAATTTATATTTGACCCTCGTTGCTATCCATAGGGATTTTTCCTTGTTTACTTGGCATGTGTGATTTTTGAGGTATTGCATATACTTAGGGAATTTGGACGAGGTATGGTACTCTAAGAAGCCAATTGGTTTGCTCCTACAAATTGGGCCTACGAGTCTAGAACACCCTCATCAAATCAAACACAAAAAATCCCATTCAATAGTAATTTGATGGAGTTCAGTTGGGTTAATTCAAGTAAGTTCTCCATAAAAATTTCAATAATTTTTTTTGAGTTTCTTTTCAAAAACCCATCATCATCTTCACTCCTTAAAAATTTCCCTCTTGTTCTTGAGATTTGAATGTGGGATAAGAACGAATAATGAGCAATTAGTCAGAATTTTTCCGACTATATGCCTCCAATCATGAAGTATGACGTGGCACACATTGGTGACTAATGGCTAGCTTCAAAAGCATGAGAGGTCAACATACACAAGGACCACTTTTTAATGTCCCCCATATTATGACTCATGAGAATAAAAACAAAACTAAAATCGCCACCGAGGAGAACAACTATGGAATAAAAATATAGCTTGATCACCAAGAAAACTTGGCCACCAAGACAAAATATACTTCTATAAATACCGGAACCTTAGACCATCATAGACTACAATAATCTCATCACCTTACACACATCTGACCCACACAAGTTCTTAATTATCTTGGTTTTCAACGATGTCTTCAGCTGGATTCGATTTGGCTGAAGTGTACGTAATGCGAAAGTTCCATGAGAAGAAGATGAAGAAAATAGAGGAAGAAAAAGAAAAGAAAGAGGAGAGAAGTTGCAATCCCAAAGAGAAGAAAAATGGTTGCAGTATCTTTAGTAGGATTAAGAAGGTGTATCCGAATGGTATTTCATCATAAAATTTGGCTCGAAAGCTATAAGGTGAAGCATGGAATTTTGTAGGCCGAAGAGAGGCAGAACGTAATCAAAATATGTGTATTTGAAGTTGGGCTTGCATGGGTTGTTAAGATTTGTAATGTTTATTTAGTTTATAAAAGAAAATCCTAGTTTTCAAAAAAGTAGGTTTGATGTACAGTTTAGATGGGAAGTTATTTGAAGAATGAATCCCAAGGAAATCTGTATTGATCCCTCACAAACTTGGTTTTCCTCGATTGTCAACTATCGAGGAAATTGAAATTTTGGTGTGAAACAAAATTTCCAAACTCTCTCTTGCTCTATCCTTTTCATTTTGAATAGTTTGGTATCATATTAAATAGAAGTTTTTTTTATGGTTATATATAGTTACCCACTATTTTCCTCTAGTTGCTTTAAGAGAGGGACTAAATTACATGTATCCGATGGTGAAGCTGTTGAAAATGTATTTACACAATTGCGATAATGTGTTTATGAGGTACACTTTGCTCTTGGCATGTGCATTGTGGGGTGTGTTTGAAAAAAGTTGATCTTGAAAGTCTAACTCTATCTAAAGTTCAACTCCCAATAGTTCAGGTGAGAGTTAATTACAATTTATTTGTTTGGTTGACAGTGAAAGTTACTTTCATTTCCTTCAACTAACCCCAAGTCCGAGTGAAACAACAAGGGCAGCACAAATCACATAGTAGATCCGTCCATTTACCGTGTGTTTTTTCACAGGTTTTTTTCTAAGATCTTGTGATCTCTAAGAGAAGAAGCACTTGGCATTCCTCCCTACAATTAAACACAAAAACAACTAGAAATTTGGAATCCAATCACAGAAGAAAAATAGACAAAGATCAAGAATCAGAAGAGAAATTAGGTAAAAAATGCTGAGTACAATCAGAAATTAGGGCATTAGGACAAGTTCCTAAAGACGCTTCATTGAGAAGTTCCTTCTACAACAACATCACCATCATATATACACTTCAGACCCACAGTTTCGTAATTATCTCAATTGATTTTCGGCGACGTCTTCATGGATTCAGTTTGGCTAGAGTGTGCGTATCCAGGGGTCAGGGTCGGCTCGATACAAGTTGAGGCCTAAGGCAAAAATTGGAAACAATGCCTTTTTTTTAATATTTATTATTTATTATTATAATGAGAAGGAGTAGAAGTGATTTGACACCAACATTTGAGTCTCACAGATACCCCCATCGTTATATTTAATGTTATTTTGGTCAAAAAAAAAAAATTAATAAAATTGCTATGGAACAGTGATATAATCACCTTAATTACTTTTCAAAATATTCAAAATATCCATCTTTAGAATACCTTCGGCTAAATTAGTTTTCTTAAATTACAAAATTTAAGAAAATTTATCGTTAAACTTATGTGATTTTCAAGGCACTCTTTGTCAAAATCAATAAATTTATAATTCCACAATTCCTAGAATAACATTGGTTAGTTTAGTTAATATTTTAAAGGGAGATTTAGTCGGCAAACCTAATTGTACGTTGCATTTCTATTACAAAAATTCCCTTGGAATTTTGACAATTCCAATAAAACCTTACTTTATGAAGTTTGTTACCCACCAAACCTTACCTTATCAAGTTTGTTACCCAGCAAACCTTGTAGTGGGATACGGGATCCACATCATAAAATTCAAATTGATGAGTTAATTTATTACTTAACATAACTTGGAGTGGATCCTAATCGCATCAATTTGTGTCGTCCAAAGATATGATTTGACGCCACAAGGTTATAAAGCACAAATTTCTAACAAATTTGAAAAAAAAAAAATCAAAAAATCAAAATAAAAATTCAGTGTAGAATTTTAGATTTAAATTTGGGAGTTTGGTGGTACCATTCATTTTCAACACCTTGGATCAATCTCAAAAGGATTTTTTTTTCAATTTTTTTTCTTTTAATTTGATTTTTTTTCAAGAAATCTAGAAATATGTAGTGTTGGATTACGAATTTAATACTCCATATGGGTCCAATGACCCTTAGTAAGATTTTAAATCTTACTGATTTAGTCATGCCAGTCTGATTTATAAAGTAAAGATTTGTTAGGTACCAAACTTGATAAAGTACGGAGTTTTTGTAATAAAATTGCACAGATAGGTCTGCTTGATAAATCTCTCTATTTTAAATTACAGAAAATTTACAATTGGCCAATTCCTAAAATCATGTTGGTTAGTTTGGTTAATATTTTAAATTTTATTTACAAGCCCACCATCTATTTATTATGTTACCTTCGAAAACACCTTAGTTAATATACTAATTAGATAAAAATCCTTTACTCCCATGATTCTTTGACCAAATTAGTTTTCTTAAATTATAAAAATATCCTTCAAATATTTATTTTCAAAATCAGGTATTATAAATTACAAAAAGTGCTTACAGTATTACATTAAATGATAAAATACAAAATAGGTAAATTTTTTAAAATAAGTACAAAAAATTTAATCGTAAGTTAATATATCCTAATTTTTGTAATACATATGGGTTTGCACACTATTACAAATAATATAATTATTTATTTATGTAATTAAAATTTATTTTCTCATTTTTAAGATAAGAAATAATGTAAACATAGTATGATTTTTTTTTTTTTTAACTTTTTTCATGGAAAGATCTCCAAGTGGGAGAGATTTCCTAAGAAATTCTTTTAGGAAAAGTTTTTATTCTTTTATGGATGTCTCCAAAGTATAAGTGCCTTAAAAAAATTTAGACCATATTTCAACGGGAAACGAATAAAGATCTAAAGCGACGTTTTTTTTTTTTTTGGGAGAGAGAGGCCTCCAACGTAGGAGTGACCTTCAAAGAAATTTATTTTATTTTATTTTTTAATTTTTTGAAAGAAAATTTAGTAGGAAACCTTTTACTTAGAAAGGGGCCTTGAAAGCTTTTTTTTAACTTTAAATTTTAAAGTTATCAAAAGAGTTTGTTTTTGTTTTTGTTTTTTTTTTTTAATAAAGAATATCTAATGCCATAAATAAATTATTTTGGGGGCTTAGTCTCAAAGTGGGGCCTTAGGCAAGTGCCCAAGTGACCTTATGGTTGAGCCGCCCTCCCATGGGCGGAACCATGCAGAGATTGGGGGATCATGCCCCCCCCACCCCCACCCCCACCCCCATAAAAATTTTGAAGTTACTATTTTACATACATTTTTATACTAACATGTACAAACCTGACCAAAAGAGTTTTGAAAATTCATATTATATAGAGAAAAACTGTTCTTACAACTTTGTAAGATTTCAAATCTTACAAGGGCTTGTTGAGTTCAAATGGATTACCAAATGAAAAATATTTTCCTTATTCACCAAGTAATGATTTTAAGCCTTACTAATAGTCGTTTTGCTCAAACAGATTGCCACACCAGCAATCCAATACCATAACCCTCTAAGTTTCATTGAAAATCTCATATATATAAAAAATTCAAAAAATAATTTACTTTGAGCTTAATCCAAGATTTTGAAAATGGACATCTTCTGAACTTCCATATAACTCCCAAACTTAAAATTGAAATTCAGTGATGAAAAATAACTTTTTTGGGATTTTTTTTTCAAAGTTCATAAAATTTTATCATCCACAATCCTGAAGAATCGGATCATGCTTTTTATGGCATAAGGTGAGCTCAAGGACCCTTAGTAAGGGTGAAATTCTTACTAACTTAGTAACGCTTGTCAAACTCTTTACAATTTCGCAATCCAACACCACATTCCTCTAGATTTCAAGGAAAAAGTCGGATTTTTTCAAAAATTATTATTATTATTATTGGCTTGACCCAAGATTTTGAAAATGAACAACTGTTAAACTCCCACTCAATTCCTAAATTTAAATATAAAATTTAACGATGAATAACAATTTTTTTTTATGTTTTTTTTTAATATTATGAACTTCGCCCTCTACATCCTTTTGGGGGCAACGATCATGTTTTTGGATGTCACAAGGTGAGCTCCCATTGTAAGATTTGAAATCTTACCAAGTTAGTAAGGCTAGAATTACTCTTATATTTATATAATAAAACACAATTGTCGAGTTCATTTTACATTACAGTTGGGGGATAAACGTCTCATCTGCTACAATTTTGTGCAGGACAAACATCGCATTCAAACAACAATTTGTTGGGGTCAATTTTATTATTTTTCATCTTTTATCCCTTTAACTAAAAACAAATTAACTATCGCCCTTGTCTTGGTGATCATTAAAGCCAACTAGATTTTAATCCAAAATTAATCATTCCCTTTTTTTCAATGCCAATTGAGAAATAAATAGTAGGGTCGAGCAATCAAAGCTTTCAACTATGAACTGGTCCCTTCTCTTCCCTCGCACCCATAAATGTCCGTCCTTTCAAAAGTTTGTCTATCTATTCATTAATATTTTGAATCATTTCCACCTCAGGAATTTCCCATTTATTTCTTTTCCGTTTAAACTTTAAATGTAAAGATGGGGCATTTGTGAAATCCAAACTTATTGGAAGTGTTCAATATAAAAAAGAAAATTCAAAACTAGAAAATTAAGGTAGTTTTGTTCTGAATAATCATGCACTAGTTTTAAGTACCTATTATTTAGTAATTTGGGTCGTAGGGGCAAGTGGGAGAATATTGGGTATGGCTATTAGGGTGATTTATGTGACTCACATGCCACATCAACTCCTATACTGTGCATGGTAGCCCATTATTGATTCTTTAAAAAGTCTAGCGTTCATAAAATGGCACACTGTGGGGGATCAAGATCTCATCATTCGTGTAACTTCTTCCACCAAATTTCAAGCATAGAGATTTTCTTAGACTAAAAGATTCATTACTCACACATAAATAATTTAATTTTAAAAAAAATTAAAAAATGATAATTGAAATTTTTTCTTGATCTTGGACTGTTAATCTTCGCTTTCATGTTTTGATATACATGTACAACCCAAGATATTAATTAATCCTAAACTCTAAATTTTTATTTTTCATAATACTATAATTATTAAAAATTTAAGTAAGTCTAGTCTTACTAACTTAGTAAGATTTCAAATCTTAAAGGATGAGCTAATCTTATGGAATAGAAAAACATGATCAGATGCCACAACAATAGAAGAGAAAATTATATATATTATTTCTCATCTATTAATTTTAATTTTAAATTTGAGAATTAGTAGTCATTTATTTTACAAATCATCAATCAAGTTCAAAAAAAAATTATTTATTCGATTTTTTATTTCTTTGAGTTTTTTCATGAATTTTAGAGGGTTGTTGTGTTAAATTGTTAAATTGATAATCCATTTGAGTTTAACGAACTTTAATAAGATTTTAAATCCTACTAAGGTAGTAAGGAAAGTGGAAGTCTTTTCTCTAGAAACCGTCGCTTGAGATTAATTAGCTGGTGGATGAGATGGAAGAGATTCTTTTTCGATGCGCGGCAGGCATGCATGGTGTTTTGGTATTGCAGTGAAAAGGGTATTTTCGACCCACAGAAAATGTAGAAAAAAACAAGAGAAGCACCTACTGTGGTTTTTAGTGAACCACGTGTCAAAGTGCCACCCCACAAGTGGCCAATATAATGAGCTGCGTTGGCTGGCTGCGTGCGTGGTATGCGCAAAAGAATCTAAAACGGTTTCTTAAAGGGTAAAAAGGTACTTTTCCTCGAACTTCTTTAATTGTCCTTAATATGTTCTTATAATTTCTTTCTACCCCTTCAAATTTTAATTTCCAACTACTTTCTTAAACCTTTTACCTAACTCCATTTGCCCTTAGGGAACGTTTGAATGCATGAAAATGTTTTGCTAGTGTTTGCATCATAGAAAATTGTATAAAAAATAGTTTTTAAAAAAGGATAAAATTATTAAAAATACATATTTTTTTAATAATGATTTTGCTAGATTTTTTTTTTTAATATATAATGAAAATGATCTATTTAGTGGACATTGCCATCACATGAAACATCATCTAATCTCAATTATTATCATTAATGATAATAAAACTTATTGTATTATCTAATATTGGAGACGATGGTGATTAGGATAAAAATACTTTTTTGACAGAAATAAAAAGGCTTAGAGATGATGTATTTTTTGAATAAAATTTATTTTTCATTTTTAGTTGTATTTTACAGATTATAATCTAATACTTAATATACAAATTATAATCTTACAACTAATATTCCAATATTTTGGAAATAATAATATATAAAAAAAATTATTTCTTTTATAAATAATTTAGAATATTTAATATTTACGAGTACTTTTGAAGATATTAATAATCAAGAGAGATTTTCTTCTCATTAGGAATTTTAGTACATGCACAAGATATATTTTAAAAGATAAAATGAAGATAAAAGAATAGATAGATGTCAAATAACTTTTTTGTAAATTGTTTCATGTCATGCTGGCTTCACTGAATAAATAAATGTTAAATGATTGGGCTGTAACTTGTCGGACATCGTGATATTGTCAACGAATAAAACAGTTATGTCCTGTAACAGATTTTTAATGACAATAGGTAGAAGACGCCAAAATCTGATACCTTATCAACATTGTGATATTATCAATGAATAAAACAGTTGCACCTATAACGTATTTTTGACGTAGTGAGTAAAAGACACAAAAATATAATAATGAAGATGACAGAAAAACGACAACATATTAAATTGAATGATGAGTGCCCTAGTGTCGTTGATTGATAAAGCACTACTTTTGATGTCAAAATATGATAACGAAGACAACAGAAAAACGACAACATATTAAATAAAATGATGCGTGCCCCAGTATCATTGACTAATAAAGCACTACTTTAAAAATTTACTAAATGGGTATCAATAATATTTAAACAATAATTCAAGGTTAAGATTTTAAATGATATTAAAATTCAAATATAAAAAATAAAAGGTCATGTATGGATGCAAAGTTCTGAATTAAATCTACAGTAATATTAATTTACCTAGAAAAAATAAGTTTATCATATATATTGACATTTTGCATGTTGGATTCTGCTATATAATAAATTTTTTAATTCTTATTATTAAAAGATTTTTGAGGTTTGTTGCGTAGAATGAGGTATCTAAAAATTATCTAGTAACATTAAGACTTATAAAAAAAGGAGTATTTGATGATTCTCAATAGAATAATATTGAAGTGACCTCGAGTTGGAACCTCATATCGCACTTTTTGACGTGAAAGTGTATGGGAATCATAGATGTTTTTCATCAAGATAAAATGAAAAAGCATGTATGATTCTTATCCACTCTCACGTCAAGATGTGTGATATGAGGTCCAAGCTTAAGATTTACCCTTAATCTCTGCAACTCAATAGTTCTCATAGATTTATTAGGGTTGAGGTTCCATAATTTACTTAAGTGTATGATGGTAATAAATGATAAATGAAAGGCGAGATAAGAGAGCTGAGATAAAACCTTTTTAGTCCAGCGTTATTTGACGTGGAAGGCGTTTCGTTACTCAAAGGAATTTTACTGTACAACGTCTTTGAATAGCTTACACACAACGAACATATGCTGTAGTGACATGTAGTAAAAATCATATCAATTGGACCCTTAATGTCCAACGTTGTCCGACTAAATAGTTTTTATAACTAAGGCCACGCCATAATGCGTCGTCATTATGAAAAGTTGTCTTATTACGAAGAAACTATGGCACACGTGTCTTAGAACAGACGTCACAGACTCACTAAGATCTGTACTTTTTCTGCTTGACTAAAATACCCTTGTCTCTCATACTTAGCCTTTATCGCCTCGCTTCTGCCTACCAACCTCCTTGCATGCTTGACGCGCTTCTGCAAACCACCTCAACCGTTACCTCTCTTTCTCTCTCTCTCTGCCCATGTGTCATGGGCCAAATGCCAGCTCAAATTACACATTTGCCCACCGTCATTGGTTCTCACACTATTTATACTCAACCTTTCTTCCCAATTTCTACAAACCATTCAAGCCTCTCTCTCTCTCAGTCTTTCTTTGTGTTTGGTAATTTTGGAGAGAACCCATCTCTCTCTCTCTCTCTCTCTCTCAATAGATACCCATGGTGTCATTGCTCTCATAGTCCATTCTACCAAATATTTCACATAATTAACTACCTCATCATATTTACTTTACTTTCTTCAACACTAATCCATATGAGTTTCTACCACTATTTTATCTACTAACTCTTCTCTTCTTGATTAATTTTTAATGGTAGGTTTTAACACTAATAATGGACGCTGAATCGTCAACAAGCACAACACATTCAAGGGTTGGTAGGGGAAAAGAGATCACTCGTGGGATCGAACATGAGCTGTTAAGTATCAGAACCTCTGCACTCTGTTTGATGTCCGGCAAAGATGATAATCGTGTGGTCGGTATGGTTCGGATAGGCCCGTTCTTCGTCCGTTTGGTAACCCAAAATCGAAGTCCAATCATGGTCTCGGTTTGCGTAGTAGGAGAATTGGTTTGGCCCATAACTAAGGATTCTCCGATTTTACGAGTTGGACTACGAAGTTTCGCTTTTGCAATGCCTGCCGGCCTCCTTTACGGCCTTCAGTTCCCACAAAGCTGTTCTGAAGAGGCAATGGAGAAGCTTGAAAGGGTGCTGATCCAGTTTGGTTATTATGAAGATCACTCAGTAAGGCGAACTGGTAATACTAAGCTGCTTTAAATTTGATTAGTTTTCACTTAGGGGTATTTTTGTTGATAAAAGTATACTGAGGGTTTATTGGGAATTTTGCAGTCAGACAACATTTTAAAAATTCCTCTAAAAAGGTATTTTAGTATTTTTATGGCGTATCAAGGGTATTCATTGTCCTAAAACATATAACTGTACGGAAAACAAATCTTTGTCTTCTTTCTGGGAGTTTTAAAACGTGAACAGTTATGCTAGGGACCTGCGGAAGTCACTCAGTAAATTGATGGCAATTTGGACATTTCAAATCATTATTTTTTTTTATTTTTTTATCTTAATTACAGGTATCCCGTTCTGTAGAATACCCGAACATCAACTCGTATTCTGGGTTGCATCACAGTCAAAGATTGAAAGAATAACCGAACCGTTTCTCAAACGAATCGGAGCGAATCAGGAAGAAACTTCGATTTTGATCCATGCTGAGAATGATAGAATACGAAGGGTTAAGCGCATGTCAGCTATAACCAAGATGATCACAAAAGGCATCCTTATTGGTGTTATTAATCCTCATGATCACATTCAAATAATTGGGCCCAGTTCATCTTCTTCTGATGACGATGTTGAAGTGCGTACTTCTGCAACCATTTTTGTATTCTCTGACCTCGTCGAAGCTGTGGAAGCATCTGGGGTGATTTTGTTGGGAAATATTGAATCAATGCCAACATTTCGACCAACTTGGACCCCGGTACCAAAAGTCACATTTTGGAATATCAACAAGTTTGGTTTAATTATGATCCTTCAATTAATAATATTGGCCGCAACTGAGAATAATGAGCTGACGGCAGAATCCACAGAAAACACTCAAGAGAAAAATGGGGTAATCGATGGAATGAAAGAAGATCCAAAGGAAGAAACGAAATCTAAGGAAGTGATGGAAGATGATCCTTGTCCAAGGCTTCAAGAAATTAGGTTCTCAATCATGGACAAGATGAAGAGTTATAGGCGTCGTTGAAATAGTAAGAATAATATCGCGAAATTGGGGCATGCTTGTGCTAATATGGAGTTGAATGAAGAAAATGAAAGTGGTTAATAGTAGAATAATAACTTTAAGGGCTTCTAAATAACATGTTTTTCTTCCCTTAGGTCGTCTATACAAGGGTAGAAGTCCCTTCTATGTTTATGTGTTGTTTTGCTCTTTTTAGGGTTTGTAGTTTGAACTCAAAATGACTTGTTTATGGTCATGTGTGGTTGTATCAACCTATGTTTTTTTGTTTATTTGACCATCTAGTATGTTTTTATCAAAATAATAATAATTGACTAGTTTATCGTAATTTTGATTTCTTTTTTATCCTAAGTGAAAAATTTTACTTAGTGATTTCAAAAGAATAGTAATCATTTTTTAAGGGAAGAAATATATTTGACAATGTAGTATTAAATGATCATGAGTTTATTGGAGACCTAAATAACAAAATCGAGAGGGCAACATGGTTTTGAAGATAGATATGTCTTAGACCTAAGATGAGATTTGATGAGACTTTTTTCTTTTTATATCCTAAAAAAATAAAAAATAAAATTAGCTTTCCGGACCATTCGATTTGGTTGGTCATATGGTTTTAAATCTTGTCAGAGAACGAGATGACTCGCCCGAGTCATCTAGGTATTATCCATGAACGAGACAAGTAGATAATGCATCTCACATATGCAGAATCTTGCAAGACAAACAAGATGACTCAGACGATATTTTGAAAATCTTGTCCAAGTCAATCATGATCTTAATATTTCAATGAAAACAACTATTTAAACAAATAATTATCTAAATAAATTATGATTTTATGACTAAACGTCTTCTAATCTACCTTATTTTATTAAAAAAAAATTTACAATTATTTCCATATGTATGTATATGAATTAATAATTGCAAACCCAGTTAAATGATTTGTCTCGTTTGAGATGAATTGACTCATCCCAGACAACTTGTTCTCGTCCATGAATGAGATGAGATGTCAACCAAGTTTCGAAACCAAAGGGATGCATCTACATTTGGGGGTACCTTAAAAGTTTCAAAGATTTGAAAAGGGGCGAATTGATGTCTCCAAGACTATTTTTTCTGGTAATAGTCTCTCATGTTTATTGGGGGGGAATTCAAAGGTGAACTCTTAAGTTAGTCAAGAGGCTATATTTGTTGAGAGCATTTTCTCACTGAAAAAACATTAGGGAAATTAGTAAAATATTAAAAAATATAATATTTTAATGTCGAAAAGAATTATGTAGGATTAAAATAAAGTATTCTGAAATGTTCAAGGTTTTGTTGAATGAATAATGCCAATAAATTATCTAGGAATTCCATTGTTTTAGGAAAAAATTCCAAAGCGACAGATATTGGGAACTTGTAGATAATATCAGAAAAAAAAAAAAAAAGTTGGATGATCCAAGTTGTTATGATATGGATGTAAGTTAACCTTACAAAGCATTTATTATCTATACCAATTTATCTTCTTTTAATCCTATGAATTTCGATTGAAATACACTCCCAATGAAATTGAGTAAGTAAAAAAAAAAAATTGCAATATTTGAAGGTGAGGAAACTCAATAATCGAAATCCTCGAAGAGATTCTATTAAACATAGAAAGGCCAAACAGGTAGTTTTGTGATTGAATATATATTTTAACTCCATGATCTAATCTAATTGACATAAAACATGACTTTCTGATTTGGTATGAGAGAAGAGAAGTGATGGGAAGAGAAAATATTCAATTTTCTATTCCTTTCTCCTGTTTGGATTGTTAATTGGGAGAGAAGAGAAGAAAAATGGAGGGAAGAGAAGGAAAAAATATGAAATTCCGTTATCCAAAAATGGAGAGACGAGGAGGGAAGAGAAGAGAACAAATTTTTCTTATCAAATTTGTCTTCAACATTTTCAAAATTTCCAAAGAAACGTGATATTGGCAAGTCAACTATTACTAATTACACCCCAAGTAAACAAACACATTCTTATAATCAAATTTTAGAAACCCTAGAGATGCTTACAAAAGAGATGAAAAATCCTTGAGAGAAGGAGCAAAGGCGACGACCTCGACTAGGAGACGACCTGAGGTATTATCTCTCTTTCTCTATCTCTGTCATTCTTTTGGGTTTTTTTTTTCAAAAAACCAATAATATTATTAGCAAATAGTATGATTTTTTTTCTCCCTCCCCATTTTGATGGTCTGGGTTTGTTGCATTTGCTATTAAAATTTTTGAAATTTAGTCATTTTATTTAGATTTTTGTGTTTCTGTACGAGTTGAGGTGATCTAGGTTATCCCCAAAATTATTTTGGGTAATCTAGGTTATGCTTAAAAACGTGTTTGTTGATTTGGGTTATAATTTCTTTTCTGTAGATTTTAGAGGTTTATGAGTGTTTGGTAGTTGGGAATTTGTAGTTGAAAGTTTAAAGATTTGAGTTTTGCTTAATAAAATAGATTGTTGATTTGGTATCAGAGATTTAGGTTTTACTTAATTAAATAGATTGCTGATTTGGGAATTTTAGTGTTTAGAGATTTGGGTTTTGCTTAATAAAATAGATTGCTAATTTGGTATTAGTGAAGGTCTCTACAACTGATGAGATCTAAATAAAAGATCACTAATTTTTGGAGGAATTTTAGAGCCTAATAAAATAGAAGTTTCCAACGCTGCAATGTCAGTTACACCAATTCATTTTTAAGATCTATTGATCTTTGTTAGTTTTTTATCTTTCAAGACTTACTACAGATCTTAAGAAAAAATACTTTATAGAATCCTTGGAAGTGATCTTTCTATGAAAATTTAATTTGTATCATTTTGAATTAAATTGATTCTTGTGAAAAACCTCAATTTTCCTAAAGTCAAACTGGGTTGTTTAGTTGAGTCAATCATGTGAATTGACTCATGACAAAAAGAGCCTTTGATTGCTACAATAAAGCCTTTATGCCTTGCAATGATATAGTGTGAACCATGTTTATCAGTTTGTGTTAGTCTTCTTTTACACAAATAAGGTGTCAAGTGTTGCGTTATCATAATTGCACCTTCCCCATCACATTGGTCTTTTGGGGTAAATGATTGTAAACATCAGGTTGGATTTTTATCTTTTAAACTTTTTATAGATTTTATACTTCAGAATCAGATCATGAAAGCCAACCAACACATATCAACTATGTGAACTTCAAGCTCATCAATGCTTTTTGGATTTGACATTCTACTTATTTATGTGTTGCTTACTTGCTTTAGATGCATTGTGGACTTGCTTTAGAATGGTTCATAAGGTAGGAGACAATTCAAGTTATTTCTAGTGTATTCAGAAAAATACATTTCTTATTTGTTGTAGTGCTTAAAAGAAATTAATCCAAACTCAAGTTTAAATTCATTGTAAGATCTCTTTCTCCACTTTAGATTTTTAAATATGTTTTTTTACAAAAAAAAAATTTTTAATTTCCGGTGTTCTAGGTGTTAATCCATTTCTGTTTCTAATTAGGTTCGAATTATTTTTGAATCAAATTTGAGTTCTTTGATTATAGTGGAATTCTAGGCATCATTCTATCTTGCTTTCATTTGGTTTGTAGCTTCTAATGCTAATATTTATTTTTTTGGATTAAATAGGTGAAAGGGGAGCCGAACTTGTCGTACCTGAGTTTTTATTTGGAGTCACAAAATTACCATTAGGTCCGTTGGCTGTCTTCTTGCCTTGGTTACTGTTTGCACAGGTAGGTTAGACATTCCAATCACATGTTTGATTATCTCATACTTTTGTAATTGTTCTTTTTATTTTATTTTATTTTATTTTTTGTTCTTTGATGAGTATAAACAGTGGTGGGGACTGTGTCAATGTCTACCATAAAATGAAGCATACTTTAGAAGAAAAAAATGATATAGCTTCTAGTGTATTTGGAACTTCTTTCTTATAATACAAAAATCGATGGACTTTAAAGAATAATAATTCCCTCATCATTAACTTGGATGACATCTTATTTGATTTTTCTATTTTATTATAAAAGTGAAGTATACATTTCTTTGATTTTTGTTTTATTTGTTAGGTAAGCGAGATTTGTAATCAATAATTACCTGGTGAAATCAGTGTTTGAAACCAAGTTGTTGTATCAACACTTAACATATTTTAATTTACTTAAGAGGAATACTATCTTTTAAGATTGGTTAATCATTTTTTTACTTTACATACCCAAATTCTACAACATAACATGCCTATTTTGTTTTTTATTTTTTTAACTTTCTTTAAGATGTAAGGTAAAGTAATGGGGATGGGGGTTTGTTACTAAATTATTGGGTTTTTTTTTAAATGTTTTTTTATGTGTGTTTCCTTGAAATTCTTCTTCCTTGGGGTTGTTGCAATTTTTTTAATTCTTATAGGCCCTAATATTTTTCATATTTAGTCTTTTTTTTTTTTTTTTTACTTTGATCTAATTTCTTTAAGCTTCCAATTGTTAAACGTTAACTATATCTATTTTGTGTAGTGGTCCTCTAAATATAATTTGATTGCATTGATCTTTTTTTATTAGTCTTGAACCTTTGGTTAAATATTTGTTTGTCTACAATTTGGTCTATGTTCAACATCTTATTAGGTTTCTAGAGTAGATTCTATTTCATGTTTATCAACTCAATTTGTTCATTGATATTTAAGATTGTCTTTACTTGTATGTTTGCAGCTATTCCAAACTATCAAGGATTGAAGATCAACTCGTCATTTAGATTGGGTTCAAACTTGTTTCAGGTATGTATTTGAAATTATATTCAAGTCATTCTGAGGCAAATCCATATGGATCTTAATAAATATGTCTTTACTTTTATACTTCATTTTATAGTTTTTACCTAAAATAAGAATTGTGATTAATGTGAATTTAGACTAAAATGTCTCTATAGAATCTGAAAATGTAACAAAGATCTAGATTTCACTGTATTTTGGAAATTTTCTTTGTGCATTATGATTTATGAAAATCACCAATGATTTTGGTCAATCGTCAATCTCTATAGAAACACTTATTGCTAGGATTTTATTTTTATGATGTGAAGATTGCTAATTACTTGCAGAATTTCATTTACTACCAATTATGCATCATTAAGTTTATCGAACTTAAACAACCCCTCAAATTTTCTCCATGTCATCTATCCATCCATCCCTACCCTGATGGCTTTAAGGACATAATCTGCTCTCACTGATTTAGGAAGTGGTGCAACAGACTCCTCCCCTGACTACAAAGATCATGATAGTCTGTTTTACACACTAAAACACCAGTTAAAATTAAGCTAAGGAACTGCATAGAAAAATTGCGTTGCACCTGCATTTGCGGCAGAACTAAAAGTTGGCAAGACTTGTTAGCAATGATATTGTCTCAAATAATTTTTACACCATAAAGTCCTTACCTGAATGTTTTCGAGGAAAGGTATCCATGATTGTTGTTGCCCATTACTGTGGTATCACCCAAAAAATAATATAGCAAATTGATGGCGTAAAGACAATGTTGGACGTATATATTTTTGGGTGAAGTCCCACCTTTACATATGTACAGCTATCAAGTTTTTTGACTATAATAAAATCCTTAAACTTCCTATAATTTTCATTATGATATATTTCCTTTTTGACCAATGTTCCACTGTCCATAAATATCATTGCATCACCATCTGCCATCGGTATGGTAGATCTTGAAGAAATTTTAGCAAGTGTTACAGTGTAATATAAGAAAAAGTAACACAGTAAGCACCTGACTCTCACAATGGACGTAAGAGACTTGGTACTTATAATATGAGACAACCAGTGGGGCATGTTATTTTGTCTAGTTGGGAGCTTTAGTTAAATTTTATTTGTTTGCTCAATTTGTGAGAATTTTTTTTATATAAAAGAACAGCTTTATAAAGTTAGGTTTTTTAGGATGAGATAACCTGATAACTTGCTAATGTCATACCCTCTATTAGTAAAAGGGCTTGTTGCTTTTTTATTGCTAAATGTAAAACCTCTTCTCCTTTAAATAATGATTTTACCATTACCGACTAAACCCATTTAATAGTCCAATGCTTTGTATTATTGAATTTAATGACCTTAGGTGTAAGGAATCTCCTTTGTGAATTTGAGTAATCAAAATATTTGCATAGCCTTTATTCGGAATGGTGTTATCGAATTTTGATTTTTTTTTCTTTGGATTCTCTTTGATTGTATACCATCTTTTAATTTTCATTAAAAGATGGGCATAAACATATAGATTGTCTCTGTTCACGTCACCTATATGGATTTTAAAAAAATTTGTGTTATAATGTATACATATATGTGTACGGTTAATTACTACATAGTTGTTATAATTACTATTGTAATTGTTGTAGTTTCTAGATGAATAGAGAGGAAGAATTGGATGATTCGTTTGATGAAATTTTTTTTTATGGTTGTTAAATTTGGAGTAATTTTTTTTTGGAATGGGATCGAAGGCGTCGTATGGCTGCATACATGGTTTGTCTTGTGGCTGTCTATTTGGTTAAGCAGTCTGAGTATAGAAATTATGTTGATCACTCTATGATGCCGAACAATTTAAAAAGAGAGTATGTGAAACAAGAATTGATTAAAAAACTTAGGACTAATGAAAAATATCATGATATTATATGGATGGGACTAAAATCTTTTGAAACTTTATGCAATATGCTTCGAACTTTTGGTCGACTTACTCACACTCGACGAGCTACAGTTGAAGAGCAAGTTTCCAAATTTCTTCACATATTGTCACAAAATGTAAGAAATCACACTATTTCATTTTTTCTATCGTTCTGGTGAGATTATAACTCGTCATTTTCATCGTGTTCTACGAGCCATAATATCATTAGCTAAACTCTATCTTAAATAACCTGATGAATCAGAAGTTTCTACAAAAATATTCAACATTAGTAGATTATACCCAGACTTCAAGGTAAACATAATTATTACTTATTTTTATATAAATTTAATTTAAATAGTAAAAATATTATTTTTGTAATATAATTTGATATATTACATTAATATCAAGATTGCATAGGTGCACTTGATGGAACACATATTCGTATGAAAGTTTCTAATACAGATGCACCGAGATATTGTGGAAAGAAGGAATATCCAATACAAAATGTATTGACAGCAGGTACTTTTGACTTGAAATTCATATACGTCTTACTTGAATAGGAAGGGACTGCATCAGATTCAAGGATAATTAAAAATGCACTAACAAAATAAGAAAATTTAAAAATCCCTAATGGTAATTGAAATCGCCTCGATCCTTTTTCATAGGGGTCCGATTTATAAATGGGGGACTTTTGAGAAATGGGAGTTACCACCTAGTTTAGGTCTAGGAACCATAAATAACTCCAAATGAATATAGATCGGTCCATGGATCAAAGATATGGGTAAGGGATCAGATTAGGGGTTTCGGAAGGTGTTAGGCACCGAACCCGTCCGATCCACATGATCGGTCTCTACTACGATCCAAAATCATCCTATAGTCAACATACAAAGACTACAGTCAAGGTCACGGTCCAATCATCATCATCATCAATTTATGTTGGATTTTCCAAATAAATCCTATGACTAAATTGTCCCAACTGTTACATGATCATTATTTGAATTCCACAAAATCTGGAAGGGTTTGGAAAAAGCTCTAATTTGTTCCATGACCTGAAATCAATTAAGAAATTCCACCTGCAAGTATTTTTCAAACTATCCAAAATAGAAACTCATGAGAATATTTTAAATAGGAAGATTACAAATAGAAACCTGCCAAATTGGGACTTATAATATTTCCAAATTAGGAATGTGAAATTTCCTAAATTAGAATTTAAGAGATATATGGTGAACCCCCAAATTAGAAGTTTGTAAATTGAATCCTCTGAAAGGGGAAGCTTCCAAAAGAAATCAAATTTCTGAATTAGGAAATCCCGAATTGAGAGACATGAAATTTCCAAATAACAAAATGCAAGATCTTCTAAATTGGGAAGTGGTTAAAACATGAAAATTTTAAAATAGAAATTCATAAATATATGTCTTCCCAAAAATAGAAAATTGTGCCTTTTCCATATTAGAAAATTTCAAACATGAATTTTTCAATGATTCGCAAATAATTTCTTAAAAGAAGAATTACATGAACATGAAGTCCCGAATTAGAAGATTACGGATTTGCTAAAAAACACCAAATCGAAAATTCATAAATAGCACAAAAGAAAATCCACGTTCATCCAATTTTCTAATATCATCATAAGCACATTAATCACACGGAATGATCTTGAAATAACACACAGAGAATTTGAATATCACCTTTAGTCCCACAAACCCGATTCGAGCATAATGATTATAATATCTAAAAAAATCTTCTAATACTATCAATATGTAAAAATAAATAAATAAATGCATAAAAAATATTTTCCTAATCCTATCGATATGCAAAAATAAGAAAATGAATGAACGAGTAAAAAAAATAAAATAAAATAAGAAATGATGCATCTTCCCTATCAAATTGTTCAAAACACGGCAAAACGTTACCAAGCATCGTGAGCCCAAAAATCTATTTTGCAACTTTATGATGATTATGGCACTAAAACTCAATGTGAAACGTCAATGCAAGATTTAACTAAAAGGACACATGAAAACAGAGAAGAAAACAAACGTGCCATGAAAAATAAGGAGAGCAAGGGGAAAATAAAAAAAATAAAAATAAACAATAATAAAATAATAAACCAAAAAAATAAACCTACCTATCGAGCTGAGAACAGTGGGTTAATTCCTTCAGGTATGACCCAAAGACCTGTGAATATTTGTTATTGTGAGGATGCGAGAGACAAAGGCAGCGAGAGAAGCGTTATAGCAATGGCACGAAGAGACTGGGTAGCCAAGGGACTATGTTACAGCACTATGAATGGCTGTGTTACAGTGCTGTGAATACAGCAAGAACGTTGGAAACAAGGTGGGCCGAGAGAGATGAGTGGGCTTTAAAAAAATGGTCGAAATGGGCAGAGCGTTCGTGATGCAGCAGCTACGTAAGGAGGAAAAGGGCTAAGAGAGAGAGCAAGAGAGACAAGGCAGGATGACGTTTTTTGCAGAAAGAGAAGAACTAGGTAGAGAAAAACGTGAAGGGGCTGGTTAGGCGTGCTTTGGGGTTGATGTTGAAGAGGAGATGAAAACAAAGGGAGGGCTGGGAAGGTTGTAGCAACAAAAGGTGATGGCTATTGGAGGGATGGCTGTAACAATGATATGAGGGAAAGGGTGCAGCAATGGTGAAGAGGGCAGTAGGGACGTGGTAGCGGATCAAAAGGGGTGTAGCAGGTTAATGAAGAAGAAGATGGCAAGGGGTATTGCAGTAGGAAGAGAAAGATGAGAGGGTTGGAGCGTGGGTACTGCAACCAACAGAGAGGATGAGACGTGAAGAGAGAAGAAGAAGAACTGGGAGAGAGAGTTCAAGGAGAGCAACCCCAAGGACGTTGAGATAGAGGAAAAGTTCAGCAAGTTGCAGCCCCAAGAGGAGAGTCCAAGGAGACAAGAGAAAGACCAAGAGAGAGAGTCGAAGGAGAGAAGAGATCTCCAGCCCAAGGACGTTCCAGCCAGCTTCTTCTTTTTTTTTTTTTGGAGAAGAAGACCTCTCTGTTTTTTTTATAGACGATGGGAGTTTCTAATTTTTACTCTCTTTTAAGTATGTTTCTCTCTTTGATTTCCCTTTAGGAGAATGATGAGCAATGTTCCCACGCTACTCGTACCACTATAGTCTCAAGTTGTCAAGTTACGGTTGGTCGGTTTAATTTTTATTTTATCGATTTGGTTAATTTTTGTTTTGATTTTTTGTTTGTTGATTAATTTTTTTAATTTTAAGCTTTATTAATTGATTAGTTTTTATTTTGAGTTTGGTAAAAAATTTAATTTGATTTTAATTTTTAATTTGAGTTTTTGTTAATTGGCCATTTGATTTTTTATTTCGTTTCGTCGCTCAATTGAGTTGGATTTGAAATTTGTTAATTTAGTTGGGTTTCGATTTATTAGTTGGTTGGTTTTCAATTTTTAATTTGATTTTGATCAGTTAATTTTAACTTTTGATTTTTAATTTAATTTCGATGAAATTTTAATCGGTTGAGTCATTTTTAATTTTTAATTTTCATTGAATTTTGATTTTTAACTTGAGTTTACTTTTTTAATCTTGGATTTGCTTTTTATTAAATTTTCAGTTTGATTCCCATTTGATTTTAATTTGAATTGTTTAATTTTTAATTTGAGTTTTATTTTTTTAATAGATTGGATTTTTAACTGGATTTTGATTTTGATTACATTTTCCTAGGGATTGGGATTTTTAAGTTGAATTTGGAGGTTGAGGGGCATTTTGGTCATTTTTATTATTTTTCCTAAATTTCTCTGTTTTCGTCGGTTTGGGTTTCGTTAGGCTCGAAATCATGTTTTGAGTGCAATGGAAGTACTTTCGAAGTCTTTCGGAGGTCTGAAATTTATGAGGGGTATTTTCGTCATTTTGTCCATTTAACGTGAGGTTTCTTTCAATTCTGACGTAATTATTTCTAAGTTTCAAAGTCATATTTTCCTAGCGTAGCGAGGTCTCTAGGTTATCGAACTGTGTAGCGGACCTAAGCGTACGTGCTTGCTAAATCAAGTGTAAGGTGTAGCGATCCTAAGCGTGCGTAAATTTCTATGTCGAGTCGTAACAAGTAGGGGAGATGAAAAGATTGAAAACGGAGGGAATCGGGGATAGTACTCACAAGCCTTTGAGTTTTTTACGCTCATCATTAGGAATTCATGATAACCGGGTGACGAATTGTTGAATTAGGCATATACAAAAATGGGATGTCTACAGTAATCTATTTAACTATTAATATAAATGTCTTTTATCTAATTAACAATACCATTGTAGTAATAACTTTCAATCTTAATAGGTAAATATTATCTTGTTGATGTTGGATATATGCTTAGGAATGGACTTATGGCACCTTACAGAGGTGTGTGTTACCACTTGAAAAAATATTCTATACATGCACCACAAAATCCTCGAAAGATATTTAATCATCGACATGCATCCTTACGCAAAGTAATTAAAAGATATTTTGGAGTATTGAAGAAAATATTTTCTATTATAAGAAGTATGACAGAGCCCACTTACTCAGTTGACACACAATCATACATAATTTTAACATGTTGTCTTCTCCACAATTTCTTAATAGGTGTTGATCCTGATGAGCGTCTTATTGCTAAAGTAAATAAAGAGATCATGAATGAGTCTGAATCTCAAGAAAATGTTCATTTTCGAGATAATGAAGATGAAGACTCTAGATTAGGAGCAATTTAAAGGGATGACATAGCAACTACCATGTGGAGTGATTATGTACTATCAAGTGTGATTTTTTATTTTTTTCTTTACATGCAAAATTACAATTGGATGATAGTATTGTAAAACTATGTTCAAGTATTGGTTTAAATTTTGACTATGAACTTATTTGTATTGGATATACGTTTTAAATGTATTATCTTGTTTGCATAATAACTTATTATGTTACAAATTATGGCTTAATTAATATAATTCTTTATTTCTATATATATTATAGATGAGTAGGTCTAACAAAACAGATAAGGAACAAGCTTGGAAATGGAATGAGCAAACGGATGCGGTTCTCATTAAAGCATTTGTTCACCAGAACGATAATGGAAATAAAGTTAATGAGACTTTCATAACCACTACATAAAACAAAATTGTGCTTGAATTGAATGAAAGGCTTGGGTATGAATTTAATAAACAACTCGTGAAGATCCGCATAAAAATAATTAAAAAGAATTTCAATGAGTGTTATGATATTTTCAAGGGTGGCCTGAGTGGTTTTGCATGGAATCAAGGGACAAAGATGATGGATGTTGAGCCTGAAGTTTGGAAGGCTTTGATTGCGGTTAAATTTTATTACTAATTTAAACTATGTCACTTTAATTTGCTTATTAATATGCAATAATGTTTTAAATTTTTTTTCTTTATTATTGTAGGCAAAACCTAAAGTAAAGAAATGGATTAATACACATTTACCTCACTATGAAAAACTAACAAAACTCTTTGGAAAGGATAGAGCAATAAGACAAGGTGTTGAAACTACATTAAAAAAAGTGAAGTAATGGAATAATGAGATGCAAATAGGTAGGGGGTTGGAAACAGGTGGGCATGGTAAAACACTTATTGATGATATTGATCATATCGTGATAAATGATGATATCTATTTGGAGGGCTTTAAAGGTTCATATGATATGCATGAAGAAAGTCGACCAACAATTCCTTATGAATCAGTTTCTAATAAGTCTGCAACTTCCTCACAATCGAAAAAGAGAGAGACATCATCTTCAACAGATTATTCGAAAATTGAGGATTCAATGAAAGAGATTGCATTTACAATCAAAGAAGAAAATGAAATTCTTAGAGGCGAAATTCATTAAACAAATGATATTCTTTAGAGGACTCGAGCACGCATTTACTCGAAGAATGATGTTTTTGATGAGTTGGTAAGGTTAAGAATTGATTCAGAATTACTTGATCGTGCCTAATCTTTCCTCATCGAAAAATCAAGAAGAATGAGGGCGTTTTTAGTAACCTGGCTGATAGGCGTGTACAATACTTGATGACAATGTTGAATAGTGTTGGAGATTCTTGATTTAGTTTGTTAACACTTTTTGTGATGTAACTTGATTAATACTTTGGAGATGCTTTTGTGATGTGACTTAATTAATACTTTGGTGATATTTTTGTGATATGACTTGATTAATACTTCAGGGATACTTTTGTGATATGACTTGATTAATGTTGATTTTACTCTAAATTTTTTATATTTAGTTGAATTAAGGTCTAATTCATTCAAGTCGTGCCTTAGATACTAAAGGTTTATCCTTTGCATGTTAGCCAATATATAACAGATGGGCTTGAATGGGCAAGAGATAGCCTAAATGAAGCTGCAGCTCTAAGAGAAAGATTTGTGTTGAGCACAAGTGTTAGTAGAATGGTTGTTGTTGTGGTTGGTTCTACTGTAATATCCCTTTTGTTTTTGAAATTCCTTCCATTTTTTTAATCAAAAATTTTATTAATCTGTCAACATTATATCATATTATGCTTCTGTTCTGGTTTAATTAAAATTGAGGCCTCTACTTTTCAATTCTAGTTTATTTGCTTATCTCATCCAAGTTCTGGAAGTTTAAGTGCAAATAAGTATGTAAGAGTTCTGCAAAGACGAGAAAGTGACGTTGGCCAACCTACTACAGAGACAGGGTTCATATCGTGCTTGTTGAACTGTGGAAAGAACTGTTATTTTAAACAAGTGCTTTTTAATTGAAACATGACCCACAAATTTGAGAAATTGGTGTACAGTGAAAATAGTTTCTGTTTTGTTTTTCTCAACCAAACAAATTGTAGCCCAAGGATGTATTACAAAGTTTCCTATTATTCATGATGGGTACACTAAAATAATTTGTAGGTAATCCCTATGGTTTTTCTCGCTTGATTTCTTTCCATGTATTAGCTTATACTGGTTTGAGATTGGATATAATTATGGTGTTTATATATATGCAAATCCTTTTGTCTACTGGAGCTGCAATATCCACTGCCCATGTACATATTAATAACAATTGCATTTAGGGCATTTCCCTTAGTATTGTGCCACTTGTGTATTACATTATTTATGTCTTATGTTTGGATTCTATAGGCATACTTGGATATGGTCCTAAGCCACATATCCAAGGAGAAGGCAAGGGTGGGGCGTTGTACAACTCCTAGTAGGGTGTTGTACATATCCACAGAGTCAAGAACGTTCACGTGGATGAGTGAAAAAACTTATATAAAAGTAGAAATTAATACATCAAACAAAAAATGGAAGAAGTGGGGTAGATTCCCCATAAATAGCAATTAGAATTAAGAAAGAAATGGAAAGTAGTGGAAGAAGTATAGATGGCTAGAATTGTAAATCAAATCGGGATTGTAGAGATTATGGCGAAAGAAGAAATGCATGACATAACTTCAAGGAACTTTGAGTAAATTATATGTTATGCAAGCAAAAATGGTATGCGCTTCCCTTAAGATATAAATTTTTATTTTTTATTTTTATGTTGAATCATCTTCTGCTCTCTTACAATTCCATATATTGCACAAACACCTCAAGCCTTGTCATTAGTATAGTAGTGTTATATGCAAAGAATGTGGGACAAAGTTGAGAACATATTTACAAATGATCTCACTTGACACTTTTATGAATTTTCATCTGCCTTATAGTATCACATGCATGGTGTCATAGGCAAAAACGACGAGGCTTTCTGGACCATCAATGCTGCACTCGAGAACCTTAATGAGGAGGTTTTTGTGTAATTAGTAAAATTATTATTACCATCATCACCTCTGGAAGATCCCTTTCTTCCCAAGAGAATAGCTCTTATAAGGCTATAACCACTACTACAGCAAATATTGATCCAAGTTCAACCTTTAAACGTCACTGATCCACTGAAACCAACAAATCTTGTAATCAATTTCAAGTTTCAACCACTTAAGGCGAAGACCTTTTCTTAGAATGGAATATTTATCTGATTATAATGTATTAAATCCAAAGGAACATGTGATGATTACTCGAGGGTGCCGAAGTAATAGTTTTGTTGTAATTCTATCAAGTGGTTATGGGTAGTTAATCACTTATTTCAGATTATCAAATCTTCACCAATATATTAGGGAAAGTTACTCCTTTATTTTTTTATTTTAATTTCAATAATTTGAATCCATCTCAACAATTTGAATTTAACGTTTCATAATTGGGTTATGATCTAGTGACCCATGGAAAAAACACATGATCCAAACCATTTAAATATAAAATCCAATGGTTGAAATTTATCCTCAAGATAAGTGTCTTTGTTATGTGTGTTAATGGGATACTTATAAACCTCAATTGTTGGATTTCGCATTTAAATGATCAGGATCATATGTTCCCTCATGAGTCATTCTTAATTTTTATTTTTGGTTTTTGTGGGTATCCCCACTCTTCTGGTCAGACTAATCCCTTGGTCACACGAGTCAATCTTCATGAGTCGTTGGAACCGTTCCAACCCTTTATAATTGTGTTGTGATAATATGATGCCCCCCTATGCTCTCATCACAGAATCGTAGATCATTTGCCTCGAAGTACACAAGAAAAGATTTATGATTATGTGTATCCCGAGGCAAATGATCTACGATTCTATGATGGGGTATTAGAAAATCATTATACTTTATAATTATGGGGGTGAGGGGACATTAAGAAAGCAAGGTTTTACTAACTTGGGTGCATTTTAAATAAAGTGCCCTCCTCAAGTAATTTCCCCCTATTATATTAGAGAGGGATTTCTAGTTACACTTTCGAAATTGAGATCCGAGGATATTATTGTAAAAAAGAATTCTTTTAAGGGCATTTTCGATACAAAATCTAATTTTCAAAGTGTATTTACTGCACTTTAACGTGTTCCCTTAGGATACTTGTTAACAAAATCCGTATGTTAGAGAGATTCTATTGTCACACCAACTTTTGCTTGGGATGTTCTTAGTGGGTGTGGCAATAGAAAATCTCATTTATAAGCATTCAAACGAAAGGTACCCCCCAAATTAATCTTGAACGTTAGATTGTTTATATTTTGTATCATCGTACAAGTAGAATTTTGTTCTTCAGACTATGAAGGGTATAATAGTCATTTGACAAGAATAATTTCTCTTCTCTTCTCTTACAAATCCCAACCAAACAAGAGAAACTTGACTCTTTCTCTTCTCTTCTCTTTCAATCCAAACAAGGTGAAGAGAAACTAGTCTTCTCATATCTTCTCTTAATGAGTTTCTCTTCCCTTCCCTTCTCTCAATCCAAGCAGAGCGTTAGAGGATGTCTCAGAAATTATGAGACTGGTTGGAACTTGATTTGGAGGTCTCTATATGGTTAGAGTTGCTCTGTCACACACACACACTTTCTCTCTCTCCTCTTTCTTCTCCGCCCCTTATTTTTCTTCTTTTTTTTTCTGATTTTGTTTGTAATTTGATTCGATTGATTTATTTGTTGAGGGGAGAGGAGAATGATAATGAAGTGCTCCCTGCAATGGTGATGGAAGCATTAGGGGTTTTTTTATTTTAACTTTAGATATTAGTTCAACTTTCAAACACACCCCAAGTTCGGTTGAATTCCAAATTTGCCCCCAACCCAAATCGTGTGCACCGCACAATTCATATCCAACCCTAACAAAGCAAACAAAAAAAACCCCATTAAACTGGTTCTAGGTTTGGTAAATTTGCTTACAACATGATGAATCTATGCTTTTAATTCCAAATAGGACCTTCGCGGTAAAAGCGACATCCCAAGACTCCCCATGTTGGAAGGTTTTAAGTCTCAATGGATTTGATAATTTCTTTAAAGCGCCTCAATTTAGGGCAATATCGCCATAGATTTTCGCCACAAAACTCGTATCAACTGGGTTCACTTGCTAGTTCCATCTTCAAAGGTGATTTCAATGGAACAACCACCTGTTGATCTCTGATCGTGACACCTCACAAAGCCGACTATGAGACCACGATTTACAGTCTTCAAAACCCATCTACATTTCCTATTTCGATGATTTTAAAAAATGCCACAAAAATGCCCTAAATGTCTGGAATTTAAGGCGGTTTTCCCAATATAGCCTCCAATGGCTCTATATTTTCGAGTTGTTTCGCGAAACCACCGTTAATAATCCGCCTTATATATTTAGTGAAAAAAAAAACATTAAGATCAACGGCTTTAGTGGCGTTTTTTTATAAAACGCTGGCAAATGGCTCTATTTAAGGGCATTTACAAAAACGCCCTTATTTTTGTGCCTCTAAATCCAGTCTTTTTTGTAGCGTTATTTACCAAGTAATGATTTTTAGCCTTACTAAAAGTCATTTTGCTCAAATGGATTGCCATATTAACAATCCAACACCATAACCCTCTAAGTTTCATTAAAAATCTCATATAAAAAAAAATTATTTTGAGCTTGATCTAAGATTTTGAAAATGGATGGTTTCGAACTTCCATATAACTCCCAAACTTAAAATTGAAATTCAATGGTGAAAATTAACTTTTTTTGGATTTTTTTTCCAAAGTTCATAGAATTTTGTCCTCTACAACCTGAAGAATCGGATCATATTTTTTATGGCACAAGGTGAGTCCAAGGACCCTTAGTAAGGGTGAAATTCTTACTTAGTAAGGCTAGTCAGACTCTTTCCAATTTCGCAATCCAACACCACAACCCTTTGGATTTCAAGGAAAAAAATCAGATTTTTCAAAATATTATTATTATTTTTGGCCTGATCCAAGATTTTGAAAATGAACAACTGTTGAACTCCTATTCAATTCCCAAATTTTAATATAAAATTTAACGATGAATAACAACTTTTTTATGTTTTTTTAGTATTGTGAACATCATCCTCTACATCCTTGTGGAGCAACAATCATGTTTTTGGATGCCACAAGGTGAGCTCCCATTTGTGAGATTTGAAATCTTACTAAGTTAGTAAGGCTAGAATTACTCTTATATCTATATAATAAAACACAATTGTAGGGCTTACTTTACACTATAGTTGGGGGGATAAACGTCCCATCCACTACAGTTTTGTGCGGGACAAACATCTTATTCAAACGACAATTTTGTGGGGTCAATTTTATTATTTTTCATCTTTTATCCCTTTACCTCAAAAAAAATTTAACAACCGCCCTCATCTTGGTGATTAAAGCCAGCTAGATTTTGAACTGAAATCAATCACGCCCTTTTTTTCAATGCCAATTGAGAAATAAATAGTAGGGCCGGGCGATCAGAGCTTTCAACTGTGAACCGGTCCCTTCTCTTCCCCCGCACACATAAATGTCCGTCCCATCGAAAGTTTGTCTATCCATTCCTTAATATTCTGAATCATTTCCACCTCAGGGCTTTCCCATTCATTCCTTTTCTGTTTAAACTTTAAATATAAAGGTGCGGCATTCGTGAAATCCAAACTTATGGGAAGTCAATTCATATAGCCAATGCCATATAAGACACTCATTTAAGACAAGTTAATTGTATCGTAATAATGGAAGGAAGTGTTCAATAATAAAAAAATTCAAAACTAGAAAATTAAGCTAGTTTTGTTTTGTATGATCATACACTAGTTTTAAGTACCTATTATTCAGTACTTTGGGTCGTAAGGGCAAGTGGGAGAATATTGGATACGGCTATTAGGGTGATTTATGTGACTCACATGCCACATCAACTCCATACAGTGCATGGTTGCCCATTAATCTTTTGAGCTCAATTCTAAAACTTGTATGGCTATTGATTCCTTAAAAAGTCTAGTGTTCATAAAATGGTACATCGTGGGAGATCAATATCCCTCAAGATCTCATCATTCATGTAACTTCTTCCACCAAATTTCAAGTATAGAGATTTGCTTAGACTAAAAGAGTCATTACTCACACATAAATAATTTAATTTAAAAAAATTAAAAAATGATACTTGAAAATTTTTCTTGATCTTGGACTGTTAATTTTCATTTTCAAGTTTTGATATACATGTACAACCCTGGCTCAAGATATTAATTAATCTAAACTCTAATTTTTTTTATTTTTAATATTTTTCATAAAACTATAGTTATTATTAGAAATCTAAGTAAGTCTAGTCTTACTAACTTAGTAAGATTTCAAATCTTAAAGGGTGAGCTAACCTTTATATATATATATTAATTTTAAATTTAAATTTGAGAGTTTAGTAGTCATCTATTTTACAAAATCATCAGTTAAGTTCAAAAAAAAAATTATTTATTTGATTTTTTATTTATCTGAATTTTTTTCTTGAAATCTAGAAGATTGTCGTGTTGAATTATTAAATGGATAATCCATTTGAGTTCAACGACATTCAATAAGATTTTAAACCCTACTAAGTTTGTAAGGAAAGTGAAAGTCTTTTCTCTAGAAATCGTTTTAGAAGAGATTCTTTTTCGAAGCGCGGCAGGCATGCATGGTCTTTTGGCATTGACGGTGAAAAGGGTATTTTCGACACATAGAAAATGTAAAAAAAAAACAAGAGAAGCATCTACTGTGGTTTTAGTGAACCACGTGTCAAAGTGCCACCCCACAAGTGGCCAATATAAGGAGCTGCGTGCATGGTTATGAGCAAAAGATTCTAAAACGGTTTCTTAAAGGGTAAAAAGGTACTTTTCCTCGAACTTACTTAATTGTCCTTAATATGTTCTTATAATTTCTTTCTACCCCTTCCAATTTTATTTTCCAACTACTTTCTTAAACCTTTTACCTAACTCCATTTGCCCTTAGGGAATGTTTGATCGCATGAAAATGTTTTGATAGTGTTTACATCATTGAAAATTGTATAAAAACTAGTTTTTAAAAAAAGGATAAAATTATTAAAAATACATATTTTTTAATAATGATTTTGTTAGATTTTTTTTAGTATATAATGAAAATGATCAATTTAGTGGACATTGCCATCACATGAAACATCATCTAATCTCAATTATTATTGTTAATGATAATAAAACTTATTTTATTATTTAATTTTTTTCATGAATATGATCCACATATTTAGATGTAATTAATATTAAAGACAATAATAAAGAGTTTGAGTACTTCAAGAAAGGAGAATGATCTTCATGCATGAGATCTAATCTTATAATTATCTTCATTTCCAGTGATATTTTATAGATTATAATCTTATACTTAATATACAAATTATAATCTTATAACTAATATTCCAATATTTTGGAAATAATATTATATAAAAAAATATTTCTTTTGTAAATAATTTAGAATATTTAATATTTACGAGTACTTTTAAAGATATTAATAATCAAGAGAGATTTTCTTCTCATTAGGAATTTTACTACACTCACAAGCTATATTCTAAGGGATAAAATGAAGATAAAAGAATAGATAGATATCAAAGAACTTTTTTGTAAATTGTTGCATATCATGCAAGCTTAACTGAATAAATAAATGTTAAATGATTGGGCCGTAACTTGTCGGACATTGTGATATTGTCAACAGATAAAACAGTTATGTCCTGTAACAAATTTTTAACGACAATAGATAAAAGACGTCGAAATCTGATACATACCTTGTCAATATTGTGACATTGTCAACGAATAAAACAGTTGCACCTGTAACGGATTTTTGACATAGCGGGTAAAAGACGCCAAAATATAATAATGAAGATGACAAAAAAATGACAACATATTAAATTGAATGATTAGTGCCCTAGTGTCGTTGAATAATAAAGCACTACTTTTGATGTCAAAATATGATAACGAAAACGACAGAAAAACGACAACATATAAAATAAAATGATGAGTTACCTAGTGTCGTTGACTGATAAATCACTACTTCTTTTTTTTTTGTAACGAAGGTATCCGGGTTAGCTTGCATGCACCAGACTAGTCCCTATGCCCCGCACCCAGGCTATACCCCACTATGTGGAGCGATGCGTGGCCACTACGATTTTTTATGAATAGTGAGATTCAAACTTGAGACCATAGAAAGAGCAGATTCCTTGGCCCCAAGTTGGTACCATTCAGTCACCCCCTTGGTGGTTAAAGCATTACTTTAAAAATTTACTAAATGTGTATCAATAATATTTAAAAAATAATTCAAGATTTTTAAATGATGCTAATCCAAATATAAAAAATAAGTTTATCATATATATATTGACATTTTGCATGTTAGATTCTACTATATAATAAATTTTGTAATTTTGTTATTGAAAGATTCTTGACGTTTTGTTGCATAGAATGAGGTATCTAAAAATTATCTAGTAACATTGAGACTTATCAAAAAAAGGAGTATTCGATGATTCTCAACAAAATAATGTTGAAGTGACCTCAAGCTAGAATCTCATATCGTACTTCTTGACGTGAAAGTGTACGAGAATCATAAATGCTTTTCATCAAGATAAAGTGAAAAAGCATGTATGGTTCTTATCCACTCTCACGTCAAGATGTGTGATATGAGGTCTAAGTTCAAGATTTACCCTTAATTTCTGCAACTCAAGAGTTATCATAGATTTATTAGGTTTAGGTTCCATAATTTACTTAAGGGTATGATGGTAATAAATGATAAATAAAGGGCGAGATAAGAAAGCTAAGATAAAACCTTTTTAGTCCAGCGTTGTTTGACGTGGAAGGCGTTTCGTTACTCAAAGGAATTTTACTGTACAACGACTTTGAATTGCTTACATACAACAAACATATGATGTAGTGACATGCAGTAAAAATCATATCAGTTCATCATATTTCTATTTTCATTAGAGTGTTGGACCCTTAATGTCCAACGCTGTTCTACTAAATAGTTTTTAAACTAAGGCCGCCATAATGCGTCGTCATTATGAAAGTTGTCTTATTACGAAGAAACTATGGCACACGTGTCCTAGAATAGACGTCACAGACTTTACTATGATATGTACTTTGTCTACTTGACGAAAATACCCTTGTTTCTCATACTTAGGCTGTATCGCCTCGCTTCAGCCTACCAACCTCCTTGCATGCTTGACGCGCTTCTGCAAACTACCTCAAACGTTACCCCTCTCTCTGCCCATGTGTCATGGACCAAATGCCAGCTCAAATTACACATTTGCCCACCGTCATGGGTTCTCACTCTATTTATACTCAACCTTTCTTCCCATTTCTACAAACCATTCAAGCCTCTCTCTCTCAGTCTTTCTTTGTGTTTGGTAATTTTGGAGAGAACCAATACTCTCTCTCTCTCTCTCTTAATAGATACCCATGGTGTCATTGCTCTCATAGTCCATTCTACCAAATATTTCTCATAATTAACTACCTCATCATATTTACTTTAGTTTCTTTAACACTGATCCATATGAGTTTCTATCACTATTTTATTCACTAACTCTTCTCTTCTTGATTTTTAAATGGTAGGTTTGAACAGTCATAATGGACGCTGAATCGTCAACAGGCGCAATACATTCAAGGGTTGGTAGGGGAAAAGAGATCACTCGTGGGATCGAACGTGAGCTGTTAAGTATCAGCACCTCTGCACTTTGTTTGATGTCCGGTAAAGATGATAATCGTGTGGTCGGTCTGGTTCGAATAGCCCCGTTCTTCATCCGTATGGTAACCCAAAATCGAAGTCCAATCATGGTCTCGGTTTGCGTAGTAGGAGAATTGGTTTGGCCCATAACTAAGGATTCTCCGATTTTACGAGTTGGACTAAGAAGTTTCGCTTTTGGAATGCCTGCCGGCCTCCTTTACGGCCTTCAGTTCCCGCAAAGCTGTTCTGAAGAGGCAATGGAGAAGCTTGAAAGGTTGCTGATCAAGTTTGGTTACTATGAAGATCACTCAGTAAGGCAAACTGGTAAGACTAGGGGTATTTTTGTTAATAAAAGTATACTGAGGGTTTATTGGGAATTTTGTAGTGAGACAACATTTTAAAAAGGTATTTTTAGGTTTTTTTTTTTTTTTTTTATGGCGTATCAAGGGCATTTATGTCCTAAAAAATATTATTGTACGGAAAACAAAACTTTGTCTTCTTTCTAGGAGTTCTAAAACGCGAACAGTTATGTTGGGGACCTGTGGAAGTCACTCAGTAAATTGATGGCAATCTGGACATTTCAAATCATTTTTTTTTTTTAATTAATTTATCTTAATTACAGGTATCCAGTTCTCTAGAATATCCGAACATCAACTCGGATTCTGGACTGCATCACAGTCAAAGATTGAAAGAATAACCGAACCGCTTCTCAAACGAATCGGAGTGAACCGAGAAGAAACTTCGATTTTGATCCATTCCGAGAATGATAGAATTCGAAGGGTTAAGCGCATGTCAGCTATAACTAAGATGATCACAAAAGGCATCCTTATTGGTGTTATTAATCCTCATGATCACATTCAAATAATTGGGCCCAATTCATCTGCTTCTGATGACGACGATGATGACGATGTTGATTCGCGTGCTTCTGCGACCATTTTTGTATTCTCTGACCTCGTTGAAGCTGTGGAAGCATCTGGGGTGATTTTGTTGGGAAATATTGAATCAATGCCAAAGTTTCGACCAACTTGGACCCCGGTACCAAAAGTCACATTTTGGAATATCAACAAGTTTGGTTTAATTATGATCCTTCAATTAATAATATCGGCGACAACTGAGAATAATGAGCTGACAGTGGAATCCACAGAAAATACTCAAGAGAAAACTGGGGTAATCGATCAAATGAAAGAAGATCCAAAGATAGAAACGAAATCTAAGGAAGTGATGGAAGAGGATCCTAGTCCAAGGCTTCAAGAAATTAAGTTTCCAATCATGGACAAGATGAAGAGTTATAGGCGTCGTCGAAATAATAAGAATAATATCGCGAAATTGGGACATGCTCGTGCTAATATGGAGTTGAATGAAGAAAATAAAAGTGGTTAATCGTAGAATAATAAGTTTAAGGTCTTAGGATAGATGCTATGTAGAGGTCTAATTGTCTAAATTACCTGTTTGTCTTCCCTTGGGTTGTCTATTACAAGGGTAGAAGTCCCGTCTATGTTTATGTGTTGTTTAGCTCTTTTTAGGGTTTGTAGATTGAACTCAAAAGGGCTTGTTTATGGTCATGTGTCGATGTTTCAACCTATGTGTTTGTGTTTATTTGACCATCTAGTATGTTTTTATCAAAATAATAATAATTGACTTGTTTATCATAATTTTGATTTCTTTTTTATCCTAAGTGAAAAATTATACTTAGTGATTTCAAAAGAATAGTAATCATTTTTTAAGGGAAGAAATATATTTGACAATATAGTATTAAATGATCATGAGTATTTTGGAGACCTAAATAACAAATTCGAGAGGGCAACATGTCTTTGAAGATAGATATGTCTTAGGCCTAAGATAAGATTTGATAAGACTTTTTTCTTAAAATCCCAAAAAATAAAAATAAAAATTAGCTTTTTGGACCATTTGATTTGGTTGTTCATATGGTTTTAAATCTCATCTGAGACCGAGATGACTCGCCCAAGTCATTTAGGTATCATCCATGAACAAGATAAGTAGACAATGCATCTCACATATGCAGAATCTTGCGAGACAAACAAGATGACTCAGACGATATTTTGAAAATCTTGTCCGAGTCAATCAAGATTTTAATATTTCAATGAAAACAACTATTTATAAAAATAATTATCTAAATAAATTATGACTATATGACTAAACATCTTCTAATCTACCTTATTTTATTAAAAAAAATTACAATTATTTCCATATGTATGTTTATGAATTAATAATTGTAAAACCCAATTAAATGATTTGTCTCGTTTGAGACGAATTGACTCATCCCAAACAACTCGGTCTCGTCCATGAATGAGACGAGATATCAAACCGAGTTTTGAAACCAAAGGGATGCATCTCAAATGCTTGGTTCTCTATCAACTTCAATGGAGCTACATTTGGGGGTACCTTCAAAGTTTCAAATATTTGAAAAGGGGCAAATTGATGTCTCCAAGACTATTTGTTCTGGTAGTGGTCTCTCATGTTTATTGGTGGAAAAAATTCAAAGGTGAACTCTTTGGTTAGTCAAGAGGCTATATTTGTTGAAAGCATTTTCTTGTTGAAAAAGCATTAGGGGAATTAGTAAATATTGAAAAAATATATTATTTTAATGTTGAAAAGAATTATGGAGGATTAAAATAAAGTATTCCAAAATGTGCAGGGTTTTGTTGAATGAAGAAAGCCAAAAGATTATCTAGGAATTCCATTGTTTTAGGAAAAAATTCCAAAGCAAGAGATATTGGGAACTTGTAGATAATATCAACAAAAAAAAAAGTTGGATGATAAATCCAAGTTGTTATAATATGGATGTAAGTTAACCTTACAAAGCATTTATTATCTAGACCAATTTATCTTCTTTTAATCCTATGAATTTTGATTGAAATACATTCCCAATGAAATTGAGTTAGTAAAAACAATTGCAATATTTGAAGGTGAGGAAACTCAATAATCGAGATCCCGGGAGAGATTCTATTAAACTGGGAAAGACCAAACAGGTAGTTGTGTGATTGAATATCTATTTTAACTCCATGATCTGATCTAATTCACATAAAACATGACTTGGTACTTCTTGATACAACATAAAAAAATTACATAAATTAATATTTTAATGCTTCCTGCAATTACATGTTCTTAAGAATAAAATAATATATTATTTGTTACACTTAATAATGTACAGCCCATGATATAAATGATTAAGTTGACTCACATTACAACAAATATGCAAATTAGGAACGGTTTCTAGCCGTTCCTAAGCCTGTATGAAACGGTTTGCAGGTCGTCTATAATCGAGGCGTCGTTAATAAGTTTAAATGGTTAGAAGGGGTTTTATATTTCAGGATTTGGAACGGTTAAAACCGTTCCATCTCTAAATGGGAACGGCTTCAAACCGTTCCAAATATGAAAGCACTAGTAAAAAAAAATAATACCTTAGACATCGATTTAAAATCCGATGTCTATAAGACTAATGTTCTAAGTTTGAGACTTTAGACCTCGATTACAAACCGATGTCAAAAGTGGTCATAAACCGATATCTAAACGTTTTAAAAGAAATTAATTTTTAAATTTTTTTTTTTCTACACCACTATTAACCACGGTCAAAATAAACACAAATAGAAAACATTAAGGTTCTCTATCACATTCATTTATACACAAAAAGAATTGTAATTAATCATAATTTACAAAATTAAAAATAGAATCACCACCACCCCCCCCCCCAAAACAAGAAACCTACCCATCACTTCTTCCCTACATTGCCATATATACATTACAAGTTCCGAACACTCGTAAAGCTCTGTTTTGGAAGTTCAATAACAGTCCACAAGAGTCTTCCCTGTGAAAAATTTTCAAAACGACCAAAGATTAGGGGATAAAACAAATGTTTATAAATAATTAATAATTCCTCTCTAAACTTTCATAAAATTTGGTTATAAGAGTATTGTTTTTTTTTTCTTTTCTAAATTCTAAATTTCTAAAATTTAGTCATCATCAACGGCTCCTCCACAACGTATTATTCTCTAAGAATTCAGCTCAATTAACAACCAAAAAACTACTAAAAAGAATTTCACGATTCATCCAAAAGAAATTAAGAAAATCTTACATGCTAAAATAGTTGACAAACAATACTCTGGAAGCGCTCTTGTACCATAGGTGGTGGCCCTTGACCTCCTTGCACGTAAGAAGGGAAGAACAGTGAAGATGGAATTTGTCAATCATCCCTAAAATAACAATCAATTAAACAAATCAAACACTCCGTCGATGGGAAAGAAAAAAAAAATCATTGAACAGTAAATCTTGCAAAAAGAGCTAAGATAAAGTTAAAAAACTATAAACCTTATAGACCAAATCCCTTGCCCAAAACTTCGTTCTTGTACCCAAACAAAGGCGCCATGTTTTGGAAGTGGCCTTGATATTGAAGGTACCTTTCATATTCTTTATTCCTTGTGATCAAGAGTAGGAGGAAACTCGTTGGTACAATAAAAATCATCAAAGAACTAACACAAGGTTTATCAAGTAGAATACATTAAATATCTAACTCCTTTTATGCATCCATAGATCTAATTTGACTACTCTTTAAAAAACCAAACAATACAACAGAAGAAATTACGTGCACCTTCAGATTTGGTAGATTTCCAAATGTTCAAAGATCAATTTGTATGTATAAGAACCTTGTAGTAGTTACTTAAAAGCTAAAAAAATATGCACATAAATATTTTGTACATACCTAAGCCAAGTGACTCGGAAGCGTTGATACCTCAATGCCTAGCATGTACAACAAACCTTGAATCATATTATGACTGTTCTAAGATTTCAATAAGAAATCTAAAGGGGAAACTCATGCATATAAATATTTTAAGTATTTATGAACATAAGAAATACCTCAAGTGGCTTCAACTCGATCCTTAGTGAAAGAGAGACTAATCAGAATGGAGGACCATGAAAGAGTTAGACCTTGAGAAAGAAGCAATACGTGTGTTTTCCCTCAATACATTAGCACTGTGAAGGAGAAATATGATCAGATTGCCAAAGAATATTGCTATCTGACATAATATTTTGCATTAAACCAACTAAATGACAATCCACTAAGTGGAAAGCATTTAACTTCACAATTGAACAATAACATGGAAATCCACATGGAGACATTAGGACTGCTAAAAGTGGAGGTTG
Source organism: Akebia trifoliata (assembly GCF_017979445.1). NCBI lineage: Eukaryota > Viridiplantae > Streptophyta > Magnoliopsida > Ranunculales > Lardizabalaceae > Akebia > Akebia trifoliata. The sequence goes on along the minus strand of NC_141376.1, from coordinate 12,725,688 downwards.
TAGTGTGATGTCCGGGAAAACGGACATAAACGACTGTACCAATTTTGCAATTTTTTTGTAGTGTGATGTTTGAGAAAAAAAAAATACCACGAACACGTGGTATCTCACCATAAAAGTTAATAAATCAAGTTACTAAGGATACTATAGAAGCTTTTGTTTGCCTGCTCAAAGAGAAGCATCCAATGGGGGAACTATTCGAGTATTATATCCATGACTCATAGGCCTCATGGAACAAGCCCCTATAATGGAAGAGATTGAGATCAAGAATAACCAAAAAGTAAGATCATTTTAGCCTGGTAAAAGATTTTATCCATCATTGTAAGTAGTCTAAAACAGCAAAAAAGTGAATGAGAAATGTTGGTTTCAATAAGCATCCCCAATAATGGAAGAGATTGAGATCAAGAATAACAAAAAAAAGCATTGAAAAGCACTGACAAATGGGCAAAATAGATATGATAACAAATTATGAACCGTCCATTTTTTGTAAAGCATTTGTGATGGGATTAGAAGTTTTGGAATGGGCTGATTTTTTATGAGGATGATCTCCTCACCATAGAGATCATCCTCACCAAAAATCAGTTCATTCCAAAACTTCTAACCCATGTAAGACAAAAATCGTTGGACAAATGGTTAGTTGGGTAAATGGTTGGGTGCTGAACATTTCCCTACTTTTTTATTTATTTTTTCCTACTTTAGCAGGTCACACATAACAACTCAGCCGACAGGTGATGGGTGGCTGGACAACCACAAACTTACTTTTCAAAATGTCAAATCAACTGAACTATGGGTCTAACAGTCCATATGATAAAAGTATCTTGGGACTACACATATAAATACGCATCTCTATAAGCATGACTTAGATATAAGGAGTTCTTGAAGAAAAACAAAAGCATCTTCTTCTCCATGGAGAAAAGAAGAAAACAGAAAAGAAAAAAAAAAAAAGGAGAGAAAGATCTCTCCTTCTCTCACTCCCTCCTTCATCTCTCTTTCTCTCTCTCTCTCTCTTCTCGGTTACAAGAACAATTTTTTTCAAATAAAAATGCACCATCGTGCTGGTGTGTTGATAGCAAAAGGTTTTTTTCTTTCTTTTCTTCTTACATGAGCTAAAGAGACATAAAAAAAAAGAGTTTCCTTTCTTTCTCTGCGTATTCGATTTGGATTTACAATTCAAAATTTAGGAACAACAAAGTAGAAAGCTATGAGCCCGATAGATGGATTGATATAAAAGATAACTTTGATCCAGGATTCGATTTCAATTGAGATAAAGTTAAATCGATCGGATTTGATGATTACGGACTGATTCGAGTTGGGCGATGGTTTCTTCATTACTATCTCCCTTCCATTTTTTCAATTTGCCTTGAATCTTCAAAATCCCTCCCAATCGAAACTCCGAACCAATAATCTTGAATTTAAACTCAGTTTTCTCTACAAATGTTTGGAAAATTCTTGAACTTGAACCCGATTCGGGTGTAGCAGCAAACCCGGTCGAACCGATCGTGATACAGCTCTCATTCTCAACCACATTAGCAGTCGAGCTAGATAGGACGTCGTTAAATTCATTTTCTTATAATGGCAGTGGAATGGAAAGGCCGATGAGAGTATCGTTAATGGTGTTCAACTTCCAGCCCGGATCGATCTATGTCTCTCTCTTAAATTAACGCTTCTGTATCAGAGAATAGAAGAGAAGAAAAGAAAACAATTTTGTATTATTTGAGAGTGGTTATGGCCACACCAATTTTTACCAACGCTATATCAGATTTTTGGGTTTTGTTAAAAACAAGAAAAGGCGTTGGCAGCAACGCATCAATGTTTATATAAAATATAATAAAAAAGAGTACCATCTGCTTGGGTTTTAAATTATAAAAAATCTTCTACTCGGTCAAGTATATTAACAAATCATGGCTGGGGCCCACATTTGACCTACTTTTTATTAAGTTTGTAACTCAACAAACTATTGAGGTGGAAACATGACCCAAATCAAGTAAGTTCTACCGTGCAAACTTACAAATTGCAATTTTTTGTAAAAAATGTATATTTTTTTGTCTTCTAACAACTATGGTAATAAAAAAATAATAAATAATATCACTATTCTATTATAACATTTAATAGAATTTATAATCATAAATCTACCCTATCCTTAAAAGATTATCCATCATAAGATCCCATGAGCCTCTTCAAACTTCATTTAATCAATTCTGATGCAGACATGCGGTCAATATCCATCAAGCCAACAAAAATCACCCTGTTAGAAGACTCTTTGAACAATTTGTCAATTAAAAACATCCATACTGGTCCACATCGATCCATGTCATAGAAAGTACTTAATAGGTTAATGCATGAGATAATAGAAGTATCTTTCTTTGTGTTCTGTGTCATTTCTTGTTTTTTCAAATTCGCCTCTATACTATCAGCCATCACACAAAGCATTCTATAGATTTCAACATCGTCAATTTTTGTATTTCTTTTCGCATTCACACTTGTGGTGGAAGAAAGGTCAAACTCACTCGATCTCTTATGATGTCTTCTAGGTATCTCTTCAACAGATTTTTCAACTGGATCAATTGAAGTATTTGGTATTGACCCTTCATTCACATCATCAATATCTGCATCCAAATCATCAAGAGAAACACGACTATCTTGCAAGATTGAAGAAGATGTCTCATTTACCATACGTTTGAACTACTTCAACATAACATTGCCCCCAAATTTTATGTGTTGCTGAATCCCAATATGCCTTTATTGATAGCTGACTAGACATTATTTTGATAAAAACTACAAAAACAAATTTTAAATTAAAAAAAATTAAGAAAAAATAAATAAATTAATCCACATACAAATTTGTCTATGCATCAATTTAATTAAGTTCTTGTTCAACTTACTTGAAGACATCTCACCAAGCATTCTAATTAAAAAACTACTCTAACTCAACATAATAAAATATTATAACACTCATTCCAATAATTTAACTAGTTTTTTACTATTAAAAAAGATTCATATAAAAAATAAAAAAATCTAAGCAAAAGAAAAAAAAATGAGAGAGTTTCTAATGGCACCTCAACTTGTACTTACTCTCTACCATTCACCTATTTTTTTAATTTATTACTAAGGTTTGCCTCAAATTATAATGTCAACATAATAAAATATTATAGCACTCATTCAAATAATTTTATTAGTTTTTTACTATTAAAAAAATGTTCATATAAAAAATAAAAGAATCTAAGCAAAAAAAAAAAAAATGAAAGAGTTTCTAATGGCACCTCAACTTGTACTTATTCTCAACCATTTACCTATTTTCTTTATTTATTACTAAGGTTTGCCTCAAATTACAATGTCAACATAATAAAATATTATAACACTCATTCAAATAATTTTACTAGTTTTTTACTATCAAAAAAAGATTCATATAAAAAATAAAAGAACCTAAATAAAAGAAAAGAAAAAAAAATGAGAGAGTTTCTAATGGCACCTCAACTTGTACTTACTCTCTACCATTCACCTATTTTTTTTTATTACTAAGGTTTACCTCAAATTACAATGTCAACATAATAAAATATTATACCACTCATTCAAACAATTTTAATAGTTTTTTAGAATTAAAAAAAAAGGTTTATATAAAAATAAAAGAATCTAAGCAAAAGAAAAGAAAAAAAAAATGAAAGAGTTTCTAATGGCACCTCTACTTGTACTTATTCTCAACCATTCACCTATTTTCTTTATTTATTACTAAGATTTGCCTCAAATTACAATGTCAACAAAATATAATATCATAACACTCATTCAAATAATTTTACTAGTTTTTTACTATTAAAAATAAATAAATAAATAAAAGAATTTAAGCAAAAAAAAAAAAAAAAGCTTTTATTGCACACCAATCCATATATAAATCACCAAAGAATTGTTATAGTTGGTGTAGCGTTAGCAAAATTTAGTGTGCCAATAGTAACTCTCTTTTTAACCCAATCAGTTTTTGTGACTGTGGCGTACATTGGAGTCCAATCTCCTCCTCCAACCTCAAATTCTCTAAAACGAAAAGGCACCCAAAACCAATCCTCCACCATGTTTGATCTCCATCACCACCACAAATTCTTCACTAAAAAGTGTACAAATCTTTACCATCTCCACTCAAAGATTTATCTTCCTCTCAAGAGAACCTCAATTTCTCTCAAAGTTTCAGGTTTGTCCCCAATTTCTTCATACTTTACAATTCAATTTCAAAATAAAATCCTAGTTTTTTTTTTCTACTTAAAGAATTTATATTTCTTTAGTTTTTTCTTATTTCCATTATGATCAAGAGTGATAATTAGAAGATAGAGATTGGAGAGCAATTGTGAGACTGAAAATTTAAGATTTTGAATATTGAAAGAAAAAAAACCAAAAAAAAAACAGAGGAACTGTAGCTTACTTGAGAGATATGAAGATGAAGAAAGAGAGGTTCTTTATTGTAAAAGAGAGAGAGAGATAGATTACGCCAAATTTTTCTATTTTATTTTTACGGAGCCGTGTGATATTGCGGAGGCTCATTAAAGTTTTAGAAGTCGAAAGAGTCGGATGATTTTTCCAAATGAAACGGAGTATAAAAAGACTTCTTATTAAACCATGGTTTTTAAACTCGTCCGAGACCGAGACGTATCGCCTGAGTTAACTCGATATCGGAGCCTAACGAAACCAACTCACAATGTGTCATGAGACGACCGTGTATCGTGAGATAAGCGAGTCGTCTCGGACAGTATTTTCGCAAAACTCGGGCGATACGAATGAGATATACGAGATAGCACAGATATTATGTTAACTCACGAGATAAACGAGTTGTATTGGACGAGATTTTCAAAATCTCGTCCGAGTTAACCGAGTTTTACCTCAATCTTCAATTATTTACCCCCAAATCGATTTTCCTCCTTCATCTTCTCCACCAAGTGAACAAAAAAAGGTAAGATTTCAGGAGAAAACTTCATTTTCTCCACCAAGTTAAGCCTCAATCCTCTATTATTTCACCCCCCTAAATCAATTTTCTTTTATTATTTCTTCATCTTCTCCACCAAGTGAATAAAAAAAAGTCAAGGTTTTGAAGAAAACTTCAACTTCTTCATCTTTTGTGATTAATTGGAAGATTTGTGTTTCTTAATTTACTCTCAATATTGACATACTGAATTGGAGTATTTTATTTATTGTTCCTTTATAGATTAGATTCAATTGCAGAACAATACCCATTATCTAACTTAATTATGAAGACATAAGGTTAAGGTTATTGTGTTCGGTTGTACTTCACAATCAACCATCAAGTCTTTAGGTTTCTTATTAAATTTACAATTCCAAGTGATTCTTTTGATTTTTATCTATCTTGGATTTGAGCTTGTTTGGTAGGTGCATCAGTGCAAGTGGTTTTGATTATTTTATTTTCACGTTTCAATAAATTTTGTGTTAGTTTCTCTTAATTTAGATATTGAATTTATACAGAGCAACTAGAGAAGTACAATTCATGGAGGTCCCCATTTGCTTAATGGGTCAACAAAAAATAAGGCTTTTTTCTCCATGAATAATAATAATAATAATAATAATAATAAAGACCTTATGAAAACATGAAATTTTGAGAAAGAAAACAACCAACCGAATTACATCCAATTAAAAAACAAAGACAAAACATTAATGACTCCTTAAATTCTCAATTATAACATTAGTTGATATTGACATAAATCAACAGATACCCATCAACAATAGCTAATAAAATCAAATTCACAAAATCAAATCTAATAGATAATAATACCCAAATATTTTCCAGTCCTATGAAACCATAGATGAAGACAAAGCATTAAAATGGAATGTAGATTGATTTTCGTCTCTGCTCGTGGGATGTGCAGAATAAATTCTTTTCACACCCCTAAAATGGTGTGTTCCAAATCTGAATGGTAGGAAGATGGCTCATAATAATTCTACAACAATAACAACAACACCTTATCCCAAAGATATAAACAAATCATGTTCTTCCATGTAAAGAAAATTTAAAAATAAAAACAAGTTCATATACACATAATGAAGAAGGGGTTACAAAAAAAAAGGATACCTTAAACAAAATTCCCCTCCTTTTGAGTCCAAAAAGGATTCCCTTGGATGGATTGTAAGGTTTCAGGTGTTATGAGACGATCCACATATAAAACCAAATGATCACCCATTCCCTCAACAAAATTCCCCTCCTTTGAGTCCAAAAATTTCTCTTTTTGACCTCTAATTACTAATAAGCAGATAGAGAAGATGAATGCTTTAAAACCCCTATTATAAAAAACTCAAATTCTTCGTTCCAACAGCTCTGTTGAACCAGAAATTAAAATCAACAAAGAGCAACAACAAAAAGCCTAAGAAAATACTTCAAATCCATTATAAAACTTTCAATACATCTAATTTGATTCTTTCAAATCCTAAAAGACCCACAATTTTAACCAAAAAATTGATTTTTTTCTCCTTTCAAAACAAGAAAAGCTCCACAACTATACAAAGATTTTTTAAAAAATGTAAAAAAACCATAACACAACTCAATCATGAATATCAAACCCAATAAATCCACTATTTTGCTGAAAATCAGAGCTAATCAAATGAATCCTTCTAGAGAAACAATCACAGAAAGAGATTCAAAAGAAAAAAAATTGAAAATTGCATCAAATCATCTAATGTACCTTAAACGCTCTTCTTCGATCGCGTGGTTGGTCTTCATTTTGAGCTTCAAAGAAAGAACTCAGCGATGCTTTGAAGCCCGTCAAATACAAAGAGTTCAATATATACTGAAACATGAAAGAGAGAGAGAGAGAGCTCTTACCTTACAATCCAGCTTGTCGAAGAAATCTCACAACCATTCACAGATGAGAGAAAACGGGAGAGAATGATAGAGAAGTAAGAATGAGGGGGAAAACGAGGGAGGGAAAAGGATTTTCGCGGCTCTCTTTCACAAGTCAAATTTCGGTCCGTAGGTTAGTACATTTAGTGGCGGATTTTATTTTCCGCTGCCATTACTAAATAAATTGAGGCGCATTTTATTTTCCACTGCAATTTCTAAAGAAATTGAATTATGTATGAGTCCCTGTAACGGCGGATATAGTTTTCCGCTGCTATATGTATTGGATAAGCTAGGGTGAATTTTTGGTGTGTATGCATTAGGTCCTTATAGCGGCGGATACAATTATCCGTTGCACAAAATGCACCTATAGAGGCGGATAAAATTTTCCGCCGCAACAAATATACCTATAGAGGCGGATAAAATTATCCGCTGTTATAAACCGTCGCTGTAGATAAAAATGTTGTAGTGAAACAATTAAAAGAAATATTTTTTAGTGGCGGATACCCTCATCCGCTGCTATATTAATTTTAAAAAAAAAAATTAATACAGACGAATTCATAAATCGAATTTTTTATATTAAAAAAACTAATTTTTTAGTGGCGGAACTATTTATCTGCTGCCATACTCAATTTTAAAAAAAAAGAAAATAATTTTTTAACTATTTATCCACTCTCAATAAAAATGAATTATTTTTTTTTTAAATAAAAATCATTCTGTAGCGACGGAAATAATAATCCGCTGCCATATTCAATTAAAAATAAATTGATAAAGAGCTCATCAACATAACTTTTTATACTTCAAAAAAATAATAAAATAAAATTTGATTTTTTTAGTGGCGGATACATTAATCCGCTGCTATAGTCAATTTTCATTAAATATTTAAAATAGTCATTCTATAGGGGCGGATATCCAAATCCGCCGCTATATTAAATTTTATAATACATTGGTATAGAGCAACACATTAACAGATCGTTTTATATAAAAAAAAATTGAATTTTTTACTGGCGGATTCTCATATCCGCTGCTATATTCAAATAAAAACAATATTATAAGCAAAACTCACTAAATCGAACTTTAATATAAAAGAAAATTTGGTTTTATAGCGGTGGACTGGTCCGCTGCTATAGGAATTGAATATATGAGGTTGGTATTTGCTTGGGTATCTATTGAGGCGGATAATTATATCCGCTGCAACATGTATATATATAGAGGCGGATAAACGGATCCGCTGTTATAAAACGCCGCTGTAGGCCAAAAATGTTGTAGTGAAAAAAATACTTGCTAAAATCATTAATTTTGGATTGATCTATATGAATTTGTTTTACTCATTTGTTTGATTATTATAAATATCATCACAGATGAAGAATATATTTCTTCTAGATTTTAATGGTGGTGATTTAATCTCTATAGTTCAGGTTCAAGATCTATAGTTAATGTTCAAGATGTTCATGGAAGAAAGACTTGTAAATATTTATTTTATTTATTTTGATAGGTATATTATGAAAAAAAAAATTAATTATATATATATTTGGTTCATTTTTTAGTAGGAATTATTTCTGAATTTTTTTTGAATTTTTCAGATTTTTTAAATGGTTAAAAACCATTGTCTTAATGTCAAACGAGATGAGACGACTCGAACGAGACGAGACGTATCGTCCGAGTCAACTCGGTATTAGAGCTGAACGAGAGCTGATCAAATACCGAGTTTAAAAACCATGTATTAAACCCAAACACTCAAGTTACAAAACCAGAACCAGTTCGGCGTGATTTTAGCCGTGCGAAGGTGTTTCCGAACAGAGTATTAATCTGATTGCTACTTACACCCCAGAAATCCCTGAGATGTGGAAGGAAGGAGGCGAAGAAACCCTAGAGATGTGGAACGGAGGAGGCGAACTCGAGTAGGAGACGACCTGAGGTATCATCTCTCTCTCTCTCTCATTCTTCTGGTTTTTTTTTTTTTTTTCAAAAAAACCAATAGTATAAATTATCAAATAATATGGGTTCAATATTGTTGTTCTGGAGAAGAAGAAATTTCATGAGAATTCGACCAGAATTTTTCAAACATCATTCATAGCTGTTAGAGCTTTGACCAAAAGAGATGTAGGTAAGGTTGCAGGATTTTGAGCCTTTGGGTTTTTCTCACTCCCCATTTTGATAGCCTGGGTTTGCCGCATTTTCTCCTGAAAGTTTTGGAATTTAGTCATTTTCTTTAGATTTGTGTGTTTCTGTACCAGTTGAGGTGATCTAGGTTTTCCCCACAATTGTGTTTGGTAATCTGGGTTGTGCTTAAAAACGTGTTTGTTGATTTGGGTTTGAATTTCTTTTCTGTAGATTTTGGAGGTTTATGAGTGTTTGGTGGTTGGGAATTTGTAGTTGAGAGTTTAGAGATTTGGGTTTTGCTTAATAAAATAGATTGCTGATTTGGTATCAGTGAAGGCTCTCTACAACTGATGAGATCTAAAAAAAAGATCACTAATTTTGGGGGGGATTTTTATAGCTAATTTTGTAAGTTATATCAAATGAGATTTGGAGATTGTGTGGTTTGGTGAAGATGTTGTCTGCATCTCCTTCTCCAAATTCCTCTCCTGCTGCAGTCCCACCAACTTCTGATATTACTAGTCCACCACCTTCAACTTCGTCCCCTCCTCCAAACCCTTCTACTAATACTACAAGTCCACCATTGTGAATGAGACAATAGCTGCATTATATATTTTTATGTGTCATTCTTGTATATTTTGATTCTACCTACACACGCTCATTTATATGTTTATTTTGTAAAAATGTCGAATCTCTATCCATTACTTTTAAGAAGCCCAACCCTGTTAAATCTTTTTGTGAGACCAAAAATTTTGTATGCCCCAAATGCTGGTATCTGAAAAACATAGGAAGGGATCATTCAGGATAAGTTCAAACTCTAATTTCTGATTCATTGCTTCTTAAACTACTACAATTACAATAGTATTTAACATGTGCAGATGTTTAGTGTCGAAAAATTAGGAAACTATTGTTCGATTGGGCATGTATCAGCACTCTTCACAAACCATAATTATAAGTATTTTGATACCTTGTTTATACTACTAATAAGTAATGTAACCATGGGATAGCCCATAGGGATGGTCTTAGCGACACGTAACAACTAATAATAGACCAAAGCGTGGTGGTTCACATGGCGCAAATGGGAAGATATTCCATGGAAAAAAATAATAGGTTTATTTTGTTACTACCTAATATTTGTAGTGGAACTATGGAAGTGACCGCTAAAATTAAAGTATTGCTCCTGTTCCTTACCCCATTTAGCAATGCTGTCCTCATACTAAAAAAAAATAGAGAGGTTGCAAATTTAGGCTCTTACATCACTTTAGCCGCCTAAGATGATGAATATTTAGATTGTAATATTATAGTTATTGATTTATCTTGCTTAGTCTGCCAACTTGTATGATCTGTTTTCCTGATAATTTTTGTATACTACACAGTGTGATCCCCATCAATGCCCTTTGGAATGGATGCCTATGTTTCAATTTTCTTTCTGGTGTTATGAATAAAGACATATTATTAATATAACTTGGAAGCAACTGATTGAGATAATGGAACTTCTTATGAAAGAATTGAGTTTTCTTCTTTGTACAAAATTACACTGAACACTGCATTAAAATCTTAAGCAAGAAGGAAAGTCAATTCTTATTTATCTTCTAGAATCAATCCACTTAAATCAATTAGAAAGCACCTCCCTCTTTCTACTACCTAGAACCCATTATTTCTTTTACACCTCCTTCTATGCAGACATGAGTTGATGGGCGGTGGACCACATGTATGATACAATGCTAGTGTTGTTTTAGGATGATGGCCTTTGCTCCATAAGAAAAATCTCTCAATCTATTTTGTATTTTTAGTCTTCCAACTTCAAGTAATAAATAAATGATTGTTGATAGATTATATATCAAGGAAAACTGAGAGTTAATGATGTAGTTGATCTTCCACTACTTTGATTAAGGAATAGGCTATGAGCTAAAACAGATGAAATAATTGCAAATATTTTTTTGCAGCTACTAGTTATGCTCATTTGTATGTAAAATATTTTTTAACCTACTCTATACAAATGTATATTGTAGTATAATGACTTACTAGGCTTCTTTCTATCCCCTTGAACACATGGGAATCTACACCTTAGGAATATGAGTTAAAAAAAAAAAAATTAGTTAATGGCACAGGACTCACATCTGTTTTTGGTAAGCTATTTTTAGAGAGAGAGCCCATCGTTAGTTAGTGCCCTTCATTGTTTCACAAACTATGTTATCAATGTCAGTGAGAATATTTTGGACAGCAAGGCAGTTTCATTTCAAGGATAGCCTTTTTTAAGAAATGGTTTGCCCTAAGCCATGTTATCAATTGTTAGTGAGAATATTTTGGACAGCAGGGTGGTTTCATAATTATGTAAATAATACATTTGTATTAGCACTTATGTGATTAATTATATAATTAATACATTGGTAGTTAGGATGATGTGGCTAGATTTCTAATTTGTTCTTATTCAAGCTTTTTTGTTTTGTGGCATTTTTATTTCTAAACATATATGGGTGCTTGGTATTGGTGAGTTGAAGTTACCTTTAGTATGTTCCTTAATGAGTTTCTCTTCTCTTCTCTGAATCCAAACATAGCCTTAGAGGATGTGTCAGAAATTATGAGACCGGTTGGAGCTTGATTCGGAGGTCTCTATATGGTTGGAGTTGCTCTGATCACACACACTTTCTCTCTCTCTCTCTCTCTCTCTCTCTCTCTCTCCTCTTTCTTCTCCGCCCTTCTTTTTCTTCTTTTTTCAGATTTTGTTTGTAGTTTGGTTCGATTTAGGTATTTGTTGAGAGGAGAGGAGAGTGATAACGAAGTGCTCCCTGCAATGGTGATGGAAGAATTAGGGTTTTTTTTATATATTTTAACTTCAGATATTAGTTCAACTTTCAAACACACCCCAAGTTCGGTTCGATTCCAAATTTGCCCCCCAACCTGAACCGTGTGCACTGCACAATTTATATCCAACCCTAACAAAGCAAAAACCCATTAAACTTGTTCTAGGTTTGGTAAATTTGCTTACAACATGATGAATCTATGCTTTTAATTCCAAACAGGACCTTTGATGACGAACACACGGTAAATGCAACATCCCAAGACTCCCCATGTTGGAAGGTTTTAAGTCTCGATGGATTTGATAATCTCTACAGCTTTATCAGAGATCTGCTCTCAAGGTGTCAGTGGAATTTCACTTACAGATCTATGGCCCAAGTTACAACATTCTCTTCTCTCCTCCTCTGGTCTCCATCTCTGTGATGGTGTCAAATCAGCTATATGGAATGGCCTTCTCAACATTCCCGGTCTCCAATTTGAAGCTCACAACTCCTCTTCTTTTTCTTCTCAAGACCCTTTAATTCGATCCTTCGAAGAGTCTGAGAAGATGAGATTGAAGATAGTTGCTGCTGAGCATATGAGGGATAGCTTCGTTGGGCTTTACGATCTTAAAGCCGCTGATACTGGGATTTCTCCACCCCAAAGGCGTACGCTTGAACGACTTGCTATTGCTGGGTTAGTTTCAGTTTCAACTTAATCATCAATTTAACCTAACTCGTATGTGTTTTTATGGATTATTATGTGTTGAAAATGGCTTATTAATAATTTGAAATACATCACAATAATTCCTAGTTTGGTAGGTTATTTATTTGCTTTGTAGCGAAGTTGTGGATTTGATCCTAGTTTGTTTCCCCATTGAAAGAAAAGAAGAAAGAAAGAACGAAAGAAAGAATTCATGTAGTTGAGTAACCAACTAATTAGAGTCAAATTTTCTGTTCTAATTGCATTATGAAAATCAATGATGAACTGCATGTAAGTGATTGTGGGATCACAAATTTGAGTCTTGCATACAAATCGAAATAAAAAAATAAAATGGTAAATAAGTTCTTTAACAAGGTTGTTAGAGTCGTCCATTAAAAAAAGGGTAGAGTGTAGTTAAGGGTGCAAGGCGCTAAGGCCTCCTGGTCCCTAAGGCACAAGGCTAGCTCACACCTAAGTGAAGTGAAGCACAATAAAAATTATAAAAATTATAAAATTAAACAATGATATATTATAATTATATTATGTATAAATTTGAGTTTTTAAAACAAGTTAAAATATCAACACATCAAGAAGAAAACTAACAATCAGCAATAGCAAAAAAATTAGAGAGGAACAAGAGCGAGCATAAAAGAAGAAAAATTATAAGCAGACAACAACTAAGATCAAGGTTTAAAATGGCATATTGGAGGTATGTTTCTTTCAAGGAAAAAATGATATTGTATTGACTGATACTTTCAATACATTCTTGAAACATTTATGTTCCAGATTATTGTTTCTTATCATTCTTGGCTGATACATTCTGATATTTTGAACTATGACTAGGGTTTTAGGTTTTAAGCTAATAAAATGCAATACTTTTAATGGTAAAAATTTATACAATCCAAATAAATCTTTTATGTAAAGATGTGAATCAAATCTTAATTGGTGTCTTATATAAACAAAATACTTTAATTTTATTTAGTTTTTAATGAGGCATGTGCCTGCTGTGCCTTGCGCCTTGACTGAGGTGTACGCCTTGGTGAGCCTCAATTACACTGCCTCACCTTACATGTATTAATGCGTCTTCAGTGCGCATGCACCCAGCCTTGAAGTGCACCTGAGGCGCTCGCCTGGACTAATTTCATTATGAACAATGTGTACGAATATGTGGTTTTGCTCAACCTTTAAAGATGTCTTGTCATGCATTTAATTGATGTTGCAAGGAATTATAATTCATATGGACATGAATATCATATTACCTTTTGCCCGGTGGCAACCTTTTGCTATGTAACTTGATTGTAGATATAAAAAAAGCTACTACTCGAATGATTTTTGAAAATGTCATTTCTAAAGTTAACACAATAGTTATGCACAGAACAAATGGAATAACGCAGAGTCAACTTGCTAAGGAATTCGGCATGAAAGGAAACAACATCTTCTACATAGTGAGGAACCTTGAATGTCGGGGATTGATTGTAAGGCAATCAACAATTGTAAGGACAAAAGAAACCACAATTGAAGGGGAAAATGGGTTAAAAAATAGTTCCATTGTGAATACAAATTTGATCCATTTATACCGTTATGCAAAGCACTTAAATTCTCAACAAAAACTTGAGATTACGAAAGCAGATACATTAGAGAGTCTTGCAAATGCAGATGGAAGTACTTCTACCGGGGATGGTTATTCTGGAGAATGCATCAAAGACGATGTTCTTGTAAAGGATTATCTTCCGGCATTAAAAGCTGTATGTGATAAACTTGAAGAAGCTGATGGCAAGGTCAGTATAGTCAAGTTGATACCTTATCCAAAGACTTTGCAAGCTAAATATGCTTATATTTCTCATAATGCTTTTTTAAAGGTCCTTGTCGTCTCCGATATTAAACAAGCTCTGGGTTATCGAAGAACTCCAGGGCATAGAGCTTGGAGAAATGTAAGTTAACATTTGAGTATTTTTATGCTGTTTGTTTTGGTTTGTGCTTCCCGTATTCTTTTCATTTGTTTTGATTGTTTCATTTTAATTGTGCCAACAGATCTATAACAGGTTAAAAGAAGCTCGCCTTGTTGAAGAGTTTCGTGCAGAAGTCAACAGGAAGGTGTGTCATGCATCTTTATTTTGGGATTAATGATTGGATTGACTACTTTGTGTGCCAACTTTTTTCCTTCTGCAACCTACAAGTATAAGTCTTGCATTATTTTTTGGTACACTTATTTATTTTAAGAAATCTTTTTCATCCCTTCCTATATTATGTGAATTATCATTGTCTTCATATGTCATGTATTTTTGTTCGAGTTAAATTTTCTTTTGATAAGTGTAAGATTTTATTAATAGGAAAAAGAGAAGCAGCCGAGGTGGCACCTTTACAAGAAAGAAAAAGGGAAACAAAAACAAAGAAAGAAGCTATAAAAAAAAAAAAAAAAGAAGCCTACTCACAAGCGAGTGACACGTGGCAAAGAGAATCCCACTTAAGAACAAAATCTTCAAAAAACACCCCTACAAACTTCTTCGACAGCTTGCTCCACAAAAACATCCACCACAAAATATCCAAGATGATTTCTTGGAGAGTCTTTTCCTCTCCTTGGAACACCCTTCTATTTTTCTCTTTCCACAATCCCCAGCACATAGCAAATGGAAGAATGACCCGCAAGCATACTTTTCTATTGGAGAAAATGTTAAAATTCTACCCAATAAGCAAAGAAAAGACCTTTGAAGGGAAAGCCCAGTCTAAATGAAAGAGAGAAAGGAAGTGAGATCAAATGCAAGCAGAAAAGGGCTAATGTGTAAGAATGTTGTTCCCTGACTTCCCGGCCTTTTTACAAAGGAAGCAATACTTTTGAATTTCAAAGCCCCCCTTTTAATCATATTATCAATAGTAAAGATTCTACCAAGGGAAGCTGTCCAAATGAAAAGTCATTTTTGTGGGAACAATAGTGTTGCGTTCCACATTAAATAGGGGTCCAAACTGTAGTTTCCGAGAAGGCTAAAGGGAAGGAAAGCAAAAGTAAGTTATGGAAAGAGCGAACAATGAATCTTTTGTCCCTACTTACCAGCCACTCTCTTTGATCCTCCTTGTTCTCAACAAATTGGATGGAGTTAATGAGATGCAACCTCATTGACTTCCCAGTCGTTCAAATTTCTCCTAAAGCCTAAGTTACTTAAACAAAACTTTAATGAAGCTCTACACTACAATTTATCTACAAAACATTAATATTAGGTTGGGGCCTACATAAAGTTTTTGCTATACCCTTCCAAGTCTTTATTTGTATCGCGGAACATGATTTGTGGTGACGACTCCAAATAATTGGGATAAGGCTTTGAAGATGACAATGATGATGCCTTAATAAGAATACATAATAAAGTAACCAAACTAACTCGAAGCAGCTATACTAAGACTATGGACTAAAAAAACATAGAAATAGACCCAAATATAATATCCTAAACAGAAAATTAACTAAAACCTCTAAATAAAACATACAATAAAATCTTAAGTTGAAATTAGACCATGGGACACTTCAACAGCTATGATGCCCTCATCATTTTATTTTTGTTGGCTTTACATGGCTTTCATTGTTTTCAAGGGGTAGGTTTATTTTCGTCTTTCCTTATGTTTTAGTGCAGGTTTTTTAAGTCATAAGACTTACCATTGAAATTTGGCATGATGCTTTTTATTCTTGTTTGGCAATATAATAGTCTATGTTCTATTTCTTGGCAGTTCTGGTACATCGACAATGATAAACTGATGTTCTTCACATGAGTGATGCTTTTATTTTTTCTTGCATTTGCTTTCGCTTTTCATTAGTTCATTGTTCTAATATGAATGCGTAGAAAAAGATACTCAGTTAAGATTTGCTTGTGCACTTTTTGAATCGGTACTTCCTATCATTTTGGAAAAAAGAAATATTTATCAGTTGCTTGTCACTTGATATCCTTGTACCTTTGGCAGGTTGTCAGCTGTTTACGTTTACTTAGAAAATTTGATTCAAAGAATTTTCAGCCAAAATCTGTTGGAGGTGGATATGATGATTTGGACATGGATCAACCAATAAAATGTGGAAAAAGAGGCCAAATCACTGACCAACTTTTAGAACTTCCCATCGAGCATCAAATATACGATATGATTGATGCTGAAGGATCAAAGGGGCTAACTGTTACTGAGGTGTGTACAAATCTTTTTGGTTTTTACATATAGTTTATTAATACTTTTAATTGTTTTATTCGGTAAAAAAAAGGTGGTGAAACCAGAACAAAACAATATCAAAGCTCCAGTAAGAGGTTCTCACTAGAGATTGAACACCTACAAAAAAAATACTAGACTAATTCCCACTCAACCCGTCCCATCTAAACACTATAGTCAAAATGAATATCAGGAAAGTTGGACAAGAACACATAAGAGCCTTGATCCTTATCAGTAATGCTTCAATACTTTCTTCCTTATTTGCAAAGTTCCTTCTCCTCTCCTTCCATAGAGACCAACTTACTCGAGAGTGGAAAATCTGCTCTACTGTTAAAGTCCTTTGGAATGCCCATACAATAAGTCGAGACTGGTCACAAGGTGCACATATGCCCCAAACAGGGCTACAATAAACTAGTCTAGTAAAACCTCTTAATGAACAAAGGTTGTCAACATAATAAAGTGATAAGAGGTATACATTCTCTTGCAGCTGTAATTATGAATGCGGTATCAGTCCAAAACCAAATATTGTATGGATTATGAATTTGCATTGATGGTTGTTTGGCCATGTGTATGATTCCTAGCACTTCAGGTTGCGTATGGGTGGGTGTTCTTGACATGTCCAAGAATAGGTGCACCTTACATGTATGCTATAAGTCTTTTTGATGGAATATTGATGCAGGATGATGAGAGGAGATAAGAAAATGGAATTTGATTTAGGCAAAATAGGAGATTTAGAGAAATTTGGTTAGGGATTAGGTTAAGAATTTTTAGGATTGGGTAAGGATAGGTAAACCCAAAAGTTTTTTTTTTTCCCACAATTACGACAATTTCAGTAGGATAAATGAAAAGGGTTAAAGGTTAAGAGAAAGGATAAATAATTAAGGAATCAAGAATCAAGAAAGGGGTTTTAAGAATCAAGAATAAAAAAAATCAAGAAAAATAAAGATTAGAAAAAAATAATGTTATATTAGAATCACTCCAAAATGACCTCGCACCACACCATTAATGGGAATATCAAAGTTTCAATCTCAATTTTTATTCATCATTGAAGAAATTTACAACAAAAAGCAAGTATTTATAACGTTCTCTAAACTCTAAATCTAATCTCAACCATCCAACTAAACTAAGGAGATCTAATGGTTGTAAATAAAACTTAAAACAACTTAAATAAAACAAAAGCAGAAATACCATCTATGTCTCAATCCCATAACTTTATTTCCCATGAATTTTTAGCTTATGAAGACTCATTAAAAAATCAATATAAAGTTACCAAATTGCCCCCTAACACCTATACTAACATCATCGGCTAATAAAACATCAAAATAAACTAAAAAACATGAAAATAAAGCCCTAAAACAAAAATCTAAATAAAAATTAAAATATACTTTTTAAGATTTGATCTCCCCATCAATTCTCTTTGACTGGGAAGATTTCGCCACTGGGGAAATAAAATTGTAGTAATTCTCATCATCGGTTGCGTTCCGCATTAAATATGGTATAAAAAGAAAAACAAAGTGGGTGCAAAGTATGAAATTTTGACATATTTCCGTTTTCATAAGTTTCAATGCAAAATTGAATAAAGATTTCTTTATGCATATATTTTGATGGAAATCACTATTCATTTTGTGAAATATTTAGGCGAACATTGAAATTAGACCGAATAATCAATTTTATTTATAAAATGCAAGATTATTCGTATTGTGGCTGTGAATCTCAATAACTTTAATTAGTTGGATAAGTTGAGTTGTGAGTGGGTGGGATATTTTAAATGTTTGTCTAAGGGGGAATTTGGAATTTTAAATTCATAATTAAGTAGCATCATCACATTATAATCACCAATAACGATAAATTTTCAACCACCAATTGACCTCCTTTAGTTGATGCCTCATTGACTACGCATTACTTTGCCCCAACTAATAACTGATTGCAGTTATCAATTCGCATGTTACAAGTTTGGGGAATCACAACCATTATTAGTAAATGACGTTTATAGTACTGAATATTTAGATTGGAGAATAAGAAGATTGAATAAATAAGTTTCCTTGTACATAGTGTCATGTATATGCCTAGGTCTAGAGAGTCCACTTGTGTTGGGCATGCCTGGGGTAGTCATGTACCCATGTTTTGAAAATCGTCCAAGATCGAGATGACTCAGACGTGTCATCTTTATCTTTTTTTGGTTCACAAACCTTCAATAAAACCTGTCTCACCCAAGTCATCTTGGTATATTAGAGTATTAGGTTATGCAGTTATGTAATTGAATGTATGTGTCATTTGTCTATTTAATAAAATGCTCACGGAAGATTAAATATTCCAGATATTCAATTTAATCAGAAAAGTTATCATCGTATCAGAGCTTTGGTAAGGTCTGATCTTGCATTAGGCCTGCCATAATCCTGGATCTTAATGTTGTGTCCATTGAAATGTCTCCCACCTCTGACCAACAAGCATGACTGTGGCACATACTGAATGAGTGAAAGCAATATCATTATTTTGCATGTTTACGATAAGGAAGGCGAAG
Organism: Akebia trifoliata; assembly: GCF_017979445.1. NCBI lineage: Eukaryota > Viridiplantae > Streptophyta > Magnoliopsida > Ranunculales > Lardizabalaceae > Akebia > Akebia trifoliata. Next base: position 12,706,594 of record NC_141376.1, on the reverse strand, counting down.
GAAATAAAATATATAGGTTCCAAGGAACCTATACCCAGTTCCAGGAAGCCATTGGTTGACTGTCCATGTGTTTTACCTCGACCTAAACTGTTTTCATTTTAGTGCTTGCATATATATAATATGTGTTTTGCTTGCTTGCCACCTGCAAATTGCAATGTGAAATAAATAAATAAATAATTTTCTTCCACTGTTTTATGACTACTTTTATATAACCAGGTCTGCAAGCGGCTTGGACTTAGTAATAAGAGGAATTATAGTCGGCTTCTCAATATGTTTTTGAGGTTTGGAATGCACCTGCAGGCAGAAAGCCATAACAGGTCTGTGCTCTATAGAGTTTGGACACCTGGGAAATTCAATAGTGCTTCTTCTACTGTTTCTGGTGATAATTCTGAAGATATTATCCTTGCTGAAGATGATGAGCTTGCCATACAAAGTGTGAGTGATCTAGTTGTTCATGAAAATTCAGAACCAATCATCCCATGTTTAGATTCTCTATCCTCTGAAGACGAATTTAAAATCCCTAACAAAATGGAAAGACAACAAATGGGATCAGAGTTTCACCAAAACCAGATACTTATCTGTGGAAGTGACCCATCAGATTTAGTCCATCAGACCAGAGGTACATCTAATGATTTAGTAACTGCGATGCCTACCAAATCAAATATTGCTCAAACAGAAGAACAACCAGCAAAGCTCCGATCCTATCCAAGGTACCCATGTCTTAGTTTGACTGCAACTAGTGCCCAAAGGGAGCGGAGGGTACTTGAGCGATTGCAGGTCTTTCCATTATCATCCACTTTACTTACTGGCTGCATTCTTTTGGATCATATCTGTTGATTCTTTTTTTTTTTTTTTTCATATTTTTTGTGGAGCCTAATACATACATCTTTTCTGTTTCTGTGCAGGGGGAGAAGTTCATTCTAACTGTTGAGCTTTATAGATGGCTGGAGAGTCTTGAGAAAGACAAGCCTACAACAATGGCTAGGAAGACTCTGAATCGTACTTTAAGTAAACTTCAGCAAGAAGGGCACTGTAAATGTGTTCAAGTTAGTGTTCCTGTTGTCACCAATTGTGGCCGTAGCCGTGCAACTGAGGTGGTATTGCACGAATCCATTCAAAGTGTAACTCCTCAACTTTTGGGTCAAATTCATGAAAGATTGAGATCTTTCGATATGCAAAGCCGTGGCCAAGGCTTAGCTCGTTTGAAGAATGAAGAGAAATCAGTTCCTGTGCTGAACAATATCAAGAGGACTCTCAACTCTTCAAATTCAGATGCCCAAGCTGTCAGAGCAGAAGCCATGCGTGCTAATGGATTCATTATTGCAAAGATGGTTCGTGCAAAATTATTGCATAACTTTCTATGGTGTTATCTACAACATACTTCACCTGATTGGGATGATGCTTTATCCTCTGGTACACATGTTGGGTATGACCTAAAGAATCCTCACAGCACTTGCAAACTGTTTGTACTAGATGTGGCAATAAAGGCAATGCCACTTGAGCTTTTTTTACAAGTTGTGGGGTCCACTCAAAAGTTTGATGATTTAGTTGAGAGTTGCAAGCGTGGATTGCGTCTCTCTGATCTTCCTGTACAGAAGTTCAAGTCCCTGATGAATACTCAAGCAACTGGGCGGCTTTCATGGATTATTGATATTTTATATCGGTTGAAGGTAGGGCCACATATACTTACAACATCATTGCTTCATGAAGGAAAGCATGCATATTAGGTTTAATGCTGTAAATATTAAAGAATGGAAATAGAAACAACTTGAACAATTAGATGAAGAAGGGATCTAGCTAAAAATGTGAACCAAAAGTTAAAAAATTGCTTTCTCAGAGAAGCTTAAACCTCAAAGCCTCCTCTTTAACTACTGAGGATTTCTTTTTTGCCCTCTAAGCTAAATGTTTCCTATAATACAATCCACATTAAAATTTTGTTGCTTTGTTCAAAAGGTTGTTTCCACAGAGTGTTCTGTTTCTTAATTGCACTTAGTTTGTGCTAGTCGTTTCTGTTACTTTCAAATTGGATATATTTTATTTGTGACCTTGTGATTCCTATAAATTTTCTTTTGAGTTGCGATCCAGGACGGTGTCCCGTGCCTATACATAGGAACGGTGTCTACGTGGTACGTCTGGATTGGAGAATATGGACATTGGGCTGCGTGCACAGCTTGGTTAGGAGCCCGAGGTGTTTTAAACTATAACTGAAGTGTGCCACATAGACACTGTTCCTATTTTATAGGAACAGGACACCATATTGGATCCTTAGTCATTTTCTTTTAGGTAAGAGGAGCGCACATATCAGGGCTCTACAATTGTAATTGGCTCTTGTTCTACTTCTGTGATACACATTAGACATCCAGGGTGTGAAACCTCACTTGATGGATCCCACCTAGAAAGATCACCAACTCTGAAAATGAAGCGAGTTGGATGATCTGATCAACTATCTAATTCTATTGTATTCTTTTCAACTGACAGACAAATTAGCAGAGAATGTTTTAGGTGACAAAAGGCTGTACATTTAATGCCACTTCTTATCAGAAGAATCCCTTGGTGGGGTCCATTATGTGATTGGTGTTATCCTTCCGGAATGTATGTATGTGCCTGCAGGGCAGTGGCAGGAGGGCTGGGTCGTACTTGTTTCCATTATATGGTTGTTGTTTGTCCCTCTTTAGGTATAAAATAGGTTTAACAGTTCCCAAAGAATTTTTTTCAATAAATTTAATAATGTTTTCTCTCTTTTTCAATCTAATACAATTATGTCTCAGACTAACTACATACTCTCTGCCATGTAGTTAATTCGGCTAGTTACTGATGGACATGCTGAAGATGCAAATGTCATCCGACATGCCATTCTTACACATGCGATGGAGCTTAAACCTTACATTGAGGAGCCTTTGTCAACAGTATCAATGTCATTGGGCGTCAGTTCTCTCGATCTTCGTCCAAGGATTAGGCACGATTTTATCCTATCAAACAAGGAAGCCGTTGATATATACTGGAAGACTTTGGAGTATTGTTATGCTGCAGCTGATCCAACAGCTGCTGTACATGCATTCCCTGGATCTGCTGTCCATGAGGTACGAAATGAACTTTTCTCTTGTGAAATTTGTATGTAATTGTTTTTCCTGACATTTTGGTTTATAGGAAATTAACAACTGCAATATTAATGCTATAATTTACTGGGTTGACTTTTCTACATGGGGCTAATACAAAAGGATTTGACCCTTAACATATAATTTACATGGGCTGTCTATGCATCAATCAAATTATTCATTTTGTGGGCCACCCCCTTCCTAGGCCATATTCTAATCGAGAAAAAAAAAAGTGGAATTTGAATGGCTAAAACAAAGTAGTTAAATTCTCTGAAGAAAAGTGAGGCAGATGTATAATGCTCTGAAGAATGGGTTATTTTGAAATCTCTATAATTTGATGGATTTGTGGGGATCTCTTAGTGTTGTCAGGGAATCAGGTTAGGTAATTGCTCAAGGATCTTAAAAAGGAATATTCTAGGGTGGTAGTTGGTACTTGGGTTTTTGTGTGGCAGTCCGGGACAAGCAACTAATGCAAAATGTAATTTTGAAAGGGAGTATAAGGAGGCAACCAATAGAGCAGATGCTCCAATTTTTAAGGATAAAAGTATCCCTTTTACACCTAACAAATCCGTTACAAGTGTCTCGCTAGGTAAAGTATTAGAATGAAATCAAAACAGTCAATGGAGGTCCAGAACTTATTATGCAAGTTGAACTGTGAAGGGAAATCCTTGGATAGCATAGTCACCAATTTGTGTTCAGGAATAAGTCGACAAAAGGAAAATTCAAAAAAAATTGTTAAAATTGGTAAAATCGAAAAAAAATCATGCTAGGGTTTGGAATGTGTAATTACTCCTAAGTTGGCATTCTCATATTATATTATCAAATCAAATATTAAACTACAATAATAAATCACCAAACCCCAGATTGATATCATCCATATATCTACAAAAAGTAACCACAAGTTCACAACACATTCAAGGTTTATATTATTCAAAATATAGAACTATTACAATCATAAGTCAAATTAGGATTCATCAACCAGTCAAAATCATCAATTCAATGTCATCCTCATTACCGATGCTTCATTATTAAAATGGTCACCATCATCTTTATCATGGTCATCTCATCTTACTAGTACATTAAGGTCATCTTTCTATTTTCTAATTTAATCATGAAGTTCACGATTTAATCATTAAGTCCACAATCTTATTGCAATGTTTATAAAAGTCGTGTTTAAATTGTTGAAGTAAATAGTCATATGATTTAATCGCTATTTTTTCGATAATTCACAGAAGTTAAGGTTCAGTGTGATGAACTTGACCTTGTTAGGCAAGTGGCTTTGGCGATTTGGGGAGGAAGAGGATAGTCTATGGAGGAGAGTCATTGTAGAGAAGTTTGGGGGTTCAAAATCATGGATGGGAAAGTGGAGCTACTAGAGGAACCTACAATTATGGGGGTTTGGAAGGGAATCCTGAGGAGATTTTCCCTTTTCTGGAAAAAGTGAAGTTTAAGGTTGGTAGAGGTGATAGGATCAGGCTTCGGGAGGATTGGTGGTGTGGGAGGTCCCTGTTAAGGGTCAATTTTCGAATATCTTTGATGTGTCCTTAAAAGGGATAAGTCATTTTGTTATTCATAAGTAGGGAGTGGGAGAGGTGAATTGGGACCTTGGTTTCAGTAGGGCCTTCAATGACTGGGTGATGGAGAGTTTGTAGAGGTTGATTCAAATTGTGGAAGCTAAATCTCTCAATGTGGAGTTGGAGAATCGTCAGATGTGGAATGAAACAAGAGATGGGTGCTTCTCTGTGAAATCATGATGCGATTCTCCCAGGGAGCACCTATGATTTCCAATATGTGTATGTTTGCTGAGGGAAGATGCCATATAAAATTTCGGCTTTTGTGTGGTTGGCGACATTAGGGAGGTTGGCCACTTTAGATCAGTTGATCAGGAGGGGGTTCTCCTCTCCTATTTTTGTTGCCTATGTAAGACGAGTGAAGAGTCAGCAAATCATGTTCTTATGCATTGCATTGTCGCTCAGCAAACTTGGTCATATTTTCTACCTTTATTTGGGGTGGTGGGTTGCCTACCATCTTCAGTTCAATCTCTTTTTAAGACTTTTCTGGCTTGGGGTAATTCATTCTCAAAGTTGAAAAAGATTTTGTGGGTCTTGCTTCTGTTTGCAATTTGTTGGGGCATATGGAAAGAAATGAACAATTGCATATTTGAAGGAAAGAGTTGGCAAGTCAGATGTTATCTTATCTATCATGGCTTTGTTTTCTCTTTAGAGTAAATATTTGTTTAGTTCAAAGGAATCTTTTTTGAGGACTTCCTTGTTAAATGGGAAAGGGTTTGTAACCTATCTGTGGGATAGTGCTTTTGAAGTTTGGGTAATGTTGTTGTTGGGCTTCTTTTTTATCTTACTTGTATTTAGTCTTTGGTGACTATGTTGGATAAAAGAAGTAGGAGGAAGGTAAATGCATATTCTGGCCATTTCTTTGATATTTAAACCATCTTGCCGAATGTATTGTACTTATAATTGAGAAGAAGGCTCCTTTTTTGTGGACCAAATTGTCGTTTTTTTTTCATATACTTTATTTGTTTTCAATCACTGAGTCACCTGTTTTCTCTCTCTCTCTCTCTCTCTCTCTCTATATATATATATATATATATATATATATATACATGGATGCAGATCATGGGACATAATTATAAAGATCATCCTCACAAAAAATCAGCTCAATCCAAAACTTCTGACCCATATTTTGAAAAACCATTGTTTTTACATATGTTTTTACTTATGTCCCATGATCCGCGCCATATATATATATATATTGTTTTGTTTCTTTATTCTCTTTATTATTTTCTCGTCCCTGCCTTTTCTTTTTGTTTACTGCAAAAATGAAAGGAACTGGTTTGTTACAGGTTTTCCTTTACCGATCTTGGGCCTCAGTTCGGGTTATGACTGCTGACCAGCGTGCTGAACTTCTCAAGCGTGTAGTTAGGGATGATCCAAAAAAGAAGATATCATTCGCTGACTGTGTCAAAATCGCCAGAGATCTAAATCTTACCTTAGAACAAGTCAGTATTCATTTTTCATCTGTCTAACATGTTATTCTCTCTCTCTCTCTTCCCCACCTCCTCTTTTGGTTGCCTTGTACATCCAATTTATTAGCTAACATTATCTAATGTGTTTTGAGTGTTTTTTGTGTATTTATCTGTATGATTTGTTTCTTTCAACACTCATTGCCATTTTATGAGAATATGAGATATTTTTGTACCTCCTTCCAAGGCATCCTCCTTTGTTTTGTTAGGTGGAGTATTGGGGTGGAGGATTAACAACAGTCCTCTTCATCACAAAAGAGGTTGCTTGTTCAAAACTTTGTGAAACGGGTGAGAAATAAATTGTCTTGGGACTTTGGTTTTATCGATTGGGAGGTTGAGTCAATCTTCATTCTCATTAGTTGCATCTCTCATTCTGGTTTGTCATGAGGACAAGGGTCGATGGGTGTAAACTAGTTGTCGAGGCGGAGTATTCTCGATCAAATCCTTGTATCAGTCCCTTTTGCACATTATTACATCTTTGGAATTCCCTACGATTTCTGTTTGGGATCCTCTGATTCCCTCCAAGATTATTTATTTTAGTTGGTTAACTGCTCTGCTTGACCTCCTCTTCTTGTTTTTCTTTTGTTGCTCTTTGATGGAATTTTATGATAATCAAAAAGAAAAAACCATAGTCCTTTGACAGAGAAGTATTAGATGATCTGGAAGTTCATCATTATCATTTGCTGCTTCATGCTCTTACTTGAACTTTCTTTTCCTTTATTCTTTTTTATTCTTTTAGTATGATGTGTATGTATCCTTTTGATTTTCTTCAGTTATGTGAGACATGGTACTTGCAGGTGCTTCGTGTCTCTTATGATAAGAGACAATCACGCCTTGACAGATTTCAGAGGGATTTGAACCCTATTGAGCAGGATTTCAATCCAACAAGTAATTGCATGTCTGCTTCTCAGAAAAAAAGGAAGAAATCTTCGAAAGCAAGCTCATCGAAGCGTGTAAAAGCTGATACTATAATCAGAGAATCACTTAGTGATAGCCAACATGCAGAAGAACAAACTCTCTTTATAACTTATTCGGGAGAACATGGCACTTGCTTGCAAGCATGTGATGAGGAAATTCATGCAAAAATTGTGGAAGAGACAGGAACAAATGAAGATTTTGGAGTGGGGGATTATGATTTTATTAGCCAGTGTGCCTTGCCAAGGCAGAAACCAACACGCCAATTAAAATATTTATGGTCTGAAATGTCAGATAGGCAAGTGAAGAGGAAATTTATGGTTTTAAATTTTTTAATGGCCTAGGAGATCCCCCCCCCCCCCCCCCCCCCCCCACCCCAAGAAGTATTGAAAACATTTTGTAGCTCTTTTTCATTCACAAATTTCTTTCTTTCTTACAGGCAACTGTTGATCCAATATGTAAGACATCGTGCTGCTCTTGGGGCGCGATTTTATCGTACTGATTGGGTCTCACTTCCTGATCTTCCTGCACCTCCTAATACTTGCAGAAGAAGAATGGCATTACTAAATAGCAATCCAAATGTCAGAAGAGCTATAATGAGGCTTTGTAACTTGCTTGGCGAACGATATGCCAAACACCTGGATAAATCCCAGGAGAAGGAACTTCTGAAGCATGATGGTTCCAGACGGATTGTTCAGGAATCTTCGTCAAATGAAGATCTTGGCAAGGATTTTAAGGAACAACAGTGGGATGATTTCGAGGACAAAAATATAGAAGTGGCTCTCAATGAGGTGCTTCGATGTAAACAGATGGCAAAACTTGAAGCTTCTAAGAGAGTTGGATCTAGACCTAAAAAGGAATGGCCAGATACAAATTTGGATGCCCAAATATGTGTAAGTTCTCAATTTGCTCGAAGAATTGTACACATTTTTTTTTTTCTGGAGTTGACTTGAAGTTCAGCTGATTCAATACCCAAAACTTGGTTTGAATAAAAATCGATTAGGACTTAATCAACAAATTGAGTTCTCCAAGAATTTTTCGTTTATCAAGCATTTTTTTGTTCCTCCTTTAATTTTTCAGAAAAGTGGTAGTGCTTCAAGCAGGGGGTGGAGCCAAGATTTTACCCACGTGGGGGCAACTGAGAAGGGAAATTTTTTTGTGGGGCCAATAGCGGCAGGTTTTTTAATCTACCATTGTTATCTGTCATAATAGTGCATATATCTTATTAACTTTGAAAATTCTTGTGAGAGTAAGGACCCCCATTGTAAATTTGTCTCTGCCTTCAAGGGTTGGAAGGAACCTCTATTTCAACCCACTTAAATGTGTATGGGGAAGTGTTTTAAAATTCCCCAATTTAGTGTGTGTGTGTGTGTGTGTTTATTTGATTGTTCATGTAAAGGGATTGAAATTTGCTCATTTCTTCTTGTAGGATTCCCAGGAGGAACATGAATTAGTTCCTTCACATGGTGATGAAATTCAAAACCAAACTGTAAGGCGACAGCGTAGATCAAGTTGTCATCGCCTTCCTGGGAAGTTTCTCAAGCTTCTAAACGAGGGCATCAATGTTAGTAGACAAGCACACGAATCTTTGGCAGTTGCCAATGCTGTGGAGCTCCTTAAGCTTGTATTCTTGAGTACCTCAACAGCACAAGAGGTACCGGCTTTGTTAGCAGAGACTCTACGGCGTTATTCTGAGCATGATCTTTTTGCGGCCTTTAACTTCCTCAGAGAGAAAAAATTCATGGTAAACTAATTGCCTCACCTAACTCATGGTTCAAATACAGGTGCATTCGAGTATTGGTCGCTTCATTAGACAATTGACCAACACTCGAATGCACTTCATGGTTGAAATTTTGTTTTATATTTTTTCTGTGAACTTCATATGGAACATAAACCAAGGGCATCTTGACGATTTCCCAAAAATAGAATTGCATGACTTTGTTAACTCTAGTGCAAGATGTAGCAAAATAGAGAGGCTGAATAGTTTTGATTTCCATTACACACATAAATTTGTTTTATTTTTTATTCTAAACCCTAATATTTTTTTTCTCCATTGGGTAGGTTGGCGGTAATGGTAGTCAACCTTTTGTACTCTCCCAACAATTCTTGCACAGTGTTTCATCTTCTCCATTCCCAACTAACACTGGAAAGAGGGCTACTAAGTTTGCTAATTGGCTAAACGAAAGAGAGAAAGATCTAATGGAAGAAGGGATTCATCTTAATTCAGATTTACAATGTGGTGATATTTTCCATTTGTTTGCTTTAGTTTCTTCAGGAGAAATGTTCATTTCACCGTGCTTGCCAGATGAAGGCATTGGAGAGCTTGAGGAACAACAAAGGGGTTTAAAACGTAAAATTGATAAAGATGATGAACTAGGTAGTAGCGATAAGAAGTTGAAGTCTTTATTGACGAATGATGGGGAGTTCATTTCTCGCCGAGAGAAAGGTTTTCCTGGTATCAAGGTATCTGTGAACCGTGCAACAATTTCTAGAGCTGATACTCTGCAATTATTCAAGAGTGAAAGAAATTGGGAAAGTCCATCTGATCTCAGAATTGCAAACCCTAATTTTGGCAGTATCGTTCCCATAGCAGGGGCTGATGATGAATCGCCTTGGAAAGCTATGACTAGCTATGGTGAACACTTGTTGTCAACATTTTCAGATAAGGAACAAATGGGTCCGTTGCATCCCATGGTCTTCAAGACTGTTCATTCCACTATTCATGAAGCTGGTGACCAAGGCTTGAGCATGGAAAAAGTTTCACAAATCAGGGCCGTGCAGGGTATGCTATTATTTCACTTTTGGGGGCCTTTTTTTTTCCTTATTAGTTAAAAAAATAATGATGAGTAAAAGGTTTTTAAATAGATTTTCCTATGTTGAGAATCAAGAATTAGTCCTCATATGTTTGTGCATTTTTTTTAAATGATTTCTTTAGGGGAAAGCATGGCTGAGCTTGTTGTGGACGTGCTTGAAGTATTTGGATTAGTTTTAAAGGTAAGATTACATGCTTTTAGTTGTTTCAGAATGTAATTCTTTCTAACTGTGGGGATGCATCACTACCAATGACATATTGGTACACATGTCACACATATGGTTGATGGACCCTCAATTATATTTCCTAGCTAGGTCTCTGTTTATCGTGGTCATTTGTTTACATTTTCATTTTTATGATTGATTCCATATGTTTTGTTCATGTATTTGAATGCAATAAAGTTTGTAGGAAACCTTGAGCCCAAATTTTGCTAGTAGGAAAGGGTTTCAACACTCTTTAAGAAATAAGCATTTTATTTGACCTATAGCAAAGATTGAGAGTTCTTGGGCGACGTAACCCTTGTTGAAGGGTTTTGGCTTTGATTTCTGACTTTGAAGGTGAAAAGTAGTCTGAGAAAATGTGGTCAACCAGGAATATCGAGAATAAGCTCTCAATGATATTAATTATTTTTATCGACTTTGTATGTGCCATCAGCTGATCTTGATTTCTAACGTATCGGTGGTATGAAATGATACAGGTCAATGCTTATAGATGTGTCCAAATTGTTGACGCTTCATTCCGTTCCAAGTATTTTTTAACCTCAGTGGAAGGTCGTTATCAAAATCTTAAACCGGCCCCACACAAGGAATCTCTGAGGATGGTGAATGATGACAATTATTTGTCCCTCCCGAAAGAATATCAAAAGAGTGCCGAAACAAGCATGAACCTCGATGGTGTGCATAAAGTAACCATTCTCAATCTGCCCGAAGAGGTTTCTTCTCGACCATCCAATGAAGAAGTTGAAACACACAATGGGGATGTCAGATTTGAGGATTATATGCAAGTGGAAGTTGTTTCCTTGGACAGGGTCAATGAGAGAGAGACTTTGGATCACATGATTAGTGGTGATTCTCATTCATTTAGGCCGATATTGCCTTGGATAAATGGAGATGGAACCAATAACCCTATTGTCTACAAGGGACTTACACGCCGTGTTCTCGGGATAGTGATGCAAAATCCCGGTATATTGGAGGTACGTACTGGATTGGATCCCATGCACTTCTGGTTTCACGTGAAAATATGTGAAAAGTCCACCTTTTGAATGATTGGATTGTTGGCCCATCTATATTGGCCATGTCTGAAATCGACCACCCAACAAAATAATTCTTTTGACCATTGAAATGGTAAAGAAAAGGGGTGCTTTAGAAACACGCCCCTGTAAATTTGGTGATCTTAGGTTTACCCCCTTGCAAAATGCAAGATTGGGTTTTCTCCCCTTGACAGTAAGTCAACGTTGTTTTTTCTTAATGATTTAATAGTGAAATTTTATTATTTTCCAAATTTTGGTTTAGTAATTTATGTATTTAAATAGCCATTTGAAAATATTAAAAATTTCACCCTTAAATCATCAAGAAAACGAAATGTTGACTTACAGTCAAGGGAGGTAAGCCTAGTCTTGCATTTTGCAAGGGGTCACCAATTTTACAGCGTGGTATTTCTAAAATACCCTAAAGAAAACACAAACAGTTATAACGGTTTTTTCCAAGCTTTATTTAGAGAGCTGCTATCGGCACCCCAACTTTTACTTAATACACTCCAATTAAAACTAAAGAAAATAAGTGAATGGTTGAAAATAGATAAAAATAGGGGTGCCAATAGAAACTTTATAGTTTTTTATTTTTGTCTGCTAGATTTCTATTTTTTGGGGTTTAGGATTTTATACAAGTCTAATAATAATTTTAAACAATTATTGAACTTGTTTGAAGGAGTGCTATAATATTTTGTAATGTTTAGATAATAATTTGAGCCAAACCTTTGTAATGATTGAATTGTGTGTTTTAATCTTTAATTGGGGTGTGATAAATGATTTAAGAAATTGGGTTGTAATAAGTAAAAGTTGGGGTGCCAATAGCATCTCTCTTAGTTTTTGAAACGGTATTAACTCTAATATAATGGCATTACCTTGTTTTGTTTTGTTTTTTTGTAATAGCAGCCATTATACACCTCATTATAGTCATTTCATTACAATTTCTTTTTCATACATTCATTCTTTTGGTTCTTAAACATAATATATTTTATGATAGGCAACATTAAGTACTGGATTCCACCGTTGTAACTCTCCCTAACTTTACCGTTTAAATTGTTACAATAGTTATGAGGACATCGCCAACCCATCGTCATGCCGTTGTAACAGGCCTGTTTAACCTTGCCACAAACTGGTGGCAAAGTTCTTAGATATGACATATCCCTGCAGATCAGATCCTCTATACATTGACCAGAGAATTGCATGCGCATGTCCATCTGGAAAAACATTTGGTTTATTTGTCAGGGAAAGGACCATTTGTTAAACATGATTGATTGATTGATTTTATATTGGGACAGTCGCCCATTGTCCCAAAATTTATCGAATTTTTCTGAAAGATTTGACGAATAAGTTAGTAGGCTGTTAGTCAAAAAAAAAAAAAAAAAGGTTAGTTGTTTAATCGGCAATTTACCAATTAATCACTGATTCACCAATTGACTGCCAAATCGTAGAGTTCTTTTTTCCTCGTTTCTTTTTCTTGTTTGATATTTTTTCCCCTGAAAACCATTATCTTCTACCTTTACTCTTCTTCCACAACCATATTAGAAATTCTTTTATTTTATATTTTCTAAAATAAGAACATATATTTTTCTCTAAAAACTCATCATTTCCATGAATCCCGGATCTATCTGAAATAATTGGCTGGTGGATCACTCTCATGTTTTCCTTTTGTATTTTTGGTTGTGGCAGGATGACATTATCCACCTGATAGACGTACTGAATCCTCAGGTATGCTTATGCTATGCTAATTTTGTTTGTTACCTCTCTTTTTTTCTTTTCTTTTTTTTCAAGAGCTGCTATTGTGACCGAACTTTTGCTTATAACACACCAATCTATATGTAAACTAACCTTTTAATTTCAAAGCATTGGTGCGTTGTTAGTAAAAGTTGGGGTGTCAATAGCAGCTCTCTCTCTTCTTCTTTTTTTCTGCTTACTGACATGAATGAATGAATACTAAAACATGAATTTGAACTTCATCTCCAGAGCTGTAGAAAACTATTGGAGTTGATGATTCTTGATAAGCACCTTATTGTGAGGAAGATGCATCAAACTATTTCATGTGGCCCTCCTTCCATACTGGGGAGCATCTTGGGTAGCAGATACAAGAAATCAGAATCGACATGTCAGGAGCATTTCTTCGCTAATCCCATGAGTACAGCCTTGTTATAAAGGTACCCCTTGTGTATATATTTACTTATTTTTCGTTGATGATGTTTAATGAAATCTCTCACCTGTTCATGCAAGTAAGCAAAACCTCAAACTTTTGTGAATCTGTAAATATTTTTGGTTGATAATGTTTTATCCATGTTTTCATTCAAAACTTCCAAGGCTGTTTAGGAATGCCAAACTTCAGTGATAATGTCCAATGAATCGAGTTAAGTTGATGACTGATGAGTCAAACTAGACAAGTCAAACAGAAATACATTAAATTTATAAATATTTGAAATTAATTTTTAGTATTTTAAAATAAATAATAATATTTATTTTTCCCCAAAAATGTCAAATATATAAGCCAAAACTAAATGAGATACTAATGAACTTGTTGCCTTTTCAAGCTGGCTTGATCGAGTTGAATTACTGACTCTAGTTTCTCAAGTTGATTCAGTGAATTGGTTCCATGAAGTTTTGGGACTCGGTCATCTCAAAACTCAATTCTGGCAAATGGAGTTGAGATGAATTGACATGTTTGGAGCCAATTTGATGAGTTTTAAAACTGTTGAGATTTTTGAAAGTAACTTGTTCAACAGCACAAAGACTAGTGAACGTAAATAAAAATAAAATAAAAGAACATCAAGATTTAAGTGGCTTGGATTTGGTGATCAAATCTTCTTCACTACGAAAATCAAGGAGAACAGTAAAAGAAAGAAAAGTCAAGTTTAATTTCAATCCCAGCCCTGAAATCTTTTTACACCTCTCCCTCCCTCCTAGAAGAAAAAACTCAATAATAGAAATTGTGTTATGCATTACTATTTATATGGTTCCAGAAAAGGATAACTTATACCTATCAAAGAAAAAAAGAAAGAAAAAGATAACTTATCCTAATTTTTAGGTTAAAATCCCATCAAAGGGTTGGAATAGAAGACAAATAAATGAAAATAGCAATAATTAGAAATTGGAGTTGCATTGTTAGCTAAGAACTCGATGGAGGAAGACAAGCTAAAGATGCCTTTGCTCGATACCTCTTAACATCATGAGAATGTTTCACTTTCACACTTACACATTATAATACAGTAAAACAAAATAAATGAACAAATGCAACATCAAGTCTTAAATTACCATTTGAATTAAAAGATCATTCAGAACAAACAAAGAACTAGAATTACAAATTACAATAGACATCATTGTAACAAAGCCCGGACCCAATAAAAGACCTGCAACATACAATGTAAACCTTAAAGGAAAAATTACTTAATAGACCCTATGGAAGGGATTTCTTTCTAAATAATCCCTGACCTATTGGTTGTATCTTGATAACTCATTTATTAACCTTTTCTATCTTGATGGTTCCTCACCTTCGGAACATTCAAACGGCCTTATGGATATTTTGCATCTTTCCCCAACCTGAGCAAAGGATTCGTGAGGCATTTCATACAAATCCAATATCTGAAGGGTGGTTATATGTTTCAATCATTGGGAAGAGCCTTGAAAATGTTGACTAAAGCGAATAAACAACTCTCAAAGACAAGGTAGAGCACCTTCCTCCACCTTTCATTCCTCCAAATCATCTATGGTTTTATATGATTGTGTGTATAATGGATGGATATATGGAATGGTCACACTTGTGGGTTAGACAAATGGATTTCATTTTGTGATGTCATTTGGATGATGCTATGCATGTTCATTGGTTGAAATATTATTTGTTGGAATTATGCAGGTGTTGTTTTGTAAGGTAAAATCATTTTAGGTAAGCTTTTTAGGGGAGATGCTATCGAAAGTTTGTTAAAACTTGTTGAATTTTAATCAACATAATAAACGTATTAACATTAATTAATTTTTTAAAATTTTTTTAATTTAGACATTTTAGTGTAATTGTAGTATTATTGAGGTCATTTTGTTTATTTCGGTGCATTATTAAGCATTAAAGGCATTTTGGTCATTTTACCAGAATTCAACACCTATATTAGACAATAATTACCAGATTTTGATAAACAGCACAACACTTCTGCAATAAACATGATCAAAATTGGGTGGAGGGGTTCTCATCCTCAAAGAGCTAATAATAGAGCTTGTGGCTCTACTTAGATAAGAGGATTCACATTTTGTATATTGGAAAAGTAATTAACAGTTGTACTTGAGCCAACAACCTCATGAGTTATAAGTCTAAATAAATTAATACGATTTGTACGTTGCAACCTTATATCAACAAAGTTGACTAGGTATGTGTTTGGATGGGCTCCTCCAATTATATTAACATACAAGAGTTATAAGTTGTCTTTTTTTGATGGGTAAGCAGACGATATCATGAATCAGGTGGGTTCAAAATAGTTAATAGACTTTGTATGTTTTAAGCAATTAGAGTCCCAATAATTCATGAATTAATAATTTGAGTATATAATACAATTCTCCTAGGTTGATTCCACATAAGTTAAGCATCATTTGTTTGTTTTTCCCCCTTAAAGCATAATTATTGTTGGGTGATTACCTAATACAATCTTTATATTTCAACTTGTATGAAAATAGTCAACTTCTAAACATAACTTGCAAGGAACTCTAACAAATGACATCTTATTGGCAACAAAAATATTCAAGAGGTGGGGTCGTCTATTAGAAGTAGTGCCCGGAAAAGTCCCATTTTGTAATTTATTTTATCGTCAATAAAAGACTTCCTATCAGCATTCGATATTCAATAATGTGAGTATAATGTATTTTTTTTTTTGGGATCGATAGTATAATGTATATATTCATTACATATAAAAGGTATATGACCAAGTAAGTTCCATTAATTATGAGATGATTAATGAGGTATGAGATACTATAAGTTCTCAAGACTAACACGGGAAATTTGGTCATCCAGATCTTTATATCTATAGGCACATTGAAGAATGAAGTTGGGTACTTGATCTTGTTGACTGATAGAATGTTGGTGTGATCTCATTAGATGAGCATTAACAAAATCTCATGTTAACATAATTGAGATTCTACACAAACTGATTGTGCACATGATAAGAGAGTTTCATGTTGAAACCTACTATTGTTTGAATCCTCTTACACAATAGGTAAACTTTAGAAATTCCTTAGACCTTCAGAACTTGTTTATTGTTAAGATGAGATCTAGTTACTTTTTTTGAGATTAATGCTGGAGTGACCTCAATGGGGGACACACGGGAGAAATCTTGACGTGGTGGCACGGGCATGCCCATAGAAACATTTTCTTTAAGAAACGAGTAAAATGCATCTACGGACATGCACGCGCCACCACGTCAAGGTGTTCCCCACTGAGGTCACTCCAGCACGACTCTTACTTTGATTGTACTTAAGTGAGACAGCATCCAAATAAGGAATCCGTACCTCTTAGTAGTGAGAAAATATCCAATTGGGGAAAGGTGCTCATTAGAAAATTAAAACTTACAGGTATTATTTTTCAAATTTTATCGATGAAGAATATTTTAATAATTAAATTATTGTTTTATATTCATTAATGATTGAAAAATGGTATTTTAGAGAAATCTTGAGGATATCTAAATGAGATAATATTATACTAGGAAGGAATATTTTGATAATTGTATCTATGAAATGGACTCCAAGAGTTAAAAGATTCAGTTTTACGAGTTCAATTGTAATAATAAGTATCACATGTCACTTACAGTTCTTAAAACATTAAATGCGAGTTGGAAAAAAATATCCCTCAAGTCATCTTAAAATTTGCTCATATAGTTATCACTCCTCTAATCCTAATATGTAAGATTTCCCATGAATAATGCTGAAGTGACTTCAAGATTGTATCTCATATCGCACATCCTGACATGAAAGTGTAAGAACCAACGATGTTTTTCATGGAAATATGAGTCAAAATTTTTTTTATGGTTCTTATACACTTTCACGTCAAGATGTGCAATACGAGGTACAATCTTGAGAGCACTCCAGCAGGATTCATTTCCCATTGGTGGTAGGTTGTATCTCTAAAAGAATTGGGCAGGAGTTTTCCTTTAATCACTTATTATAATTTTTTTTAAACTAATAATCTCACAAAAACAAAATTACCATTTCCCAATTTATGAAAAATGATAATGTTTTCTTAGAGGTAAATGTGATATTATAATAGAATTATATTAAATATAGTATTTAATATAAAATCCCTAAACGATATGTTTTTATTTTTATCATATCCCAACCGATAGGGTTATAACTCATAATTAATATTGGACTTCAAGCCAGTGCCTCCTCGATGGAGAAAATATTTTTTAAATAAATGGTATAACATTTAAAATAATTAATTTTTTTTTTTCAGGTTAGGATAATCACGATATATTTTTCAAATCTCAAAACCACATAATTGAATTTCAATTTAATCAATTACGATATATAATAATAAATTTTTTTTTTTTATATTTAGTAAAATAGAAATATTTGGTATTTGATTAGTTGAAAGTTTCTATTGAAAATAACTATTTTATATTTATTGTAGAAGTACGGGAAAATATTAGTTTTTCAATAACTTCCTTGGTATAACCCTAAAGACTACAAAAAAATTTATGAGCAACTTGTAAATTAAGAATTTGAAAAGAAGTAGAGATTGGAGAAACGTGGGAGAAGTCGAAATTGACTCCAACCATAGTCGCAATAAAGAGTTGTAATGAATGCACATGGTTTGGTACACATTTGGGTATGCAGCTAATATGGCAAGGGCAAAGAACCATAGATCTTTTT
The DNA here is from genome assembly GCF_017979445.1 of Akebia trifoliata. Classification (NCBI taxonomy): domain Eukaryota; kingdom Viridiplantae; phylum Streptophyta; class Magnoliopsida; order Ranunculales; family Lardizabalaceae; genus Akebia; species Akebia trifoliata. The sequence continues at coordinate 12,688,622 of NC_141376.1, read as the reverse complement.
TCATTGTGGATACATAAGAAAAGATGTGTTGTTTTGTGCCCTTGCCACGTCAACAGTGTACCCAACCCCATACCAAAGCCATATGCATTCATCATTATTCATAAAAGGAAGAAAAAGACGATATTGTCGCTACTAATGATAACTTATTACTCCTAACACTCCCCTCAAGTTGGAGAATATAAATCATATAATTCCAACTTGTTAAAAATATAATCCACCCTACTACAACCCAATGATTTGGTAAACAAACCAGTAAGTTGATTGTCAGATTTCACATAGGGAGTAACAATTTCACCATTCAAGAGTTTATCACGAACAAAATGACAACTTCAATATGCATCGTCTTCTCATGAAACAAAATATTAGAAACTATGAGTATGACTACCTATTTATCACAAAAGAGACTCGTAGATATTTCTACTGTAAAGTCTATCTCCCAAAGAAATTGTCTCAAACAAGTTATCTCACAAGACGTACGTGACATAACTCTGTATTCAGCCTCAACACTAGATCTAACAGCAGCTGTCTGTTTCTTACTTTTCCATGTCCCAAAATTACTATCCGAGAATGTACAATACCCTATGGTGGATCTCCTATCTGAAGGAGAGCTTGTCTAGTTTGCATTTGTATACCCATTTATGCGAGTATGACTATTTGACTTGTACAACCAATCACATCCTAGGGAACCCTTTAAGTATCTAACAATACACTGCAATGCAACCCACTGAGGTACTTAGGAGCTTCCATAAACTGATTAACAATATTCATAACAAATAAAATGTCTAGTTTAATATTAATGAGATAATTCAACTTCCCAACAAGTCTCATATATACCTTTCAAGGAATCATAAAAAAGATCCCCTTGATCGATAATCAACTTTGTCTAAGAATATTTTCTCTGTGAGAGACTAATACTACCAGTTGAATGTGAAACCTCAATACCAAGAAAATACATCAACTTACCCAAATTCTAGTAGGAAACATTTATTGTAAAAATGGCTTTAACTTCTCAATCCCAATAGCATCGTTGCATATCAATATAATATCATCCACATATACAACTAGAAGAATATACCCACTAATGGAGTGAATGAAAAATGGAGTGGTCTGTCTGACACCTCGACATCCAAAATTCAAGAATTGCATTGTTAAATTTTCCAAATCATGCTCGCAGAGACTATTTAAAGGGCGTTTTTAAGCTTACATACTATATCAACCTCCCCCTGAGCAACAAATCCCAGTGGTTGCTCCATATACACTTCTTCCTACAAATTAGCATATAAAAATGTAATTTATATAGCCCTTTGCAACCAGTCGTACTTTCAATCTATCATTGTGCCATCCAGGTGGAACTTAACAACATGAATCCATCTATAGCCCCACTATTTTTTTTTCACGAAGAAGAGAGAAAATAGTTCATATATTATTGCTTTGAAGGGCAACCATTTCCTCTTCTATTGTTATCCTCCAACCCGAATGGAATAAGGCATACTAAAGACACTAAGGAACAGAAATAGAGGATACCAATGAAAAAAAAAATAGACAAAGAAAAAGATAATGAAGCACATGACCCAAAGTTAGTAATGGGATGTCTAATAATGCAATAGGGAATACTTTTACAATGAGCAATAGATAACTCATCTGGAGGTTGAACTGGAGAAGGATCCGGATTTAGTGAAGGAACTATAATGAAGATATTGATATTGTTGGTGTTGTAGTGACCATCCTTCTAAAGTACACTTTAAGAAGTGGAACAGTAGAAATAAAAATGGGAATAGGCAATGCAACATGAGTAATACTAATGTCATTAGAAGATGTGTTGAAAAAATATGGGACAGACTCAAAGAATATAACATCCGCACATATAAAATATTTACGCAAGGGGGGGCTATAATTTTCATAATCCTTATGCGTTCGAATATAGTCAAGGAATACACAAATCTAACTTATCCAAACTAGGTCCCAGAAAATGAACAAAACAAGCACATCCAAAAACACATTGAGTAAGATAAAAGGACGAACTATCCGAAAATAATACCTTGTGTGGATATTTACCCTTGAGAATAGGAATAGGCACCATGTTAATAAGATAGCAAGCAGTGAGACCAACTTAACTCCGATAAGTTTTAAGAACTTTCATCTAGAAGAATAAAATATGGGAAACTTCTAATAGATAACGATTCTTGTGTTCATCAATCCCATTTTGTTGAGGGGTGTGCACACCAGAAGACTGGTGGATAATTTTATGGGAATGAAGATATTTAACATACTGACCAAGAAAATATTATTTAGCATTATCAAAACACAAAATGCAAGTAGGCATACTAAACTGAATTTCTATTTTCATATGAAATTGTAAACAATTATGAACTATCTTTTATTAAAAATAACTAAATCATTCTTAAGAAATAATCCAAAAAGAGTAACAAAATAATCTTAAAACTAAGGTATGATGAAACTCTTGCATGTCCCTACGAATTAGAATGAACTAAATGAAAAAGACTAGCACTCCACCATTCATACTAAGTAAAAAAAGAAACACAATGATATTTACTTAAGTGACACGCTTCACAATTAAATAAAGACTCACAACTCAAATTAGGAATTAAACTACGTAGAATCCGATAACAAAGGTGATTGATTCTACAGTGCTATTGAAAAGAACTAGAAGATTAATGAATTGTTGTATTTGCATGAGCACAATCCAGAAAATATAGATCGCTTATTTCTCACCCGCTACCAATCGCCTTCTTCGTCTTTAAATCTTGAAAAACACAACAATTGAAAAAAATGTCACAAAACATTATAATTTCTTTGTCAATTGACTAACAGATAAAAAGCTAAAAGAAAATTTAGGGACATAAAATACAAAAAACAAAAAAAATCTAAGGATGAGGTTGAAATGTACCTAATCCAACAACTTTAGAAAAAGATCCATTAGTCAATTTAACATTTTGGCAAGTAGATGAACAAAAGGAAGATAACAGACTAGATTTACTTGTCATCATAGTCACCAAGTTGGGGGTTCGGGAATAAGTCGGCAAGGGTAAAATCGAAATCATATTAGAACAATATAATTTTTTCTACTAAGTGGTATTATCATTTATATTATCAAATCCTATTTTAAATCATAAAATTTTAAACTGATGCCATTCATAAATCCCCAAAAAAAGGTAACACCCACCCATTTAAAATAGTTTAAACTTCAAAATACAAGAGCATTATAATCATAAATCAAAAACTACTATGCCTCAACTCATCATAATCATCAACGTGAACATCATCATCCATTTTATCCTCATTCCCTAATGCTCCATTACTATGATTATCACCATCATCTTTATCGATATTATCTCATCTTATTTCTTCATCATTTAGGATATCTTGTGAGGCAAAAAAAATTTCAAAATGATTGGTTCTGAATTTTTTTGTTCTCTATTTTCACATGTCTTCATAAAATGCATGTTCATCCAAACAAACACTAAGTAATGCAATTTCTTTAGCTCCAATCTATTTCTCTTCTTAGTATGTGCAACCTCAAAAGCAATCTAATGTATTTCACATCTAGAAACGCTACATGGTTAACTATGCAATTTGAATGCTAACTTCTGAAGATTTAGAACCTTACTATCCCGCATATCCTACCAAATTCTTAATAAAGAAATAAATGCATTATTATTTATTAATTATGAAAATAAATAATGTAATTGAAACTTTGAAATTATAAGAAATAAAATAAACTTACATGGATGCGTATCAGAAAGACGATCAATTGCCATATCACAAAATCTTTTTATATCCTTTGTGTGAAAATGTGAGCTTTCTACCAATTTCTTTCTTCATATTAAGGGTAACCATCATCGATAAAACTTTTTCAAGTCCCAATTTTACCTCTTTATTTAATTTGACAAACTTGACATGAAATAATTGTGGGTTCAAATAGGCCGCTACTACATGGAGAGGACTATGAAGGGTACAATTCAACCTTTCATCAATTATTTTCTAAGATACTTCATATTTCTCAATGTTACCTTTGTAAAAGTCTTTAATAACTTCATTTTCCCTATCCATGCTTTCATACAAGTAACCTATGGTACAACGATCTACATCTGCCATCCTCAACACTCACACCAAAGGTTCAATAGTGCACATCAGTGCTCATCATTTATTCCATCCCTTGTCTTGTTCTGAGGAAAATTTCTCCATTTAGTTGAAACGATCATAAATCAAAGTACTTATTCTTCTTTCGTAAAATATTACAAATAAAGAAATTGTATTGCAAATTTAGTTACTTCCGACCTTTTTAATTCCCTTCCATTCGTCTATGACTGCATTAAATCAAGCACATGTTGGAATTTGTAGAAGATTTTACCATATTTCGTGCGCTTTTCAAAATAGACTTTACATTCGGAAGCTCATCAATATTTTCTAAAATGAGATCCAAATAATATACGGCACAAGACATCTTAAAGATATTTGAAAATTTATTTTCAACAATAAACTCGTTGCACTGTAATTTAAAGCATTGTCTAAAATAAATTGGATAACATTTTCTAACCCAATTTCTTCAATTCCATAGCAAATAAAATTTTCTATGTAATTGGCATCCTTCTTTTTCCCAACAGTGCACTCGAATTTCAAAAAAAATATATTCGTTTAAGACAAGACACCAATAAATTAATATGTGACATTTTCTTCCCATCGGTCCACGAATCTGTCATAAGAGTACATCCAAAAACAACCTATGATTTTTTAAGTTCTTCAATATATTCCTCTACTTCCCCCCTTTAAAGATGCTAAAATTTTGGTTCTTGTTGTTTCACTACCAGGAAGGATAAATCCTGAACCATGATTAGAAATTATAGTTATCATTTCTCAAAACTCTACCATTCTCAACAAATTAAAAAGTAGATTATTTGCAATAATCATTTTAACTATAGCTTTGTCAGCAATCTCATTTTCTTTTTTCTTCACAAGCGAAATAATCATCGGTTGGTGAGAGATTCCCATTTGTCTTAAATCGATAGATCCCGTTGAATTGCCCCTGCCTCCAAACACACTACCACTAAATGGTTTCGTCATATAATTTGTTTTAAGTACATGGACAAACATCCCTTTTAAGTAATTTTGATAAATGAGTATGTATTTTTGTTATCATCCCTACGAAAGACTTGACAAAATTTACACTTCATCTTTCCCCTTTTCTCGATTAAGTATTCTTAAAACAAACCATTTCTTCTCGACATTCTATAATGAATAACAAATAAAAGTTAAAAATAACAAATATATACTTAACTATACATTAAAAAAATAAATCTTCATGATTCTAACATACAAATACAACCTATAGAGAGCATTTAAAAAATAGAAACATAATTGACATTAATTTAAATTCAACAACAATAATATTAAAAAATAAAAGTACAACAAAAATTAATACATAATAAATTCAGCAACAGTAACAAAAAAACATAGAGAGTATTTAAAAAGTAAAGAGAATTGACAGTAATTTAAATTTAACAACTGTAATATTAAAAAATAAACTACAGTAAGCCAATAACAAATAACTCATAATAAATCCAACAACAATAACATTAAAAAAAATTGCAATAACAAATAACACAATACATTTAGCAAAAGTAACATTAAAAAAAATGCAGCAAATAGCAACAAATAACTCAGAATAAATATATTGAAGCAGCCAACAAAAAAAATCATCCATATTATTGATTGATATGACCTCTCTATCTTATGAAAGAATAAAAAAATGTATTAAAGAGGCTAACTAACAAAATACTTGTGGCTTTGGTATTTTATCAAACATCTTTTATGTTTTCAAGATATATAATTCTAAAATAAGAAAATCCTTTCGATTATATTGAGTATGGACAAGGAATCAAATCTAATTCGAAATCCATTCGACTTGAGATCAAGAGAGATTGATTAGACTGGAGAGAGTGGCATGTTCCTATTCGGTTGTTGTTCTTCTTCAAAGTAAAGATCAAAAAGCAATACTGACTGAGTTTAAAGAAGAGGTTGAAAAGATAACAAAAAGATTCGACGTCATCGAAACAAGGAGTTGCAGCAGCAATCGCAAAAAAAGAAAATATTTATGGCTTTGATTTTCTTTAGCTTTCAGCAAAAGACACAACGAATATATTTTGGGTTGTAAGTTTGGAGAGAGTTTTGTAAATTGCAAGAACACCACTTTTTAAATTTCTTATAAAACAAACCCCTTAGAAAACTAAAAGATTTAATCATGAATTTTGTGATTTAATCGTGAAGTTCGATTAGATCATGATTTTTTCAAAACATTATGATTTAATCACCAATTGAAAAAATAGGGATTTAATCGCGATTTATTCAAAAAGTCTACGACTTTGGTGACTATACATGTCATATGGTTTAATGCACCAGAGTCAATGATCCAAGGACTAGATGTTGATAGTAAACAAGTGGATGTCATACCTATCTGTCTGGACTAAAGTAGCGGTAGAGGAAGAAGGCTGAGTAGATCGAGCAATGAATTTATCATACTCTTCCTAAGAAACAAGAATAAATTCATTCTCAGAAGTAATGGTGTATAATTGAATCTTAAACTGATGTGCAGCGGGTTTGCCATGTAAATCCCAGCAATATTCTACAGTATATACGTCAAGGCCACAATGGATGCACTTACGAGTTCCACGGCCTCCTCTAAATCTCTACCACATTTGCCACCGCAACCCCCTTGAGTACTACAACCATGGCTTTTGTGATCTCCAAGAATCGTTAAAGTTGATCCATCACCGCCAACATTTCCACTATTTGATAATTTGGCACTCTTATAGTCGAGAGAAAATATTTCTAAGGTATGAAAGATCTTGATTGCCTGGGATTTGAGATCTAATTGTCTCGTACTCTAGTCAAAGACAAAAAAGATTCGAATGACATCCATATCTTCCCGCATTCGCATCACAAAAGCAAAACTTGCTCTAGGGTCTAGTAATCTTATTGCAAAGAAAAGTACTTTAGTGTAAGTTCATAAATTCGAGTAATGTTATTTGATCTAGAGTACAGTGTCTCACCCGTTCCCAAAGATCCTTTGTAATGTCCAAGAAAATAAAGTTTGCACTGACTTGTAGTTCCATACTATTCCACATCCATGATACAATCTAGGCATCGTTTTGCTCTCATGCATTTATCACATTCGGGTCTTTGGAAGTAGGCTTCTCAATTAACAAGTGACTACATTTTTCCTTTGCCTTCAAAAACATTTCTATTGTTTTAAATCATTGAATGTAATTACTTCCATTAGATCTGATGGAAGTCATTTACAGTCCTACAAGGTTTTGAGAAATCCCTATATTCGTTTTCTACCATAAACCAACCACAAGAACACAATAAAATTACTATACAATTTTGGACGCTCCCCCTCCTCCTTAAATAATAAAATTACTTGCGAGACTCAAAGGTTATCGGATAATTTTGTGAATGATTTTCTACTTGCAAAAAATCTCCTCGGCACAAAATCCTTATAGCCAAGATCTGCAACAACAAAGACAAAAACAAAAACAAAAAACTCCAAAAAACAGAGAGAAATCTCTCCCTAAAAATATTATTTTTCACCGTTGAATTTCAATTTTAAGTTTGGGAGTTATGTGGAAGTTCGATAGCTATCCATTTTCAAAACCTTAGATCAAGCTCAAAAGAATTTGTTTTTTAGAGGGTTGTGGTGTTGGATGGCTGATGTGATCATCCATTTGGGCAAAATGACCCTTAGTAAGGCTTGAAATCTTACTAAGTTAGTAAGAAAAATGTTTCTCTAAAACATGATTTGGTACTTCTCGATACACCAAAATACAATAAATTACATAAATTAATATTTTAATACCATTTCACAAATGCATGTTCCTGTGAATAAATAATGTATTATTGGTAATACTTAATATCAACAACCCATGATATTAATGACTAAGTTATTGATGGAAGATCAAAATTGTCCGAACATGCTTGTTTGAATGTAAATTGCATGTTATTGACTAAAATGAAAAGTTCTTCTTAATTATTTCCTGAGAGAGATAATGAATGATATGCATATCATAATGATTGTGTAGAAAATGAGAAAGATGAGCAATACGCGAAACTCATATGGATCTCTATACGACCATCAATTTTGATTCGACCAAAACCTAATGAATTTTAATCCAAAAGTTATAAAATAATCAAATGGTCTAATAGCAGACAAATAAATAGATTAATGTCAAACTCCATCATGGGCTTGATCATTGGTAATGGTCATTATTGGACCCTAACATGGAGTATGAACCAATACAAGGGATTGGACTCATCTTGAGCTAATGGACTTTGGGCTTTCCCATAGTACCATGAAAACTTTTCAAAATTGGGTATTGGGCCCACTAATCAACCCAATTTGGGCCAAATGAGAGGAGTTGAAAATGTATTTATATCTAGAAAAGTGAATATATTTGAGAACTTCTATTTGCATGCAAACTTCTACTTGCAACACACAATTAATGAAATTATATTTGAGCGCACAAAATAAGATTAAAGATAAATCGAAATCAGATCTTTTAGGATTTCTTGGAAAAACCCTTTGAAAAATAAATAAATAAATAAATAAATAATAAAACTCTAAAGAGAGAAAGAGTGCAAAGTGGAAGAATGAATTTGATTTTTAAAAATCCCATAAGAAAACCTAAATTTCAAAAATCCTAGATTTCAAAAAATTATATTTCTTTACACCAAATGATACTATGAGAAAATCCTCAATTTCAAAAACCTTCCATGAATCAAACTCTCTTAAAAAACTCATCCACTTCTCTCTCTCTCTCTCTCTCTCTCTCTCTCTCTCTCTCTCTCTCTCTCTCTCTCTCTCTCTCTCTCTCTCATTTAGAGGGGAAGAAATAGGTTCCTTATCTTTCTCTTTAAAGAGAGTAATTGGAGAAAAAGAAGTGGGTTTGATGATTTTCTAGAAGAAGAAGAAAAGGATGTCATAATAAATATATATAAAAATAAATAAAGAATGGCTATCTATATTTTGGCAAATTATTTAATTTGAAATTGTTGTTATAAGTAAAAGTTGGTGTGTCACTAAAAGTTATCAAATATTTTCAAGATGACATTTTAATTCTTAAATACATGTCACATTTCTATTGGGTGAGAAACCAATGCATAAACATAACAGTGAGCAAAAAATCTCATTACATACATATTCTAATGTTCTAGCAAACCCAAAAATCTTTGCATCAAATGGTCTTTTCACTACAAATGAAATTTACTTAAAACTATTAACTATCAAATAAATCTTAATCAAATTGAGCCTAATTAGTATGTTCATATTTTTTTGGCGCAAAATTAATTTGCTTTCTTCGCCGTGCAAATGAGAAAACAACTCCAAACAAACAAAGTCTGAAAAGTCGTAGTGCACTAATATCAAACTAGTGAGCAAACGTAGGTTCGATGGCCCCGAAGACTTTAGGTTGATCATGAAGGACTAGATTAGTTGATTTTCTAAGGTAGTGTGTTAGTAGTATTGAGGCAGGGTTGTTAATGGGCCAGGCCTCAACCACATGTCAAGCCCAAGAGCATTTGAACCAGCAATTTGCGGACCAGGTTAATGGGTCTTGTCCGGCCCAAAGGATAAATAATATTGCCCATTGACATTAATAGAGCCCACCAAATTATTCCCAGTGGAGAATTATCAGAGAGTGGTCAAGGAATCCAATTCTGTTTCCATTGACTTTTTTATGGTCAGTGGTGTGACATGAAATGGAAGAAAGAGACATGTCATGTGGGCAGTGCTAGTGTCCCCTGCGTATCAAAACATCAAGTCACGTGCCACACTGACATTGTTGATGACTGGTGTGGTATTTCACGTGCTTGGTTGATAAAAGTGGGGCCACATCTACTTTACCAAGATTCAAGAGAACTAGTTTGCTTTGCTACAACAACTTATTCGTCTAAAAAGCAATCCAAAAGAATCACACCAACAATCAGATCATCTAAAAGATTGATGTTACTTTTTGGCCCCACTAACTACCCCTATGAAAGAATCTTTTGGTGAATCGATGCATCACAACCAATCAACTTTTATTTGTATCATCTAGTTATGTTGGTGACTAGGGGCGGATTTAGAATAGGGACTGTGAGGGCACTTGGCCTCTCAAGAATTTTCAAAGTCTATAAAAATTTTCAGAATTTATGGATTAATGAGTTATTTTGATAGATTTTAGTGGTGAATAAAAAAATCTGCTACTATTTGTCCCTACAATTTTTTTTTTCTAGTCTTAATTGACCTCTCAACTATTATTTTTTCACTCTTAGCCATCCACACAAATATATTTTTACTCTTGGTTGCCCCCACATGGGCAAAATCTTAGCTCCGTCCCTGTTGGTGACCGATTTTCATTTATTAAATATTATTTTAAATATATAAAAATCAGAAATCAAATAAGAGCGAAAGGGCTTTACTTCTACTTGTTTATTTAATGACATACAAAAATAATAGTGATTATTATTTTCAAAAGTTAAAATAACACTACAAAAACAATGCCATCTGTTTACCCAAAGTCCCAAATAATGGCTGTATTATATAATATAAAAAATCATGCATGTAACTGAAAATATCTATTTCTCAATAAGGATAAAAAATGAGTCCATAAATAATGTTTTTATATTTTTTGATAAGTGGGTATCATTGTAGATTGCGGATTAGGTTCGTATCTAGGTTTTTTGCCCAATCTATAGACCATGGTCTTGTCTAAGGATTAGTCTCAGGGCACATGTAATGCCCACTCATCACACGCACTAGGTAAGTGAGGGTGCACCATCGCAAGTGGTCCCTAAGGAATTGATAATCATAGTAGGTATCGAACTCACAATCTGTCAATACTAACCGCCAATTAGATCGAAATTACGATTGATCCAACCTTGGGGTTCATAAATAATGTTAGTTTTGTAATTTAGAGATGTTAAGGAACAGTGAAAGGACTATTAATTGTTAAATTAATCTTAATTCATTCAAGAAAAAAAGGAAGTACTCTTAATAAGTGATAAAACGAGAGAGAAAAAAAATCGAGTGAGATAATTTGAACATATTTAAAGAAGATTAATAACAATTCTAATTAGAAGAAATATGCATGTTGAAAGTGTTTAAAGAACAAAAGGAAGACCTCAAATGACATAGATAGAACTAATAAATGCGGTTGAATATACTTTTAATAACAGAAGACGTGACTCTAGACAGAATTGAATGGGAAAAGATATGTTATCCTCCCAACTCTATATCTTTGAGATAAGATTTTAATGATGAAAATGGTCATTATTTAAAGAAAAAATCTTAAACAACTGTCCTATGTTTCACCAATTTTTAGCCTACTAATCCTCGGTTGACCTTCATACCAACATCGTGAACTGTAATTATGATTTGTAGGGTTGAGGAACCTCTAGTCCTTAAACATTACATTAATCACATTCACATGTGCTTCCAACTAATTTACATATGAAAGCCAGCAAAAGGCATGTAACACCCTCTTTGGGCCCACCATGCTCATGAAGCTTTGACCCATTCCTTGCTCGAGTTATATCAAAATAATCAAAAATACTAAAATACAAAAAAAAAAAAAAAAAAAAAAAACTGGTTAATATTTTAAGAAGTTAAATTTAAGTTTTTGTAAGTCTCCATGAAAAGACCCATAAATAGTTTGTGAACGGATCATCCAAATTTTTTATTTTTTATTTTTTTTTCAAATCTTACTTATAAAATGAACAAAAACGTTGATGATTGTTGTTTAGGTCCATCAAAAACTGGCTGGACCAAAACAAAAAAAAAAAAAAAAAGGGATCAATGGGCTTCAAGATTGTGGTACATGTGTGTGTTTTTTAAGAAATATGAATTTTCTAATGTCAACCCACAGTCAAAACTCTCTATCAAATACACGGTCGAGATAAGATAGGAAAAATCTGGATTTTCTATAGATAAGCAATACTGACTTCATAGGGATTAGTAAAATTTTACCAAGAATGCATTTTTCATGGGAATCGCCCGTATCTTAATGGCATTATTAGTAAATTTTAATATACTAAAAAATAAGAGTAAAAACAAAAGCACATTTTAGGAGAGAGTGGATGGACAAACTTATTGATTAGATATGGTTGGTCATTGCGAAGTAATTAAGCAATTAAAATGTAAAATTTTGGATTCAAATCCCCCAATCCCACACAGACACACGGGTGAGAGAGTGGATGGGACTCCTTCATCGGGGTTAGATATGGTTAGTTGTTGAAAAGTAAATTTATGCAATATTTTACATTTTAATGGAGGACACCTTATAATCATCCCTTATTTAGACTTATGGGTAGATATGGTTGATTGTTGCAAAATAATTTGGCAAAATAGTAAATTTATGCAACATTAGGGATGATTATAAGTTGTCATCCATTAAAATGTAAAATTTCAGGCTCGCAACCCACCCCCACAATTTCCCCACCTCTACGATTTGGTATAAATCTATGTCGACCCCCTACCATTTGACTATTGGACTTACCGCCCTTATAGTTATCTAACGGGCTCACTTACCTCCTTCATATACTCGTCGTTGATCAAACAATTAACAAAATATTTTTTTATTGGTTACAAAGACTATTTTATCCTTTTTAAAATATCATTTGTTTTTATAAACAAAAATATCCTTGTAAAAAAATCACTTCATGCTTACGAGTATAAGAATGTTTACAAGTAGTAAAAGTCTGTAAGTTGTGTGTTCGATACCAAGTATGAGCAGTGGCTCCCCCAGGCCACCTGCGAGGGCATGCCCTCACTTACCTAGTGTGTGTGATGTGTGGGCATTGCACGTGCTCAGGAAAGAGACCCATATGCCTTGGTCTAGGGCCTGGTTCACCCGATCCCACTATTCAAACGTAAGTTCAGATAATAATAATAAAAAAGATAAAATAGCATCTATATCTTAACCTTGTTTGTGGCAGGAGAGGTAATTGTAAGTATCAAAACATTAGGGGTTCAACATATAAATTATGCAAAATCATAAAGGATCAAAGTGTAATTTATCCAAAAAATAATAAGAAGAGGAAAATCTACTTTTCATTGGACAACAATAGGTAGCTAGGTAGATGCATGATTAAATATTGTATAAAAGTAACTTTTTTTTTGCTAGGCAAGCAAGCGGGTTGTAATTAATAGAACAAAATGTGGATTCAACGGGGTTTGAACCTAGGTCTTGGGATCAACACTCTTCAATCCTATGCATAATCAGTTCAAATCCCCCAATCATGGATGCAAATAAAATTAGACCAAAAATCAAAAAATCAGACAAAATAGTAGGTATAAAATGAATTGCCCAATACTTCCAAATTAGTCTAATTTTGTACATTTTCAAAACAAAACCTTAATCCCCATCTATAATTTGCACACATCACGAAAAAATTGTTTTGAGGTTATCGATAATTTGGTCATTTTTCATTTTATGAGAATGGGCCCATGATCACAAAGCCTATACTTTTCCAAAATTATGTGAGTTTGAGGCAAAACATGATAGAGTATTTTCTCTCAATGAGATGACCCTCTTAATTTAAGCCGACATCAAAAGTCCCTTACATGTAAGGGCACAAAATTATCGTTTTCTTGATTTTATTTTCTTTAAATGACCACATTGTTAAGGTTACCATCATTTGATGGAGAAAGAGGAGTGCCTAACACCTTCCTCTCTATCTAACTGAATCCTTATCTAGATCCTAGGTAGATCGGTGTCCTAATTTATATGAAGGTCACCAAGATGCCAAAAAACTATTTTCCTCAAAAATACCTTCCGGGTAACCATTCACAACATTTTATAAAAAGAATAATAACAACTCCAAATCTTTGTAGAGGTGATCTTCATATTCAAAAATCACATATCTACAAGTCTAACCTTACCCTTTGTAAAATACCCTAGGTTTCTTTATTGAAAAATTCTATCATTATCTACTTCTCAAAAGTCTCACTTTAATTTTCTTTCCAAAATCATTCATCTTTAAGCTATTCAAGATCTATGGTAATTTAATTTCAGTTTATTTAACCCATCATTTTCAATCTCACTTTCATTGTTTACAAGAAACCTTTTTATCCCCCTTAACGTCTTATCATTTTCTATTGTCCCAAAAATCATATAATACCTTGAGATTTGAAGAATGAGGTAGATGGAATCTTAAAATTGGAGATGAAGCTAATTTTTTTATTACAACACCTTGAAGATGATTGATTTTGAGAAGACGTGTTAAGATTTATTAGCTAGAGGTTGAAGATGAAGGCATTTGAGTAATTTCTTGTCAGTTTGTAAGATAAGGCTAAAGTCAAGGGGTAAATGTTGTCAATTTGGAAACACAAGCATATATACTTGAAATATTCAATGAGACACTTGAGAGGAAAAAATTGCCCAGAACTCACAGAGATATGGGATCCACCAATCACATATGCCCAAGTATATTGAATGGTGTTCTTAATTTACAAATATACCCTTTATACCTGACATGGCAAGCACTGATGAGTGAGAAAAAAACGACTCGACACTTAAGGGGTGTTTCCAAATCACCCCAATTCTTTTGATAACGTATATTGGCACCCCAGTTTTTACTTGTCACGCCCATTAAAAAGTGGGTGTTTTGGACATACATGTCATCATTTGATGATGAATATGTGAAATAGTCATATGTTTTCAAATCGATAACATGCCCCAACCCCCCTCCTCTTATGCCAAGCAATAATCTGGACGAGAGCTTTCTAATGAAAAACGATCATTAGAAGATAACAAGACGTCAACAAACATAGATTTGCTACATTCAAAACATAAAATTATGAGAGATTCTATTGGCACACCAACTTTTACTAATAACTCATTAATCGTTTTGAAATCAAATGATTATTTACATATAGATTGTGTTTTATAAGTGAAAGTTGGTGTGTTAATAAAAATTGGATCTTTTGGTGGTGTTTTATATCATTCGACTTGATTAATGATTTCTATTATTAGACTAGTAAAGTTGGACCTCATTACTAGTCTCATAGTTGGATCTTTTGGTGGTGTTTTATGTCGTTTGACTTGATTAATGATTTCTATTATTAGATTCGATGATTATTCGACGTGTAGGTCAAGTTCGACAACCAACATTAAAGATAAATTTTGTCTTATATGAATTAAATTTTTTGAATTAAACTAATTTTTTGTGAAGATGATCTTTATGGTGAGGATGTCATTCTCACAAAAAAATCAATCAATTATAAAATTTCCAACCCTATCAAAAGTGATTTGCAAATTAATAGTAAAATTTGATGATCCACAATTCTTCAACTTGTAAATCACTTTTGATTGGGTTAGAATGATTTTTTGTGGGAATGATTTTCACACCACATAAAGATCATCCTCACAAAAAATCAAATTCAATTTAATCTTTTAATTCATATAGGACAAATTTTGAGGTTGAGTCTTTCACGTGCATAAATAGATTTTGGGAGCAAGGACAAGAGGGTATTTTGGTAAAAAAATACTTTTTCTAAGGACATTTTCGGTATAAAAACACAAATTTCCATGTTAGTGTCTTGCCGGATCGTGTCTACGTATTAGATACCAAAAAAAACCTAGGGATCACGTGATCATTGAACTATCACGTGATAGGTAGAAGGTTGCTTAGCTGTGATCACATCATGCGTTCTGACAAGTTTGAAAATAACGGCACTGTGCCATGTGCGTAATGTCTTCCGTCTTTCGCAATTCACCGAATCGACCTTTTACTGCCCAATTACAGTTTTCCACGTGGAACACTGATAGGCAATATTTGCTTCCACCATTAGTATCATTACATGTTAAACTGACGAAAGGTCGTTCACCTAAATATTCACTCAATATGCGTGACCCTAAAATCACCTACCACGTGTCATTAACTGCATTTTAATTTTCAACAAGTGTTTTATGCTATAGATTTCTCACGAGATATCAAATATCGAGAGATTTACATGACATACCTAATTATTTCATTTTTATTAAAAAAGAGAGTTACTATTTCCTCACCAACTTTTACTAATGCAACACCAATTCTTATATAAATCAGCAAAAATTTCAGTTGGTGTGGCGTCTGTGAAAATTCGTGAGACAATAGTAACTCTCTAAAATAAACTCTCTTAGAGTTCTGACAACTCCATGGAACCTTACTTATGAAGTTTGTTCCCACCAAACCTTATTTTATCAAGTTTTTAAACAGCAAATTGACGTGGTTAATTTGTTTTTTAATATACCTTGGAGTGGATCCTATCGCATCAATTTGTGGCATCCATGATCTGTGCCACAAGATTATAAAGGACAAAATTCTAAGAACTTTAAAGAAAAAAAATCAAGAAAGAAAAAAAAAAGAGTTAATTTTTTTTTTCACTATTGAATTTTAATTTTAAATTTAGGAGTTTGATAGATATTTTTTCAACACCTTCAATCAAATTTAAAATGGATTTTTTTTAAAATTATTTTCTTTTGAATATGAGTCTCTCCATGAAATTTAAAAGAATGTGATGTTGCATTGCAAATGTAATAATTCATGTGGGCTCAACAACCTTTAATAAGATTTGCTTAGTCATGTTAGCTTAATTTATAATGTAAGCTTTGTTTGGAAACAAAACTAATAAAGGGAGCTTTTGTAGTAAAATTGCAACAAATAGGTTTGCCCCATAAGTCTCTCTTAAATCTTACTTCATATAATCTAGAAAAAACATTTTCCTTATAAAGGGGGTGTTTAGTTCGTTCAAATGGACAAATCAAATTCCTATTTTTTAATGAGAATTTCTACCCCAATTTTTGCAAGTGCCACTCCAAACGTGGGCTAATTCTTTGGTGATTTACATATGAATTGGGGTGGAGTAAGCAAAAGTTGGTGTAGCAATAGAATCTTTCCTTTTAATTATGGATTGTTAAAATCAAGGAGCATATAGCACAAAATTTCAAACCACTCATTCATGATCGAATGCTAATGGATGTAGAGCACACGACTTTAAAATTTTGATAGTCATATACTTCCTAAGTTTTGAGTTAAACATAAAGAAAAAAAATTTCTTAATTTTTTTTATATAAATCTTATCTACACTGCAAACAAGGGATGAAGTGTTATTTGACAATGTGATGATCCATGAAGGCCTTATAACCCTTAATAAGATTTGAAATCTTCCTAAGGTAGCTATGCTTACCTCACTCTAGAATCCACTTATAATAAATTTGGTGATTACATAAGCCTCAACATTTTGGCAAATTTAGATTATTATATGAGTCTTACTAAAGAGATCAAGGTCAAGGGGGCATATCATCTATTTGAAAATATGTGATATCTCAAATATTCATCTAAAGATGGAGGGCCATGTCTAAAATATAAACCACCTTAGTAAAATGTAAAAACAATTAAGGATGACGTTAATGCACAAAATATCGCGAGATATAGATTCAAAAATCTTCTTGACATTCATTGCGCCGGCAAAAAAGTGAGATATTTTAAACTGTATTTTTCTAGTTATGAAGAATCAAAATACCTGCCCACGATTTCTCAACCTAATATCTTATTATAATCTGAATATTAAGTGAATGCCCTTTGACTTAGGTTTCTTGTGAGAGATTAACATAAAATGACCTAAATGCCCTTGTATAATTCAATCTCCATGTAGTTAATTTCCAGGATAAACTATTTTGACTTAGAGTCGTGCTATAGTGACCTCAGTGGGGGACACCTTAACGTGTGTTTTACTCATATCTCGGATAAAACACATTTATGAGCATGCACACGCTACGACGTCAATATGTCCCCCATTGAGGTCACTCTAGCATTAATCTTTGACTTATTCAATCTCGTTTTCAATTCAGCATATTCAATGTTTAGTATAAAATCCTTGATTTTTCTACCTAAAAACTTATCATTCTCCAAAAATATTACCTTATCCTAGGATTAAATATAAGTTTACCATAAAAATTTGTCAAATCCCTCTCAATTCATTGTCTTAATGCACCATAAAAATCCTTATTTTTTCTACTAAAAAATTCATCATTTTATTTCTCTAAATTTTTTTTATCTCATTCTTAAGATTTGAAGGTTGAAGGATTAAAAAATAAAAATGACTGATTTTGAGAGAAAATTGAGGTATTTTTCAACTAAGAAGTGGGGATCGGGGCATTTAAGTTATTTATACTAGTTTAAAGAAGATAACCTAAATTAAAGTGGGCATCTCATCATTATGAAGACTCAAGAAATTGACCAAACGTGGAGGAATATGTCTTAGAAAAGTTACTTAGGGTGTGTTTGATTCGGCATGGAAGATGAGTTGGAAAATTATTTTTCATGTCATTTTCCACATGATTGATTATATTTGTATATAGAAAAAAGATTTTCACCCTCGTAAAAAAATCTAGCGAAAGTTGAATATCATTTTCCCACATATACCCACGAGAAAATGAAATATGCCGGGAAATGAAATCCACTCTCAAATTCCACATATTTGTAAAACCCTAATCTCTTCTTATTCTTCCTCTTTTTTCCCTTTCCCCACCATCACCACAATCATAGTCCTTGCCACCCCCCAATCATCATTGTCGTAGCTTCCATCACAAGTAAATCTCTCTCTCTCTCACTCACTCATCTTCTTCTTCTTATGTTTAACACATAAATAGAACATGCCCTCAACTCTTCAATTTTTTTTCACCTAAACCCAATCAAACAATGAAAATAAGATTGTCATGATTTCTATTTTCTCATGCCCATTTTCTAGTGGATTTCGAAATCCATGGAAAATCAATTCCCATGAACCTTTAATGAATTATTTCCAAACACCCCTTAATTTTTTTCATGGGTAACTAGATAATTCATTCTGTAGACATTTTCTTTCTTAATACCTCTTGCTCCCTTTCAATTGGTGAAATCAATGACTCAAATTATCAAGAAAGACAATTTAAATCATTGAGATCAACCTTTTATGATCGACAAGGTCAATGATGATAAATCATCAATCCCAATGTTTGAACATGAATCATCGACTCAAATTGTAGAGATCAAACTTGACGTTTGAACATAAATTATCGGGATAGACCTTGTTACAATCACATCTTGATGTTTCAATGCAAGTTATCAAGATCAATAATTCAAGGGCTTAGACCCATAGCTCATTTGATTCAACACATTGCAAAGCAATTTGAGGGCATGCGTTCAAGTCCATCTTACTAATCGATTTTTTTTTTTTTTTGGTCAATTCAAATTGTCGAGATCACATATGTAAGTAAATGGTTGATCTCCACGATTTAAATTGTGAATCTCAACAATTTAAAATCACTGTTTTATCAAAAGCTAAGGGGACAGGAAGTAAGAAAGATTTTACTAACTGAGTTGTTAAGATACCACCCCAAACCTTATTGTGCACTTAAAACTTCTAAACGTACCTACCATGGGGTCTATTAAGTAATTTTTAGTATGTAATTTATGTTTAATGAAAATGGATGATTTTTTTTAACATAAATAATTCCTCTTCGTCCCCTTTACGCAAATTTCCTGATGGGGACAAACCTTGTCGGAGAATCGAACCCGCGATATCTGGGATGTTTAGAGGGAAAATTACATTATCTTGCGTGGCACATTAAAAACAAAACTTCTTTATTAGTTAATTGGAGAATTGATTTGTACGGTATGATGTATCACATCCATTGCTTCTATTTCTGCCTTAGAAAAAACCTAACATGCAAAATCATACATGGCTTGAAGTGCATCCAAAGATTGTTCTTTCTTTGAATCCAACGGTGTTGTTTCATGGATACAACCACTCATTGATTTGGTGAACTTTATGTACTTACTTTTGTTTATACAAGTCAAATGATAGTGATTTGAAGTTGTGATTTCTAATCAAAGTCATTAAATTTTGTAATCAATTGTTGCATAAAGGAATATTAGGTTGGGTTACTTTTGCAATTACAATATTACCATTTGTTACATGTTACGCAGACATGCATATTGGGTCTCGATCATGTTATAATGTCGACAACCATATTGGTTTAAATGACACCTCAACCCTTTAGAACGCATAATTTACATAGATTTAAATAAAAAAATATTTTTAAAATTCTTAAAATTTTGTACTTTATATATAAATCACACCTGAATAGACATTTAATTATTATTTTTTCGCTTTGACTGGCCGTACGTTCTATTCACCTGCACATTTACAATAATTATATATACCACTTTATGCAGAGGGACATATAGAGACTCGAAGATATGACTTGGGGAACAAATCCAGTCGCTCTTATTATCTCAGCTAGCCCTTGTCAAGTAAGTAGTTAATGCTAATACACGTTTATTTTATAAAGGAAAACACATCAGGTATGATGTATGGTAAGGAGATTATTTATAGGGATTCTAAAGAAAAGTCGATTAAACAAATTGCATTGAAAATATTATTGATACTTAGAAATTATGATTTTCCTCACATCTAAGTCATATGTTTGATAAATTCAAATTTCATTTGAGGTTAGAGAAGTTAATTATTTCTTAAATGAGTCATGCTGGAGTGATTAACTATAGACTTTTACGTCACGATGTGTGATACGAGGTACAATTTTGAGGTCACTTCAACATTATTCCTCTTAAATTGATTGAATGACTCACCCTTTGAATAATA
Source organism: Akebia trifoliata (assembly GCF_017979445.1). NCBI lineage: Eukaryota > Viridiplantae > Streptophyta > Magnoliopsida > Ranunculales > Lardizabalaceae > Akebia > Akebia trifoliata. The sequence continues at coordinate 12,667,942 of NC_141376.1, read as the reverse complement.
TAAATATCAAAATATCAAATAACTCCTCTTTAAAAATTGCTTAAAATCCAATTAGTCAAAAGATGACCTACCAATAAAAGATTGAAAAAAGTGCCTTAAAAAAAAAAGAAGAAGAAGAAAAGTAAGTGTCACTTGTAAGGAACCTCCCCTCAAGATTCAAAGGACATTATGATTATTCTTGTCAAGATGATGGGTAATTTTGTAACTTCGTAAAAATAAATTATAACTTATTTCCTTCCAACCTGTTTAATTAATGACAATAACAGGCTTTGGCGGGATGTCGCTTTTTTTAATCCTCTTTCGAAAGGATGATCTACCATCATCATCATCATCGCCATCATCACCATCGCTTCGCCACTTCAATGGCGAAGAAAAAAACCGTAGATTTCCTGTTTGCTCACACCAAACACAGTTCCAAGATCCAACACAGTCAGAGTTCTCGATCTTTCGTCTCTGCAGCTCTGTGCTTGTTCTTTGCAGCTTAAGTACTTGCAGATCCGGAATTAGGTAAGAATGATGGGAAATACGTCGTTCTTTTGGTAAATTTCTAGGGTTTCTATTTTGTATCTGTGGTTTGAACTGGCGGATTTACTGAAATATTCGTCCGTTTTTCTGCATTTGGAGTTTTGTGGGGGTGGAATCTGGTTTAGATTTACATAATTGACGTTTTTGGGAAGGAAAATAGTACGTTAGCTTTCGTTTACTACTTTATTAATTTTTTTTTGCCGTTTTTGAGCTAAATGTTTTGCTTTGGATTTTATTTTTATTTCCTTTGTAAAAGCCTCTGGAGTCGCTTTGGTTTGAATCTAGGGTTTGAAGTTTGAATCTGACAAATTTAGGGAGACTTTTGTTTGGTTTTAGATAATTGAGGTGTGGTTTTGTTGGAAATTTCTGATTTTTAGGTTTAGTTTTAGAAATGACATTGTTTTGGAGCCGAAACGTGTTATTTGGCTTCGTCAATTTAGTGTGAAATGTGAAGTTCAGTGTTACTGCATTTCTTAGATTTTGACCCCAGAACTTCTGCTTTTCTTTTTTTTTTTAATTTTCTTTCTAATAGTCTTTGAGATTTGAAGGTTCCAGAGTGGAATTGACTGATTTCTGAGGATTCTTCATGCTGTCAAGTCACCGATTGCTTGATTTAGCTTGAGAATCTGGTTCCAGTTACGTTCAATTGCATATTGAAAACAATCTTGATTTGAGTTGGAAAACAGAGTGAGTTTTTATTTCTCATTATGGTGTGAAATCAAGATCCGAGGTGTGAACTTAGAATTGGAGTTTTATCGCTTAAGCAGTTGATTTCCAGATTTAGCTTGGCATTTTTATGCCATATATCTGTTTTAAAAGCTTCAAATTTATCTGTATTTGAGAGATTTGCATAAGATCTCTGCCTTAATTTTTATTATCTGATGGATTTTTAGATTTGAAAGTTGGCAGATGTAAAATGCATTTTAATAATTATTTTATTATTATCACAATAATTTCATGTTGTTCTACCACATTTTAGGGTGAACCAATAAACAAATAGATCTGCATGTTTCTTACAATTTGTATTCCAGAATTATTGGGAAATAACTGGCACAACCCCCTCCCCCCCCAAAAAAAAAAAAAAAAAAAAAAAAAATACTAATGATAACCTCCTGCAAGGAATGCTCATTCCCTTCAAAGATCCTATGATTCTGCTTTGCCCAAAGGCCCAACACACTACAAATGGGGTAATTTCCACAAAATCTTCTCTTTGCCTCTCATGGCCTTGGACTACGAGCTATGTAACATCTAATGCATAGAGCTGAGGGAACACAATGATATATGGAAGAAAGAAAGAAATTGAGCTTAAACCATATGGGCAAAAATTGCAATGAAGAAATTACCTGTTGGATTTGCATGTAAAGCAAAAGTGCACAAAAATCCCATCCAATGGCTAATCTTATTTGAATTTGCTTGAGCTGGCAATTACGTGATTTTTTGGTACATTATTTCTAGGTGGACTCCAACTACCCATGGGAGCGTTCTCACTCAAGAATCTCATTCTTGGTTCTACTTCCTAATGTCTTCTTGCTCCAAAGTCTTAATGCTATCAGGATTCATTTGTGAACACGTTTAATTAGTTTGGTTCTTTCTGTCATTTTCTGATTTTATGTATACAGTTTTAAGATATCAAAGTTTATATAAACATAAACACTATATAATTAGGTTATATTCTTTTTATATGTGTAATGTTACCTATCAAAAAATAAAAATAAAATCTTTGTAGTGTTTTGAATTCTTTAATGTTACTCTCTATCTATGTATATACATGGATTCTTTCATACATACATTCGTACATATATTCATACATTTGAAAATTTAGCTTTGATGTCAAGGGAATATAAATTGTACTCCTTTATAGAGTAAGAATATTGTTTTAGAATGAGTAGGACCAAGGAAAAGTATATGGGTTGCAACTTCAGTAGTGACACAAATTCAAAACTAATGGCTAGGATGTGACATTGGTTCCATTATATACAAGAATGGAGAGATTGAGGAGGATGCTGTCCATAGAATTAGAGTTTGATGTTTAAAGTGGAGATGTGTTTCTTAAGACTACTTTAAGACTGGTTTATGCGTTTTGAAGTTAAACATTGGGCAATCAAGAAGCAATATGTTCATAAATTAAATGTAGAGGAGATGATGATGTTGAAAAACAAAAAAAAAAAAAAGAAATTATTTGTGAAAATATTGGAGTAGCCCTAGTGCGAGATAAACCAAGGAAAAATCCATTGAGATGATTTAGTCATTTAAAACCGATAATAATTAACAACCACAATTATAAAGAATGGTGCAAATTGAGTGTTCCAAAAGGGCGAGAGGAAGATCAAAAAGGTCATGGATTGAGTTAGTGATAGTGGATATGAAAACAAGTGAATTGGTAAAAGACATCGTTTTAGGCAAATAATTTCTATTTTGTGAAAGGAATGATGCTCCACAATTTTTTTTGTCTCCTCAACCGCCTTAATGAAATGATTTTTTACCGATAAAAAAAAGTTGGTGATAGTGGAAATTGGTAAAAGACATAGTTGTAGACAAAATTGACTGGAGAAAAAAATATTTATTCTCTTAACCCTAAATTTTGGTATAATGCTTTGTTGATGATGATGATGACTTTTTGGTATTTCTCTAACTGCTTGTTGGGCTCCAAACTTGTCTTCAAGAAATTTCAGAGATCCTTGTGCCTTTTCTCATTCCTAGTGTTTTTTTGGCACTAACGGGACAATATCAATATACTAGAGTTACGGCATAACATCCTCTTTGTAAAAAAGGGAAAACAATAAAGTTGGAGGGATATTATTAAAAAAGAGGAGAGAGGAGGAAATACGATAAAGTTGGAGGGAATTTTTGGAAAGGGGTAGAAGAGAAAAGGTAATAAAGTTGGAAGGGTATTCTAGAAAAGTAATAAAAGAGGAAAGAGAATAAAATAACAGTTGTCATATAGATTCCTAGCAAGATTAAATCTCAACCCCTCTTTATGAGAGGGATAAAGGGAGTGGGGTCCACCGTTGCATTTTATCATATGTATATATATTTTATGTTATTTTACGATAAACGCTCAGCGTAGAAGTACTTACTTTGTTGTTTTAGTTGTGGTTATCACCATAATTTTAACTCTCTTTGATAGTTGAGCATTTTACGTGGAATTCTTAACATCTAAATTATTGTTTTATTACCCTTTTATATAACTTATGCAAGGGATTGCAGTTTGATTTTGATTGAACTGATAGGGATTGAAGGAGGACAAGTGATTTTTTGCGGCTAGAGATCGATTGCTTGATAAAAAATGTCGAGGATTGCTAAGTGGAAGCTTGAGAAGGCAAAAGTAAAAGTGGTTTTCCGGTTGCAATTCCATGCTACACATGTAAGATTTGCTTTTAAATGTTACATTTGGTGGTAATCTTGGATCTTCCAGCTTGCCGAACTGCTTTCTTGACGGGTTTCTTTGTTCCTTTTGGCATCTCCTTTCAGATACTTTTATCTCTTGATGGCTTTTCTTTTTTATGATCCATTCGTGCTAATTGTTGTCCGGATGCTCTTGACACTTTTCCTCCTTAACATTGGTCTTAATAGGATATGTTTTGAACTTGATAGGTTTAAGTTCTGGTTGGGGAACTTTCTGCCATTTGTCCCTTTCCTATGATACTGTGAAAATTTTATATGCAATTTGCACGACCATGAAAACTTGTTAAAAATATTTGATTGCATGAGTTATGTGTTGCATGCAATATCTACTTAAGGTCCAGTCCAACTTCTGATTCCCATCATTTATTTAAGCATTGTTTAGAAAATTAGTTTTTTATGCTTGAATTTAAGTCCAGCTCACGGATATAAAAACAAAGTTTCTTTTTGCCGCTTCTCTTCATTTGATTTAACCTGAGTTGATTCTGTGCTTGTATCAGGTTCCGCAAAGTGGATGGGATAAATTGTTTGTATCTTTCATTCCTGTTGATTCTGGAAAGGCAACAGCCAAGACAAGCAAATCGAACGTTCGAAATGGGAGTTGCAAATGGGCAGATCCTATCTATGAGACAACTAGGCTTCTCCAAGATACCAAAACAAAACAGTATGACGAAAAACTCTACAAGATTGTTGTTGCAATGGTATTAATCCTCCCTAACTTGCCCATTTCCTTGTTTAATCCTGTGTCAAGACATTTCCTTGTATTTCCTTCCTCAGCACAGACATACACAAGAAAAATTGATTGTAAATTTGTGTCTTCTGTTTCGAGACTAACTATTTTCTTTGACTTGAATCTCATTGATAACAGGGTTCGTCCCGGTCTAGCTTCCTTGGTGAGGCTAACATCAACCTTGCTGATTATGCAGATGCATCAAAACCTTCAGCTGTTGCATTACCTCTTCATGGATGCAACTATGGAACTGTTTTACATGTGAGGATTTCTTATGTACTGAAATTTCCAATGTCTTGTTCATGGTTTGTCATTTTTTCTGATGACATTCTTCAGAAAATACTTCCAATTCATCAATGTGAATTTTTATACATTGAACTGAATTCTTAAGGGAGTTGGCTTTTATCTAAATTTTATAAAAGGAAACTTCATTTTTCGTACTATTGGGATTTTTGGGTCCTATAGTTTTCACACTGGTGTTTCTACCCAAGAACTGTGAGTTATTAGTAGAGATTAATACCATAAAATCCATCTTGCTGATGTTGTGATTCATTGAACTATCTGATGCCAGGTCACAGTCCAGCTGCTTACATCTAAAACTGGGTTCAGGTAACGTATCACAAACCGTATATAACATAGGCGTTTCTATTGTTTCCAAAAACTTAAATTGTGTTATCTCCCAGAGAATTTGAGCAGCAGAGGGAGCTCAGAGAAAGGGGGTTGCAGACAACCACCAACCAGAATAGTCATGATGAGCCTGCTGAAAAGTTATCAGCTTCTGCAGATTTATCCAGTGATCAGATAGATAAGGTTTGCCAATGTTTTCCCACATTGAGAAAGCTCCTACTATGTGATGCATAGCATGATGGATATTTAGATAGCTCAATGTATGCTCTCTTTTTCTTACTTCACAAACTTCTTTCTCAACTAAGTTAGAATATATGACCAACTAAGTTAGAATATATGAAATGGAATGATTATTTTTATCACCATACGCGTTTAACTACAGAAGTTATAGAATATGAAAAGAGAAATGCAAGGAAGCAATGCATAAAGCGTGCAACGTTGGCCATTTTCCATTTTTGATACTTCTTGAATGGTATTCTAGATGGCAACCCTTAGTGCACAGATACCTTGCTACTATTATTTCCCTAGGTGCCCAAGTAATAGATTAACTACAAAGTCATCACATCGAATCGTAGTGGTAAGATTTTTGCTTGGAATGTGGGAGTTCCAGAATTCAATTATTGGGATGTCCCTATTTATAATTTGAAATAATGGAAACAAGATGATCAAGGATTTGAGCTGAAAGAAATTATATTGATTATTGAAGTTGATAAATTTATCAACCATCCGAGAAACAATGTCTAAATATGTTGGAACCCAAGGGTTTCAACAGAATGTTAATGAAGTTTCTAGACTAACCCATAATACATCAAAATCAAGAATTTTGTCATCTATTCAAAGGGATTTTCTCTCCAGGGTAAAGCCAGGGAAGAGATTTTGGAGGATTGGGTTAGACCAAAAAAGTTGTGGAAGTGAATCCAGGGTAAATACGAAATTAGGAATTTTGGCTGGAAATGTAGAAAGTTAAATCCTCATACGGTTACGACTTGAAAGGTATTATTAAAATCCTTTTGGACTTCCACTAAGGGATAACTTTTAGGGTTGGAAGAGGAAATATGGTGTATTTTTGGGAGGATCGTTGGTGTATTGTATCGATCTTTACATGCAGTTCACAAGCTTGTAATTTATGATATAAAAAGAGGTTGCCAATCCAAAATTTCATAGTTCAGTCCCATGGAGAGCTCTCATGGGATTTTGGGTTTTTGGTGCAGCTTCAATGATTGGGAGATTCAGCCCATTGCTATTCTTACCAATTGGATCACTTTCTCCCATCTCACCTTGAGGCAAGGATCAAAGGGTGTGGGTGCGTAGTCAGGACAGTGTCTTTTCGGAAAGGTCATTTCATCTATCCGTAGTGCTCATTTTTTCATTCAAATTCCCAGCTTGGTGTCCTAGAACAATTCTTGAAGTCCCCCAAATTATTGAAGTCGGGAAACTAGAACAATTCTAGTAATCATCAAGCAGCTAATTACAAGATCTAACAGAGTAGGAACCATTGTAATTTAGTTTCCAAAATTGCATGCCCTCAATTTTTATTTATTTTTGGTTAAATATTTGAAATGCTTCATGCGATGTCTTTTATTTATTTATTTTAATCATTGTGTGATACCGTGTTTTGGATGGGTTGTAGTTGGCTTAAGTTTATCTGATTGGTGAAGTCTCAGAGGGTAGTTGGGTCAAGATGATGTTACCCTTGACATCTTTGAACCATGTGTAGTGAACTGAGTTGTATTTGTGTACCTCCTGGCACTACTCCTAGACTCTCCTTGCTAGAGTTTGAAGTTAACTTTTCCTCCCATTTGACTGTCCAAAACATAGTCTTGCCTGTCAGGAAGGGAGAACTATTGCATTGGCTCGGGCAAGAGGTTCTGAGTCAAATCTAAGACGCCGTTCTAAAATGTGAAAACCTCTTATTTGTGCAACTTGGGGATGCTCATGTTAGTCATTTTGGGGATATTTTTGATACTGGATACACCCTTATCCGCTAATGCTACATTTGCTTTGTAGCCCCCCCTCCTCTCGTGGTTATGGAAATTTCTCCATGGAGGCAGATTATTTATGCTCTCAAAATCTGTATTTGCCTCTGATGGTTTCCCAAGAAGACACATCAGTTGTTAGCTCTCATCTTTGAGGCTAAACTAACCACCAACAGAATTTTCCTAGGTGAACAAGGTATGAGGATACCTTGGTGGGCATCTGTAATTCTTGGAGGGTGTATTTTTTTGTTATGGATGTCCTGTGCCATACATGAGATTGTGGTTTCTTGTTCTTTTCAAGTTGACTTCCTTGGGAAATACTCCCTGGAGCGGTATGTGTTCGACACTTCTTACTCCTTCACTGTCTTGCTTAGGATGATTCTTTGAGATTTTATTGACATTATTGTGAATTATTCAAGCCAGGGGAACCCTCGTAATGAGTGGCTAAATGGATGCTATTGCATACGAGTTACTTTTTGTTCTGATGTAGGAGTCATGTCCTATTTACTGAGAAGATATACATTTGTAGTCTCACAGGGAAAAGCAAAAGAAATGAGTGCTGATCTATCAGGCTAGCGCAAATGTTATGGAAAAAGTCTTTTACAACAAAGGCAGCATTTTGTTCTTGAGTTTAAGCCTTCTCCTAAGGCACATTTTGTAGTACTCTTTAAGGTTTTAAAACGGTCGGGGATAGGTTTATTTTTCTTTAGGGTAGGTTTCATCTTGTTTACATGAGACTCCTTTTGGAGGATATCATTACGCTTTGTCAAAAATCAGCGGGAATACAAATCAAGATCATCAATGGTCCGAGTGGCACGCCCATTACAAGTTTTCTCGGCTTCCTTCATTATTCACCAGATACTCTCTCATCCAATTCCTCATCCATCTCTTCCTTTTTGTTAATAGTATCCAATGCATTTGGTTTTTTGCCATGTCTAGGTTATGCATACTTACTTTGCCATCAACAAGTTCCTTTGTAAATTCAATAAATACAAAATGATGATAATAGAGTCCTTGCATTCGTGGAGTTCATCAATCTCCTAAGTATGCTCCATCTTTTACCATTATATCCTTCTTGTATTATCCATCTTCCTCTGGACAAAGGAGATTTTTTCCCCTTCGAGTGTTATTTACCAGTTCTATGAGGACACTTAGGAGTGGTCGAGCTAGTTCTCGAAGGTGTGCTATGTTTGGGACTCCTTAACCATCATAAAGGAAATGAGCCTGAATCATCCAAGCAAAATTGCAATGAATAAGCAATTGGTTGGCATATTAACCACTAGCTTTAGGCAGGAAATAGAAATATACCGAAAGTAATTCCCCACGCAATGATGCTGTCCATGGACAAGACCCTGGCCAAGACCGTTCGGCAAGAAAGCTACCCTGGACAAGACCTTTGGGCCCTAGACAACGATGCAATTGCTAGAGAATAAAAGAAAGATTTGTCCGAGAACACGACATCCCCAGATCCATACCACATACTCCGATACTCCTCGGCCCGATAGATGGGAATACATGAAATTTACCTAATGATGCTAGTGATGGGTTGAACCTCCCAGACATTGAAGTTTCTCCTAAAGCTGAAATCCGAAGAACCTCACTTCCATCCTAAACTATGACGTTTTGATTGGCAAGTTTTTTGTTATCTGAAGTAGGAAACAAATTAGGAAATTGCACATGAAGAGGTGACGCACCACACAATGATCCTCCCAAAACTGGAGCTACCTTTATCCAGTCCTAAAGGCAATCCTCTTACATAACTTGGGCTGGATTTTAACTTGTAATCCTCCCATATCAACGTTTTTTTCCTCTGCCATCTTCAGTCACATCTGATGCTTGTGCCTTTTGAAGAAGACAATTTAATTGCAGAATGTTGTAATTGAAGAGGAATGGGGAAATTGGATCTCCTTGTTTCAGCTTCTCCTGCTTCTAAAGAAGCTGGTAGGAGCTCCATTATCCTCACTAAGAAATTCTGGTAACATAAGGAAATCACAAATATGGTGGTATATGCAATACTTAAAATTGGCTAGAGTGTGCTGGACCGTTCACTGTCGGTATGGCCTCAAATTTTTATTCTATTTTTGGGTAAAATGATCATTTGAGCTGACCCCTGATATTTGGGTTAGGGCTTGTTGCACAATGATCATTCTCAGATCCTTTGAATCTGACTGTCATGGATGAGACCTGTTCTTTTTATTGGAACTTTGGTTCATTATGTCCACTTAGGATACCAATATTTTACTATTATTCCATCTTCTATAGATTTTTAATTCCTTTTATTATGAAACTAGTAGATAAGGTTACCACTTCGTTTTTAGAAGTTTGTTACTATATAATTTTGAAAGTCCATATCTTGGGCTTGAAATTTCATATATTTATATTTTATGATGAGCTTCATGTCTATGTTGTGCTTGGTAAATATAATTATAAAACACATTGAAGCATCTTCTATGAATAATTATTTTCTTGCCAATGCATTCATAAATTCTTTTTTCTTGATGAAAAATGCTAAGATGATCATTTCTTCTCTTTTTTTCCCTTCTGAAACAGGTCAATGCAAGAGTTAGATTCAAATCAGAATTTAGAGAACTTCCTTCACTTGAAGAGGAGGTAGGTTTGAATGAAGATTATGCAGACTCGGCCGTGGGGATTGATGATTCATCAAACACTTCAGAAAGTTTATATGCTGAGAAGCATGATTCTAGCACACATGAAATCGATAGCCTCAAGAGCACAATATCTGGCGATTTAGGTGGGCTTTCCCTTAGTCAGAGTCCTCGTCCTGAGAAAGGGGATCCATCTGATCATCGGCTCTTGACACATGGGACCAACGATTGGGTCCATGGTTGGAGTTCTGACTATTCCATGGATAATGACTTGGCAACTGCTTACGAAGAGAATAGTAGACTTAGAGGAAGCTTGGAGGCGGCTGAGTCTTCTATGTTAGAGCTTAAGCTGGAAGTGAGCTCTTTACAAAGCCATGCAGATCAATTAGGTGCTGAAACACAGAAGTTTGCCCAATTACTTTCTGCAGAGATTACTTCAGGAGAAGAGCTGGCAAATGAAGTGGCTGTGCTGAAATCAGAATGTTTTCAGTTCAAAGATGATGTTGAACAGCTTAAGCAGTCTACATTAAGTAATTATTTTACTGGCCGAGAGACTGATGCAAAGGACCAGGTTCACTTGTTCCAAGATGTACAGATGAGATGGCTACAAGGTCTTCTGGTTTTGGAGGATAAAGTAAGAGAGATTCAAAACAAGGAAAGCCTCAGATGCCATGAAACAGGCCTAACTTTCCTTCTCCCAGACATAGAAGTATTGCAATGTGTTTTGCGGGATCTTAAACAAGGAACAACACAAGTAATTTCTCAGCTAAATGTGGAACCAGGAGAAAGAGCAGAGCCTGTTGATGCTATCGCTGCTTTGAAAGAAAAGATTTGTGATCTCGAAAGGGAGTTAGAAGAATCGAAAACTGAGCGCGGCAGCCTCACAAGAAAAATGGACCAGATGGAGTGCTACTATGAAGCTCTCATTCATGAACTCGAGGAAAATCAGAAGCAAATGGTGGGAGAGTTGCAAGACCTTAGAAACGAACACTCCGCTGGCTTGTACACAATTTCTTCATTTGAAACTCAGATGGAAAAGATGCACCAGGACATGAACGAACAGGTCTCAAGGTTTTCTGAGGAAAGCCGTGCCTTAAAGTCTCTTAACAATGAACATGAGAAAAGGGCCATTGCTGCAGAAACAGCACTCAAAAGGGCCCGCTGGAATCATTCTATTGCAGTGGATCAGTTACAAAAGGATCTTGAACTGCTTTCTTTCCAGGTTTTGTCAATGTTCGAGACAAATGAAAACCTCATTAGGCAAGCTTTTTCAGATGCTTCACAAGCTTGTTTCCAGGAAGACCTGGATGAGAATTCAGAAGCAGTAGATTCATGCTTGCAGAAGGATTATGCTTCATTGTTTCAAAAGCAGTACAAAACAAGGGTGAATGAATTTCAAGCAGAGGTTGATGTATCTAAGAAAACTGAGCAAGTACTGGCCTCGGATCAGGTGGCTTCCCTTCAGAAAATTATCAAGGAAAAGAAGAACTCAGAAGTACATGTGGATCTAGTTGTAGAGGCTCTGAGAGATTTGGATTCTGATACTGCTGAGATCTTGCAGTGTCAGAGCCACAATGCACAGCTAAAGAGACAAAACTTGGGTGGAGAAGTCCTTTTAGACGACCTAAAAAGACCACTTCTTTTGCAGGAAGAGCTTTATCGAGAGGTCAAATCCGAACTTTGCGAAATGCATGCGATAAACATATATTTGGATGTCTTTTCAGTGGTTTTACTAGAAAATTTGTATGAAGCAAGCAATGACATGAAGCTCATGAAAGAGAATATGGATGAACTTGCACAGAAGCTAGCACATTCAGCTGAGTATAAGGAGTTCCTGATGCTTAGGCTGCAGACTGCACTGGATGATGTAGATGCACAGAAGGAGTGCAAGGCTAATTGCATCACTAAGTGCGATGAATTGGCTTTGCAAAATAAAGTTCTGGAAGAGAAATTTCAAGGAATTTTCAATGAAAATTATTTTCTTACTCAAAAGGTTACTGAATATGAAAGGATGATCATGGAATATGGAAGCTACAGAAGCAAATACGAGGCTTGCACGGCTGAAAAAATAGAACTGGTGAATTTGTTAAAGCAGGAAACACTGGAGAAATACCATCTTCAGAATGAAGTTGGTTCTGTGCATGAAGAGTTGAAAACCTTGAAAGCAGATTTTGATGAGCAGTCCTCAGTCAAAGGCAATCTGGAGAAGATGGTCTCATTTCTGCAAGATAAGTTGGGGGATCTGAGGTCGACCATGTTATCTTATGACAAGCAGATCAATGGACCATCCCTTCTTTGTAAACCACCGCACCAAGAATTGGAGGACTTCACGAGTACCATCTTGAATTTGGAAGAGTTGCAGAAGAAAGCATATGAAAAGATTCTTCAATTCACCCAAGAGAAGAAGGATGTTGAGCAACAAAGAGATATAGCTCAGCGGTCGTTAAGTGGCAAAGTTTCAGAAATTCTACTCATGAAACAGAAATATGAGTCTGATAAGCAAGATATGATGTCTAAGCTAGATGTATCCAATGCCCTTGTGGAAAAGCTTCAGCTAGAACTAGAAAATGTTGCCAATAAATTGAAGATCAGCTCGGAAGCTGAAGAAAGATACACAGTGCAGTCCAAAGAGTTTTCCTCAAAACTTGCAGTTTTCGAAGTTGAGCTGCAACATCTTACGACTGAGAACGGGGACCTCGCTCAAAAGATCCTGGCATTGGAGAGTGTCAATGAAGAGCTTGAAAGTGCCAAGTCGACTGTTGTTGATTCTACACGTGAGAACCATTCTTTGATGATGTCTCTACAAGCTGGCAATGAAGAATCTGCGCATCTGGCAAACGAGCTTTGCCATATAAAAGAAAGTTTGAGGTGTATGAGTGATGAATTGCGTTCCGAGAGAGGTTTGAGAGTTGAGTTAGAGTGCAAAATTACAGATCTTACCTCAAAATTGGATAAGAAAAATGATGAGCTACTCTCTTTTGACAATGAAAAAACTGAACTTGTCCATCTCAAGCAGCTGGTATCAGATCTAGAACAAGAGAAGTCGAGTGTGTGTCATCTTTTGTTGTGCAGTGAGGAATGTCTGAGAAAGGCCGATGAAAATACTTCATCACTGCGCCTCCAAGTTATTGATCTGGAAACCTATTTAGCAACATCACATGAATATTGCTTAGCTGCAGATGTTGAACTCATTTGCACCCGAAACCAGTTCCAGAGCAGGATGCAGGAGCTTGTTCAGCAACTTGAATCTCTAGATAGGTGCTACAGAGAGCTTCATCTGAAGCATCTTGATGTATTGACCACAATGAATGGACGCATTTCTGGTGAAGCCCAGTATGTTCAAGAGAATGCGAGATTGTTGACAGTTCTTAATTCACTGAGGTCTGAATTAGATGCCACTGTCACTGAGAAAAGTATTCTTGTGGATCAAAACAATGTAATCTCCGTTGAACTTGAGATGTACAAGAAAAATGCGGCTATTGCAGAACGTGAGATTGAACAATTGAAACACGAGCTGTTGAGTACCGAAGACACAATCGATAGCTTGAAGTCCTCCAGAGATGAACTGGAAATCACAGTTTTGGTACTCAGAGCCAAATTAGATGAACACTGTGCTCAGACATTGTTGCTGGAGGAAAATGTTAATGAACTGATGATGCTGCGGAGCCAGAAGAATGAGCTTGCTCAGAGACTTTCGGAACAAATGTTGAAAACAGAAGAGTTCAAGAACCTGTCCGTACATTTAAAAGAACTTAGAGACAAGGCTGATGCTGAGTGTGTACAGGCTCGTGAAAAAAGAGAGACTGAAGGACCTTCATTTGTTATGCAAGAATCCTTGAGAATTGCTTTTATCAGAGAGCAATGTGAAACCAAGCTGCAAGAAGTGAGAACCCAGCTTTATGGTTCCAAAAAGCATGGGGAGGAAATGCTTTTGAAATTGCAAGATGCTCTTGATGAGCTTGAGATTCGAAAGAAAAGTGAGGCTTCTCACATAAAGAGAAGTGAAGAACTGTCATTGAAGATCTTGGAATTGGAAACTGAGCTGCAGACAGTAATTGCTGAAAAGCGAGAAAAGGTGAAGGCTTGTGACAGAATGAAAGCTGAACTGGAATGCTCTTTGATAAGCCTCGACTGTTGTAAAGAGGAAAAGCAAAAGCTCGAAGCTTCTTTGCAAGAATGCATTGTGGAAAGGACTAAAATTGCAGTTGAACATAGCTCAATGAAAGAACATCTGGAAAGATCTGCATCTCCCTCAAATATTCAAGAGGAAGGAAATGTTAAAGCACATGTTTCAGATCCCATTTCCATTGGGCCTGTCATCAAAGAGGCCTTGTGTGACGGAGAAGATGCATGCCGAGGTCCAATGCAGGTATTTACTCTTTCTTGTAATCATGCTTCACATTTAATTTTCTGTCTCCTTGAGCACCCTTCACTTTTGTGCCTAGGAGAGCAAAAGTGATGTATAGCATTAAGAGTTTGAGCCCGAGATTTAAAATTTAAGTAGAGTTTTGTCTTGATCTAGTAATATGAGAGAGAAAATGAGGTGCTCATTGGATCCACCAATGACATAATAGTACACTATTCTGAAAAAATGCTTCCAAGGGACAATTCATCTGCCTCGATTTATGAAATTAAAGCCCCTTCTGCTTGAATGCATCTCAATCTCTCCATCCTTATGTACAATAGATCTGAGACAACGAAAATTGCTGCTTCAGGGTACTTTTAGACCATCAGTTTTTATTGGACATTCCTCTTCATGGGTGTTAGTACTACAGTTACACTTGATATACCAAGTCTTGGTTTTATTTATTCTAAAACCCTTGGATCCCAACACCTCTCTCCATAATTCTAGTTTTGCATTAATTCTATGTTGCATGCAAATAACATTTACCAAGATATGTTCTTTTGATTTTAAGTAGTTACTTCATTACAATTAGAGCAAACAAATATGGACTCAAAGCTGATCCCTGATTTAAATCAATTGTAATTGGACACTCATTTATTTCATCTCCATTTGCTCACGCTAGTAACAATTCTTTCATACGTATCCTTGATTACGTCAATATATCCATTCGGGTCTCCTTTCTTTCCCAATACCCACAAAATTAATTTTTTTGGTACTTTGTCAAATGCTTTCTTTGGGTCAATAAAAAGCATATGGAGATTTTTCCTCTTTTCTCTGTACTTCTTTATCATTTGTCTAAGTAGAAAGATTGCTGTGACAAATGACCTACCTGGCAGTGTAGTTAAGGGCGAAAGACCTCCCGGTGCCTAAGGCGTAAGGCAAGGTGCATGCCTGAGTGTATCAAGGCACAGTAAAATTATAAGTATAAAATTATAAAAGGCAAAAAATAAAATAGTGAAAGATTGGTTCTAGATATTTTACAATTATAATTTGTGTAGGTATGAGTTCTATACTTAAGTTGAAGTATTCAACACGTCAAGAAGAAGAAGATGAACAATCAACAATAGCAGAAATATTAGAGGAAGAAGAACAATAAGAGAAGTAGAAGCAGGCCAGCAACAACAAGTGTTGTTGCTGCTACGACACAATGACTAGGGCTATCAATGGGCGGGTCTGGGCCATGTTTGGTTGAGCCTAACCTAGCCCTAAAGAAGCGGGTTCTACCTTAGACCAGCCCAATACCCCTATTAAGTCTATTCGATTAAAGCTCTAACGAGCTCGGGCCAATAAAAATTACAAAATGTAAAATTCGACATTTTTTTAAGTAAAAGATATATGTATTCCAATAAATTTTTTTTTTGTATGTAAAGATTATATAATCAAATCTGAAATTGGTATCTCACTCAAACAAAATACAATTATTTGATTCAGTTTTTGGTGAGGCGTGTGCCTGCGCCTTGAGTGAGGTGCAGTCAAGGTGTTCCTTGGTATACCTCACTTACATTACCTTGCCTGACTTGTATTAAGGTGCCTTCGATTCGCCCGGTCTTGTGGTGCACCTGAGGCGCAAGACGCCCGCCTTGACTACAATGCTGCCTGGCTTAAAATCAAATTGGTTCTTTGATATATTTGTTTTTTTTCGTAATCTTTGTTCAGTCATTCTTTGCATAATTTATAGATCGAAACGTAAGAAATTTTATAGGTAGTACGAGAGGTGATTAATCTGTGCCTTATGGAAAATACACTTTCTTGTATTTCTCTTTTGTCCAAGAAGGTCATGCAGCTTCCTTATAATTTGATTCCTTCATTTTCTTTTACTTAATAATTTTTTTGCATTTATAGAAAAATAAATAAATACTCGAACTACTCCTTTATTCTCAACTTAAATCTTCATATTAGGTTCACCAATATTGGTATCTCCCAACATACCAAACAGCTATTAGTCCATCTGTTGTAGGAGATGCAAGCATTGATATGTAAATTTACGTTTTGTTTTATTTTTATGAAGCGAAAGATATTTTACCCATTTGCATCAAGCTTAAACTAACTTCTTGTTGTTGTGCACTCCAAAAGAACACTATAATAATTGGTGAAGATCTATTAATATCGTCATTCCTGGATCTAATGGGGAACGTTCGATGTATCGATTTCTTTAAATGTATTACCACATCCCATTTTGTGTAGGTCAGTTGAATCTTCATGCCCAAAACCTCGGTTTTGGTAGTCATTTAGTTGGTACCTCCAAAGGAGCAGGAGACTGCCATTATTAGTCACCCTTCTTGGAGGATTATATCCACGAACACAAAGTTTATGGCTGACCCACATTGATCATTAACATCTGTCTGTTACATTTATTTTTCTTGTCGTTGATCATATGTATAGAACAAATTTTGGGATTGGGTACAACATAAAAGATATTTTAGAAGCACGATTCCTGCAGCAGAAGAGGGGGTGTGAAATGAAGGTTTTTATGACAATTGATAATTCTATTCATTTTCAATTAGGCTTTCTCTAACTGCTTTAGGGATGTTAGTGCTTCTTTGGTAGCTCCTCACATGTACTCTTTATCTGCTTGTGCGTTTATAGTACTAAGACTTCGCTACTGAAGCTGCATTATATACTCTTCACCAATACATCCTTGTGATAGGAGCCTTTTCTCATGGAGCTCTCTTCATCAAATATTACAAGAAGTGTTGACATGCAAATCTGTTTTAAACGCATCCAAAAGAAAAAAACCCTGAAAGTTTTACATCTTCGTTTCATAGTTTTTTCTGAATCATTCTTCTTTAAGCCTCTATTTATATTTTGGGGGTCGCTCTTTTTACTAAAATTGTATTCATAACCATATAACAGGATGGTCTCATACCTAGAAGTGTAGTTGAAATTTCAAGACAAGCTCTCATGGATCAGGACGGCCTGAAGCACTTAGCTTTTGTCAATGAACATTTTAAAGCCCAAACCTTAAAGTCTAGCATGGACTACCTGCATAAAGAGGTATCTATATGTTAATGTTCCAAAAAAAAAAAAAAATTGAGAATCCATGCTAAACCTGTCGTATGCTTGCAGTTGGAAAGAATGAAAAATGAGAACTTGGCTTCTCTTCCTTCACAAGATGCAGATAATTTTGAGCCGGCTTATCAAGGTTTACAAAGGGAATTATTGCAGTTACACTTGGTATATATATAACTATTTTTAAATGTATTCTGTACCACTTAAAATCATAATCCCAACCATTCATAATTTCCTCTCTTCTTTTCTTTTTGTAAGGCAAATGAGCGGCTTGGGATCATATTCCCTTTATTTAATGAAATTCAAGGCAGTGGGAATGCATTAGAAAGAGTACTTGCATTGGAAATTGAGCTTGCAGAAGCACTCAAGTCGAAGAACAAATCAAATGTCCATTTCCAGAGGTAAGTCGTTGATGGATTTTATGTTCTATTTGTCGTAGTGGAAGCACACAACCTTCAATGTTTTTATTTTAGCGACTGCATATGTTATCATACAATTCCATAAGTTTCCACTTTTAAAGGGACTGATTAAAACCTTAAAGTTTTGAACTTGCAAAAGTGGAAATATTAGAATTTTTCTTTTTGGGTTCAGTTCGTTCCTGAAACAACACAGCGATGAGGAAGCCATATTCCAAAGCTTCAGAGACATTAACGAGTTGATCAGAGACATGTTGGAACTTAAGGGAAGGTATACAACAGTGGAAACAGAGCTGAAGGAGATGCATGACCGTTACTCTCAACTAAGCCTCCAGTTTGCAGAGGTGGAAGGAGAGAGACAAAAGCTTGTGATGACACTAAAGAACTCTAGAGTGTCCAAGAAGACTCGACAACAGTTGAATCGCTCCACATCTGCCAGTTTAGAGGATCCTTCCTAGCACCAAGATTAGTCCCTACAATGGATATTCCCCCCACCATGTCTGTAAGTCCCCAGACATCTTCCCTCTATTCTGATCGATCCGTGGGTTGACTATTTTTTTTCTAGGTTAGACTGGTGGGCTTCTGAGGGGCTGCTGTACATACGAGGATCATAAATCTTGGTGGTTGGATGTCCAAAGCTGAGACGTAGTATTGGTTTATGTATATAATAAATGCCAAGTCACCCCTTATCCTGGTCGGTTACCTGATCAAACAGTATTACATGTGTACTTGTAATTCCTTATGTTGTATAGTAAATCAAATTCTTTCATTGCTCTTGGTAGTCTAAATGGAGGTTTCTTACATACATAATGATGTTTTTTTCTCCGATTGTCGTATGTTGGGAAACTTTTTTGAACTCTCTTTAGGAGGTTCTGATATCCATAGTTGGATCTCTATTGTTTTTTTTTATATAAAAAGTACAAAGAATTCAAAAGGGTTTCTTTGATGACTTTTGGTTTAAGTAGAAACTAACTTGCATTGCTTAGTGCCTATTTTTGGTAGTTTGCGTGTCAACCATCTTTCTCTTTGAATTGGTAGTTGGGCTTTGGCCTTCTTTTTCTCTTATATTAATGAAGAAGTATTAAAATAAAGTCTTCTAGAAGATTTTTTGATGTAGTACATTTATCTTCTAGTAGCATTTGATTCTATTTTCTAGATCCAATAGGATTTTTACTTTTGTCAAAATTAATTTTTATTATTTAAGTTATAATAAAAAATGTTTAAATTAAGTTTTAATAGATTTAGAAAATTAGTGTTATGTTGTGAATAGGTTAAGAAAATTATTTTTTAATATTTTAAAAGGTTTTTAAGTTGTTATGATGAAATTATCTATATAATGAATTTCAAAAAAGACATTAAATCAATCAGAAATATATTAATTTAATTATCTTTTTCTCCTCTCCTTTAATTACTTTTTTTAATTTTATATTTTATTTTCTTTCAAAGTATTGTTTATTTACCTATTGAATCTATTGATGATTCACACGGTTCCGCTATGTCACTTTTATAACCTTTACACCATTAGAATTTTCTAAAATACTAACTAGATTTTTCTTAAAAAGATTTTAAAAACAATAAATGATGTTGGACTTTAAAATAAAATCCTTCCAATTTCCAAATGAGTGGACATGAGCATTGGATATCTCTTGAACTACATTGTGGGGATTAGTTGTCAGATTTTCTTAAATAATGAACCAAAAAAAAAGGAAAAAAAAAGGAATAAATCACAAATAAAATTGAATGAAACATAATAGTAGGTCACCACAATACTGCAACTGTAAATTGAAACAATGCCTGCAAGTCATGAGAAAAATTATTCATTCTAGTCGACTATAAAACCCCAACAAAACCAGATAAATATTCTTATTTTCTTGTCCCTTTTTTTTTCCTTTCAGTGTGAGAAAGCATTCTTGATTGATTCACAAGTTCAGCAGTCCCAATCCATTTTCTCCTTCACACGTGAATGAAGGAGAATACACAGCTGAAACCCGTCGAGATATCTGAATCAGCACCCAAATATTATCAGCTTTTGAAATTCATCTCAGCAAGGAAAATACCGTAACACAGGTCGAGATATCTGAATAACTAGTGAAGAAGCTTTGCTGTTCTTATTTGAAGTCACAAGATTGAGCATGAACATCTGTTCTTCGGGGAATTAGTTAGCAGTCTCTCTGTCACAAACATGTGTTAATATTAGAAGAAAAAAAAATTGGGTTGGGACTTGCGTTATGCATCTGGCTTTTATGTTTGTGTGAATATGTGCGTGCACGCGTACGTGCTTGTGTGCTAAATAAAAATATGAGATTAGGTTTCAAAGGCGGTAATGAAAGAAAATTATCCATCCCATAGCTCAAATCACAAATACAGTATAAAGGACCCTTTAGTTTCTACATGCCTAAGATGCAACATTAAAGGAGAAGACCTTCTACCTGAAAAGTGAATAAAAAATCCAAGTAGGAAAATCTTCAAACTTTCCAATGGAGCAATCACTTTCCTTATAAATCTTGGCCTCAAAAACCATGTTCAAATAGTAGAACCCCACCCCTCCCCTCCAAACATTCAGCTTCCCAAGACACAATAATCTCCACCATGAAATTATAAAAATCTAAAATTTGTGGGAACCATTTAAAAATGGAAATGCAAGAAAGGATATTAAACCTCTTGACTTCAATTTTGAATTAATAAATCGGTCTTGACATGATCTTGTTATTGTTGCATGCCAATAGATTTGGAGAGAATCATTTCAATCTTACCCCTTTTTTTGGGGGAAGGCAAATAGGTTAGGGTTAGTGAGTCCAAGTATAAAGACGGGTTTCAACCTGATTCCATGGCATCAACGCCCATAGAACTAATCAACTTAACAAAGTGCACTTGATTCAAACCAGTTGGCTGACTATCTGACAATCAGCAAATCCCTTCACTCAATCTAAACAAGACTTAGAAAAAGATTACATAATAGTCCTACCAAGATTTACTCATTTCACAATGTTCACCTTTAGCCACATATTGAAAAGGAGGCTCCAAACAATCTGAAAACATTAAAATCCAATCTTGGAAGTGCTTCTCAAATTATATCAAAAAAAAAAAAAAACTGGTTTTGCACTCTTTTGGACAACATGGTGACAAGGAGACTCCAAACAATCTGAACACATCAAGATCCGATCTTGGAAGTGCTTCTCAAATTATTTCCAAAACTGGTTTTGCACTCTTTTGAACAACAAGGTGATCGACACCACACAATGATTTTGATCACCATGAAGGAGGCATTTCCCAAGGAGGATCTACTAACCCTTTATTTCAAGAGGAAAGAATATCATCAGAGTTACCTCCAGACACACAACACCAAATGACTCTTAGATCATGTGAACCTTAAATGTGCATATCCGGACTTCGTTTGAAAAACAATGGCTGAAACCAAGTTTTCCAAAATAGAAATGCATGTCACAATTTATACCAATCCACAGGATTGTGGCGTGTGGGTTGTTTGAATTTGGATGTAAATTTAATTGAAACCATGTCTTTTAGGGGGCTATGGTCTAACCGGTTTTACCTCTAATGTCCACGTTCAGAAACCTATCTAATGGAGCCTTTTTTTATTATTATTACAAATAATAACCGTCATCTTATTGTCTTACTGAGTGAACTTCAGGCTTGTGTATTTCACTTGCATTTGCATGTATAGAGCAATTTACCTTGCGTAAGTTTTGCATCTTTGCCACGTGTCCCATAGGATGAACAAGTCTCTCCCATGGTTAAACAAAAGTTAGACAGGAAAATTGATTGTAACCCTGAAATTGGTAGTAGAATCACAAGAAACATATATGTGCACTATACCCAGAGCTGGACTGGGTTACGTTATTTTTCTTTCTTAAAAGAAATATATGTTGCTCAACAGGAAAAAGAAAAAGAAGAGAGAGGATATCCTCCACATGCAGTGATCTTGCCAATAAAATTTAAGCTTTACCGCAGATGATATAATTAGTGTTCAAAACACGTTCCTTTAAAAAGGAAATCTACTCCTAAAAACAGATGATCGAACAGACGTTCCTGAAGCAATTAAGCATCATTCTTGGACATTGAACTCTGAAACCTTAGAAATCCTAAAGGAATTAAAGACAAACGAGTATCCCTCAATCAACTACCTCAATGCATAGCTTTGCCACAAAAGCACTCCATCATATTCCAAAACTTTGGGGCCATCTTAATCTTAATCTTAATGAATGGAGGGATGTTGCTCCATACAATTCTGTCTCAAGTCATTTTTTTTCGTTTAAGTGGCTTCATATCCGCTCTCACTACCTCAATCCACAACTTTTTTAGTCTTCCCCTTGTTCTTTTAGAATTCCAACTTCTAACTAGGACTGTCGGTGGTCTTCATCGCACATGGCCAAATCATCTCAATCGATTTTCCCTTAATTCATCATTTATTTGGGAATGCCTAAACTGTCATGAATGTTTTCAATTCTAATTTTATATATCTTAGTCTATCCACTCATCCAACTCAACATCCTCATCGTTCTTACCCTCAACCTATGAATATGTTGTTTCTTGAATACCCAACATTCAGCAGCTAATTTCATATATAAAAAAATTCCTTTGATTTTAGATGCATACATCACATAGCTCTCCAAAAGCACACCTCTACACTAGCAATCCAGCTTTACTTATGTTGACAACATCCTTCTCAATTTCTCCATATTTCTGTAGAATAGAATGAAGATAATTCCCTGCACTTCTCCATCATTTGTCTAAGTAGAAATATGGTTTTGATGGTTAACCTCCTTGTCATAAAATCTAATTGGTTATCTGATATATTATTTTCCTTAATCTTTGTTCCATCACTCTTTCTCATAATTTCATAGTATCACTCATAAATTTGACGCCCAGTATTTAATGTAACTCAATATGTTTCCTTTGTTCCTTTACCATTACTAGGTACTTTCCTTTTTGCATTCGTATGATATCTTTTGTCTTCAGAATATTACTGAACAACTTGGTTAGCTAAGAAAATTCAATATATCCCATTTACTTCCGTAGTTCTATCAAAACGTTATTTGGTGTTAAAGTCCTACATCTTTTCATCTTTTCTAGAGTTATTTTCACTTCCAATACACTAATTCAATAGAAGTGTGTGTGCCCTGATCTCTCATATCTTCACATAATCCTAAGCCTCCTGTGTAGTTTTTTTTTATTATTATCATGGGTATCCCCACCCTTCGCGTCAGACTAATCCCACAGTCACACACACCACCCCCTTGGAAAGTCCTACATGCAACTGGTTGAGTCAAGGGTCAACCGGACCCTGGAGGGTGGCCCCAAGGAATTCATTGCTTCATGGGGTTTCAAACACTTGACTTACCCTTCTTGAGGAGCTTATCAAGGCTCAGCTTGCCACTAGGCCAACCCCTTGGGTGTATCCTCCAGTGTAGTTACTATTTAATTATTTTAGGAAATAAACCCGCCACCTTTTCTTAATTTCTTCATATTTTACCAAGACTCATATTCACCTTTAGTGCAATTAACATAATCTAAGTCTTCGGTTTTCCTTTCTCCAATATATTCTATACTGTAAAGCTACTTATCACTTGTAGTCCCAAACCTTTCATATAGATCATCATATTCTTATTTATACTCCACTTACCACTCTTTTCATTTCTTCTTTAGCTTTTAATACCTTTTCCAAGTTTTATCCATTTCTAGTCATTTGACGAACTTGTAATAGATCTTTTTTTTCTCTAATGACTTTTTGAACCTTATCTTTCCACCATCACGTTTCCTCAGGTGTGACTTTTTCCCATAGATTCCCCAAGAACATCTTCCATTACTCACTCAATATATTTAGCTAACTTACAAGATGCCATTTAAATATTAACAAATATGTTAACTAAATATTAAGACTTATTCAAGCTAATAGGATTGGGAAATATTTATAGTATAATCAAAATAGAAATTAACATATCAGGAAAGAAATTAAGTATTGATAATATCCACACAGCTGATTAAAATAAACATGCCATGATGTGTGATTGATTCCCAATACGTTAGTGATTATAACCATCTTGCTAAGTTGGTTAAAGTTTGTGAGTGTTGATACCATGACCTGGGTTCAAAATCCTCCTTCACCTACTAATTATTGACCACTAATCTCGCTTGCATAGCGAAAAAAAGGTGGTGCTGTGTATTTGGGTAAATGAATGCATGTGTGTGTGTCTGCATAACTGTAATAAATATGAAACATTAAGTGATTTGTAGAGTACCATTGTTCTTGTCTGATAAAGGAGGCTGCACGACAACATGCATAGTGATGACTCCACCAGGAAGATCACCGACCAGTACCCTGGACTCGGCAAGGGTCCTGTTATTTTCCAGTATTTTCCCCGCATTGATAAGCTTTACATGGTTTATTGTTTTTGGACCATTTTCTTTATCTACAAAAAGAAGACAGCTTTCAGTGAGAAAATCATTAACCAAGTAAAATAGAAACCGAAAAATCGGTGTGAACTACAAAACCAACTCAAGAACCCTTTCTTTCTAAAATGTAACGAGACATAACATGAGTAAGAGAAAATAGAAGCACGAAATGAAGAAAAATAACCAAATGAAAACAGACTACTTCAATCACAGACATGGTTTTAAAACTCGTCCGAGACCGAGACGTATCACTAGAGTTAACTCGGTATTGGAGCTGAACGAGACCAACTCACAAAGTCACGTTTTTGACCGAGATTTAGGACTCACGTTCAATTTTTTTATTTTTTGAACAAGATGTCTCAAACGTATCGGAAAACTCGTCCGAGACTACTCGGTATCGGGCCTGGGTGAGACGAGACGCGAAACCGAGTTTTAAAACCATGATCACAGATGTACCCAAGTTTTGCAGTCTGAAGCAAGTTGTAAACATAAATGAAAGCTTGGAAACAAACGCCAAAAGATCCCCAAAGTTCCAATTATCACTCAATCTTCAACACCACCTCGATTCAAATGGTTAGCCCCACATTGAAAAACTAACTTGCTATGAATTCAATCCTCATTGACCCCTTGAAGACACCCACACAGAGAAGAAGAGATATATACATATATAGATATAGGGAAGGAGGGGATGGAAATCAAGAGAAACACCATAAATACAATCTGAGATGATAATCATTCCTCTTATAGACTAAAGAACATTCTAAATTTAATAGAGAAAAGGCGACAATTGAGCCATATAGATCATGATTAATTTACAACAAAGATGTCACTAAATATATTTTAAGAGAAGAGATTCACAATAGATCCACCTAAGATACAAAACATGGAAGTACAAAAAAAGCCTTATTACATTACATATAGAACTTCAAAACATTGGTTCCAACCCTTTGAATCTCGAGCGAAAAAAGGACAAATAAGGAAGCAATTTGAAACAATACAAACATAAAAAGATTCATTTATGCATAAAATTAAGAGAGAAAAAAAGAAAAAAAATTCAAACCTTGAGGCCATTGAGAAAGTATGATTTCTTTCAGAGATGCAACAGTGGTAGTTGGATTGTATTTGTTTGGACCGATGTCGGTTCCATCGAAAAGCCTGAATTTAAGCTCAATCAAATCCTCTCCAGCCATTACAACAACCTTTTGAAGAAAAAAATCCAATTCAAATTCTCATAATCTTTACTCCAAAAAAATAAATATAATAAACTATATTCTTATAAATCAAATTAAAAGAATTCCCTCTAAATTCCTTAATCTAGCAATAGATCTTCACCAGAGAATTTCTTGTTTGTGAAGAAATTCATCATTTTAGACAAAATCAACCACAACCCAAATAAAACTCTTCAATAAGAAGATTCACAAAATCCTCTCTTGCCCACAAAATATGCTCATTCAAGATCAATTTTTTTTTCTGCTGTTTCAGAGAACAGGAGATCCACCACAAACCCAGACCAAATCTATTGATTACTAGCCCCAAACAAACATTAAAACTGATAAATCCAGAGACCCAAAACAAGATTTTTCATTTAAATAAACATGATTGGTGAATTTGATCAGAAAGAAAAACCCATGTGAGATTTTTTGCTATAATGAGGTGAGAAAGGGAAACGATGGATGCTTGTCTCCAAGAAGAAGCTTATGTGGCTCTCACAGCTTAACGTGCACACTGTCCCTTTTATTTCTGTTGAAACTTGAAAGTAAGAAAACTAACACAAATGGCAACTTTTCAAGCAAGATTTTTTATTTCCTGAATTTGACTGAAATCTAAAGGGAAGAAAATGAGTTAATTTTACATAAATGCCCTTTTGTTTTTTGCAAAAATATTACATACATTATATTGCCACACCAAATTTTATTTCTAGCACAATAATAAATTAAATTAAATATTACACTCTAGTTATGATTAATCACTAAAGTGACGCCAAAGTTTTATTTTTTGCTTATCGTGGGCATCCCCACCTTTCGGGTGAGACTAATCCTACGGTCACATGCATCGCCCCCTCGGAAAGTCCTACGTTCAACTGGTTGAGTCAAGGGTCAATCGAACCTTGGAGGGTGGCCTTAAGGAATTCATAGCTTCGTGGGGTTTCGAACACTTGACCTACCCTTCCTAAGGAGCTTATCAAGCTCGACTTTCCACTAAGCCAACCCCTTGGGGTTAAAGAGATGCCAAAATTATCCTCTAAAATTTCTTAGAAAGGGATTATAAGAAAAATCTAAGAGACCCTAGAAAATAACAAAAAATAAAAAATAAAGAGCCAACAAAAGGGATTATGCTGACGGAGGGAGATCAAAAGAGGAAGAATGTTTGTTTGAGATAGAGTGAGTGAGAGAGAATTAGATTTCAAAGGAAAGATAAACTATCAAAAAATTATCTTTTTAGAATCAACATTGGACCTTATAAGAATATAAGATTATTTTCAAAATAAACAACTGCATATTATAATTTCCCTAATTCAAAGTTTGTAAAATTAGGGTTTTTTTCCATCCCACCCCATGGAAAGATGATTTCTCGTCCTCCTAATGTTATTCTCAAGATTACTCTCACCCCCAATACAAAACATACTCTCTTTTTGATTTTTTCCTATGAGTCACGATCTAGAATGGTGTCCCATTTTTATAGCAAGAAACGGTTTCTACGTGGCAAGTTTTGGTTGGAGTTTAACACACAAAGGGCTGCATGTCATATTAAAAATTGAAAATGACTTGTTGAGGTGTCAATATGTTTAAAACACCAACCAAAACTTGTCACGTAGACACTGTTTTGGATCATGACTCTTTTCCTATTACAATCAAAAGGTGGAATTCATTTCATTGGTTCGTTGAGCACACTACAAATACTTCTTACAAGTGCATCACATGGACTGAGGGTATGGCATCAAAGAATTTTATGTGAATTTTTGCTTATTGTGCCTTCCATCAACTGCTTCACCGTTGTAGACACCCTAATTTTCTCGAACACATTAGAAAAAGTCCAATTTTTTAAATCTCAAGATGAGTTCAATTAAAAGCTTAAAGCCCTTCAATGAGCCCACATTGCATAATAATTGTCACTCAACATTTTTCTTCATACATACATGTACATATGCATCATGTCATATCATTTTGCATTCCCAAGCCTTCTTCAACCCATCGCTCCAAATCCAATTTTATGCTTACTTCTTTAGGATGTAATGCACACATTCTC
This sequence comes from Akebia trifoliata, assembly GCF_017979445.1. Classification (NCBI taxonomy): domain Eukaryota; kingdom Viridiplantae; phylum Streptophyta; class Magnoliopsida; order Ranunculales; family Lardizabalaceae; genus Akebia; species Akebia trifoliata. Next base: position 12,640,589 of record NC_141376.1, on the reverse strand, counting down.
CCACCTCCAAGAAGTTGGACTTTGGTTCAGTAGAAAGGATAGGGGTTGAAGCATTCTTCCTCTATGATATATCTTATGCATAATATTGTAATCTATGCACCCACTCACATATGCTTGGCAATAATAAAGAAATGTGTCACCCTCTTGTTGAGGTTGAAACATTAAGTTTCTAATCTTGCATACATGCATTAAGGTTATGGTATTAAGGGAATTCCACCATAGAATCTCTCTAGATGAGTCATCATTTTTCATAGAATGTTCACAATGTTACATTGATATTAAAACCCTTTTCTAATGGAGTATTTTCAAATATTGCACACATCACTTCTAAACATGTATTTTTATGTATTTTTTATATTCTTAAATTTTTCAAAAGATTTGGCCAAGTTTCAAAGGTGGTATCTTTGGTAGAGAGGATGGGGTGCCTAACACCTTTTTCATCTTCTAACTGGACCTTCTTACTTAAATTTTAGGTAAACCATACCCTTATCCATATATGAGAATCACTACAATGATAAAATCATTTTCAAAATTATTTTGGATGCCTATTCACACCCATTTTCAAAAAAGAATGGTGACGACTCCAAATAAAAAACATTGAGGTTCCATGACGAAAATATTATGTTTACAATCGTAAAATAAAAATGATTGTTTCAATGTCATTTTCTTCTAACAATTATTTTCTCTCTCTTCCTAATTGTGGAGGTAAATTTTCTCAAATTTCATCCCAACAATCGTATTTTTTGGATACGTAGCATACCAACACATACATAAAGATGAAAAAAGAAAAATGAATTAACTTGTAAAAGAAAAAGAAAAGGTGTAAACAATAGCTAGGAGACATAGTTTGTTGATAAGGTTCGTTATCCTATATTGGCAATTACAAACTCAAGGTTTAGAGAGAGGTGATCTACTATTCTAGAATATTATAAGCATTATTTCTAGAGTATTGTAAGTATGTCCCCCTCCCCATCCAAATTATTTGCAATTCGATCCTTGACATGATCTGAAAACCTAACATAACCAAATAGGGATATTTTTTTTATATTTCTTAAATAAATTTCAGTCAAATATCTCTAGGATTGTAATTCTTTTAAGAATATAGTGACTTGATATGTATTACATTTATGAAATAGGCATACTTTCGAATCATATATAAATTATTTGTCTTGTGCATAATCAATGTTTTTGTTTGTAAGGTGTTGACTAAGGAGCCTTCAACAATCAAGTTAGATCTTAACTTAGATGCAAAGTAAAAAGAAGATAATTAATATACTCATATTTTTTGATGATAATGAAGACTCATTCCTTATGATTCTTGTAACCTACATAAGAAGTGACCTTAAGTATGTAATCGACTTGATTTGATGGCCACTCATTTTTCAAGTTAACTCAATCAAGTTATGTAGTCGGGATTCCTTTAGGCACCATGTATAATTTGTTACTTGGGTATCTTAACATAAGAGTATTTATTTAGTTTTAACGAGGATTTTTCTTTGGTTTGATGGTTGTACCACCTAGTGACGCATGTTTGGATGAGGGGTTAGCCAAGGAGGTCGAACCACCTAGTGAAGCAAGTTCGGCTGAGAGGTCAATCAAGGAGGCCAAACCTCCTAGTAAGCATGTTTGGGCTTGATCTGATCCATTTTGATCCTAGTTGACTTGGGTTTTATCGGGTCATTATGCCTTGATTTAGTAACTTTACTAATCCCGAAGAAAATGATTTTTTGGGTTCCTACATTGTTGTTGAATCAATTTATGTCATTTTTCCGCTTACAAGTCAAACCTACAAAATTCCTATAAAATCGGCCTGACTTATTTCTCTTTCTTCGATGTTTGTATATTTCATTTGTCTTTTTCTTTTCTTTTCCCTTATTTTTTCTTTGTCCTCTCATCTTCTTCTTCTTCTTTTTCCCCATGTAGAAGAAGAGTGTTTTTGGAGAGTTTCTAGTGTCACACCAACTTTTACTAAGAGCCTGCCAATTTGTTGATATCATATGAATTGGGGTGCTCTTAGTAAAAGTTGGTATGGCAACATAATCTCTCTTTTTCACAGCTCCTTGATTGAAGAGACTTAACTTTTAATGATTGAGAAGAGTTTGTAATTCTCACATAATTGAGATCTTTTGTTACTCCCACATTGTTTAGGATTCGTGGCAAACTATCGGTATTTGTAACGGTTCAACCATAGGATTAGATAAGTACAATCTATTAGTGTCATATGTCTGCCTAGATTAAAGGGTAAATTTTATACTCCCACAAGTATCTTGTGAGAAAAATATTGGCAAGAAAGAAACATCAAAAAGAGAATAATGCTGAAGTGACCTCAAGGTTTTACCTCATCTCGCACATCCTAACATGAAAGTATATAGGAATCATAGATGCTTTTTGTCGACATGCGAGTCAAAAAATATCTATGGTTCCTATACACTTTCACATCATGATGTGCCATATGAGATACAATCTTGAGGTCACTCTAACACAACTCTTAAAAAAATGTCTATGGATATATTCTAGACTTCTAGATTTTATGTCCATGTACAAATTTGGACTCTATTGTTGAGAACAACTCTAGTTCCTATCCATTCAAATTTTGATAACAATAATAAGCACAAAAGCTGAGTTTTAATGGGTTAGGATCTATAAACTCATGAAAGATGAATTCATATGCTCACACATAATTTCAATTGTGTATATGTGAAATCCAACTGTTAAAATAAAACATGTATCTAGAGAATATACATCATGGATCTCTAAAATAAATCTCAACTGTTGAATCTCAATTTATACTCATTCAAGAAAATGATTCTAAAGGGGGGACATATTTGAGGGTAAACCACATAAACGACCAACCTTTGAAATCTCTCTCTCTCTCTCTCTCTCTCTCTCTCTCATAATCAATCCCTTTCTAGCTTTTTGAGCTTTGCTCTCTTAACTAGATACCAAATCAAAGAGTTTCTTTCAAGAAGAAGAAATGAAAATATACAAAATACTGAAAATAGATTAGTTATCTGCACTCTAGATTAGATATCATATTTAATTTCATTATTTGATGTGTTATAAAGGAAAAAAAAAAAAAAAGATGTTGATGTGATAAATATTCTCTCCATCAAATAGCATTTTCTCAACAAAAAAAAAATTTATTAACATAGTTGAAGCCGAAATAATATGAACCATAAAATAAAATACAAGGGTATTTTAGTAAATTTAGTGACTCAGCTAAATAGAAAACTTACCTAAAATTTTTATGGTATGGTAGTGCTTTAGATACTACATAGTAGAGTGTAAAAGTAGAACTATGTTATAACTATGAAAAAAAATATCCAAGCCAACAACTAGTATTTTAGGAGCTGACCTAACTTTTACACCTATAAAAGAAGTAGGTTTGAAAAGTTTGACCTTATATGAAAGTAAATAAACTTATTTTATGTCAAGTTGAGGTTATTGATATAAGCACCCACAAACTTCATCATATGTTATTAAATTGTCAAATGGAATAATAAGAGTATTAATCATATTTTAGGCCAAACAAATTCCAGCACTATCACCAAGAATAAAGAACAACCAAAAACAAGTAGAAAGTAAAAAAATAAAAAATAAAAAATAAAAATTGAAGAATGTGATTTAACTTTTGAAGTTTTGTAGTATATAAACAAGATGGAATATAATTCAAAAGGTCAAAAAAAAAAAAAAAAGATTAGTTGAATTATGATCCTGACCATCCGATTAGTTGACTTCTTCATGGAACTGATGGTTGAGGTCATCCAGTGGATCTGAAGAGATAGCAAGTGAAGATTGACTCATAAATATACAGAATAGTGGGTGGGATGAGTAAAGTGGGGGTAGAGTGAAAGGTGAAGAGGGGTTGGAGTTGGTCTAACTTGCAATTGACCACTTGAGTTGGTTTGGTTCATTTTTTAAGAGATGGGGTACTTGAAATGTCACAGAAATAAAAAGACCAGACTACCCATGGGTAGGTAATTTCAAGGTGTAAGTAAATATGGGTGTTAAGGAAATGTTAAAATAGTATCTCTCTATGAAGGCTAAAAGAAAGTAAGGATACCATACCCTTTTCTAAAGTAAAATGAGAGCATTAATTTTTCTTTTATGTGATAAGGATGCCATACCCTCAAGAAAAAAGAGATGTCATATTCTCCTTCATTTTCTCTCTCTCTCAAATCATCAGATCAGAAACATTGTAATAAAAAGAATCTGGAATAAGTGTCATCATTATGTTATGATTTGCATTGCCCCTTAATATTTTAACTTAGATTAATATTAATAAGTTGATGAACATTAGAATAAAATTTACATTTTTAATTGTGAAAGTGACAATTTCTTTGAAGTTATATATATTGGATGACTTTCAAAGGCCTTAAAGAGAGTCAAACATTTTTTTAATGTATGAGTTAGAGGTTTTAGACTTGGCTGATTTTTTTTTTTTTGTGAGGATAATATTTATGATGAGGAGATTATACTCACAAAAAATCAGCCCATTCTGAAACTTTTAACCTCATCAAAAATTATTTATAAAATTGGACGGTCCACGATTCTTCAACTTGTAAATTAGGGTTAGAAGTTTCAGAACAAGTTGATTTTTTGTTAGAATGATCTGTTTACCATAGAAATCATCCTCACAAAAATCAGCCCATTCTGAAACCTCTAACCCCTATTTAAAAAAATGTTTGGCACAATATTTAACTCTCTTTGAGGCCTTTGAAGTTCTCACACACACACACACACACACATATATATATATATGTATGGGAAATGTTCAGCAACAAACATTTTTCAAAACATGGGTTAGAGGTTTTTGAATGGGCTGATTTTTGGTGAGGATGATCTCTACGGTGAGGAGATCATCATCACTAAAAATCAGCCCATTCCAAAACTTCTAACCCCATCAAAAATGGTTTACAAAAAATGGATGGTCCACGATTTTTCAACTTGTAAATTGGGGCTAGAAGTTTTGGAATGGGCTGATTTTTGGTGAGGATGATCTCCTCACCGTAGAGATCATCCTCACCAAAAATCAGCTCATTCCAAAACCTCTAACCCATGTTTTGAAAAATATTTTGTCAAAATGTTTGTTACTGAACGGGACCCATATATATATATATATATATATGGGTCCCGTTCCCCACCCTAAGCTTTACCCTACACTTTAACAAACGTGTTTTGTCCTACATGGGTTAGAAGTTTTGGAATAGGCTGATTTTTGGTGAGGATGATCTCTATGGTGAGGAGATCATCCTCACCAAAAATCAGCCCATTACAAAACTTCTAACCCCATTAAAAATGATTTACAAAAAATGGATGGTCCATGATTTTTCAACTTGTAAACATGGGGCTAAAAATTTCAGAATGGGCTAATTTTTGGTGAGGATGATCTCTATGATTAGAAGATCATCCTCACCAAAAATCAGCCCATTCCAAAACTTCTAATCCATGTAGGACAAAACACGTTTGTTAAAGTATAGGGTAAAGCTTAGGGTGTTGAACATTTCCCTATATATATGTATATATATATATATATATATATATATATATATGCCACCCATTTCACCATTTGAGGTTTAGTAATTGACAAAGTCAAGAAAAGCCCACCATCACTAATAACTTTTTAAAAATGCAAAATAAATTAACAGGTCAGGATCCCTTGATTTATGAAGAACGACACGTGAAAAAAAAAAACACATGATCCCAATCATTTAAATACAAAATCTAATGGTTGAAATTTATCATCGGGATAAATATCTCTGAAATCTGTGTTATCAAGATACAAATAAATCTTAATTGTTGGATCTTTGTATCTAAACAGTTGAGATCATGTGTTTTCTCCATGAGTCAATGGATCCAAACCCTTAATTAACACCTACTTTGTAGAAAATCTGATGATACAAACTGTGGGTGAAAAAATTCGCAATTTGCGATCCACCTCAAGATCTTAATTTCAATCAAGATCCCAAGCAGAAATCACAAAAAACTGAAAAGAGAGAGAGAACACTTAGATTTTATGTGATTCGACAATGAAGCCTACAACCATGAGATCCATGAGAGCTATTTCACTATAATTTGAATCCCGATATTATATGGTTTCCCCATTACATGATATTCCATAGGTTTTCCTTTCCCTTTTTTTTTTTTTTTTCCAGATCCCCGTTACAATGCCTCTTACCCCTTTAAATAGATAGAAAATCCTAATCCTAAAAAAGAATTTTAATCCTCCTATAATTTTAAAATTCATCTATACCAGAATAAGTTAGTTATCCCTAAGAAAAGAATCCACCCATAATGCCACATGGCATGATAATATATCTCGAGATACATGTTGATTGATACAATATGAACGATCCATATGGAAGTGATTTTATCTCTCCACGGAAATAGTGATAACAAAATAGAAAAACACAAATAAAAAAAGAACATGACATAAAATTTATGCGGTTCAACAAGATTGCCTATGTCCACAATGACGATCTAGATATCCTTTCATTATTTCCATGAAAACTAGGTTACAACCTCTCAATTTCACACATATAACATACATGGATCAATTACCATTGTTGTACCTATCTGAATTGCATTTATAACAGTAGGGCACACTAAGGATCCACCAAAGAAAAAGACATTCAACCCCAATATGCCATATGCATATGAGATGCTTTGTTTAGGTTTTGGCAGTTGAAGCTGGTACTAAAACTTGTTTAAACAAACTCAGTGAGTCAATTGTTAATTTATTACATTTAACATTTTTTCCAAAAAATTTAAACATAATTTTACTTTTAAAATTTTGATAATAACTTTTAAATATTAATAAATTTATTATATAAAGAACATGCAAGTTGAATGCTCCAAAAGGGGGAGAAGAAGACTAAAAGAAATGTAAATTAAGCGGTGAGAGCGATGTATGAACACACTTGCAATAATAATAAACTTACAACAGAATGATAACAAGATTCAATCAATCAATCGACCCTAATTTAAATGGGACAAGGTTAGAATTTCTATAATAGCCATTCTCGCACTAAAGAAAATATTTTGTCAAAGAAAAAAAAAAATTTTAGAGATAAATTCTAACGTTAATTGATCCAATCCTAATCTTATGAAGATATTGATCTTATGTATCAATATACACCTTCTTACAAATGCATCGTATCTAAACTCTACATGTTAGTGATTTTGTAATTTTGAGCATTTGAAAACGTCATAGAAACCTAGCTCACTTTGGAATAACAACAACAACAACACCCTATCCCAAAGATTTTACGTCTGTTAAACAACTTTTAATCCTCTATTTCACTTTGTCTTGAACCAAGTCTACTTTCGTTGGAGGGGAGTTCATGATCTTCTTTCACTTGGGTCATACCACAATGAATTAGTTCCTTTGGCTTTGACGTTTGAAAGTGATATATGATTTAAAGATTCCCTTGTTGAGAGGTCTCTTTCCTAGTACTAGTCCCATCCAAGTCAATCATGTTTTTGTGAAGGAAGATGTTTGTGGTTGTATTCTTTCTTCATTCTAACATCTCATAATGGCATTTTTTGAGTCAAATATGGAGCACTTGTGGATGCTATATGCCCTTATTGCATATTTTGTGGCATAATAATAGAGAAAGTGCATCATCACAAAAGCAACTTTTGCTTCTCAAATCCATATCTTAATCTTCTTAATCAATTTTATCTAATTTTTCATTAAATTTTATGATGATTTTAATCACTATGTGGAGAATAAGCATCCACTAAAGCTTTGCACGCTTTCTCTATTTCTTTGGAGTCACTCAAGAAAATTATTTAGAGGAATCACACCAGAAGACATCCCGGAATTAAACATTTTAATTAATATTATTATTATCTATTAGTGTTAATCCACTACTTTATGTTTCCACAATTGTTAATCTCAATGTTACGAGATTATTCGAAATATCATCTCCATTCATGTTTTGGTATCCACTCAGCTTTCAAATTCCCCCACAAAATTCAGAATTCAAAAGTGCAAATGTAAAATTCAAACTTCTTTGGACAATTATCCATATATAATTAATTTAATGACCAAAATACCTCCCAAAATGTTTCTATGATTTTAAGTCACTTAAAAACTATTTTTCACCAAATACCACATAGCTTTTGAAAGTGCTTTTTCTTGACTATTGTCACCAACCAATCAATCTTACAATCATAATTCTTACAAAAATGATTCAAAGAAATATTCCATCAAAAGCAAATCAGTCCCAAATAAAACTTTATAAGTAGAAACACTGTTGAGTGTTGACATCGATCTGTAGACTGTCAGCATCTGATGGTGGTGTCTGGTGTGGCAATCCACCATTTTAAATGGTAGTAGGATTTCCACCAGCCCCTCATCCCTTCTCCATAACCACAATAATGATTGGGGAATGATAATGATTTTGGTTACGGACATTCGCAAATAACTTTTAATTATTTTTTTAAATTTTTTTGAAAAAGTTGAGTATTTTTGCAAAAAAAAAAAATTTATTTATATATTGAACCAACCATGTTTTGTAATGTTTAGAAAAATGGCCATATACCCAATTTCATAATTATTTATTTTTACCCAATTTCATAATTATATAGTATAAGGTCAGCATTCCATATTTACTTATCTAGCCATCATATGAACTTACATTCAACTAAAGGGTATATAGGTAAATTCACAATTAAAATAATTGGGTATAGAGCCATTGTCATATCCTATATATTTAAAAGAAAAAAAAAATTTGTGTTCAATAATTTTTGCAAAATACAAAACCTCATTCCTACATCCATTCATAAGTGAACTTGAGACGCTAGCTATTGAATGATTGGTTCTATTGATGCTTGGAATAAATTTACAAAGGATTTTCTACAAGGGGTTAAGATGAGGTTCCAAATCATGGATTGAAGATGTGGTTAAATAAATTGAAATTAATTTAATATAGAGGGTGACGAGCTTGGAGATGACTGATTTTAGGAAGAAAAAAAAAGGTTTATAATTTCAGATTGAAAATGAGGATTTTTAAGTTATTCTATGATTTTATTAAAATTAATTTAATCAAGATTAATGATTCAAGAGACACCACCCCCCAAGGAGATGTCTACCAAATCATACATGTATATTTAGGAACTCCCAACGTTATAACAGCAGTAAGTAAAAATACAAAAAATAATGCATACAAAATCAAGTTTTCATTGCAAAAATAGATTATACAAAAATCACATACCATTAGATTTGTTACTTATGTTACAATAAAATTAGGGTACCTTCCTATTACTTTCAGCTATCTCTATAGTAGTTGATGGCATTATTTCTCTATTGCATTAGTAAGACATGGATACTCACCCAAATTAGAAATAAACATGTTAGGAACAATCCAAATTATAAAACTATCGAAGAACGGAGTAAGACGCAATATGTGGAAAAGAACTAACCACACTGCAAAGAATAACATAACAGTCAGAGAACAAAGATAGAGCTACAACAGTTGAGAAATAAATATAACGGTTTCAAACAAATCCAAAAAACTAGGTAATCAAAATCCATAATCAACAAAAAAAGCAGAAAATTAAAGCTAGATTAATCAGAATGCCTTTGGGAAGAAAGCTTATCAGTTCAGTTGTTTTCTTGCAATAGAGGGAATGCCAAATCTTATATCCATTTAGGGTTAGATGTAATCCAATCCAAAGTCTACGTGGAAGCAGGTTACAAAATGAAAGCTTGATAGGAAGTGATGCTTTATTGTAAAAACAATTCAAAAAAAAAAAATGTGAACAAGTCAATGCACTTGGGCAAGCGTAAGAAATAGTAAAACTCTAGCGTGATGTGAGGTGATTCTCCTCTCTTCTAAAAGTTTAACAAATTTTCATAAGAATTAATTACATAAATACACTAAATAGAAGGTACATCATTAGACATTCAGGAATATTAAATAAAGATCTGAAGTGGTGAGATCACACGCTGAACTTGCAGAGAAACTTAAAGATGAACAACTAGAAACTATATAACCCCTCATGAGTAGGGTATCAGTCTTTCAGAAACATGTCATAAAAGAATAATAGAGATCTCATTACCATATCAACAACTCCTGAAGAGTACAAATACAATACCATTGTAAAAGGGGGGACACGTTAGATGCCAAGGACCTGACAGCTGATAAGCTCAGCAGACCCAAAATTCTTAGTGCCAATGACCTTCCAAACATCTCTTTCTGCTTCCACCAATGAGTCCGACTGATCCTCCAAGGACCCCACTAGAGATGAAGCAGATGGAGAAGACCCTGAATGATTATGCACATCAGCCTGCATGACTACAATATCATGATTGGCATCTTTAGTGATGACATGAAGACGATTGAGAAGACCAGCAAGTAAATATGGAGACTCCGAATCAGTGAAATCATGTATAGGAACCTTCCCTACAACAACTTTCCAAACATCTTCTTGATGATCGTAAATCTTGATCCTACCACTATCAAGAGAACTAGAAGGATCCAATGCATATAACTCTCCATCTACTACGACACTCAATTTTGTACCCGCTTGCCTTGCAGGCCAACCATCTCCCATCCCACTTGGCATTTCTATCCATGAGTCCATCTTGGGATCATAAATCTCGCCTCCAACGTCAACGAAAAAGGGCCACGAGTATAGACTTTGTGGCACACACAACCTTCCCCTGTACGATGTCATTCCTGTAGCAATGGGTTTTAGCATGTCGGCTAAGAAGGCTGTGGGTAACATCTGAGCTTTCAAGAATGGCATACTTGGTACTTGAGACCATATCCCCGTACAGGGATCAAATACTTCGGCAGATTGAAGAGGAGTCAATCCACCTCGACTCCTACTAACACCTCCTACGACATAAAGCTTGTTGTTTAATATGCCCGTCTTACAATAAGCCCTACCTATAGACATGGATTCTACTTCACTCCAAACATTTAAAACCGGATCAAAACGCCAAACACATCTCACGGCCGAAGCTCTAGAGAATCCACCTAACACATAGAGACAACCATCAACAGCCCCAATAGCACAACCACAAAATGGTAACCGATCAAATGGATCCTTCCGTCCAAGCCAAGCTCGTACGACATCTGCAAGCCCAGAGAAGACTCTCTTAGATTCCTCTCCAAAAGCAACATTGGGCATTGGTGGCAACTTTTGCCATTTTCTCGACAAAGGATCAAATGCATGCCATAAGAGCTTATCGTCTTCAACTTTAGTTAATATATAAAGCCATTCTTCTGTCGTTCCAAGTTCTTTTCTCAAATCAAAGAGTTCAGAACTCATAAGAGCGTTTTTCCAACTCCGTGACACCGATTTCACATTCAAGAAGCAAATTCTAGGTAGTCTAGCAAGAATTTGAATGGAAATCTCATCAGGAAGACTGGGGATTAGTCTTGGATTGTCCTCATTAACGAATGATGACATTCTCTGCCTCTTACATGTATCACTTTGTAAGACCTCCTTGTACTCACTCATCCCAGTCTGGGTACCAACCACGCTAAAAAATGCCCCCATGTGAATCCTTGTGACAACCACAAAGAATGGATCCAAAGAATCTTGATGTTTTCTAAATGAAACCCTTCTAACTATTCCCAAAGCAACCCCACTTACACCACCATTGAATATCCACTCGTCAACAGAAACGCTGCATTTCACAACGAGAGAAGAAAAGACAGTGAAGGCAACAAAACAAAAAAATTGTTAGTATCAACCTCAGAGGTCAGAAGCAATGGCAACAATAATTGAGAAATTCGCTAACATTCCAAAACTTCTTGACCAAAAAGGCTTAAAACCAGTAAAGAGCTACGAAGAAAGTTCAAACAAAATAATTTAAAAGAATCAAGCTAATAAACAAGAAAGTGAGAAAAAAAAATACACAACATGTAGCTTTGGAAATTTTCAAATTTCAAAAAACACCCAAATATAGAAAACTCTTCCTCCCCCTGCACTTAGATTCACCATTTCAGTAAAATTTATATTAAATTGATCACAAATATTTGTGAAAGATAGGTAACTCCTTTCAAATTCAGAAATTATTCAAACTACCTACCACAGAATTGAATTTTTTTTTTCTATAAAGCTCTAAAAATCACATTCTGAAACTAAAGAAGAAACAAGACTAAAAAACATTTCTATTATTCCAGACAGAATCTCCTCTGCAAATTTATCTAACTAAAGAACAATCAAGCAATCTCAACAAAAGCAAAAAAAGAAAACCCCAATTCAACACAATTGAGGAAACCAAAACCTAATCTAATTTTTTTTCTCTCCAAAATTCACTAAAACAAAAGTAATCCCTGGAAACACGTATCCAAACAAGCTATAAATTTCACAAAACAGAAGCAAATTTCGATGAAAATTAGCCAGAATTTTTCCCCAAAAACGAACAGAAAATAAGATTTCTGACCTGAGAAATCTTTGATTTGGAGAGAAGATCGGAGAAGAAATTACCTTTTACGGCCTGAGAAGCGATGAAAATAACCCACATTAGGGTTTCAGACTACAGGAGATTCAGTTGTTTTCTTTCTAAAAAATTTCGAGAAAAATTATGTAAATTGTGGTGTACGTGGCATTAACGGAGGATGCCACGCTTGACGGACATATTATAATGGTCGCCATTAAATAGAGAAAGTAAATATACTAACATGCGCCTTGCAGCTTGACACTTGTTAACTGTACCTACTCGACGAGGGAAAGAATATAAGCTAACATGCGCCGTGAAGACGTGTGGTTGCTGATCATAGCGGCCTGACGATTGCCAATAATTACGTTAGTCTCACGTTAGCATTTTCTATATTTTAGTGATTTCAAAATTGAAAATTAATGTGCACGCTTCGGGTTTCAACTTGGTCCGGTTCAAATTGAGAACCGAACCAAATCGATAGTTTTTGGGTGGGTTGATTTGGTTTGGAACAAGTTGCGGTTCGGTTCCAGATTATGAAAATGAAGAACTTATCAATTTGATTCGATTCTCTGATCAAGATTGTATAGAAGTGAATCAAACTAGAAGTTGAATCCCTATGCAATAAATAAATATATATGTATATAATAATTATTATGAATTATTTTTAGAGTTAAGATATAGATTAATGATCTTTTATGTGTAAACTAATAACTTTTTATGGATATATTTGTAATTTATTTAATGAAATTTTATATATTTTTTTTCATTAAAAAATATTACTTACAATTTATAGAATATTGACAATCCATAGAATCGAACCGAATTACACCGACTTTAATTCGATTTGGGTTGATTTGATTCCAATGGAATTTGTTCGATTCTAGTTCTTATTCAGTGGAATCGATCTATATCGGTTCGGTTACAATCTGACCTCAAATCGAGAACCAAGTTGCACCCCTATGCACACTGCACACTAGAGGTATCTTTAGTATTAAAGAATAGGGATCGAGAACGGTGTCCCGTACCTAACCAAGGTCTGGTAGCACCCATTTTATGACACGTGGAATTTCTTTGGGACCCACTAACCGAATGGATATGTGGTCTATCATCCCTTGATGAATCTACACACAAAAGATCAGTTTGATTGGTGATGTGAATCCATTTATAATAGCATTGTCTTAGGAATGATTTCTATTGGTTGCATTTGTACTCTTTTTCAAGAGCTTAGATTTAGTGGATACAAATTATCCAACACTACGATTTTTGGTACGTAAGTTAACTAAGAGATACAGTAAGTGGGTAGAAAATGCCATGTGGCATAAAATGAAGTGCCAATTGACCTTGGTTAGGTACAGGACACCATTCTGGATCTCTACTCTATTTCTAAAGGGTTAGGTTTCGGTGACTAATAAGAATGACTCGTGAGAGAACACATGATTTTGAGCAAAACACGAAATCCAAACTCTTAATATTTATATGTATCCATATAATACACATCTTAAAATATACTTATCTCGGGGATAAATGAGATTTGGCCAAGATTCACTCTTTATCATAGACATTGATCTTCCATGAGAACAAGGATGTTCTATCATAATGATGGTGGGGGTGATGGCTAGATATAGATGTTAAAGCAAGAGTAAGAATGGAGTGAAAAATTATTTTAAGGTAGTGTGAATTACAAATCCTAGTGGGATTCGGTAGTTCGTCGTCATCATCAAAGCCTTATTTCAAGCATATGGGACTGGTCACTAATAATAATAATAATAATAATAGGATTTAGGTTGGCTAAATGAATCATTTTCTTCTATTCAAATTATGTTTACAGTCATGTTTTCTATTATTAAATATGTGTTCATATGTCTCAATCCACATTCTTTGAGTCTTTCTCTCATCTTTCTCAAGAATCTTCAACTTCCATATTCTTTTTAATTGGGACTCCTAATTTATTATTCGTGCTCAGTTTATTAAAACATAAAATTATTAAATTCTTGACCGCTGATAGGTGGAGTTATGGTTAGCGTAACAAGGGGTTCAACCTCCACAAGGTCTTACTTAAGCGGATCTCATTAGAAATGAAGTATTATAATATATGGAATTGTAACTCTGTGTTGGAGTTGCAACAATCTACAGTTAATCAAAGGTGGAATTAAATCACGAGAATTGCAACTCAACTTCAACTGCCTTCAAACACACCCTCCTTGTCCCACCCACACCTTACAACTGGGGACCCAACATCATTTTCTCATCCATTGCACTAACGTTCATTGGATGCACAGTGGCGAGCATGGAATGTGGATTTGCCTTTGAGACAGACAGATGGTGGTTGTAATGAGTCGGGTCAGAGAGTATTGGTTATATATGAAGAGATTTAGTCTTGGGCTGAGAGATAAAAGCAAGATTTTGTGTGGTTGAAACAGCAGTCCCCAACCTTGGTGGGTTAAACATGTCTAGCACCATGGGTGACACACTGCATTTGGCAACCCTTGGCATCAATAGCTAGCAGTGTATTTCTAACAATAACTACGTATACGATGCATCAGATGTACAAACAAAATATGTTTTGTTCAGATCACCAAATCGTGTGAGAGGTGCAAAATTTTAAACTCAAAAATCCAATACATCGAGCATACATTTTAGACAGTTGAACAGCTTTCTTTGCAAAGTTACACACCCACGATATATATAGAGTTATTAATATAGTTCCTTTCTATTTTTCCACTTTTGGGTTCACATGGTACACTTGTCCAAGTGTGTTGCACTTCATTTGGACTTTCCCATCATTCAAATCAATTGCATGAACCTCAAAAATAACCTAAATTTGAAAAACTAGACCATAGTTGCTACATAAATAACATCCCATAATGGTCCAGAAATAGTATTATCATTGATGGTTTTTAAAGGAAAAAAAAGAGAGGCAATAAAATAGCAATGGTTTCTTCACTTAAATCTAAAAACTACATAAACCAAAACTGTTTTTGTAGTGAAAACAAACTAGACCTTAAATCAAACCAAAATTATCATGTCTTTAAGAGGGGGTATCCTAATAAGAATGATCAATACTCCTTGATATTAGAATAGAAAATCTGAGGTTGCTCACTGATCACCAGGCAGTGTTTTGATGATGTCAGAATCACCTGCAGCATTGTAAATGAAGGAAACATGAGTCTATCAGCAAACCAGGACAAAGATACAATAAATAAGAGCATAGAGTTGCAACGCATTTGACACACCTGGATCAACAATGCTAAGGCATGATACACGAAAATATTTTCCACATGCCGTCCCTAAATCAACATTATCTGAAACAAAGGAGCAAGAATTATTTTTTTATTTTTGACAACTACAAATTTATTGATCAAGAAACTTGAGGACGAGATAACCCACTAGAAGTACAATAGAACCAAAAAGAGAACATCAAGGAAAGTAAGCACAATGCACCAACACATTCTACTATACAAGAAGCAAAGCCAAACTCAACATTACATGGAGCAATGCTCATCCCATTTTAAGATAAATTCCTCAAAGAACACTTCTTCAAGGAAAGAAGCAAAAATTAATCACGTAACATCATTATCCACTAACCGGAAAAAAAAAAAAAACACTTCTTCCGTTCTTTCTTTCATGACATCAGTTCAAATCAGCCTTCAAGTCATTGAGGATACCTCATGCTTATTACGAGCATTTCATATACTAGGAGAGGAACCTTAGAGCCAACAAAATGAGCAATAGATTCATATATTTTTATTTTTAACATAAAAAAACAAATAGAATCCAGGGTATCAGTCTGGAGTTCCACTTTAATCACTATTATGATGGATGGTTTACACTTTGATGAACTCAAGTCTGCAGTTAAGGCCGATCTCTTCATGTCTTTGTCAGCAACAAGTTAAAACCAGGCCACTATGTTATAGAAATACATATGATTATCAAGAAGGGTTGAACATACATAGGAGGACCAACACCCTTTTTTAGGCAAACAACAAGACAACACACTAACAGACAGAAGGGAAAAAATAAAAAACCATAAGCAAAGCCACACTACCAATAACACCCACCCTACCCCCCCAAATCTTAAGAAGAAATCAGCAAAGAACACCCATCTAAAATCAACAAGCTGATTGTCGTCTATAGTCTCGTTCATGGACGAAACCGAGTTGTCTTGGATGAGTCATCTCGTCAAGGATATGTTAAACCATTTAAATCAGTTTACAATTACTTTTATATATATATATATATAGGGTCAGGTTCAAGGGCCATATGAGAAAACATATGAAAAAACTTTCGTTTTTAATAAAATTTTAAAATATGGGTTAGAAATTTTGGATTGAGCTGATTTTTTGTGAGGATGATCTCTATGATGGGAAGATCATCCAAAAAAAAAAAAAAAATCAGCCCAATCTGAAACTTCTAACCCCATTAAAAGTGATTTAGAATGTGGACCGTCGATTTTTTACCAATTTTTATCATCAATTTGTAAATCACTTTGGATGGATTTAGAAGTTTCTGATTGAGCTGATTTTTTTGTGAGGATGATCTTTTCATCATAGTGACCATCCTTGCAAAAAATCAGCTCAATCCAAAACCTCTAACTCTTATTTTGAAAAACGAAAGTTTTTTCATATGTTTTCTCATATGGCCCTTGAACCACCCCCATATATATATATATATATATAGGATTAGGATCCGTGTACACACATATCTACTCATATATCTACAACGTGTTTTGTCCTATGTGGGCTAAAAGTTTCTGATTGAGCTGATTTTTAGCGAGGATGATCTCTATGACGAGGAGATCATCCTCACCAAAAATCAGCTAATTCTAAAACTTCTAACCCCATATTTATGAGTTGAAGAATTGTGGACCGTCTATTTTTTGTAAATCACTTTTGACAAGGTTTAAAATTTCGGATTGAGCTGATTTTTGGCGAGGATGATCTCCTCATTATAGAGATCATGGATAAGTTATTAATACAAATTTATAGGCAAATAATTGTAATTTTTTATAAATAAGGTAGATTAGAACTTAGAAGATGCTTAATTACAAGATCATATTTTATTTCAATAATAAATACTTAAAATTATTTTAATTTAAAAAAATATAAAATCCCAGTTGACTTGTAGGAGTTTTAATAACTCAACCAAGGTTTTCAAAATATTGCCCGAGTCATCTCGATTGTCAAACGAAACACCATGTGCGATGATTCACCGTGAAAATCTGTCTAATTTATGAAAGAAACCTAGATGACACAGGAAAGCCATCTTAACATCAAACAAGATTTGAAAACCAAAATGGAACATGAATCCTTTAACGGATATATTATAAACTTCCATCTCCTCAAATATCATATAATGACTCATGATGTGCCACTTGTAGCTAAGCCCATAGCCAGGTTTTTCACAATCCATTGAATACCTAACTGATGAAGCTCCTTGGGGAGTGGGTTTTCAAGCTTTTATGAGGAAGTTGTGGTCCATTCTTCCATTTGTCATTTGTTGGGGTTTGCAGTGTGAAAGAAATGGTAGGGTCTTTGAAAATAAGGAGCTCGACGTTAACAAGGTGAACATTGAAATTCTTGGCCTTATGTTTTATTGGAGCTCAAGGTTCAATGAAGCAAGAGGGGTTTTCTTTGAAGACTTCTTGGGGAGGTGGGATTGGGCATGTAACCGTATGGGTAGTTCTTAACTTGTGGAGGTGTTTTTTGTTTTGTTTTCCTTTTGTTGTGTCGCTTTGCTTCTCCTTTGGGGTTTTAGGTCACCTCGACTGCCCTCATTAATAAATAAAAAATTATGCATAAAAAAGAATCATAGCCGAAATACAATGAAGGGAAAAGATGGTCAACTGATTCACCATTTGCTTTAGCCGGATAACACTTTAACTAAAATCCAAAATCAAGGAAATGAGATCATCGATGTTCTTTATTCAAAATTATAGATCACAGAAAAGAGATCCATGAAGGAATTCTGAATACCAACAAAGGAAACAGGAAAATTAAGAGATAGGATAGACATCAAATAACTACTAAAATAGAACTTGCCTTCCAAGCTCCAGTCCAACAATCTCCTCACCATTCATTACTATCTTCCAATCTAGATAATAGTGCATGAATCAAATCTAAATCCCAATCATTCAGATTTTTCTAGAAACCAAAATTCCAAGATAAACTGTTCCTCTTCCCAGACCATTGAATTCATTGACCAAGCAACCTTTCCTATATGAGACTCAAATGAGCTATGGGAATTACTCCACTCAAAGGAACCTCTCTTCACCATTGATTGTGAGGAATAGAGACCTTTTCCCTCCCTAACTAGTTTATAAGATAATCTCAATTGATTATTAAAAAATCATGTGTGAATAGCAAAGATGATGTAATGGTTACAATGTCACTATAAACATAATTTCTATTATCTTATAAATAATTTTTTTGTACCATAATTTATTTCCAAATCCTTTATTCAGGAACCTTCATACAACTAAATTCAATGAAGTACATTCCACCATGGTGTAGCCTTGGGTAGTGCACACAATCTCTCGATCATAAGCAAGGATGAAAGTTGTTTTATCCTAGTTTGACACATTTTAGGACATTCACCATTGGATGTGGACTTATCATGCATACAGAATTGATAAATAGTTGATTATGTTGGCAGAGCACATTGAAAAAGAAAAATATAAAATTGGTGGAAAGATGTTTTAAACGTTACACTACCACAAGAAATATTATCTTATCTATACATTTGTTCTAGTATAATATTTTCCAAATCCTTTATTCTTATACTTAAATAAAACTCAATTCAATGTTGTATTATTCAACGGAGTAGGCTCATGTACCATATACAATCTCTCAACCATAGTCGAGAATGCAAGCAATTTACACTAGCTGACCACGATCCAGGGATTCACAAATTGGAAATAACCTCTCATCATGCATACACAATCGACAACTGACAGATAATGTTGGTAGACATGCATATTAACCAAAAAAAAATATTGGGAGAGAGATAATTATGAAAAAATATATATAAGATACAGTTATTCTTGAGGTCCTCTTTTATACCTTCATCATAATCATTAATGTGATACTATATATAACAATGATCTTTGATAATCATGTCATTATCATCATCAAAGTTGCTTTGCAATATATCAAACCAACGGAGCTATGGATCAAGTTAGTTCCACGATACAACCAAGCCAAAATTATCATCCCATGATCCTTCACTAGTTTACTACTACCAGATTCAGAACTAACAAACAAAACCTGACACCTTGAATGTCAAAAAAAAAACACTAAAAAAAATAGAATCTATATTTTTGATAATAAAAAAAAAAAAATTTAGAGAAAGATCTCATGTTTTTTTTTAATGTTGTAAAATGATGGAGGGTAACAAAATGAGGAATCTTGACTTCGGAGAATCAGAATCAGTGTAGTCAGGGACCAACATGGGTGGGTTGAAGCAAACATATTAGCACCAACATCAGATTTGAATCCAAGAAAAAGTGAAAAATTACCAAAAACAAGCATCAATGACAAGTTGCTAAAGACATCGAACGAGAACAAACAGCTACAAATTAGGGAATAAAACCACATGAGTAATTCAAACCCATTGCATCAGTGATAGAACATCACTTACTTCCATTGAAATGGTGGACACCCACTTTCGCAAGCATCGCATAATACTCGATCTCAGATTTCCGCAAAGGTGGGCAATTGTTAGAAATAATAATCAGTTTTCCTGCAATTACAAACCGACCCCAAAAACCTAAAATTCCAGTTCATGGAGAATATTTCAAAAGAGAAACGAAAGCTACAGCATGAGAATTAAAATCAAAACCTTTAGAGCTTCTGAGAGATTGAAGGACGGTTTTATATCCGAGAGTGTACTTTCCGCTCTTCATCACGAGAGCGAGTCTGTTGTTGATGCTCTCATGTGTCTTCTTCTGTAAAACCAAATGAGATAGATCGAAATCAAATAAGAAATTAAAGCAAAATACACCAAAGAAACCCTAACCCTAACCCTAAAAAAATAAATAAATAACCTACCGTTTTCTTCACTGCTACCATTGTTGCCGCTTATAGAGAATCCAAAGCCCTTCTGAAACTGTTCTTTTAAAGAACAAAAACAACAAAAATAAGTTAGATTTCTTATATCTGTTAATGGCGAAATCAGATCGAAGATGCATCAATTATCTTACTTTTTTTTTTTTTTTTTGAAGTCGGCTTGGAAACCCTTGCAAGCAGCAGCAAGTGCACAGGTTGAGAGGATCGCTGAAATGAGGATTTTAGGGTTTATAATTGTAGGGTTGTTAACTTGTTATAGTACCACTCCAATATGTTATATTTGTACACCACTCTGGAACCGGGACCGAAACCGGTAATGTCCAACCCGATCCATTTGGATTGAATTTTTAATAAAATTGATTGGGTTAAAACGAACTGAAAATCCTGATTCCGATTGATTTTTTTTTTGTTGGTCTAATCTACATCCGATTAGAGTCGTGTCTAAGAGGAATTCAACTGATAGGCTTTGGAAATTTGGAATCAGTTTGGTTTTACACAAATTGATTTATTTTTTCATTTCTTCTTATATTGTGCACTAGAGTTCTCCTATGTAGTAGACATCCTCTTCGAGATTAACAAGGGTAAAAGTGAAAAAAATAGAGTTGGATTTACTATTAAAAAAAAATGAGGTTAAAGGGTAGAAGATAAAAAATTAAATTGGGTTAAAGGAGTAAGTAATAAAATAGATCTCACAAAAATTGTAGTTGGGTAAGATGTTTATCTTAATTGGATGCCTGGGTGAAAGTTTGTCCCTCACAAAAGTGGGCCCCATAATTGCATTATATTATATAGATGGTTGCAGGTTTTCATGTATTTTAAAATTTGTGGATTTACATAAAGTTTTTGTTAAGGTGGGCTCATATTTGACCTCCACTTCTGAGGAGTTGAGTCTTTAGAATTTATAGGTCTGCTAAGCTACTGACGTGCAGTAAATTCATTTGAAATTTGTCCTACTGTGATATTAATTCAGCTTGACACATTAACAATTGGCACATAGGACTTTGTCACTTTGTATCTCATTTTCACATTGAGCAATACGAGTATCCAAACAAGACAAGGTGGAAGGATTCCATGATAATTCACATCGTTCTTTAAGAACGAGTCATTTTGCTGGAACATACACAATATCACTAATTCAAGTGGTTAATATAATGTATTAGTTGGACAAAAATTATATTTGACATCGCATTACGAGGGATTTGTTGGAATGTGAGGAAGAAAATATTGATATGTAATCATGTATTTGTGGTTAACAATATTTTTTTCTTATTTTCTTATAATTTAATTTTAGTATTTTGTGGTAATGAAATTTGAAATAGTTGTTAATATTGATATTATGTATGATTTGTTTACGTAATGCATGATACTATGCATGTTTGTCAAAAATTCATATTAAAATAAATTTATAAAGAAGAATGTTACAGATCTATCAACATCTTTATTAACATTTGTCGACCTCTAGAGTATTTTTATCAACATTTATACAGATATTTGTCTACCTTATTTAGCAAATTTGTAATCTCCTAATTTTTTATATAAAAGTCATCTTAATTTAAGATAAAAATATTATTTCAATAATTAAAATACGTTTTTCAACAAAATATCAACATAACAGTGTATCAACAATTGATATTATGTATGGTTTGTCAACGTAATTCATGGAACTTTGCATGTGTTGTCAAAAATTAGTGTTGAGGAAAAGTTGTTAAATGGGTTTATTATGGATCTATCAACATTTTTATTAATTCTTGTCAACCTTAGGAGTATTTTTGTCAATTCTTTTTAACATGTTTATCAACCTTATTTTACATATTTATAATCTCTTGACAATTATATTGTAATCATCTTAATTTAAGATAAAAATATTATTTTATGAATTTGAATATGTTTTTCAAAAAAAAATTAACATAAGAGTGTATCAACAATTGATATCAAGAAAATTATTAATATTGTATTTGGTTCGTCGAATTAATGCATTGTTATATGCATGTTTGTCAAAAATTGATATTAATAAAATTATTAATATTGTATATGATTGTTAGCGTAATGCATGCTACTATGCATATTTGTCAATAATTCATATTGAGAAAAACTTATTAAAATGAAATATTACAGACTTGTTAACGTCTTTATTAATCTTTGTTAATCTATGAAGTATTTTTATTAATGCTTCTACACATATTTATTAATCTTATTCTGCATATTTGTAATCTCATGACAATTTGACTATAATTATCTTAATGAAACAAATATTACAGATATGTCAATGTTTTAAATAAAGTTGGCATTGAAAAGATGGCATTTAAATTTGAAAGAAAATAACAGATTGCATGAAAAAAAAATATTTTAATGGATAGATGAAATGAAGCTTTACTTCATTTTTATAAATGGATGAAAATCAAAATAAAATTTCATATCATCTTTAATCCCATCCTCAAATGCTAATAAAGAAAAACAAACTTAAAAAATAAAAAAGATGAAAATTAAAATGACATTTTTTTTTTCTTTTATACACAAAAAAATATGATAAAAGAAGAATAAAAAAAAAATGATTATAATAAATAAAAAAACTTGTTGAAGAAGACGAAAACTTATTTTTTGAGTTTAGGTGGTACTGTATACCAAAAAACCTACTCATGTCAGTCCACTTTTGAAGACATTTTAATCATATACAAGATATACAATAACTTTTTTGGTAATATAACAAAACTTGAAATACCTTGATAATATTAAAAAATTATTATAATTATTTAAAAATTTGTCAAAAAAATTATATGTATTTTCGTTTATCACTAAAACGTGGTATTGGTATTTTCTGTTTCTCATTTCATAACTATATAAGACCATAATGCCTTTATACTTAGGGGTGCAACTTGGTTCAAGTTGGTTAGATTTTCAGCAAAATCATAATCGAACTGACCAAGGTTGGTTCCATTATGTTGAAACTAGAATCGAACTGAATTGGTGTAGAATCGAACCGACCTTAATTCGGTTTGGTTCAGTTCGGTTCGATGGGTTACTAAAAAAATTCATCAATTAAACATTCCATCCATTTTTTACTGATTCAGTACTTTTGACAAAATACATAACTATTTCAATAATTTCTCCAACAAAAAAGAGAAGATAACATAACATCATTTTTCCAACAAAAAAAAAATAGAAAATTGAGAGAATGAAAACACAACCCACAAAAAAAATGATTATATTATCCCGAATTGTATGATCTCCAACATCACAAAAAAAATCTACAAATTACATCATATTGCACACATATGAGCACAAGATAACATTCTCTTTAAACATTTGATCTTATGGGTTAATCCCATTGTGCAAACATGGCGCATCTTGGGTTTGAGTCATTCTGAAATTAATCATAAACGCATCCAAATATAAAATTTCAAAAACTGATCTAATTTCAGGTTGAGTGATTTGAAGAAAAGAAAAAAAAAATAAAGGTCTTAGTAGTCACAAGGCTTGATCTATAAACATAACCATGTTAAGGATAACAACTTATCATCAACTGACTTACCTCTCCTCTGTTTTTCAAATTAATGAAATAGAGCTAAATGGGGAAGAGTGAATGAGAAAGCTTTGTGCCTGAAATTCTTAGCATATATTGGAGTAGTCTAGTTTGTACATTTAAAAAAAAATCATCAATCAAAAGTAGTGTTACGTAGACAGATACAAGCAATAACACATGACCTACTCAAGATTCCCAGTGCATTGTTTACTAAACATTCACTTTTTTAATATGCTAAGAATTTCAATCAGTGCTACAACTAATTTAGAGACATTTATGAACGTTAGAGACACGTTGGGGATATGAAAAATTAGAAGATTGAAAAAAATCAGTGGCTTATAATTCTTATTTTCATGCTGATTTAATTTCACATTAAAAAATATTTCCTTTCTTTCTTTCATTCAAAATAACATTCTTTTTCATCTATTGTGATACTCATATGGACTACAGAACTTAAAGTTGCGCTAACATGTTATCTACATAGGTAACTTAAATAGCCTACGTCATCCTCTAGCCTCACAAAGTAAAAAATAAGTGAAAGAAATAAATAACCATCATATCATCTTTCCTAACCTTCCCACAAAATCTACGCTAAAAGATGTTACAATTGCAAAATGCACTTATATAACTATTATTTGTAAGGATTTGCACATCATCACCAAACATCATTGTCCTCATCACAAATTTCATTATTGGGGTCTTCTTTCCTGTTGCAATTTCTCTCAATATTCCCCCAAGCTTTCCCATCAAATTAATGGTTATATATGTTAGACTTTTAATTCTCTAAATTTTTGTAATTCATCTTTTGCAACAAATTTTACTAAATACCAAAATGAGTCTTGTCCTGTTCAGAAATCAATAATTTAGAAGCGCAAAATATTTTTGAAATTGATGAACGTCAAAACAAATTATAGCTTTCATTAATGAAGCTTTCTTAAAAAAAGTTTCATTAAATCTCCCTACTTGAACTGTTAAACTTCACCGACTAACATTTTAACTTCTTTTTCATAAAAGAGTAGTTATATATCACAGATAAAAGACATCATACCTGAAAATGTAGATTATCTGCAACAACTGCTCGGTCATCGCAATTCAATCAACCTCTAAAAATATTCCAAACACCATTTTGATTATGAGAATATGCACAACGATGGTTTAAAACAACGTCACCGAGCACTTGTCTTCTAATCCAAAGATCTTTGCTTCAACCTCAAACCCACAACCTCTCCTACAAAATTAATTAAAATTTAAAATATTTAGATCAATAATGACAATAATGATTTACAAATCATAGCATGAATAATAAATCTTATCTTCAAGATTCGAGATCGTTTGTTCCAGTGATTTATTTTCATGCTCGAGAACCACATAATCAACCACAACACAGTAGGCCAACACATTCATACAATTTGTAGATAAACTATTAAAATGCCCAAAATCCAAATTCAAATATTAAAATGTCCAAAATCCAAATATCACACCAAGTCACCAACACATTCATACAATTTGTCTTGAATAAATCAATATTTGCTTACAATGACACCCCAATTCTATTAGCAATCATACATAATCAAAAAAGTAAAGAACAATAAAAAAAATCAACCACTCTCCATTTTTCTCCATGTTCCAATCAATAAGTCTAAAAAAAAAAAAAATACAATTGTTATATATATGAAGTCGAATATTTAAAAAAATTATTCTATTGTAATAATTTATAGAAGAACAATTTACCTAAGAATACAAATGAAGAGGCATTTATTCAATCAAGAAATTCATAATCATCTGTAATAACTGTAAAAATAAAATAAAATAAATTGTCATAAAATAGAAAATAGAAATGAAAGAACTTCACAAATAAAATAAAATTATATAAAAATTAAAAGTTACCTGACTTGATTTCTTCAAGTTTTTCTAACATTTCTTCAACATCAATTGAAATTGGTGAAGCATGTAATCAATATTGCCAACAAATTAAACATTCCACTAATTTCGAGGTTAGAGAACTACGAAATTGATCTAATATACGACCCCTAATGCTAAAAGCACTTTCTAAAGTAATAGTGAAAATCAGAATAGCTAACAAATCTCGTGACACCATAGAAAGTATACGATACTTAGAAAAATTAATTTTTCATCAATCCAAAATATTAAAATTTATGTCTTATTTTTCAACACTTTTTTCTAAGTATCTATCTACTTCTAATTTGCAATTCACACTTTTTTCTTCTTCCAATTGCTTTAGAAACTCATATTGAAGTGACTTGACTTGAATATTACCTTCACCAGCTAGTTGATCAACTTCCATCTCATTTAAAGTTTGAGTAAAATCATTTAAAGAAACAGTTGAAGTTGAGTCGAGAAACTGATAATGCTGAAAATTTTGGTTCATTATTCCTCTTATTGTTCTAATCAACTCCTCAATCTTTATAAGTAGATAAACCTTTAAGTAACAAAATTTTACATATTTCAACTTATAACGAGAATCCAATACCATAGCAACCAATAACATCTTGTTTATATTGTCAATACTTCCTCAATACCTATCAAATTTATCCTTCATATTCACTGCCATAGAATTCAAGAATGGATCGAGACTTTTAGACCGATCAGAAATAGTATTTTCAATGACACAAACTTCATGAAAATAAGAATTATAAGTGACATAAAGAGAACCGACATTTGTTTAAAGGCATCATAAAAAGTTTACAAAAATTTAGCCAATACTCGAGCATAATTTTTCAGTGGGAAGCATTCCTTTGAGTTATTTATCAAATTGTGGTTCTTGTTCTTCTAACCGTTCAAATGCTTTTTAAAATGTTGTAGCGGTATCGAAAATAAGATATGTTGAATTCCACCTAGTCGGAACATCAATGATTAAAAAACTCTTACATGTAATTCTTTCTTAGTTAACACATTTATTAAATTGTTGAGTTCTTGACGGAGAACTCTTTACATATTTTATAGTCCTGCGGATTGTACTAATAGAATCATGCACATCACTAATCCCTTCTTTTACTATCAAATTTAATATGTGCACAACACCTCATGTGCAAAAATTCACCTTCTACAATGCAACTATCCATTTTGTTCAACTTTTTTCTCAAATAACCAATAACAACGTCGTTAGAACCCGTATTATCAACCGTGATAGTACACATATTCTATATACCCCATTGAAGTTAGTATAACTCAATTACTTTACCAATTGCCTCACCTCTATGACTAGTAACTACACAAAAATTAAGTATCATTTTATGTAATTTCCAATTTTTATCAATGAAATGTTCAGTGAGACACATGTATGAAATGTTTTTCAAATAAATCCACAAATCCATAGTAAGAAAGACTCTTTGGACAGCAGTATTCAAAAAATTCGTCAACTTCTTATTTTTATTTGCATACAATTGTAAGCAATTTTTTGTCATAGTGATGCGAGACACTAAACAAAATTTAGGTTGCAATACGCTTAAAAAATATTGAAAATCTTTGCGTTCCACAAACTTAAAGGGCAACTCATCAATGATTATCATTCTTATAAGGGTGTCATTACATAACTCTTGGTCAAATTTTCAAGAAGTAAGGCTATTATCTCCTTTGTTTCCTACTGTTTGGAATGATGACTTTTTTACTTTTTGTCATCATGATAAGGATACTTGAGACATTTAGTTAAATGTTTCCTTAATGTACAAGTCTCATTAACACTCGAACACCCATAATCTGAACTATAATAATTACATTTGATTTTTTCTAACTTCCTCCCATTATCATTTTTAATTTTAGTAAAATGATTTTAGACATCAGATTTTGGTCCATAAGGCTTATTGTGAGTTGAGTTTACCATAGGTTTTGAGGCAACAGTGCCGGTAGTAGCAGAAGGAGTAAAATCAATAACTTGTTCAATATTGGTATCGCTAGTGTCTTTGTCTCTCATATTTGACATTTAACAAAAAGAAAAATATATCAATTAAGTCCCAATATACATCAAAGGATTTAAAATAATTAAGTAAAAAAAAAATTTAACATGAATTAATGTTCCAATTAAATGCTCTTAAGATACAATTTTGAGTATATCTTTTATTAAATCAGCCAAAAATAAATAAATAAATAAATAAGGTGTTTTTATTTTTTTCCTTGCAAATTGAGCATTCTAATTATAAAAATATGAAATTGAAATAGATCCTAATCAACCCCAAATCCCTAATATTTTGTTGGGTTTTTTGAAGTTAATTTGGAGTATCGAGAAGATAAAATACTCGATGCTTTAAAACCAAGATCTCTGATGCTTTAGAACCAAGATCTTTGATACTCTAGAGGGTAAAATGATTCATTGAATAATATATATATATATATGGGTCCCATTCGGCACCCTAAGTTTTACCACACACTTTAACAAACACGTTTTGTCCTACATGGGTTAGAAGTTTTGGAATGAGCTGATTTTTGGTGAGGATGATCTCTATGGTGAGGAGATCATCCTCACCAAAAATCAGCTCATTCCAAAACTTCTAACCCCATCAAAAATGATTTACAAAAAATGGA
Organism: Akebia trifoliata; assembly: GCF_017979445.1. Lineage (NCBI taxonomy): Eukaryota > Viridiplantae > Streptophyta > Magnoliopsida > Ranunculales > Lardizabalaceae > Akebia > Akebia trifoliata. Next base: position 12,612,061 of record NC_141376.1, on the reverse strand, counting down.
CGGTCCACGATTTTTCAACTTGTAAACATGGGGCTAAATATTTCGGAATGGGCTGATTTTTGGGGAGGATGATCTTCTAATCATAGAGATCATCCTCACCAAAAATCAGCCCATTCCAAAACTTCTAACCCATGTAAGACAAAAAATGTTTGTTAAAGTGTGTGGTAAAACTTAGGGTGCTGAACATTTCCCTATATATATATATATATATATATATATATATATATATATATATATATATATATATATATATATATATATATATATGGGAGCGGTTCAGCGGCCCTAAAGTTTGACAAGTTCAGTGCCAAGTTTTCTCAACCGTTTGATCTCCACGCATCCAACGGTTCGGAAATAAAAAACGCGGTTTTAACATTAAAACCAAATTAATTAGTGTTGCCCCCTCAAATATCCAAGTATTCTATTAGAGGCTCTCTCCCTTAACTAACAGGAACCTCTTTCTCTTCTTTCTTCTTACAGAAGCTTCTTTCTTCGTCAGATCAAAAAACCTCTCTTCCCTCTCGTTACAGATCGAAACCTCCCTCCCATTTCTCTCTCTCTCTCGAAACCCCCCTCCCATCTCTCTCTCTCTCTCGTTACCGTGCAAAAATCCTCTCTTTTGTATTCACATACTATCGTCGGCATCGTCGTACTCTCTCAGTCTCTCTCTCTCTCTCAAGTTACTGCCATTGGAGGTTCTCGGAGCCATCGTCGTCTCTCCCTCTCAACCCTCGCTCGTCGTCGCCGTCAACCTCTCTCAGGTTCGAAACCCCCTTCTTCTTTTTTTCTTTTTCCCTTTCTTGCACCAATGCAGACCCATTCTTTTTTATTGTTTAAATGGTTGTATGATTTCGGGGTTTTTCTTTATTTTTTATCTCAAACTCATTAGTTAAAAAAAAAAGTAGTTATGAAATCATCTTGGGTTCTTGGCATTTGCAGAGTTTGATGATTAGATAGAAGCTTTAACTTCTTTTTTAACTCATTAGTTAATTTCTTTTGTAAAGGGAAAAATGTTAAAAATTTTGCTATAGCAACTTTTACCCTTGAGCAGTGTCAGAAACCTCTGTGGCTTTAGTTATGAGGACTCCTCTTTTGGTGGTTCATTGAGAGTAATATAATATAGCGTGTGGTTGTGGCACATTCTTGTAAGATCTTTGTCTAGTCAGTGGTGCCAAAACTACCCTACAAAATACAACAAACAAATGAAGTTTTTTTTTTTCATGTCAGAGTGTCAACAAAGTTTGATCAAACAAATGTTTTTAACAGTGGAATTGATAGTTGGCCAGTATGATGCTTGATTGCTGACTCCAATTTTATTTCTTTATAGCTTTCACACCAATGGAAGTGAAAAAAAATATATTGAATAAGCTTAATTAAAAAAAGTAGCTCTAAGTTTGAAATGAGAGTCAAATAGAACAAAACCACTTTTTTATAATGAATGATAATCAATACAAGGTTATTGCTAGGGACTAATTCAGTTCTAGCTTGGGAGAAATTTATACCACATACTGCCTTTGTAGGATGAAACACTGTTCGAGTTATGTCCTCAAACCGCACATACTATCATAACTTCCACAGTGAACAACAAATGATTTTTTTTTAATTGTCCAATTAGCTTATCTGGTAAGAATATAATCATGAAATGGTCTGGCAAGAATCTAAACCCTTGAGGCTACTTCTATAGTTTCTATTCATAAACATTTTAGTGCAATAAAATCGAAAATATAAGTCATAGGTGAAGAAATTAACAAATGAATTCCATGATTTTTTCTCGATTCTTAGGAAAATAATTGGATTTGAAGGTATTCATTTGTTTGACTTAACTTGAAAGATAATGTTAAGCCTTTTTTATTTTTTCTCGATTCTTAGGAAAATAATTGGATGTTAGATATATTGAGTAAATGAATGTTTGGTAGTGAACTAGGTGCTGTTGTTTATGATCCTAGGTTTCTCTAAAGATAGTTTATGTTATGATTGATGGTGAATTGGAAGAATTTGTGGGTAACATATACAACTAACTATTGTAAGAAATAATGAAATGTTAAAATTGAATCATTTGAAGTTTATTGGTCTTTTATCAATTGTAGCAATCTATCATGAATAAGATTGGTGTTGACAAAGATGAGGGAATGCCTATTGATGACATTGTGGGATCATCGATGTTTGAAGTAGATAGTGATGAATATGCTGATTATCAGAGTCCTAACAAAGACGTTGAAGATCTAAAAACACCTTATGTGGGAATGTTGTTTGACTCAAGTGAAGGGACGTCCATAAGGATTTTGGATTAGAACTCGAACCACTACTAAGTCACGACGGGGTTCAGATGAGTCGACTGGAATAACATACGTTTGTTCACATGAAGGTAAATTTCAACCAAAGAAGGTAGAAGAAGAAAATGAAATCGAGAAGAAAAGAAGTTGTTCTACTGTTAAATGTGGTTGTAACGCAACTATGCGTATTTTAAATGACAGATGGACCACTAGATGGAAAGTATCGATTTTTAAGGATGACCATAATCATAAGGTAGTCACACCAGCTAGGAGAATGAAAATGAGGTCAAACCGAACCATGCCAAAAGCAGCTAAGAATTTAGTCGAAGCATTCCATAGAGAAAATATGCCAGTTGGGAAAGTGTCATCAATTTTGGGTGGGGACATGATCGATTTCGATAACAGAGATTGTTAACTTGAGAGATGTTAGACACATGAAGCTAGAAGGAGGTGATGCACAATCAGTATTGAACTATTTCAAGAAAAAGCAAACCGAAAATCCATAATTTTTTTATGCTATACAATGCGATGACGAATGCAGGGCAGTTAACTTTTTTTGGGTTGATTCTCGATCACGAATGGCATATGAATATTTTGGGGATGTGGTGTCATTTGACACAACTTATCGGACAAACAAGTATAATATGCCGTTTGCCCCATTTACTAGAGTAAATCATCACCTTCAGTCAATACAATTTGGGGGTGCTCTTCTACAAGATGAGACGGAGGTAACATTCATATGGTTGTTTGAGACATGACTAGAAGAATTGAGAGGACGTCATCTGATATCCATAATCACAGACCAAGATTTAGCAATGCGAAATGCAATTGCCAAAGTGTTTCCCAACACCCGTCATCGTCTTTGTATTTGGCATATCGAGAAGAAGTTCGCTGAGAAATTGTCTCACATATACTCTCAAGATACTAACTTCAAAGGTAAAATGAGAAATTGTATATGGTTGACATACACGATTGAGGACTTTGAAAAGTAATGGAAGTCAGTGATCGTGGAAAATAGATTGGAACACAATGAATGGCTTCAACAATTATTTGAAATAAGGTAGTCATGGGTGCCAGTCTATAATCGTCAAACATTTTTTGCTGGTATGAATACCACCGGTCGTAGTAAAAGTATCAATGCCTTTTTCGATTGGTTCGTTACTTCAAGGTCAAATCTCACCGAATTTATTGTTAAGCATGAGCAAGCATTGCAAAAAAATGTAGATGCAGAGAGCAAAGAATATTTCATTTCAAAGCATAAGTTTCGATGTGTTAATAAGGGTGAGTTATTTTTAAAGCACGCGGCAAAATCATACACCAAGAATGTGTTTGAGAAATTTAAGCAAGAATGGGTCAAAGTGATTCGATTTAGAATTGAAGAAGAACGAAAATCGAGAATGGATATAAATTGTATGTGGTGAAAAGTAAATATGATGTACCTGAGGAGTTCATGGTCAAGTTTAATTTGAAAACATACGAGGGTACCTGTGAATGCAAAAAATTTGAATTTCTTAGAATACTTTGTCGACATTTTTTAAAGGTTTTTGCTCGTCATGACATTGATATTATACCGTTCCACTATATTCTCGAAAGATGGAGACAAGAAGCAAATCGTAAATTCAGAATCACGGGTTCAGATACAGTGGGCAATGAGAATGAACAGTCGGATGCAATGAGAATTAGCTACTTATGTCAACAGTCTACTAGATTGGCTTGTATTGCAGGAACTTCAATTGAGGGATACAAAATCTTTTTGGATGACTTAAATGAAACATAAAAAAAATTTTGAGAAATGAAACTTACAGTTGATGCATCTGATAATATAGATGAGAAAAGTAGTAATGACCAAATGGATTTGTTACTTTTGGATCCAAATGTCTCACAAACAAAAGGTAGGAAGAAGGATGTGAAGGGAAAAGAAAAGGTTCAGCATGTTGGTAGATTGAAAAGCAGTGTCGAGTTGGCCCAACAGAAGAAAAAAAGAAAATGTGCATTATGTCAAAAACTTGGGCATGACAAGCGGATTTGTCCTGAAAATCCAAATAGAAAGCGGATTGGATGTATCGAAGGTAATTAAATTAATGTTTGTAAGATAATATGCATTTATATCTATTGAAATATGACGTAAGATATTATTTTCCTTATTTATTATTTTCAGTTAACGAAGAAGTACAAGATTTAGACCAAGAAATTGAAGGGGCTGCAACAGTGCCAATGGATGGACATTGAAAGAGATAAGGATCAAGTATGTTATTTTTATGTTGGTTTATCAATCTCATCGAGTTCAAATTTTGTACGTACATTATTTTGATTTTTGTTTGCCCTTGGATTTCTACCATTCACATGAATGTATTTCAGTGAAAAAGTAATGTTGTTCTTAACATAACTGTAAGAACCTCTTGAAGTAATGAATTGGCCTTTATTTTCTCTTGATTGCTTTTGAAACTCATCTCGGCATCATTGATGCTGTTGATTTTCTAAAAAGGACTTTTTTGAAGGAACAAAAGAACCAAGGATTGAATTTCTTGCCTAAAAATGTTCCCATTTAGATTGTTGACAATAACTTTGTTTGCTTATTATCTTGTTTGTTGATTCTATTGAAGTATCTTTTATTGTTGAAGGATGGCAGGCAATCTTCCAAATTCATCAAAATAGGTGTGGGTTAATCACTTTTATATTTTTCTTATTGTTTATTGCTATTAAGGGTCTCTCTTTGTATTTATTCTGTCACTTTCCTCTTTATGTCAATTTCCTTCTTTGCTAGTGTAGCCTTGGTTGATCCAAGAAAATGCCATAATGTCAAAAAGTTAGGAACTTTGGAAGCTCTGAAATGCAACTTCTGAACTCTTTCTTGGCCATTTATCCTACTTCTCTTCCAACAAGTGATTTAATGTTTTGAACATGTCATTGAATGGAAGATTTGGATAGCTAATACATGATTGCTTTTATCTGTATTATTTTGGGTGTAGTTCTACAAGTGGTTTACGAATCTTTATACAGGTTTCCTATCAATTTTCCAAAATCTTTGGTATGGATATTTTCACATATATTGTCCTAAAGTCACAATATACACAAACACGTGTTTATAATAAGCATACTGATAGTCAAATAAGTGTCATAAAGTAACTCTTTTTTATTTTTCTTCTTATAAGGCTAGATGTGCGGTTACTTGCCCCTTATTATAATGTTTCCATCAAAAAGATTTTGAGTTTCATTCTTCAGAGTAAGCGTTGTATCTTCTAATGGGATCTATTGTTTTTGCCATGACGAAGCTCTACAAATGGCCTTTTGATGCAATTGTTTTACAGTTCCAATATATTTACTAGCAACCTTTTTTTTTTTTTTTTGACAACTAACTGTACAAATAGCCACTCAATCAGTTCCATAACTATAATGCTCGAGGAAAGGGGATTCTCTATGAACTAGGAGTTTGTTTACACCACTTCTTGGGGGTGAATTCGTGACATCATTGGCATTTTGGATTTTGAGAAAAATAATGGTCTAGCACTCCAGCCTTTCATCAGTTCCCTTGTATGATCTAGTAACACTAACCAACCCCAAAAGATTTTGCTTTTGACCCCGATCCTTTGTACACTTGATTGCATTTGCCCAATAACCTTCCACCATGAAAGAATTAGTCATGAAAGAACCCTTATTAGTCATCCATAGGATGCCTTAGCTCTAAAAATGGATTTCTTTTTTTCAAAAGTTGATTTTTGATTCTCCATAATTTTTAATTTCAGTGTTTTGGTTCTCTATTCTTAAATACTTTGTAATTCTTTGTAATTTAGAATGAGTATGGACCATCAAGTAAGGTATTTGGGACTGTTGGCCATGCATACTTGACTTGGGCTGCAAATATGGCCCAATGCAAACAAATTCTGAATCTGTTTTTTCTCTTAAATTTTTGGTGGCAGATAAACACATGATAGAGCCTCATGTAACCGGAATGGATACACCTACCATTGAGCCGTCAGAGCCAATGGATGCCGAAGAAGAAGAAGATGGGAAAATGGAGATTAAAGACGCACAGGAGATTCTTGAATTGGGGAAGGTGAAGTAGGAGGATTACCACAGTGGCAGCAACAGCATTGTTTGACTCCACAACTCCCTTAGAGTGCACCTACTCCGCCCATCACGTGGTCTTGGTGACAGATCTCTATGCCATCATGTGGAGGGTTCTTTTTTTTTTTTGCCCCCACCTTTTAGTGTAATCAAAGGAGAGGATGGATGGAAGGAAGGAATTAGAGGAGAAGTTGGTCTTTGCTTTGGTCTTTGCCCCACCCTTTTGTTTTGTTATCAATTCTGCGAACATGTTTCAACTGTTTTTGGCCTTAATCTTCAATTAAGGGACTATGTTTTTGAATGCGCATGGATTATGGTTCTATTTTATTTGAATCTAAAAATCATGGGGACCATTATATCAACATTAGATTTAGAAATCAGTGTTAAAAAGATTTTTATTATTATTTATAGTTCTTTCCTTTGCAATCTCAGTTTTTACGTTTAGTCTGGAAGGCTGTGGTGTTGGATTTGCTAATTTTGGTAATCCATGTGGGCCTCATAGGCTTGCTTGGTAAAATCTCTCTTTAGTAATTATATTAAGCCTCAAAGTTGCCCCTATTTTATTCTGTTTTAAGTTGCAGTAAACTTATTTGAATGATATAAATGTTCTACTCGATAGAATTCTGAGTCTAGGAAGAATGATAGAATATTGTAAAATAATTTATTTGATTGATATAATTCTCTACTTGATTGAATTTTGATTAGTGTACAGTCGTGCAGCTCAATAGCTTCCATTTCTCTGAAGGCATATCAACCTCAAATGGCCTATTTCAGCTAAAGAGCCCTTGAGCACCATTTGGGGGTTAGAAAAGTCCTATTGAGAAAGATATTGCAGACATCTTACCGAGCCCCCTATAGAACAAGGAACAAAGGTGGTTTTGGGTTCATGATTTAAGTGACATTCTTCCCACGTTGTGTAAATCCCTGGTCTACTCCCAACAAAAACGACGTAAAACTTTATCATCCTAAATACCTGTAAAAATATAATATTTTAAACAAAGTTTCTCATATATTTAAATTGGAATGGTTGAATATTAAAATGTAATAGTTTTACAAGATATGAAAAAGAAAATATAAATAGGTGGAAATGGTTACCAAGTCACAAAAGCAAGAGACAATAACATCAGTAAGGAAGATGCATGATAGTGATGAAGTATCGATCAATGTACAAAATGAGTCCCATAAGCCACTTTGACATAATCTTGTAATTTGATCACATTTTCGTACAATCCATTAATAGAGGTACAACTTGTTTATTCACTAAAGATGATAGAACCTGTGAGTAGTAGAAATAAATGAAAAAAAAAATTACTTTCAATGGAATAACTCATTATTAGTAACTTTAGAAATTTTGAGTTGGTTCAAGTCCATAAATCTGCTAGGACAACTTTGTAAAAACATAATCATTGCTATGAAAATAAGTAAATAAATAAAAACAATTTGTAACGAAGTTCTCATATAAACAAGTATGCTCAGGTCCCTCAATTTGCATGTGGATGCATTCCAACCTTTATGTACATACGAGAATTCTATATAGGATATATGTGTGTTGTCCTTGCGGAGGTGAGGCATGTAAATTGCATAAAATTAAACTGACAAAATCCAAATTGGTTACCGTTTCAGCTTTCAACTTGGTTGGATCAACAAAAACTCAGCAACCAACTTGTCACTGACTCCACTTATAATAAAAGTGCATAAATTCGAAAGAAAAAGAATAAGATCTTCTTCAAACTAAGCATATTATTTATTGAGACATGAACAATGAATGTTTAGAAAATTGAAGTGTAACGCATTGAATGTCAAAATTCAAACCCCATCATACTATCTAACTAAATTTCCAATTGCAAACAAGTACAAACTGGTCGTTGATATGAGACAAGAAAATTCATGAATTGAAGTTCACAAGACCAACCTTAAGCCCAATAGCAGGAATGGGGTTTAATTTTTCTGGATTGATTATCAAAATTAAATAAACAATTGAATTGAATTGTGCTTATCAACAACAACAAAAAAAGAATGAATAGAACTGCAGTGAAGTTTGTGGAGAAATTTAACTCAAGAAATATCATATTGAGAACAAAGCATTAGAAACCTAAACACCAAACTTGGGGTGAAAGGGAATAAATTTACTACCAAGATAAGCTTAGAAACTTACTATTTTGAGATAAAACAAGGAAATGTCACAAATCATAAACTGAGAGCAATCAATCAAATGCCAATCACTAACATTGCAGGCATCCAAGAATAGAAATTCAATGTTTGAAGAGCTATAAACTGTAGAAAAGATTAATCTTAAATTGACTTCCCATGAACTTCAAAATGTCTCAGAAATATTATTATCATAGTGTGCATTGGTGATTTCAGAAAAATAAAAAAAAAATTACATAAGATAAAGTATCAAACAATATATATCGATATTTAATAATATGACCTATATAAAGACAATATAAGTGAACCCCAGGAATCATCTGAGAATTTAAACAATAGAAAAGAGTATGTCTTGGGGTTCCAAGATTTGCATTGGTGCAAGAAAGGGAGGGAAAAGGAAATCAATGAGACCAGAAAAGAAAAACCCAGAAGTCGTAACTCTCAGAAGACTACAAAAAGAAGTTAAAGCTTCTATCTAATCATCAAACTCTGCAAATGCCAAGAACCCAAGATGATTTCATAACTACTTTTTTTTTAACTAATGAGTTTGAGACAAAAAATAAAGAAAAACCCTGAAATCATACAACCATTTAAACAATAAAAAAGAATGGGTCTGCATTGGTGCAAGAAAGGGAGGGAAAAAGAAAAAAAAAGAAGGGGGTTTCGAACCTGAGAGAGGTTGACGACGACGACGAGCGAGGGTTGAGAGGGAGAGACAACGATGGCTCCGAGAACCTCCAATGGCAGTAACTTGAGAGTGAGAGAGAGAGAGAGACGGCGAGAGTACGACGATGCCAACGATAGTATGTGAATATAAAAGAGAGGGTTTTTGCACGGTAACGAGAGAGAGAGAGAGAGAGAGAGAGAGAGAGAGAGAGAGAGAGATGGGAGGGGGGTTTCGAGAGAGAGAGAGAAATGGGAGGGGGGTTTCGATCTGTAATGAGAGGGAAGAGAGGTTTTTCGATCTGACGAAGAAAGAAGCTTCTGTAAGAAGAAAGAAGAGAAAGAGGTTCTTGTTAGTTAAGGGAGAGGGCCTCTAATAGAATACTTGGATATTTGAGGGAACAGCAGTAATTAATTTGGTTTTAATGTTAAAATCGTGTTTTTATTTCCGAACCGTTGGATGCGTGGAGATCAAACGGTCGAGAAAACTTGGCACCGAACTTGTCAAACTTTAGGGCCGCTGAACCGCTCCCTATATATATATATATGGTCTAATTTATTTATTGGAATAACAATCCAAGATCTCTGATGCTTTAAAACCAAAATCAAATTCAAGATCTAACTTATCTTCGTGAGAACATTCAGTGTATCATTGTGGGCCAAAATTTATGAAAAGAGAGAGAGAGACAGCCGTACTTCAGGACGAGAAAGAGATCGATCCATCGTCGACCACTTGAGTTGAAATGCAACTCATAGCCGTGTCGCACTATCGCACACAATGGCAAGAGAGATAGGGGGAAGGAGGGACGATCGTCGATCGCCAGAGTTAAGCTTGCAGTAGCACGTACGCTGCAACTGCAAGAGACGAGAGAGAAATAATAGAAGGAACAACTGAACAGGAAACAGTCGAAAACTCGAAATACCGAGAGTTAGGTTTTTGTAAAAAATTTAAAAATCAATTATATATTTAATATTTTATTTAAATAAATATTTGTTCGATTTTCGATTTGATTTGATTTTTTATATTGTCTGAATTGATAACCGAACCAAATTCATCGGTTCTTCATTTTTTAGATCCGAAATCGAACCGGTATAAGTCTAAACCGAACCAAACCAATCTAACTTCTACGATTTGGTTCGATTCTCGGTTTGAATTGAATTAAGTTGCACCCCTACTTATACTCTATGACAATAATTGAAATGCCATTAAAAAATAATTGAAAAGTCTTTATATTTATCATATTTAACGAAATGTTTTGGTATCTTATACTAAAAAACCTACTCATGTCAACCCACTTTTAAAGACATTTTAGTCATATACAAGATATAACTTTTTTGGTAATGTAGCAAAACTTGAAATACTTTAATAATATTAAAAAATTATTATAATTATTTAAAATTTTGTCAAAAAAATTATATGTATTTTCATTTATTACTAAAACATGTTATTGGTATTTTCTATTTCTCATTTCATAATTATATAGGACTATAATGTCCTTATATTCTATGACAATAATTGAAATGCCATTAAAGAATTTATATTTTAACACATTTAACGAATGTTTGATGAGTGGTGTGACATGTTATTTATTTTAAAAACCGTCAAATTTTCTTGAGATACGTATAAATTTTTAATTTAATTTTTTTTAAAAAAATTAACAAAAAAAAAAAAAAAAAAATTTACCACATAATTATCACATATTTTATTTATTATTAAATCATTACTAATTTTTAATATTATCAAATCAATAATATATTTTGCATAATATACCAAATTATCCTCAAAGCAGGTGTGATTTTTGACTTGATTTAATTTGAGAGAGAGAAAAAATAAGATAAAAGTTTTATTAACAAATTTCATCAAAACAAGTTTAAGAATTGTAAACCGTAAATTTCGAAACTTCTAACCCCATCAAAATAAGTTTAAAAATCATAAATCATCAATTTTTTTTGTAAGTCAGTTTTGATGGGTTAGAAGTTTCGAAATGCACTGATTTTTGGTGAGGATGATCTTCTCGTCATAGAGATCATTCTCACAAAAAATCAACTCATAAAATAATTCGGCTATGGTGTGGGTTGGCCTAATGCTCTATTTGAAAAAATTGTATCTAAAGTTGCTGATGTTGAATTAAGTTGCTGAAGCTGAGAGAAAGTTGTTGTTACTGTTATTGAAGCACCTTACTAAATTGAGTATATTGTTTGATAACATGCTGTCTAATTGCGCTATTACAATGTTGAACTGTTTGGTAATCTGCTGTCTAAAAATTATTGGATGAAATTAAAAATAATATTAAAGAAAGTGATTATGTATATGATATAAGTACTAATATGTTAACAATAAGTATAAACATAAGATTTAATATTAAAAAATAAAAATAAAATTCAATTTCATTTTTTTCTGTATTAACATATTTAATGTTTATCAAATAAATAATAAATAATTAAATAAAAATTTACATCATGTATATATGGCATTATAAATTTATTGAGCAATCTCATCTTGTACAATATTCATATTAGCAACTAATTCATATTGTGTAAACTAACTATCAGTAATTGATTGTTGTCGGATGAAATTATGTAAGGCCATGCACACACATATAATACGTATTTAAGTCACAAAAGAGTATGAAGCCATCAATTTCAAAATCGGGAATCGTTTCTTTAGTATACTAAAACAACGCTCAATAACGCTTTTACATAAAGAGTGATAATAATTGAACCACTAATTACAATCTCAATAGAATAAAATATTATAACACTCATTCAAACAATGTCATTAGTTTTTTACAACTAAAAAAATTATTCATACAAAATTTTAAACTTAAAACAAAAGAATCTAACAAAAAAAATGGGAGTTTCTATTGGCACTCCAACATTTACTTATTTTCAACCATTCACCTATTTTCTTTATTTATTACTAAGGTTTGCCTCTAATTACAATCTCAACAGAATAAAATATTATAAAACTCATTCAAACAATTTCATTAGTTTTTTACAATAAAAAAAAACTGTTCATATAAAATATTAAACCTAAAACAAAAGAATCTAAGGAAAAAAAAATGAGAGTTTCTATTGGCACCCCAACTTTTACTTATTCTTAACCATTCACCTATTTTCTTTATTTATTACTAAGGTTTGTCTCTAATTACAATCTCAATAGAATAAAATATTATAACACACATTCACACAATTTCATTAGTTTTTTACAATAAAAAAAATTGTTGATATAAAATATGAAACCTAAAACAAAAGAATCTGAGGGGAAAAAATGAGAGTTTCTATTGACACCCCAACTTTTACTTATTCTCAATCATTCACCTATTTTCTTTATTTATTACTAAGGTTTGCCTCTAATTACAATCTCAACATAATAAAATATTATAGTACTCATTTAAACAATTTCAATAGTTTTTTACAATTAAAAAAAATATTCCTATAAAATATTAAACTTAAAACAAAAGAATTTAAAGAAAAAAATTATGAGAGTTTCTATTGGCACCCCAACTTTTACTTATTCTCAGCCATTCACCTATTTTCTTAGTTTATTATTAAGGTTTGCCTCTAATTACAATCTCAACAAAATAAAATATTATAGCACTCATTCAAATATTTTTATTAGTTTTTTACAATTAAAAAAATGTTCATATAAAATATTAAACCTAAAACAAAAAATCTAAGGAATAAAAAATGAGAGTTACTATTGGCACCCCAACTTTTACTTATTCTTAATCCAACGATTTTGATGTCAAGTAAAAAATTAGGTCACACCAACATTATTAATTGCACACCAATTCATATATAAATCTCCAAAGTATTGCTACAGTTGATTTAGCGTTAACAAAAGTTGGTGTGGCAATAGAAGAGTTCATAATAAAAGAGTTCGCAAATATCAGTGGAGTGAGTACTGACAGAAAGCTCAAACTTGATTTTAGAGGAAAGTTCGGGGGCGATTGATTGCGTTTTTAAACGCAACTTTACTAGCATTTGCATCAAAAAGTTGAGATTTACAATTATTTGCGTGTTTGATAGTGCTTCTAAACACAGTGTTTTGAAATTTTTAAAGCAAATTTTCGTTTTTAACCGCTGTTTTGAAAAGTGGATGGGAGAAGCTTCGCGCAACAGCGTTAAAACGCATTCATATGAAATGACGTTTATGCCCTTCGACATTTTTAAAAATTCCATCATCGTCCACGATTAAAAAATCGTTCACACTTCGTATGACTTGACCCTTCGATTTCTACAGTAGCAACCGACTGATCTCATTGACGACGACAACCAATCGACTGATCTCATTGACGATGGCGACCATCGAAGCACCGATCTAACCCATTGACGTCGACGACGACGTTAGCTTCGGTCAAACAAAACCCACAGGCTTGAAAGACTCACCGTTGATTGATAATATTCATTGTTGAACCCAACCCCAATCAAGACACCGATGAAAATCGACGCCATTAACAACCTAGTTTGCGATCGACGGCATTGACGACGACGATTCGAAGTAAGATCGAAATCAATCCCTCCGTTTGATCCATTTTTTCCATCAACGCCTTTTCCAATCTTTGTGAGCTCTCTCTCTCTCTCTCATCAATTTCAATTTGTGTGATTCTTGACGAAATTACATATTTCAGGTTAGATTAACAGAAAATTTTCTGTTAGGGTTCTAATTTTTTGGTAGATTTTTATTAAAATAAAATAATATAAATAATTGTTGTTTGATTTAATTGTTGCTTGTTTTGTTGTTTGAATTATTGCTTGTTTTGTATAATTTTTCTTTGAATTTGTGTGAATTTTTAAAAATAACTTGGAATTTTTCGATTTAAAATTTTTCTGTTTATAAAATGAAATTGGAAATTTTCAATTAAGCTAATTGCTCACATTTGAAGTAATGTTAGTAAAAGTTGGTGTGCCAATTGTAACTCTCAATCAATACACACACACCTTGTTCCTTTCTTTACAAATCTTGGTTCTACTTATTTTAATGTTTTTCGACTTTCATATCTCTTTATAATTCATCAGCAAATAATTTTTTCCTTCTATTTTTAATATTCTAATAATTATTTTAATTTTATTTTATTCATTCCCAATTTATTATCTTCGATTATATTTTAGGGATAATCATCGAATCAATTAAATTTTGGATCTATTTATAAAGGGATTGCATTAGAGATTAGTTTGTGCCATTTTTAATTTCTTAGTTGTTCGTCTAATTTCTTCATTGATTCCTCCCTATGTTTGTTCAACATTTTTGAGATATTTGAGATAAATAAATAATTTGAATATTGTATGTTTGATTCCCTTTTTAAATTCAATTTCAAGTCGTTGCCCTTAAAATTCGAATAAACTATTATTCATTGATCACACTTTGTATGGAAGTAGAGAGAAAATAAGATAAAAGAAGATGCTCTATGACAAATGGAAACAAATGACTGTAAAATGTATTTTAATTATTTTCCAAATCATATACACACGGAAGAGATCAAGAACCTATTAAGTCATTGGCTTAAAAAAGACTCTAAAATGAGAAAGATGAGTTGGTGAAGAACTTCACAATAAATCAATCACTCTAAAATGAATTATAAATATTTTAAAATTAATACAATTATTTTTTAAATTTTTTATATAATTTTCTTATATTTATATATATTTAATGTAAAGGGTATTATGATAATTTTTAATGCATTTTGGGTGCACTAGCAACCTTAAGGATATTGTGATCATTTTATCATAATACAGTAGATTCTTGAAATTGTATCAAATAGCAATTATCAGTTTCTGATCAACAGCACAACATTTTTACAAAACTCTATCAACAGCACAATACGTTATTAATTGCACACCAATTCATATATAAATCATCAAAGTATTGTTACAATTGGTTTAGTGTTAGCAAAAGTTGGTGTGGCAATAGAAGAGTTTACAATAAAATAAAAGAGTTCGCAAGTATCAGTGGAGAGAGTACCGACAGAAAACTCAAACTAGATTTTAGAGGAAAATTCATGTTCTAATTACTAGAAAAAAACCTGTATTTTTCATCTAATCTCAGCCGTTCACTGTGTCGGTGTTAAATAATACAATAATACAATTCTAAAAGATGAAAATTTGGGTAGAAAGTCAGCTAAAGCACGGAGGCGATCGGTTCATCAGATCGTTCTCTCAATCTTAATTTGTAAAGGTATTCAGATTAAATCGAGAAGAAGAAGGAAAGTAACAAAAGAGCGTGTAAGTGAGTGCTTTAATAATTTAAGAAAGAAAGAAAGAAAGAAAGAAAGAAAAGATGCAGGTGGAGAAGGTGATAGTGTTTCTGCGCTGAACATTGAAGAAAAAAAAAAAAAGCAAGTGATTGCGATATAGAATGAGAAGTCAATGCTCGGTAACACATTCCCTAAGATTTTGTGTCAAATATCAACCCAAAACTGCTGGTATACAATCTTTCAATTTCACCACCTTTAGCCTTACTCCTCTTCTTCCTCCACCAAACCCATTTCTCTCAACCCATGAAATCCGCAAGAAAAGACTCGAACTCGCCCAACTCTTACAATTTCGTGTTTTAAACAAACCACATCTTTACTACAAAAGAATTCATGGAAGTATTGTAGTATTGGGTTTTCAATCAGATATCTATTTATCCAACATTCTCCTTCACTGTTATTCAAAATCTGACTGTCTTCATGATGCGAGACTACTGTTTGATAAAATGCCTGAAAGAAATATAATCACTTGGTCTTCAATGATTTCCATGTACACCCAACATAATCATGGTCAAGAAGCTTTGCTATTTTTCTCAAAATTTATTGAATCTTCGTTGGAGAATCCGAACGAGTTTATATTAGCTAGTGTTCTTCGTGCTTGCACGCAAGTAAAGGCGGTTGGAAGAGCAATACAAGTGTATGGTTATGTTATCAAGTCTGGGTTTGATCAAGATGTGTATGTTGGTACTTCTTTAATTGATTTTTATTCGAAGAATGGAGAAATTGAAGAAGCAAGATTGGTTTTTGATGATTTACCTGTAAAGACTGCGGTTACTTGGACTACCATTATTATGGGGTACTCTCAAAGTGGAAGGAGTGAAGTTTCTTTGCAGTTGTTTAACCAAATGAGGGAAACCAATGTTGTTCCTGATAGATATGTTCTCTCAAGTGTGATAAGTGCGTGTTCGGCATTGGAGTTTATTGAAGGGGGGAAGCAAATTCATGCTTATGTATTGAGGAATGGAACGGAGACGGATGTTTCGGTGATTAACGTGCTTATTGATTTATATTCCAAGTGTCATAGAGTGACACTTGGACGAAAACTATTCGACCAAATGGATGTTAAGAATGTTGTGTCATGGACAACGTTGATAGCTGGATACATGCAAAATTCCCGTGATTGGGATGCGATGAAACTCTTCTTGGAAATGACCCAATTGGGTTGGAGACCGGATGGATTTACATGCACTAGTATTCTCACTTCTTGTGGTTCACTTCAAGCATTGGAACAAGGGAAACAAGTGCATTCTTACACTATCAAAGTCAACCTTGAATCTGATGAGTTTGTGAAAAATGGACTGATTGACATGTACGCGAAGTGCAATGCTTTGATAGATGCTAGAAGGGCTTTCGATGTCATGACCGAACACAATGTCATCTCTTACAATGCTATGATCGAAGGGTATGCGAGACAAGAAATGCTTTTTGAAGTGCTAGACCTTTTTCATGAAATGAGGCTTAGATTGGTTGATCCAAGCCTCTTGACATTTGTTAGTCTTCTTGGGGTGTCAGCTTCGTTGTCCACATTGGATTTTAGCAAGCAAATCCACGGCCTCGTTGTAAAATTTGGAGTTGCTTTAGATATTTACGCTGGTAGTGCCCTAGTGGATGTTTATTCCAAGTGTGCGTGTGTCAAGGATGCGAGGCTTGTCTTTGAGGAGATGAATGAAAGAGATATTGTATTATGGAATGCCATGGTTTTCGGATATACCCTAAATGGACAAGGCGAGGAGGCCCTCAAACTCTTCTTAGAATTGCAATTTTCAAGAATGAAACCTAACGAGTTCACATTCGTTGCTCTTGTCACAGCGGCAAGTAACCTTGCAAGTCTTACACATGGTCAACAATTCCATAACCAGCTTCTTAAGTCCGGTCTAGACTTAGACCCATATGTATCAAACGCCCTTATAGATTTGTATGCGAAATGCGGGAGCATTGAAGAGGCTCGGAAAATGTTTGATGCCACAGACCAAAGAGATGTCGTATGTTGGAATGCGATGATCTCAAGATACGCCCAACATGGGCATGCAGAAGAAGCTCTTCGGTTATTTGACCAGATGCGAGCTGAAGGAGTAGAACCCAATTATGTCACATTTGTTGGTGTGCTCTCGGCATGTAGTCACGTGGGGCTTGTCGAGATTGGGCTCTGTCACTTCGACAAGATGGTATCCGAGTTTGGAATTGAGCAAGGGATGGAACACTATGCTTGTGTGGTTGCTCTCTTGGGCCGAGCAGGGAAACTAAGCAAAGCCAAGGAATTTATTGAGCAAATGCCCATTGAACCCGCGGCAATTGTATGGCGGAGCTTGCTTAGTGCATGTAGAATAGCTAATGATGTTAACTTAGGGAAATATGCGGCCGAGATGGCAATCTCACTTGAACCAAAGGATAGCGGGTCCTATGTACTACTTTCGAATATTTTAGCGTCTAGAGGTATGTGGGCTGATGTGGAGAATGTGAGGAAGAGAATGAGCCGCAATGAAGTGTTGAAGGAACCGGGGCATAGTTGGCTTGAGGTGAAAAAAGAGGTTCATGTATTTATTGCAAGAGACAAAGGTCATAAGCAAGCCGAATTGATATATTCAGTGTTGGACTGGTTAACCCAACAGATCAAAGCTGTCGGTTATGTCCCCGACATAACTACACTTGATGAATGATTAAGAGGGATATGTATGATGTCCACTATATTCAATGAGCCCTTTTTTGTTCTTCAAATATTCTTTTCGGCATTCCAACGGCTGGATTGCAGAGCAATTTGAACAGTCTTGAATGACTGAAAATGACAGCAGAACTGGTTTCTTGATTTAGTTTGAATTGAAGTCTCTAGGAGCAAGTACTGCTCTCAATATATTTGGCTTGCCCACTCTGTTCACAAGTAATTGTGTCCGTTTCTTTCTTTGCTCCTATTGAGGTGACAGATTCTCTACTATGTGACACTTTTGCCCCTTTTGGTAATCTCTAGGCCCCATTGCTGGAAAGGCTCGGCTTTAAAACCTACGTGGAGCTTCCGTCTCGTACGGCTCCTCTAGGAATGGAGGTAGGCCCAGCCCAGGCTTCTGCGTCTCAGGTAGTTGTGCACATAGTAACAAAGTTTGGATTTGGTAATTAGTCCGTGTGGATTCAATTAGGTTAATTTGGATAAATGCGAGAAAGTTTCATAAAAAAATGGGGAAATTTTTGAGAATATGCAAAATATGTTTGTGGATTTTTAGCAAAACTCATAATCTTCAACCTCTCTAAAAACCCTATCTTCTTCTTTGATGTTTGAATATTTTTTTTTTTTTTAAGTTAAAATTTTGAAGGTGGAGAGTATAGATGTTACCATTTTCCATGATCAATTGATGAATCGTCGATTTGATCGGCTACCCTCTTATTTGTAGAATTTTAAGAATTTTTTGAAAAAATTGGAGAATTTTGTGACTATGGTTGTGCAGTATCACCACATGTTGTCTTCTATATGTGACCAATATTTTTATTTATTTATTTTGTGCAGGAAGAACTTACACCAGAAGATGCATTATCTAGAGGACTGCTGATTCAGCCGGAGATCAATGAACTGCACATTTATCTTGAAAGGCATTCACTTTTAGATTTGGTTCTTTCATCCCTTTTGGTAGAAACTTTGAACAATGGGACAGATAGACAATTGCGGTTGATTCACAAGGCAAGTTATTGATAGCTTTCCCATTGTTATGAATAATGCTACTGTTAGTCATATTCATACCTTTAACCTGATTTCATATGGTATCTTTTTTTTTTTTTGTCCACTTGATTCAACCATTTCAATGTTACGTTAATTCAAGCCGAAGATTTTAGTCTGCATGGGGCTTCTACTAATGGGCTAAAAATAAAATTCTTATCGAGAGATTAGTGATTAGTCGATTCATAATTTAGGCATGCAAGTCTATCCTGGCAAATTCATTTATTATGTGATATTTCCAAAATCTCAACGATCTTTTAAGAAAGTTAAATTTATTTCCGTTGACAAAAATGAAAATCTGATCGAAGTCTTTCGTACCTGGGGTAGTTCAAGTAACCTGGATTGCTTGGACAGATGGTCTTGACTGATTGACGATCAGATAGTTTCTAGAACTTTCCACCCATTGTTTTTGTCTCTTGTATGTTTCAAGGACTCAACTAAGTTTTACTTAGTTTTGCTTTGTGCCCAGTACTGACTACCAAGTCCTTTTAATGAGGGTTGGACTCGATTTATTCATACCTTCTTGGTTCTGTTTTGATGCCGGCCTTGTCACATTCAAAAAATTAGACCCACTCAACTCACGAAGGTGCGGAGGAATTTAAAAAAATAATAATGAAAAAACATAAAAGATTACCACAGAATTAGTCCTTGTATGCCCCTTAAGGTTCACTGATTATTGCTTAATTTATGGATTTATTTACTTAGAGGTTTTAAGTCATTTTAGAAAACATTATAAAAGAATACTACTGTGCCTTAGTATTGATTTTCTATGTTTGTATTTAAACCTGCACATTGCAGTAAAATCTATTCAAAGTATAGGTGTCGGGTTTACAGGGTCTCTATTTCCCAGAAATAGACTTCTTTGTCAGGTTTGGGATAGAAGCTGAGGCTTCCCAACTGTTGTTCTTAATTTAATCAGTGTTGCAATTCTAATGTTTTGGACTGAAGGAAGAAGGGAGCGTTCACGTCAAGTGGTATTAGAGCTCTAGTCGTGGAATCTGATTTGCATTAAAATCCGACCAGCGTGAATCACTCATTGACCCGAATGTTCAATGAGTTGATGGAACCAAAGAGTATTTATTCCACATAGCAAAATTGGTGTGGCCAACACATAGGACGCATAAGATTGATGATGATAGAACATGTATTTTTTCACCAAACAAACCGAGGTTTCAGCTTAATTTATATGTATTTAAGGTAACTTTCAGGGTGACTAGATGAGTGGTTAGGACTTAGGAGAGTGGGAGTGTTGAGCAATGGGTAAACTATGGTGTCTTAACTTACTGGTCTGCAGTAGAAAATTTGGGAAGAAGAGCCAAATTGAAATAGCCAAAAAAAAAAAAAAAAAAGATCAATGAGCAACTTTTCATATTTTGTTCTCAATTGTTTTTGGTTTTGATTTTTGATTTAAAATTTTTTTTTTTTTAATTGTGGGATCAAATTATCTTGATCCTGTATCATTTTATTTTATTTTTGATCAGTGAAACTTTTTTATTACTAAGGGGCTAGTTTTGATGACCACCCCAAGAAAGAAAACAACAATACAAAAACTCAAAGCCTTCACCATCACCCTCTATTACAAACCCAATCCCATCTTCCCACAGAATCCTCAAAGAAAAGTCCTCTAACTTCCAAAAAGATCGAACTCCAGTTGAACAAAAGGCCCATGGAATCCAATCCATACGAAACTAATCTCTCCCTTTTGCTTCAGACACCCTCGATTTCTTTCTTTCCAAACACCGCAACATATGGAATTGAAAGTTGTCTCATTTATTCGTGAGGAATGTGAATTATTGACAATACTATGATCATTAGCTTAAAATTGATTTGTGTAGATTAAAAAAAATGAGAGAGAGAGAGAGAGAGTAATTTTAGCTAAATAACACAATTTATTTGTTTGAACCTCCTTAATCAAGTTTTTTCTCCTTTTTAAGAAAATAAGGGCTGTATTATAGAGATACTCCTCTAACATGCTTTCGATCCCCTTCCACTCTTCTTGATCTAAAGATTCAAATAATTTAAATAATTGTTACACTCAACTCTCTTGTTTTATACCAAAATAATCATATTAAATTGCAACCCACTTGGAGCTTAATATATTGACTCCATATTAATATTTTAACAAGAGAGTTACTATTGCCACACCAACTTTCACTAACGCCCCACCAATTGTGTGTAATTCTTGGTGTTTTACGTAGGAATTGGTGTGGCATTAGTGAAAGTTGGTGGGGGCAATGACAACTCTCTTTTAACAAACATGCCCTTTAAACATTTGTAAGTTTTTAAATTGATATTGTGGGGGTATAGTTTACAGAGATTGTGAAATAATTTAGGAGCTTTGTTGTTGGGCTTCATCATACTAAAGCCACCTATTAGAAGACAAAAAGGAGACAGCAGATTATGTGAGAAAGTTTGGGATTTTATGGATGCACCCCTAATTATTTTATTAGTAGAAGACAATAGGAAAAGTTGTGTTTCTATTATTAAGATTAAGATAAAGCTTTTGGGTATCTTACCTTTGAGTGCTACCGACATTGTTCTTTCTTCAACTTTTCCAGTTTAAAGAAAAACACCAAGACCCTCAAATCCTATGTTTGCCATCTAATGCACCTAAGGTAGATCAGCCTTGATGGAACCCTAGGCCCCCCACACACCATTACAATTGATCACTAAGTTGACGATCGTAATTATTCAACAAGTGTGAGCCTCTTTTAGATGGGGTAAGACTGAAAAATAAGATTGAAATTTGTTATTTTTTTATGAATATAATATACAAAAGACGTAATCAAGAGAAAGTGGAATGGAGGGATAAGATCAGTTAAATCGGCCTTAGATTGAGGGCATAAGGCTTTCCCTTACAATTTTTTCTTTTTTTTTTTTTAAATTGATATAATAATGGTAAATTTTTTATCTATTATTGTTATTTGTCGTAGTAATATATAAATCATTATAATTCTTAATAATACTTGTAAGCAACCATTGCTCCCTACTGAAAATTCACCCAAAAACTGAGAAAATCCATTTTATGCGACGAAAAAGAGAAAACAACTCTACTCCAAATTAAAAACATAATAAAACCCATACCCTATGTTACAACTTTGGTTAATCACTCACTCTCAATTAAAAAGGAATTTTTTTTTTTTTAAATATACCCTTAAAATTGTAAAATTACTTGCACCAAAAGAAACAATAACCCAATAATGCTAATGTTGATTTCTCAAAGAGTGTATGTTTCTTCCCTAAACAGTACAATTATTTTGTTCCTTTCAAATGGTCCCATGTAAATAGCAGAAGAAGCCAATGAGCAGAGAATTCTTTTCTCTGCACGGAAAAGTTGTGTCCCTCCAAATTGGAGGAGAGAGAAAAAGGATCATGGAAAAGTCATTGACAAGAAATGTGAAATCAGGATATATAATTAGTATAGAGAAAATTACATGAATAAAGAGATGGTTTGTCGATTCATCACCGATTTTACACATGAATGTCTAGATTTAGTTCTAGATCAAAAAATTAAGGGCTATACCCTATAAGGAAAATTTTATGTCCAAACATGGGAGCGGATCCTCTGTAGTATGTGTTTCCTGTAATGGCATTTGACGGTTGAGGGAGAGCCACGTCGCATATTCACGAAATCCCCTTTCTTAAAATATTGGAGATTATGGACCGTCCATTTTCAAAACCTTCATCGGACTTATAAAAATGTCTCTTTTTTTAAATTAAAAAAAAAAAAAAAAAAGCTGATCTACACAATGACCCATATGAGGCTGAGGTGTTAAATCTTGTTTTCAAGATGTCAATCTCTACTATTTCGATGGCACTATAGGGTGCTTATACTACAGAAGATCCGCTCCCTCCAAACACATAATCAGATGCGAGATCCAAATACATGATCAGATGTCACGGGGATGTAGATCACACAATTTCAAGATCTTTCGGAAAAAAAAAAAAAAGTTATTATTTACCATTGAAATTTAATTTTAAAATTTGGAATCTTAGCAATTAGCGTGTATTTGGGCTGTTGGAAAGAATTTAAAGTTTAGTGGCCCTTCATTTTCAACACCTTAGACCAAACTCAAAAAAGTTTATGTTTTTATTTTTAATAATCTGAGTTTTTCTTTGAAATCTAGAGAGATATGGTGTTGGATTGCCAATGTTGTAATCTATGTGGGCTTAACGACGCTTAGTGATTTTAAATCTTACTAAATTATTATGAGGTGAGGGCCTATGGCAAATAGATATGGTTAACTGTATTGCATAGAGGTTAGGGTTCATTGAGAAAGGTTTTCCCAAGTTCATCCTATAGAAGTTTTGAGAAATTTCATTCTTGGGTTCCTAAAGAGGGAACTCATTTGATGATCTTAAGCTGTATTTGTTTTTATATACTTTTAATTGGATTTTTATCTTTTAAATAAATGATAAAATGTACAACGACAAAAGCCCATAATTTAGAGGATAGTTCTTATTCTCAAATTCAAATTTGAGTCAGATTTAAAAGTTGAATTTGACTTAAGTAGAGGAGTGCTAAATAATAAATGAAGCTTTTACTCAAATTTGAGTCAGATTTAAAAGTTGAATTTGAGTTAAGTAGAGGAGTGCTAAATAATAAATGAAGCTTTTACTCAAATTTGAGTCCGAATTGCCCTTAAGAGCTCCAAGCTATTGGTTTTTTTTGACTTACCCCTTATAAAATGTGTGATATTAGGTTTACCTGTGTTTGATTCAATATTAGGTCTACCCCCCTTGAAAAAAGTCAGAATTTTGATTGGCAATGAGTAAAAGTAATTTGAGTTACAAAATTCCATTATTTCATTTAATTTTCGAAAAGAAAATCATTAAAATTGAATCAGCCTACATTGTTTGATCAATTATTATTCTATTTTTTGGTTTGGGGGTTTAAAAATTCATTTTTCTTTTTTATCTTTCTACAAAATTTCATTGTCCTTCAATCTTCTTCCTCCTCTTTAAGCTTTTACTCATCTCTTTCCCCTTTCATTCTTCCTCTTCTTTCCCATTCTCTCTCTATTTTTGTCTGTTATTGTCCATGATCACTACATTTTTAATCTATTTTTTTTATACTTCAAATCAAGGTTTTTAAACTCGTTTAAGACCAAGACATTTGCTTGAGTTAACTTGGTATCGGAGTTGAATGAGACCAACTCACAAAATATTTTAAGATGATCGCGTATCGTGAGATAAGCGACTCATCTCAGATGATATTTTCCAATATCTCGGGCAATACAAACGAGACAGCACAGAAAATGATTAACTCACAAGTTAAATGGGATGTATCAAACAAGATTTTCAAAATCTCGTTCGAGTTAACCGAGACAAACGAGTTACATCTTAACCCTCTATTCTTTCACCCTCAAATCAATTTTTTTTTTAATTATATATTTTTTTGGGTTCATTTATGAATTTTTTTCAAAATTTTTAAATGATTAAAAACCATTGTCTCAATGTCGAATGAGACGAGACATATCATCTAAGTCAATTAGGTATAGGAGCTGAACGAGATGAGACGTGATACCGAGTTTAAAACCATGCTTCAAATTGATCTTAAACATCTTCAAGTTGTACAAGTAGTGAAAGTAAAATGACAAGTGCCAGTTAGTTTAGTTAGTAAAATCTTTGGGTGACGATACGTAGGACTTGGATTCAAATCCTGCCAGTAGTGAGTTATTAAACTCATTAAAAACAAACTTACCAATAAACATAAAATGTGGTGGAAGTAAATTGATAAATGTGAATGCATTTTTGTCCTTTCAAAAATATTAAGGATATTTTTGAATTTTCACATATCAAGCATTGCTTGTTTACCGCAAGTCAAGGGCATTGACATTTGTAATAGTGATTGATAACTTGTATTAAATTTATTAAGGCTATAAGACTAAAACCCATTATAATTTTCCTCTATTTTTATATATTTTCAATTATTGTACTTCACCATAATCTTCTAACAGCGTAAAATGATAATTCCTTCTACCCACAAATCACTCATTTTGCTTTAATGACAACATGAAATCTTGATCGTTGAATTTCAGTACGATTTCTTTCATTTCTCGAGTCATTTTTTTTGAGTTAACTGAACTAACATGAATGAATGAATTATTGTCCTATATCTTATAATGATGTACTTTTCAACTTTTCAAATGTTAGTCGTAAATTAGATAATTAACGTCCATCGATCTACTTGACTTTCAGACTAGGTTTCATTTAAGAGGTGAGGGAAGTAAATATGACATGATCGTCTCATCATAACACCCCAGTACAAAGTGTGAATAAAAAATTATTAAAGATTTTTACACCAATCAAAATGTCACCCACCATTTCGTAAGCTTTCCAAAATGATGAAATTGATCGGATGGTTAGGATTATCGGGACTTGACTGGTTGGATGGTCGTGATCAATTAACGACCATCTCTCCCTCTTCCATTTTTAAGTAAAATTCAAATGAAAAGGGAACCATTCAATGGGTCTTAATTTTATCCATTATAAAATGATGAATGAAACATACTTCTTAACTACCAAAGGAGAAATGATGAATTTTAAAATAAAATATTAAAAGGGCAGAAATCCCAATAAGAGGAAAGCTCAAATGATTCTGGCTTCTATGATTTTCAAGGCCACTCAAATATATGCAAAAATAAATAAATTCAAGAATAAATAGTTCCTCTATATTAATTTTTGGGCTATCTTTTAATGTATATTTATATATTTAAAATTATTTAACAAATTCAAATTGTTTGGACCGAATTGAACCCTTTTGTTTCGGTTGGATTATGAATCCAATTTCTAAAACATTGTTATTTCATCTTTCTATTAAATAACAATAAAATATAACTAGACAGCTTCTATTACCTAACTGACTTTTGTTAACGGCACTCCAATGTGTGCAAGTTCTTTGATGATTGATTCTTGTTAGTAATCTCTCGTTTAATTCTTGAAAAATTCATGAATTTTTCATTTTTTTTAATGAAAGTATTATTCTCCGGATTATTGAGTTGTTCTAAATAATTCATGAATTTTAAGTTTGAAAAGAATAAAACATTTTTATTTTTTTTACGAATTTTTATAAAATTCGGTGAAAAAGAAAATGCTACTAGAACTTATTGTATGTTGCAAAGTGTAAACTCGTAAGTTGTGACGTGTAGCATAAACCAACTTTGAAGCAGTCATGCTTCAAAATTTTGGAGGAATCCATATTTTTACATGACAAATGTCCCTTTTATCTTTAAAATGGTAATTACATGACCCTCTACATAATTTGTCCTTTGACTTTGGTCTTCTTTTAAAAATCAAGGAAAATACTGGAATGACACAGGATATTTATTGCGATTCTCACAACTCTGACGCGGGATGTACATTTAACCATAGATGTGTTTCCTCGTGATACAAGTAAAATCATCTATGATTATGTATACATCTTCACGTCAAAATTGTGAGAATCATAGTAAATCTTGTATCACCCCAACACGACTCAAAAATCAGTGGAACAATAATCTCAATGTCCTCATTATCACCACCATCATTATTATCATCACCATTAACATCACCAATTTCATTATCCCCATTATTATTAACATCACAATCATATAGTTGAATTTTTCATTTTTTAACTTTTAAAATTAAATGGATAATATACCTATGAAGCATATATCACATATTTTCTATTTATTAAAATTTTTGTTGAATTTTAGATCAAATTTTTACAATTCAAAATTGAATAGAACTCAAATTTTTCAAATTTTTGCCGTGTTCTGAATTGATTTATAGATGAATTGGATGGGGTTAGGTAAAAAAGTTGGCGTGGCAATAGAATCTCTCTTATAATAGAGATAGGTGCAACTGTGCAAGTTGTGGTGTTTAAAACGTAATGATAGGTGGGCCTACTAAATGGAGAAGTTTCTGGACATGACATTAGCTGTTGAAACTAGCACTAAACGTGGCACACGTGCAAATGTCAAAACCTATATTATTCTATAGGTCCCTCCCCCACACACACACAAGTGTATAGGTGTCATGATCCGAGGGTATTTTTGTAAACATAAATTAATTAATGACAATATGACATAACTATCCTTTCGGCAAAAAATTTATGTTGGTCGCTTTTTCCTGTTTGTGTGGGTCGTATCAAATTTGTGAGGTGACAGCCTTTTCGATGTGTGTCCCACTTGATGTTGATGGGTAAATTCCAACCGTCGGATTCATAGATCAGCAAAAACTTCATCCAAAGCCTTACATATAAATGCTGAAAATGTGTGGCTACAGTTCATGCCACGTGGCATAATTTTAGTGCCAACCAGATATCTAGAGAAAAATATGGGATACATACAAAATTTTTCTCGCCACTTCATTTCGTGTATCTTAGTCTACACTGTCTGCCAGCCAAGCAAGAGAGAGAGAGAGAGAGAGAGAGAAAGAGAGAAGATTTCAAGTAAGCTTGGCTCCTTGGATTGGCTTGGCTCAGCTTGTAATACCCATTTATTGTTTTTTTTGATAAATCGAGTCTTTGATGATTAATCAAAGAGTCTTGCTATAATAACTCGAAATAACAATTGAAGTAGGAATATGCGCAAAGATTCATCAATTCTTCTCGAGTAAAGTTTGTATCTCGAGGAAAGCATCAACATTTTATCTTTCGATAGAGCTATTTAGATGTTATTTTAACTCACTTTAGCATTTTTCTTAGACTCAAGATCCGATACGGTGTTTCATTCCTATAAAAACACTGATGAATACACGCGATCCATCATATGTGGTTTGTATGCAACTGATACGGCAAGGGCACAAAATTGTAGACATTTTTTCTTATGTATCCTGAAGAAAAAGATTTTTGGTTTTATGCTCCTGTCATGTCAATCACGTACAGATCGCGTATGATTTACCGCATGTATTCATCATGACTCTTCCTATAATTAAGGTAAGGTGTCTACATGACAAGTTTTTGTTGGAATTTGAAACACCTAGGTTCTAAATTAAGCTATGCATGCAGCCCGTTATGTTTGAACTCCAATAAATATATATATATATATATATATATATATATATATATATATATATATATATATATATATATGGGAGCGGTTCGACGGACGTTTTGGAAAACGTCTAAGAAACCCATGTTTTGGAGACGTTAGATGGAGTTTAACGGACGCTTCAGATGGAGAGAAACATCACTTCAACGAAGGAAACGGGATTTCGTTTTTTTTCAACGCACTCCCTCA
This sequence comes from Akebia trifoliata, assembly GCF_017979445.1. Classification (NCBI taxonomy): domain Eukaryota; kingdom Viridiplantae; phylum Streptophyta; class Magnoliopsida; order Ranunculales; family Lardizabalaceae; genus Akebia; species Akebia trifoliata. Next base: position 12,583,734 of record NC_141376.1, on the reverse strand, counting down.
ACTTTTCCCTCGTTTCTCTTTGTACCATCTGCTTCGTTTAAACTCGACAGAACTGAAATCTGTTTCATTGAAACTCGACAGAAACCGAAAATCCCTCTCTTCTTCTTCGTTTTTCTCTCGTTTGAAACCCATACAAACCCATCGAAACCTTCTCTACTCTCGATTGAAAACCCAATCCATCGAAACCAATCTTTTGTTTCAAACAAAACCTCTCCTCTCCTCTCTGTTTCGTTGAACCTCGACAGAACAGAAACTCCATCTCTTCTTCTTCGTTTCAAAAACATACAAACCCATCGATAGAAAATCCAATCCATCGAAACCTCTCGATCCAACTCTCTTCGTTTCCTTCGAACCTTCGCCGATTGGAACCCTTAAACAGGAAATCCTAAAAACAAAACAAAACCTCTCTTCTTCGTTTTTCTCTCCACAGAAATCCCATCTCTCCTCTCGATTGAAAACCCAATCCATTGTCTCTCTCGATCGACAGTAAAGTAAATCCAAGTATCTTCGTTTCCTTTGAACCCTTCGCCGATTGCAACAGGAAATCCTAAAAACAAAACAAAGGTTTCAAAGACTCGATTGACAGGTTCAAAGAACTCGAACTCTCTCGATCCGTCTCTCGATCGATCGACATTGATCTCTCTCTTGTTCAGTCGACGGCTTCAAAGAACCCTAACAGTGACTTAATTCGGATCATTGTCTGAGCTTTGGTCGATCTCTATACCCCAAAATACAGGTCTCTCCCTCTCTTTCTCTCTCTATTGGAATAATTATAATAATTATTAGAAAATTTTCGATAAAAATAAGGTTGTCTATGTTTTGGTTCATCAAGAAAAATGAAAAGTAGAATTTTCTGAGATACGGAGGTCCTCTGTTGGCAGGGTATATAATTTCTCATTTTTGAAAGTCGACGGTTTCTCAAATCCATGTCGTAAATAACTATATCAGTTGTATGCCCCCTTACCCCTTGTGAATTATGTTTCTTTAATTATCTTAGTGAATTAAACTTGTAAGATTGAACAATTGAACAATTGTATATCACAATTTATTTTTTTCACAAATTCAATGAACTTTCCCTCAACATTTTTATAAGAATGTGACTTGTTGAATGGCCTTGCACCATGTCATAAAGATATCAAAAAGAATTATTATACTTCCAAATCATAATTGATTTCGAATCTTAGGAATCATAGAGCAGGTATAGATATTTTAATAACCAAAGTAATGGAATTCCTCCCAATTGATCACTTAATAAATCAGTCCATTGGAATACAAGCACTAAGGCTCACTTAACTTCATAGGGAAAGAGAAAATACGTACTTATTGTGAATTTCTAGTTCATCTTCTTCAACCACCCCAACAATACTCATTAATTTGATTTCCTTCATTAGTCCTCAATGCATAAGGAGATCAGGGATCCTTTGGTTATTGGTAGAGTTATAGGGAATGTTATAATAGAACTTTACCTATTAGAGTCACCTATGGGACAAGAGAAGTTAACAATGGATGTGAGTTAGACCATTTTCGGCCATGTGCACGAATATACATTTGATTTTGATAATTTTCTTGTTATTGGTTTAGTTTATCTTAATTTCTTATTACTTCACAAAGAATTACAATTCTCACATGGAAATATCTCTTTGATGCACATGGTGTGTCTCTAACAAATCAAAGGTGTTTGTATAGGGAACGGATCAAGGGACATATGAAAAAACAATGTAACATTAATAAATTTTCAAAATATGGCCTACAATCAACTAGAGTTTATGGTTCACCAAACACATAAAATTAACTGGTGCCAGTACGAGTCTGAAGAGCATAAAACTAGCAGTTAGGGAACTCCATACCTTCATTTACTGCATGTATGTATGCAGATTTTTTAAATCCTCTTCCTTTTTCCCTGTTTTGTTCATCGAGAAAATTCAATGAGAAATCTCTCCACCTCAGGAGCTCAACTAAACTGGGTACAGTCATTTTGTTGTTAAGTTTCTTTAATAACACGTGTAACATCTAATAATACTTGATTGATCTGTGTTTTACAATATTTTTCTGGTTCTGTGAAAATGCCTACTTGCTTAGTTGTTTAAATTCTGTGAGTGTTGATACTACAATCTGGATTCAAAACCAACCTTCGCTTACTAATTAGTAACCTCATTTGCTTATTGTAAAAAATAAAAAATTGTCTGGTTCTATGTGATGTTTCTTCATCTTAAACTTATCACAAGCTAAAGATCTAGAAATAAGTATTTGAAAGCTTATATGAATGCAATTATGTTGACAGAAAAGTTGGTTGAAGAACAGAGGGAGTTTGATGTGGTGATTGCTCTCGAGGTATGCTATTAATAAGGGTAAGAAAGGATAATACTATGACTATGACCACTACTACTACTACTACTACTACTACTACTATTTTTCCTTTTTTGGATCAAACACTTGTATACCTTCTTTTTATATGGAGGACTCAGATTGGTTCGGTGGAAAATAGAACTTAGAGAGGGAGGAATGGCCTGAAAACTCAAGTGGATTATTATCCCAAGAATGGTGCAATTCTATACCAGACTCCTTTAATAAGGTTAACTGTATAAAATAGAGTACAGCTACCTGATTGAGTTCTGGGACATTTTAGACCTTTTATATTGAACTGCCATGTTCGATGTTATTCATTTCAATGGGTAGCAGGACCACATGCATGGATGTTTTTTTTTTCTTCCTAAAAAGGAACTCGACTATAAACCTGGTTATTTCATTTGGAAATCTATGCACTTGCTTTATTAAACTTCTAAGGTTTAATTTATTTTTGCTGAATGTTCTCTCGTCCAATAAAAGGTAATATCACACCTTGCTAAGTTCAGTTATTGAACATATCAATCAGCATTAAATCAGGAAGAAGAAAACTTTACACGTCATAATTTATTTGAGAACTGAAGATTTCTAGTGCAGGTGATTGAACACGTAGCATATCCTGCCGAGTTCTGCAAGTCCTTGGCAACATTAACTGTTTCCAATGGAGCCACTTTGATATCTACGATTAACCGCTCTATGAGATCATTTGCTACTGCAATTGTAGCCGCTGAGTACCTCCTCCATTGGGTATGTTTGTTTTACCTTCTTTATAGCATATCTTCTTCTATTAGTTTCCAGGGTGACATCTCTTTCAATGGCATTGGAAAGTGATATGGATTTGATTCCATTTGTTGGAAAATGTGTATGGAAACTAGAAGAAATTCGATGAAGGAAATTGAACGAGATCGCTATGACTTCAAGGCTTGACTAAGAATTGATCTCTTTTAGATAATTATTCTCCCCTTTTGGATTGAACCTTATGTACACAATGGGTCTAAAGAAAAATTGCCATTAGGATACAATGAAGCCTACAATCAGATTTGTTGAATCGGATTATGTATGATCCAAATTCAACCTAGAATACTCAAACATAGTAAAGAACCAATGATGCCAAACTCTTAAGGTCAGAATCAATGAATTACATGATTTTTATATATATCATTCTTTTATTTATTGATTTTTTGAATAAATTAAAATGATGAGATATATCTGAATAATGGTTTAGCCATGGTTGAGACTTTTTGGGTTGAAGATATACATATAGCAGCTCTTATATATCTTCCCTATTGTAATTATTGTTTGTATTGAACCATATGTTATTGCTGTTTTAAGTGTTATTGATATTAAAACGAAGTTGTTATAGGAATAATTATAAGAACTCTTAAAATTTTATGAAACCACTCACAATTGGTTTTGTCAGGTTTGCTATCAAAATGGGCAAATTTTATGTTGTCTTTGTAGGGAGAAAGACGGGTATATTTTCCACCTGGGAAGAATGTCACCAGTACGTGGATAGATGTCCGTCAGCTTGTTTCAAGTCATTTTCATCGTACGAGGAAGCCACAAGACACTTTATCAAAGATAAGCGTACTCGTGAGATAGTTGAAGAAAAATTCCATGAAGTAGAGGATCAATTCCATGACTTGAAACAAGAATTCGATGAAGTGAAGTATGTGGAGTTCAAGAAAAAATCCAATGTATTCAAGAGATTGCATGTAATTTGTATAATTATTTTCATATTGTCTTTATTCATGGGTCTGTATTTTCTTTGAACTTAGTAAGTGAATGTATATTGTATATTGACTTTAATTATTTATTATCTTTTGCCTGTCTTATTTAAGTTGGACTTGATCTTGTTAATTATAATAATTATTAGGAGAATGATTAAAGATAGGATGTTGAAGAAGCCATCAGGTTATAGTCTTATTGACGTTTGTTCAGCATGAAAATCAATTTATAGTCATGGCAGCCATTACGAACGGACATTACAAGCTGTAATGACACATCAAGATGGACACCTCAAATGGTGGGTGTTCAACGCTTTTGAATATGTACTCTGACATAGGACACATGGTAGGATACATCAGTTTATTATCTCCAACTTGAGGATCAAAAGGGACTATCTTCGCAATAATGTGATCTTCAACTTATCTCCCATTGGGTACCATATTAGAAACTTGTGTACCATTTACACCCACATCAGCTTGATTGACAATGTCTAATTATTGAATTTGAGCATTTTTTACTAAGACCTTGAAATTCTCGTGTTTAAGTATATGGTTCGGGCTTGAGATGAAAAAGCTTATCATGGTACACCCACATCAGCTTGATTGATAATGTCTAGTTATTGAATTTGAGCATTTTTTACTAAGACCTTGAAATTCTCGTGTTTAAGCATATGGTTCGGGCTTGAGATGAAAAAGCTCACCATGGCTACACATCACATCCAAATAGTAGGCATTAATCACAGCCTAGAGAAAGGATTAAAATATGGTGTAAGGTTCAGCTTCATTTGATTAAAAGGCAGAAAGAGGGTCTCATCACATGCTTAAATAATAGGGGCAACAATACATCTCATCATAAAACTCAAAAGTACCCCCTAAACCTTTTGCAAAACTAATTCTGAAGACAAAATATAGAAGATCTACATAGCAAAGATTCCACAGTTTCGGAATAAATCCCCCAAGGGAACTGCATCAAGGAGAAACTGAAACGACAGAAACATCGACGATAGATCCATTAAAACATTCAGGTTGTTGCCTTTCACCTTCTACCTCTGCAAACTTGAGAGACTTATTTCTGAGTATCTCTCCTGCATATCTTTCAGCTCACCTTCCATAGATTTGTTCTTCACCTTCAGTAATGCAATTTGACTTAGCACTTCATCTAAGCGGCCTTGATCATAGATACCAGAAATGGAAACTTTCATTTCTTTTTCTGAGAAAGTTTCACAGCTGCTGTGGAGACAAAAAAAAAAGAAAAAGAAAAGAATAGGCAATAAATTTTTATCATGAGGACTAAGATAATGTGTCCTTAACCCATAAATAAGTGTTTAAATGCAAAAATAGAAGGAAAAAAAATTGAAATCAGAAAAATGAACTTGTAATACCTTTTGATTGCTTTCTATAGTGCCATTTGAACCAGACAAGTAAGCTTTAGTGCCCATCTCTGTATCCAACAAAATTTCTGCTATATTTGTTAGACAATATTTGTTAGACAATGAAGCTGTTGAACAAGTCCAAAGAATGATATTAAAGCTTAGCTGTACATGGCACACTAGTTAATGATGATGATTGCTTATATTAGAATCTAAAGTGAATTTTAAACTCACTTAATAAGAAGTTGTAATAACTCTCTAAATTTCTTTTAGTTGTCAACACTCTCTAATTTCTTTTAGTTGTCAACTTTCACTCCCAACTGTCTTCTTCCAAATAAGTCCTTATAGATATTTATCCACTGTTATGAAAGATAAAAATATGCAATGCAACTTTAGTAAGGACACTCTTGGGATTAAACAATACTCTGGAGTGAAAGACAAAAATAGCCCCAAAGATACTGTTTTTGGTGCCAAAATGAGATCATGCGCAAGGGTCAATGCCTTTGGTGCGACTGCAAAGGCCATGTTGGTACCCAAGCATTTCTTCAAGGCCACCACGTCGCCTTCCTTAGCAAACTTAACTTCTCATCAAACACATCTGGGGCTACAAAGGACAACACTATTTGGTGCCTCATGCATAGGTTGCTGGGTATTTTGCTTCCAAATGGGGGTGTTGATGAATTCAAATGGAACTTTGGCTCCAAATTGAACAATCTTTGTCCAAGGTAAGAATCTGTAATGAGTTTTCTAGTTGTTGTTCCTGCTTCTCTTCCAATTCCCTTCCCTCATTCTCTTTATTCTCTTCCATTGCTCCAAATTGAATGATCTGTTTGCCTTTGACATCTTCTTCATTAAATAGACCCCTCAAATGTTTCATACCAATGAAAGGATTATAGCATTTTTTAAATATTTAGTATGTGCTATTTTTATCTAAGGGATACTAACTTTTAAAATAAATAACGAATACAAAATCCAAATCATAAAGATAGGGGGAAAAAAATCATTTTATTGGGGGTGTACTTTCTCACCAACCTGATCCTCCTTGTTGTATACGATAGCTTCAAAGAGCAGGTACATTTTCCCTTCTTCTCACGTGCTCTTGTAGGTATGAATAGAGGGCCGAATGCTGCTCTAATATTCCTATATATATTATTTTTTTTTCCTTCTATTGAAGAGATAAAGGTGTACTTCACATGTCTCACAACCAAGTTTCTTCAACTACAACAATTTGCTCCATGAAAGAGTGTTTGCTACACTATCTTATGAATATGTTTGCTTATGCTTCCTCTTCTTTGCAGCTTGTTAAGCAAGTTTCGAGGATGGACTCTATGAGGAAAAATATACTGGAAAAAGCCTTCAATTTGATTGATAAAGATGTAAGTCTGTTTTAAATGTTTGGTTGGTTTCTCATCCTGTCTCTACTTCGTAGCAAGTTCATGTTTGAATGCCTATGCTCTTTAACTATTCGTAGAAGGGTTATCTTTCAATTCACTGTGTTCTTCATTCCTGCCCATGTTTGTCACGTTTCATACAATCTCCACAACTATTCTTCTTAATATGTCCTGAAACTTGTTCCCCGGAAAATGAACCGTTTTTACTGAGACCAAGAGAGGTGATTGCTTTAGTTTTGCAGTTGAGGTCATAAAAAGATACCAAGGTTCTTGGAATTGAGCTTTCTTCTTGATGGAAACATGGAGGATCAAAATTTTGTATCATATTGGAAGCTCATCCACATTTGGAGGGAATCTAAGAATTGGTATCTAACCATCTAAATGTAATTGCAATTGAAAAGCAAGATTGGGGCTTAGACCCATAGCTCGGTTGGTTTGACACACTGCAAAACAACCTTGAGGCTGTGGGTTCAAGTCCAGCTTACTCATCAGAAAAAAAGAAGAAGCAAGTTCGTTTTTAAATTTGAGTTGCCCATGCTTTTCCAAAATCATTGTCGAAGGCACTAGTGATCTAGTGGGTAGAGTCTGTTAGTAGTTTTAGAATAAAATATCTGGTTAGGGTTCTTCCTAATGCTTTGATCATACTGAAGTAATTACTTATTTAGAAGTAATTAAGGGCTAATAATATTCAGTGATGGCAACTATAGCCTACTAATATAAAATGATTTGTTTCGTATTCAAAGACTTAACCCATAAATAAGTGTTTAAATGCAAAAATAGAAGGAAAAAAAAATTGAAATCAGAAAAATGAACTTGTAATACCTTTTGATTGCTTCTGTAGTGCCATTTGAACCAGACAAGTAAGCTTTAGTGCCCATCTCTGTATCCAACAAAATTTCTGCTATATTTGTTAGACAATGAAGCTGTTGAACAAGTCCAAAGAATGATATTAAAGCTTAGCTGTACATGGTACACTAGTTAATGATGATGATTGCTTATATTAGAATCTAAAGTGAATTTTAAACTCTCACTTAATAAGAAGTTGTAATAACTCTTTGTCTGAAAGCAACAACACTAATAGAAATATATGTTTCATCATTAAAGCTAAAAATATATCTAAGTGAAGAATTTCAATAAGAAGTACCTTAAACAAAAAATCTTGAACCATGATCAATGCTTTAATAGAACCTTCTTATTCAAAAGGTTGTTGTAATTCATCCGTCCATGCATGATGTTCCCCTACGTCACCTGAAAAAAGGAAAAAAGCAAACATGTGATGTTCAACTCAAATTATAATTAACATCCCACTGAATTTACAATTCATACGATAAACATGAAATTACTTACCTTGGGTAGATCCAATCTTCTTTTTATTAGGATTTTCAGGACAAATTCGTTTATCATGACCGAACTTTAGACATAATGCACATTTCCTTTTTTTCTTCTGTTGGGCCAATTCAATACTGCTCTTCAATCTACCAGGATTGAGAATATTTTCTTTTCCCTTTTCATCTTTCTTCCTACCCTTCGTATGAGATATATTGGGATCCAAGAGTAACACTTGGGACAATTGAGCTTCATTATTTGTAGACTTTCCACCTAAATCAATTGCAGGATCTGACATTACACGAGGTGCAAGTTCACACAGTTTTTTACACATTTCATCGTAATTATCCCGTAATAATTTGAATCCCTCGATTGAAGATGCGGCCATACATGCTAATTTGGTGCCGTATTGACACAGATATTCAAGTCTCATTGGTTCAGACTGTTCTTTCTCATCACCCATTGTAAGTGAATCCTTCACTCTGAAACTACGATTAGCTTCTTTTGTCCATCTTCCCAAAATAAAGTGAGAAGGTATAAAATCAATGTCATGACGATGAAAAACTTTTAAAAAATGTCGACAAAGAATTCCCATAAATTCGAATTTCTTACATTGGCACGTGCCCTTGTATGTTTCCAAATTAAACTCAACCACAAACTCCTCGGGCGCACCAAACTTAGTTTTCACAATATACAATCGATACCCACCATCTGTTACTCTTTCTTCTTCAATTTTATAATTTATCACATTCACCCATTCATTACTGAATTTTTCAAACAAATTCCTGGTGTAAACATTTGCCGCATTCTTCAGAAGTAATTCGTTATCTTTGACACATCGAAACCTGTGTTCTGAATGAAAATCTTCTTTCCTCTCATCATTCATATTCTTCTTCAAAGCTTGCTCATGCTTAATAACAAATTCCTTAAGATTTGATCTCGAAGTAACAAACCCATCAAAAAAATAATTAGTACTTTCACTACGGCCCGTAGTATTCATACCGGCAAAAAAAATATTACGATTATACACAGGTACCCACGACTCCCGTATTTGAAACAACTGTTGTAGCCATTCATTCTGTTCCAAACCATTTTCCTCGATCACAACCTTCCACCCCTTCTCAAAATCCTCCTCAGTGTATGTCGACCAAATACACTTTTGTATTTTATTCTTGAATTCAAAATTCTTAAAATATACATGTGGTAACTTCTCAGCGAACTTTTTCTCGATGTGCCATATACAAAGACGATGACGCGTGTTTGGAAAAATTTTGGCAATCGCATTCCTCATTGCCAAATCTTGATCGGTAATTATTGATTTTGGATGTCGTTCTCCCATTGCTTCAAGCCAGGTCTCAAACAACCATACGAAGGTCACCTCAGTTTCATCTTGTAGAAGTGCACCCCCAAATTGTATAGACTGCCAGTGGTGGTTTACTCCAGTAAAAGGGGCGAATGGCATATCATACTTGTTTGTACGATAAGTTGTATCGAATGTCACCACATCCCTAAAAGATTGATATGCCATTCGTGACCTAGCATCAACCCAAAAAAAATTAGTTGCCCTCCCATCGTCATCACACTGTATTACATAAAAAAATTGTGGGTTTTCAAGCTGTTTTCGTTTAAAGTACATGAGCACTGACTGTGCATCTCCCCCTTCTAACTGCTTGTGTCTAACATTTCTCAAATGATTGTAACAATCCCTATTATCGAAACCAATTGTATCACCACTAAGGATTGCTGAAACTTTACCAACTGACAGATTTTCTCTTTGGAATGCTTCAACTAAATTTTTAGCTGCTTTTGGCATGTTTCTATTTGACCTCATACATATTCTCCTCCCTGGTGTAACTACCTTGTGATTATGGTTGTCTTTAAAGATCGTCACTTTCCATCGGGTAGTATATACATCATGTATAATTCGCATTGCCGCTTGACATCCACATTTAATAGTTGAAGTACTCCTACTTATCTTTTTCACGATCTCGTTCCCGATTGTTGCCTCAGATTTTTCCATCTTTGGCGTGTATTTACCTTGATGTGAACAAACAAATGTCATCGCAGTCACCTCATTTGAACCCCTTCGTGACTTCGTAGTATCTCGAATACGAGTCCAAAATCCATTTTGACGTCCGTAATCTTCATAATATTTTTGAGCTTCCATACTAGAATCAAAAATCATCCCTACATATGGTGCTAAAATTTCGACGTCTTTGTTTGGGCTCTGACATTCAATATCCTCATCCCGATCTACTTCCATTGTTGAAGATCCCACAATATCATCAATAGGCACGTCACCCAAATTTTCAACACTGATAGTATCCATGATGGATTTCTACAATTGATAAGAGACGAAGACTTATATTTTCAAATTAAGAAATGGTAGAAATATGAAGATTTTCAATATATAACAGCAACAATTCCATCTCAAAACACCTTTATCCATATTCTACTCATATAACCTATCTAAAATCCCATGTTATGACATCAAAATCTATTGACTAAGATTATACTTCTATATACCTAAAACTCACATGTGCTTTGAAATAGCAAATGCACATGCATCACACTGCAACAGTCAATTGGGATTCATCTCCACATTTAGGAAATAAAAAGGTTTCACCATAGTCAATTCCTCGTGCTCTTATTTAATGAGTAGATCTCGATGAATTTGATGTAGGCACGAGGGGGCATGTTTAAAGTGCAATATCATTTTACAAATATTTATGAATAACATAATCTTTCTAGATATTTGTAAGGAACTAACTACAAACAAAAACTTACAAGATTTATTTACCTAATTCGAATGTAAAGGCAAGCAAAATAAGCATGCTTGATATTCCATAAGAATGTAAAACTAACAGATACCTCACTTAACATAATTTTACGTGAAAATCTAGAAATAATGGTATAGAAGGTTCTGTTTGTAAAAAATTTCATTTCAAAAGTCGAATATCGTGAAACAATCCAACCCATTAAATATCGTCAAACAAAAGTTGAATATTTATATTTCATTAAATATAAAAAATGCATTAACGATCAAACCCAAAAATATTCATGAATTGATAAAACACAGATAAAATCAATCTAGAAATAATGGTATAGAAGGTTCTGTTTGAAAAATATTTCATTTCAAAAATCGAATATTGTGAAACAATCCAACCCATTAAATATCGTGAAACAAAAGTTGAATATCGTAAAACAATCCAACCCATTAAATATCATCAAACAAAAGTCGAATATTTATATTTCATTAAATATAAAAATGCATTAACGATCAAACCCAAAAATAATCAGGAACAGATAAAACACAGATAAAATCAATCTAGAAATAATGGTATAGAAGGTTCTGTTTGAAAATTTTTCATTTCAAAAGTCGAATATCATGAAACAATCCAACCCATTAAATATTGTGAAACAAAAGTCGAATATCGTGAAACAATCCAACCCGTTAAATATCATCAAACAAAAGTCGAATATTTATATTTCATTAAATATAAAAAATGCATAAACGATCAAACCCAAAAATATTCAGGAATTGATAAAACACAGATAAAATCAATCTAGAAATAATGGTATAGAAGGTTCTGTTTGAAAAATATTTCATTTCAAAAGTCGAATATTGTGAAACAATCCAACCCATTAAATATCGTGAAACAAAAGTTGAATATTGTGAAACAATCCAACCCATTAAATATCATCAAACAAAAGTCGAATATTTATATTTCATTAAATAAAAAAATGCATTAACGATCAAACCCAAAAATAATCGGGAACGGATAAAACACAGATAAAATCAATCTTTTTTATGTAAAAAAAATTTGGGATCGAAGGTCACCTCTGCAAGTACCAAAATCGTTCGGATGCTTTGAAATCGTCGATCGAGAGAGAGAGAGAGATCAATGTAGTTGCTGCTACTTCGCTTTGGGTTCTCTCTATTAAGAAAGAGAGCGTGATATTCTATCTATTCCCTGTGATTCAGTCGATCGAGAGAGACAATGGGTTGATTTTTCAGTCGAGAGGAGAGATGGGTTCTCGGTCGAGAGGAGAGACGAAGAGTAATAAAGAGTTGGGTTTCAATGTTCAAACGGACGAAGGGTTTTCTTCTTGCGAAAATCATACAAGAGTTGGATTTTTTTCTTGTTTGGGTTTCTGTCCAGAGAAAAACGAAGAAGAAGAAGAGAGGGATTTTCTGTTTTGTCGAGTTTCAACGAAACAGAGAGGAAAGGAGAGGTTTTGTTTGAAACAAAAGAGTTGGATCGAGAGGTTTCGATGGATTGGATTTTCTATCGATGGGTTTGTATGTTTTTGAAACGAAGAAGAAGAGATGGAGTTTCTGTTCTGTCGAGGTTCAACGAAACAGAGAGGAGAGGAGAGGTTTTGTTTGAAACAAAAGATTGGTTTCGATGGATTGGGTTTTCAATCGAGAGTAGAGAAGGTTTCGATGGGTTTGTATGGGTTTCAAACGAGAGAAAAACGAAGAAGAAGAGAGGGATTTTCGGTTTCTGTCGAGTTTCAATGAAACAGATTTCAGTTCTGTCGAGTTTAAACGAAGCAGATGGTACAAAGAGAAACGAGGGAAAAGTTGAGGGAGTGCGTTGAAAAAAAACGAAATCCCGTTTCCTTCGTTGAAGTGATGTTTCTCTCCATCTGAAGCGTCCGTTAAACTCCATCTAACGTCTCCAAAACATGGGTTTCTTAGACGTTTTCCAAAACGTCCGTCGAACCGCTCCCTATATGTATATATATATATATATATATATATATTTTAATCCTAGGTTAATATGCACTTAACTTCAAGGAATTGGTTGAATGGTAATTTCAGACCGATTAGCGGTTAATGCCCGTAGGCCCCGAGTTTGATATCTAGTATGAGATTTGATTCCTTAGGGGCTATTCACAAGGGCGTTGCACATGCCTTGGACAAGACCATGGTCTATGGATTGGATAAAGCTCAGATATGAGCCCAATCCCTTGTCTATAGGAATACCTGATTATATAAAAAAATTGGTTAATATGCATTTATTTTAATTCAAATAACCTTATATCTTAATATAAAAAAGTCCTCATCTCAAAGCCCCTTTCTCCCCTCCATTTTTTTTCGACCTTGGTATTCTATATCTTTTAACCTTTAATCGCTGAGTAAGATAGAAATTTTATGAAAAGTGAAAGACGCTAGATTTTTAGGATATTATTGTCTCCTTCATCCTCAAGAAGAAGATTGGATATTTATGAAACTAAAGATAAAGTTTTCTTGGGTTGAAATATCAAAAGAATTTTTTTTTTTTAATAAAGGGTTGAAGATAAATTTGAAAATTAAGTTAAATAATTTACTTAAGACATTAATGATCTCGAAGATGACTAATTTTGGGAGAAGATTATCAATATTTTTTGACTAGAGGTTTAAGGTAAGGTTATTGTACGAAAGTTTTGCAAAGGAGACTGAAGTCAATGGAAATATGCCACCAGCTTGTAAATATGACTATTTCATATTTTAACCTAAATATAGAGGACCATGTCTAAATTAGAGGTGTTCGTCTCATTTCTTGTTGAGTTCGACTTTGAAATAGGTAGGCCGCTTCAAAATTTTGAAGGAACCCTCGTTACAAGACGTGGCATTTTGAATTTATTCCAAAATTTGGAATGACTCATTGAAAATGCCATCTGTAATCAAATGAAAAAGATTTATTTAAAATTTTGAATAGACCTGCCTGCTTTAAAGTTTTTTTCTTTTTTGGTTTGATTCCAAAACCATTAAATTTTTTTGGTTGTGGTTCCTAGTAAGATTCTGATTCTCAAATCAATGGGATTAAATGATTTCGACTCTAGATTCTTATCAGTTTTAATTCTTAATCAATTCAATTTCAAGATTTCAAACTCTAATATATTGTATGAATAATGCCGAAGTGACCTCGGGCTAGAATTTTATATTGCCCTTCCTAACATGAAAGTGAATGAGAATCATAGATGCTTTTTATTGAGATACGAGTGAAAAAGCATCTATGATTTCAATCTACTTTCACATCAAGAAGTATTGTATGAGGTTCCAGCTTGAGGTAATGACTCATATTGTATTGGTTCATTCTAATGGGTACCCACTAGTGTAAACCACCCTTAGAAAAAGTTTAAAATTTTTTTTTCCTCAATTTTTCAACGTTGGTCTAAGAAACTTCGTAAAATTAGCCGAATTGAGCCGCGAGCAGCGAGCCGTGAGCCAATTGCCATAAATTGTCGGCGGTCTTGAGAAAGCAAAAGCTTCTCTCGAGTTTTGATTCTTTTTAGTCTTTAAACACGAAATAAGAACTTAAATAAAAATCACACAAAAAAAATAAAAATAATATCTGGCATTTCTCCTCCTATCTTTGAAGTCCAAACAAATACTCTCTCTCAGTCTCTCGGTCTCTCCCTCTCAATCTTTATTCTCTCCAACAAATTACATGCATTCAAGTTGAAGATCTCTCTCTGATAATTCCACAAGTATCAGTAGGTGAGGACTCTGGGTTTCACTTTAATAGCTAACTCAAAAAATCTTAAATCTTAATAGATTAAAAGATTGAACAAATTTTCCCGATTTTACCAGTATCTGCAAGTTTCTGAGACATTTATGATTTTATTCTCAGTTACGAGTGATCTTTTTTTTTTTTTTCAGTGAGTGTTTCTTTGAGATTGATTTACTGAATTAGTTCTTTGATTTCCTTACATTCAATCTTGAAAGTTGTACAATATTTTTTTTTCCCGAGATTCACTTTATTTTCTTTGAATTCCGTCTCATTTGTTAGTTTTTGTATAATTTAGGTGAAATTTTCAATCTTTTGTTGTAGAGCAGTCGATCTGGTGATTTTTCTGTAAATTTGTTGGAATTCTGTTGAATCTATTTCGAGATTGCTTCGTTTTGGTTCCCTTATGAGAAATCCGATTTAGGTTTCATGATCTGTTTATGTTCGTCGTTAAATAACTTTATTCTTTGAAGATTACTTAAAAATGATGGTCTGTAGTCTCTAGAATGCCTCATTCAGCTCAGATCTGAGTTCTCGATTCAAATGTTTCGCCTTTTTTTTCCCTTTTTTAGTAGTAAAATCATTCTCTTTATTTGGTTTTAATCTCTACCTTTGCATGCCTGGTTTGTAATTTTCCGATCCACTGTGATTGTTTGACAGGGGACTTTCTTCTTTTGATGGTTAATTCAAAGTAGATCTGGAGAGAAGCACATATCTGGATCAAAGTCTATTTGTAGTTATCGAACAGGCGTAAAGCTGGCGGCGACAATCGCATCGAGGTTTTCTATTAGCAATGGCGGCAGCCATGGTGCTACTGATCTGGTAATTTTTCCAGTCTGTTTCTTTTTCTTCTATCAATTGCTCATCATTGTCTGAATATCGAAAGTGGAATCTTTTTTGTAAGTAAGGAGTGAGATTTGTTGTATCCCAATGTACCTTTTTGTACTGCAATTGAATATAAATTTGGAGATGCAGTCCTCCATTGTCCCTCATTGGTTTTGGTTTTTGGATGGGAATGGTCTTTTGTTGCTAGTTTAGACTTTAGCTTGAAGTGCTATAGAGCTTTTAGTGTGGGTTCTGCTAATGGATCTGCTGGTTTCTTTATTTGATTGACAACTCATTTTAGAAATGTTTGAATGACATTAACATGGTAAAAAAATGGTGTTTTTCACCTGAATTCTGAGAGACCAATAGACATATGGTTTCATACACTTGTAACTCTTTCTGTTTAGAGTCCTGATAATATGACTGGCCAGGTGGCATACTCGATCGACTCCCTGACGTGGACAACCTTGGAAACCGTAGATATACACGTCTTGGGATACACAGTTCCCTCGGCATACACTTTTTAATGGGGAAGTGCAATCATGTATCCCGAGGCGTATAGATCTACAGTTCCCAAACTTGTCACGTCAGAGAGTCGGTTGAGTATGCCACATGGCAAGTCATATTATCACGACTCTTCTGTTTAAGTATCTATGAAAATCCTTCCAAAAGTCTCATAGATCCTAATATCCATATCTTGTAAATAAAGCGAGAATGTTTACTTTAACAAAAACATAAAGATAAAAAATGTAGAAAATTACATACTTTTACTGATTAGAAATGGCAGAGCCAGACTAATAAACATTGATGATCTGAGAGTTTAAGATGCATTTTGTTCATTTCAAGTGCGAAAATGATTTAAGATCTCTTGGGACAGATCCAGTAAATAAAAATTTCTTGGATAAGAATCTTTTTATAATCTCTTCTTATTGATCTTTTTCAATGGACTAGATATTTATCTCTTTAAGTTTAATGCATTATCTCATGATCCTTTCATGTAAGATTAATAAAGACCAGGAATTGGATCCAACTCAAATGGTTTTTATTTCAAATCAGAATTCCTGGTTCCATATGCCTCCATTTTATGTTGTATATATATATATTTTAGTATATAACTACAAATATTACTGGGTTAACAACTTTCTAAGTTTAAACGATTATTTGTTTCTTCTTTACTGATTTTTTTAAGCCTTTCAATGAGGTTGGTGTGTAGTGTTTTTTTTGTTTTAGTGTAGTTACTATGCTGAAATAATAGCATAATAGGATTCATTTGCAACCCACAATGTTTGGGACAAGTTGCATATGCAAATATATTTAGATAGTTCATAGTAGGGTAGGACTGTTCAGTTACCACTGTTTAAGGTTGACAAGTTAGCTTGGTCTCAAATAAATTCCCCTGCTTCTATTTTTAATGGTTGCTCTATTCTTTTATTTAATCACAGGAAAGAAAGGTGGGCCCAAAACTTCAAGATTTTGAGCCTCCAACTCCGCACTCAGTTATGAAGATGGGTTTGAGGTCAGTGCAAATTTTCCATATACAGAAAATTTCATCTTTGGATTATTTGGAAATATTTTTGTTTGCAATTTGTATTTGTTGCACTGGAACTTGTAAGAAACACTTCCACTTTCTATCAGTATCACATTTAAAAGCATGTCTTTTGAGATTAAACTTCTATATTGACGTAATTTTTGTTAACCAACCAACTACTCCAAAAGACCGTCTGTTGGAGAATGGGAGAACTATGGATATAAGAGGGTGGTCACGGGGCTATCTAGGGTATGACACACCCGAGAGTGGAGGAAATATACACTCAACACCCCCCTCCCCCATAAAGGTTGAAAGATTTGAACCCATGACCTATACGAACCTAGCACTCTAATACCATGTTATAACCAACCAACTTCTCAAAAAGACTGATCTGTTGGAAAAGGGGAGAACTATGAATATAAGAGGGTCACGAGGCTTAACTGGGATATGACACACCCGAGACTAGAGGAAAATATACACTCAACAAATTTGATCACTGAAATTTACGCAGTTTATACTATGAAAAGTTCCCATTCCATTGTAAGAGCTAACGACCAAGTGTAATCATCATTAAATATTGTCCAAAATTATTCATGGTAAGTATGAGTTTGATGAGATGGGTTGGGAGAGTTGTGTTGTAAGGTCATCTTGTGGTTGTGGAGTGTGGAAAGGAATTATGAAAGTTCTTCCAGAGTTTGAAAAAAAGAAAGATATCCTTTAAGGTTGTGACTTGTGAAGGTTAACAATATTAGGTTTTGGGAGGGTCAATGGTTGAGACATCTCCACTCTAATCCCAGCACCCAGATTTATATTCTATTTCTAATGAGAAACTATGTCCAATTTGAAGTTTCATCATTCGGGATGGATGATGTCTTTCTTGGGACTTCAATTTTAGGAGGAACTTCAATGATTGGGAACTCGAGCACAT
Source organism: Akebia trifoliata (assembly GCF_017979445.1). Classification (NCBI taxonomy): domain Eukaryota; kingdom Viridiplantae; phylum Streptophyta; class Magnoliopsida; order Ranunculales; family Lardizabalaceae; genus Akebia; species Akebia trifoliata. Next base: position 12,565,796 of record NC_141376.1, on the reverse strand, counting down.
TAATAACCTCATTAATTGTTTTTTCATGTGCATTTAGATCCTTTGGAGGATGGATCATGTCTTTCTTGGGACTCCGATTTTAGGAGGAACTTCAATGACTGGGAACTCTATAACATCAATGACCTCATTAATTGTTTTTTCTCATACATTTAGATCCTTTGGAGGAGGATCGTAGGATTTGGGATAAGATTCAAGAAATATTAGTTTTCTGCGAAATCTTTTACTAAGCAATTCTGCCTCCTATATTAGCTTACTTTCTAGCAGTCGTAGACTCACAGTGTGAAGCATTAACGTGTTCTCTAAAGTAGCCTTTTTATTTGGTCATCTGCTTTGAATAACATCTTATTTTGGACCATCTTTATTTCCCGAGGTATTGTTTTCATGATTTATTCTTCTCTTTATAAGGCTAGCGGGAAGGATTTCTTCCACATCCTTATTCATTGTAGTTTTATGGCTATGGTATGGTTGCCCTTCCTTTCTTCCTTCCCCCTTCCCGTTTCATCCATCTTATAATTGTGGCAATCCATGGCTTTCTTATTGAGTGAAAGGATCTTTTGGAGCTCGACTCTTTTTGCGGTTTGTTGGACCATCTAGGGGGAAAGGAATAACTATTTGTATGAGGGAAAAGAGAGCTCTATCTAGGTAGTTATGAAAAGTGCTATGGGGTATCTTTTCTTTTAGTGTAAAGTCTTTAAGGAGTTTAAATATGTTTTATTAGAGGATCTAATGATCAGGTGGGATTGTGATTGTTTTGAGCTTGTTAAGTGGTGCTATTCTTTGGGAAATGTTGTTTTGAGGCTCGTCCTTTTCCGGTTGTAGCAGTTTGTGGTCCCAAGGTATGGACAAAAATCTCCTTTATGTGGGCGGTAGTGTTAGAGAAGGTCCTTACAATAGACAATGTCATCAAGAGAGGAGTTACCTTGGCAAATTTTTGTATCATGTGCAAGACCAACGGGGAATCCCCAAAACATGTGCTCATTCATTGTGAGGTGGCTACGACTATTTGGTTTGATTTTCTACATTTATTTGGAGTTTCAGGATGCCTTCCAAGCTCCATTCACTCCTTGTTTGAGAGTTGGTTGACTTTGGGCTACGGCTTTTTGGATTTTAAAAGAAAGTTGTGGAGCATCACTCTGTTTACCATATGTCGGGGCATTTGGAAGGAAATAAATTCTAGAATTTTCGATGACAAGGACAGCTAAGTACAAAAGGTTGTTTCTTCCATCCTAGGTTTGATATTCTTTTGGTAATCTTCTTTGACGACTTACTGGGGAGATGGGAGTGGGTTTGTAGCATTTCTGTGTAACCACCAGTTTTTTCCTTGGTTTTGTCACATTGGCTTGGTCATCTTGACCAAGTTTCTCTTCTTAATAAAATCTTTACTAATATAAAAAAAAATGGTGTTATATGAAAAAAATCATCAAATATCACCTCATCATTTTCATGATCATTCGAGGCCACACATTATTATTTTTCAGTATCAAGTAAACAGTTTTTTTTTTTGAGGATCAAGTTAAAACTATGAGATTTAGTTTGCAACACTTACTACCTGATCGTAACTGCAACATTTGGATCTTACTTGGGTTTACTTGCAGGGAGCGGGGGAGTATGGAGGATCCAGATGGAACATTAGCGAGTGTTGCCCAATGCATTGAGCAATTGCGCCGGGGTTCCTCAACTATACAAGAGAAGGAGAGCTTATTGAAGCAGTTGATGGACCTAATTGGTACACGTGACACTGCTTTCAGTGCCGTCGGATCTCATTCTCAAGCTGTTCCAACACTCGTATCTCTTCTCAGATCAGGATCCCTTGGAGTGAAGATGCAGGCCGCTACAGTTTTGGGCTCTCTCTGTAAGGAGGAAGAACTACGGGTAAAAGTATTGCTCGGGGGTTGCATTCCACCGTTGCTTGGCCTTCTTAGGTCCACCTCAGCAGAAGGACAAATTGCAGCGGCAAAGGCTATCTATGCTGTTTCTCAAGGTGGGGCTAGGGACCATGTTGGATCAAAGATCTTCTCAACTGAAGGAGTCGTACCCGTGCTTTGGGCACAGCTAGAAAATGGAATTAAGACTGAAAACTTGGTTGATAACCTATTAACTGGAGCTTTGAGAAACCTGTCCAGCAGTACTGAGAGATTTTGGTCTACAACAATAGAAGCAGGAGGAGTGGATATACTTGTAAAGTTGCTCACAACTGGATTGTCAAGTACTCAAGCAAATGTTTGCTTTCTTCTTGCATGTATGATGATGGAGGATACATCTGTTTGTTCTAGGGTTTTATCTGCAAAAGCTACTAAGCAACTTCTGAAGCTATTGGGACCTAATAATGAAGTCTCAGTAAGGGCTGAAGCCGCCGGTGCTCTTAAATCTCTTTCTTCTCAGTGCAAGGAAGCAAGGCAAGAAATAGCTAGTTCTCAAGGGATACCTGCTTTGATTAATGCTACAATAGCTCCATCGAAAGAATTCATGCAAGGTGAGCATGCTCAAGCATTGCAAGAGAATGCTATGTGTGCTTTGGCGAATATCTCTGGTGGTTTGTCAAATGTCATCTCAAGCCTTGGTGAAAGCCTTGACTCGTGCAATTCTCCTGCACAGACTGCTGACACGCTCGGGGCTTTAGCTTCGGCTCTTATGATATATGATGCTAAAGCGGAATCTATTAGAGCTTCCGATCCCCCTATTATTGAGCAGATATTGATTCAGCAGTTTCAACCTCGGGTACCATTTCTTGTGCAGGAACGTACCATAGAAGCTTTAGCTAGTTTGTATGGGAATGCTATCCTGTCAAAGAAGCTTGCAAATTCTGAAGCGAAACATCTCCTTGTTGGTTTGATCACAATGGCAACCGGTGAAGTTCAGGATGAGCTGATAAGATCCCTTCTCATACTTTGCAAAAATGAAGGAAGTTTATGGCGTGCACTTCAAGGTCGTGAAGGGGTTCAGCTGTTAATATCTCTGCTTGGGTTGTCATCGGAGCAACAACAGGAATGTGCAGTCTCATTGCTTTGCCTTCTATCAAATGAGAACGATGAGAGTAAATGGGCAATCACTGCTGCTGGAGGTATACCCCCACTTGTTCAAATTCTAGAGACGGGGTCTGCAAAAGCTAAGGAGGATTCTGCAACAATCCTCGGAAACCTTTGTAACCATAGTGAAGATATACGAGCGTGTGTTGAAAGTGCTGATGCTGTCCCTGCCTTATTGTGGTTACTGAAGAATGGAAGCCAGAATGGGAAAGAGATTGCAGCAAAGACGTTGAACCATCTTATCCATAAATCGGATACGGGGACAATCAGCCAACTTACTTCCTTATTAACCAGCGATTTACCCGAATCAAAAATATATGTTCTGGATGCACTGAAAAGTTTGCTTTCTGTGGCACCCATAAAAGATATATTGCATGAAGGGAGTGCTGCGAATGATGCAATTGAGACGATGATTAAAATTCTGAGTTCTACAAGGGAAGAAACTCAAGCTAAATCTGCAGCTGTTCTAGCTGGACTCTTCGATCTTCGGAAGGACCTTCGTGAAAGTAACATTGCTGTTGAGACTCTTTGCTCTGCCTTGAAGCTTCTAAATGCGGATTCAGAAAAGATCTTGATGGAATCCTCACACTGCGTTGCTGCTATTTTCCTTTCAATTAAAAAAAACCAGAATGTGGCTGCCATTGGTAGAGATGCATTGGCTCCATTAATTGTTCTTGCTAACTCTTCAGTTCTTGAAGTCGCCGAACAGGCAACACGGGCTTTGGCCAATCTTCTTCTCGATAATGAGGTCTCGAAAGAAGCATTTCCCGAAGAAGTTATTTTGCCTGTTACAAGGGTTCTGCGTGAGGGGACTGTTGATGGAAGAACTCATGCCGCAGCAGCGATTGCTCGCCTTCTTCAATGTCGCACAATTGATTATGCACTTTCTGATACTGTGAACCGTGCTGGAACGATTCTACAATTAGTTTCTCTGTTAGAATCTGTTAGTGTTGAATCTGCTGCCACATCAGAAGTACTTGATGCACTTTCTTTGTTATCCAGGTCAAAAGGAACAAGTGGGCACACCAAACCTGCATGGGCAGTCCTGGTTGAATTCCCCCACACCATAGCCCCAATAGTTTCATGTATAGCTGATGCAACACCCCTTTTGCAGGATAAAGCTATTGAAATTTTGTCAAGGCTTTGCCGAGATCAGCCTGTTGTCTTGGGAGACACAATTGCTAGCAGCTTTGGGTGTATTTCATCAATTGCAAGAAGGGTGATCAGTTCCAAAAATACCAAAATAAAAATTGGTGGAACTGCACTTCTGATTTGTGCTGCAAAGGTGCATCACCAAAGAGTGATAGAAGCTCTGAATGAATCTAATTCATGCACTTATCTCATTCAATCTCTTGTTGAAATGCTCAGTTTGGTCAAAGGTGGTAGTGAAAACAAGGATGACATAAGCATTTGCAGGCATGCTAAAGAACAAACTAGAAATGGTGAAATTGAAAATGTTACAGCAGTTATTTCCGGTGATGATGTCGTTCTATGGCTACTTTCTGTTCTTGCTTGCCATGATCACAAAAGTAAAATTGCCATTATGGAAGCTGGAGCGGTTGAAGTTCTCACTGAAAAGATCTCTCAAAGTTCGTTGTATTCTGCTCAGGTATTTCACATGAACGTTTTGTGTCAGTTGTTTTTTTTAACCTCTTCTCTCTACATTTGCTACTCTTCTATTCCAGACATGATTTTAAATCTCGTCCGAGTCGGAGATGACTCGCCTGAGTCGTCTCGGTATCGTTCAACAATGGCACGAATTCACATGGCGTCTCAAACTTCACATCATCTCACAAGATAAACGAGATGATTTGGATGATATTTTGAAAATCTTGGACGAGTCAATAAAACTTGGACAAGTCAACCAGGATTTTGTATATTTTAATTGACATAATTAAGTTCTTTCAAAATTAAAATATTTATTATATAAATAAAACATTTATGACTAAACATCTTCTAATCTACCTTATTTTATTAAAAAATTATAATTATTTTCATTTAAATATATATGAATATATCATTTTAAACCGAGTTAAATGACTTATATTGTCCGAGATGAGTTGACTCGCCTGAGACAACTCGGTCTCCTCCATGGACTAGATGAGACATCAAACCGAGTTTTGAAACCATTATTCCAGGGTGGTAGGTACTCATGATGCATTAATGCTTCCAACATTCTTGAAACTTCTATTCACTCCTGTTATAAATTCTGCAGAGTGATTCTAGTGAAGATAGCAGTGTGTGGGTTTGTGCTTTACTGCTTGCAATTTTGTTTCAAGACCGAGATATCATTCGAGCACATGCAACCATGCGATCTGTTCCCGTTCTTGCAAATTTGTTGAAATTGGATGAGTCTGCAGACAGATATTTTGCAGCACAAGCACTGGCCAGCTTAGTCTGTAATGGAAGCAGAGGGACTCTCCTCACTGTAGCAAATTCAGGGGCAGCAGTTGGGCTTATTTCTATACTTGGCTGTGCTGATGTTGATATATATGATCTTTTGGAACTATCAGAGGAGTTTTATTTGGTTCGCAATCCGGAGCAAGTCGCATTGGAGAGATTGTTTAGAGTTGATGACATAAGGTTTGGTGCTACTTCTCGAAAAGCAATACCTGTCCTTGTTGATCTTCTCAAACCAATTCCAGATCGACCTGGGGCACCCTTTCTCGCACTTGGTCTTCTGACTCAGCTTGCGAAAGATAGTCCTGCAAACAAGATTGTAATGGTAGAATCAGGAGCTTTAGAGGCACTTACAAAGTATCTTTCACTTGGACCTCAGGATGCAACAGAAGAAGCGGCAACCGAATTGTTGGGTATTCTATTTGGTAGTGCTGAAATACGGAGACATGAGTCTGCATTTGGTTCTGTCAATCAACTTGTAGCAGTCTTACGTCTTGGTGGAAGAGGGGCTAGGTATAGTGCCGCTAAAGCATTAGAGAGCCTATTTTCCTCGGACTATATCAGGAACGCGGAGACTGCCAGACAAGCTGTTCAACCCTTGGTCGAAATTCTTAACACTGGCTTGGAAAGGGAGCAGCATGCTGCCATTGGTGCTTTGGTTAGGTTACTATGTGAAAGTCCATCGAGAGCCCTTGCTGTAGCAGACGTTGAAATGAATGCAGTCGATGTTCTTTGTAGGATCCTTTCATCGAATTGTTCAATGGAGCTGAAAGGAGATGCCGCTGAGTTGTGTTGTGTCCTTTTTGGAAATACAAGAATTCGGTCTACAATGGCTGCAGCGCGCTGTGTCGAGCCTCTCGTGTCTCTCCTGGTATCTGAGTTTAGTCCCGCTCACCATTCCGTGGTTCGTGCACTTGACAAATTATTGGATGACGAACAGTTGGCGGAATTAGTTGCCGCACATGGTGCAGTCATTCCTCTTGTTGGTCTTCTGTTTGGTAGGAATTACTTAATACATGAAGCTATTGCAAGAGCTTTAGTGAAGTTGGGGAAAGACAGACCTGCTTGTAAGATGGAAATGGTGAAAGCTGGAATCATTGAGAGCATGCTTGATATCCTTCATGAGGCACCTGATTTTCTCTGTGCTGTATTCGCAGAACTTCTTCGGATATTGACCAACAATACTAGCATCGCAAAGGGTCCATCTGCAGCTAAAGTAGTTGAGCCCCTTTTTCTGTTGTTAGCAAGACCTGAGTTTGGTCCTGATGGGCAACATAGTGCTTTACAGGTTCTTGTTAATATTCTGGAGCATCCCCAATGTCGTGCTGACTATAGCCTGACCTCTCACCAAGCTATTGAACCACTTATTCCTTTACTAGATTCTCCAATTTCTGCAGTGCAACAATTGGCCGCTGAACTTCTTTCACATCTACTGTTGGAAGAACAACTTCAGAAAGACTCGATAATACAGCAAGCAATTAGTCCTCTGATACGAGTTTTAGGTTCCGGTACACAGATTTTGCAACAGAGAGCTATAAAAGCTATTGTTAGTATTTCGGTAACTTGGCCAAATGAAATTGCAAAAGAGGGTGGTGTCAATGAGCTCTCGAAAGTTATATTGCAAGCTGATCCTCCATTGCCTCATGCCTTGTGGGAATCTGCTGCTTCTGCTTTAGCTAGTATTCTGCAGTTTAGTTCTGAATATTATCTGGAGGTACCAGTGGCGGTGTTGGTTAGGTTGCTTCGTTCTGGCACAGAGAGTACAGTTATTGGTGCATTAAATGCTCTACTTGTGTTAGAGAGCGATGACTCGACCAGCGCTGAAGCTATGACCGAAAGTGGTGCCATAGAAGCACTTTTGGAGCTTCTTAGGTGTCATCAGTGTGAGGAAACTGCAGCAAGACTACTAGAAGTGTTGCTAAACAATGTGAAGATAAGAGAAACTAAAGCTGCCAAATCTGCAATTTCTCCGCTTTCTCAGTACCTTTTGGATCCTCAAACCCAAGCTCAGCAGGCAAGGTTGCTGGCAACACTAGCTCTTGGTGATCTATTTCAGAATGAGGGACTTGCACGAACGACAGACGCTGTTTCAGCTTGTCGAGCTCTGGTTAATCTGCTTGAAGACCAACCTACTGAAGAAATGAAAGTAGTGGCTATATGTGCATTGCAAAACCTAGTAATGTACAGCAGATCTAATAAAAGAGCTGTTGCAGAAGCAGGTGGTGTTCAGGTTGTATTGGACCTCATCAGTACAAGTGAAAATGATACATCAGCTCAGGCGGCCATGTTTATTAAACTTCTCTTCTCTAACCATACTATTCAAGAGTACGCTTCTAGTGAAACAGTGAGAGCTATTACTGGTACGTTCTTATTCTTATGCAATGTGGTCCTATATATCTTACTTCTATAGAAGTGAAGGATGTCTGTTAGCGGTTAGATGCAATTATGTACTTTTGTTGATCGGTAATGCTCTCCTTTTATAAACATCTCTAAGATGTAAAGAAAGACCTGTAATTTCCCATTGAAGCTCCAATTATGTCTTATTCTAGCATATGGATTACTATATTTAATAAAGAACACTAGCAAAGGAGGCCCAAATAACAGGGAAAGAAGGCCCAAATTACACAGCAATATTACAAACCTAATCCCACTTCCCTACAAAATCTTCAAAGAAAAACCCTTTAGATTCCTGAAAAACTTTGCTCCAGAGAAATATAGAACCCAAAGTTGAAAAGGTAAGTTCTAGCACCGAGGTTTCTCTCCCCAAAAAAGTCCTTAGGTCTCTCTTCTTCCGAATCCCCCAACACAGAGCAAAGGGGTAATGCTCCATAATTTCCTCTTGAACGTCAAGAAGGCCATCCTCATAGCTAGCCAGCACTCCACCCAACCATGGAATGAACTCAATGGGCACCAACGACACCAAAGAGGAATGAGTAGTGGGTCCATATTTCTCTAGCCAATGTGCAATGAATCAAAAAATGATCCACCACCATCTGCCTTGCATAAGCTACAGAAGTTTACCAAGACGATGCCCCTCTTTCATTACACCAACTTCGCACCGGACTTACTTCTTTTGCAAGTCCAACGGAGAATCAGTGAATCATATCATGTTGCACTGTCGTCTTACCTCGTTTATTTAGTCCCATTTCTTAGCCCTTTAACAAACTCAGTTGGGTGGATCCTAGTTCAGTTTTGTATCTCTTCCAATGTTGGAATCAATATCTGTTTTCTGGCAGGAAGAAAATTCTGTAGTCTTCTCCCCTTTGTAGTGTTCTGGGGAATTTGGTTGGAGAGGAAAAGAGTGGTCTTCCAAGGAGTGGAATCATCGTCTCAGGAGCTTCTAATTAGTATTTTAGGGTTGATGTTATTTAAGTGTAAGCTTTTTTCAGAATTCAAAGGAGTTTTCTTTGAAGAGTTTGTCTTTAGGTGGGATTCCTTGTGTTCGTTTTTGTTTTTGGTCTTTGTTGTTAGGTCGGTCATCTTGACTGCCTTTTGAATATACCTTTTTCATTGAATAAATTTATACTTGTCAAAAATTTTTTTCCCCCCCAAAGTAGCCACCCTAAGAAAGAAAGCTACTCTAGGTTGGGACCCCAAACCTTCACTTCCAGAAACCTGCTTCTTGAACCTCAACAATTGTGAAATAAAAGGACTTATTGAGAACAACCCATTTCTACCATGGCAATACTTTTTTAAGATGCATGCATTAACTGAACGAGAACTTTCAAGTTTCAACAATGATAGCTTGAATTCTAATATTTTAGAGTACCATTCCAATGGTCATTGGTTAATGCTGAGTATCACTAGAATACATGGATGCCAACTTTCATGAATCCAACCAATTATTCTCTTCCTTTAGCTTAGTGATGTCATTGGTCCATCTCAATTTGCTAGATATCCACCCATTATTTGGTCTGAGACGTCTTTTAGACAATATTATTGTCAATTGTTGCTGATGAATACTAAATTGTGTTTTTTCTCCAATGCAAGTAACTTTTCCCTCTGTCCCATCGGTTTGTCTTGTGTCTTGCAGCTGCTTTTGAAAGGGAGCTATGGGGTAGTGAAAACGTGAACGAGGAGTACCTGAAAGCCCTAAATGCACTCTTTAATAACTTCCCGCGTTTGAGGGCCACTGAGCCAGCTACGCTCTGTATTCCTCATTTGGTCGTGACACTCAAGGGTGGTTCCGAGTCAACTCAAGAAGCTGCCTTGGATTCACTTTTCTTTCTTAGGCAAGCTTGGTCAGCATGCCCAGCCGAAGTCTCCAAGGCTCAGTCAGTTGCTGCTGCAGAGGCAATTCCAGTGCTGCAATTCTTGATCCAGTCTGGTCCACCTCGGTTTCAGGAGAAGGCAGAACTTCTTTTACAATGTTTGCCAGGGACGTTGACGGTAATTATCAAGCGTGGAAACAATTTAAAGCAATCCGTTGGAAACCCTAGTGCGTACTGCAAACTTACACTCGGCAATACTCCACCTAGGCAGACCAAGGTAAGTTGCTGTGACAACCCATTTATGAACTTTTTATTTCTTCTTTTCTCTGCTTTAGCCTTTTAAATCAGAAAACCATACTCACCATAGTCCATGAATGATAGACATTCAAAATTAAAACTAACATCCTGCTTGAAACTGGTTTAACAGTACAAACAAGAAACACCCACCCATCAATTTATTTCATTGCTATGGATTGTATGTGTTAAGATATGCTATAAACTCTATTCTCAGGAGAAAGTTTGTATGTACCCACATGCACTATGGGACCTACTAAACCGGGACATCTCACATGGATGGTTTAATCTTGGTGTGTTTTACAATAATACCATTACCAGCCTGTAATAAAATTAACATAATACATGAAAAAGATGCCACAAATTCCTTCCGAAAATGACAAACACACGCATCCCTAATCAAATTTGCAATAAATTCACAAATTTTTTCTAGTTTTTGTTCTTTGCAATCACATTCGGAAACCCTGTAATGGTTACTCTTCACCTTCTGTTTACTACTTTTGTGCCCCACTTGTTGGAATTTCTCCAACCTACAGCCTTTGAATAGAAATAAATCGAAGAGAATAAACAAGAAGAGAAATCAATCACAACATAAATTCACATGGAAAATCCTTAATGAAGGAAAAACCAAGGATCCTCACGATTTCATTATGCTTGAAAGGCCAAAAAGAATTACCAATTCTTTCTCCAGCAGAAAATGACTATAAATACCCCAAAAAAAATTATGGAATTACCTACCAAAAAGGTACAGAATTGCCCTTCAGGCCAGTGCTGCGCCCCTGAACTGCAGGAGCTGTGGCTTAATTAACAGTACATCCTTGTAGATCAGTACCATCAGGCTTCCCAAAATATACCATCACTCGCTCTCCCTGAACACAATTCTGTCGGACATATTTTGAACTCTCCCTTACAGAATAAAAAGACAAAGTGTTGATGTGGGCAGTGTGGACTCTTACTGCTGTTCCCTTCCTCTGAAAATTGACTGTAGCTGCCTTCTAATGGGATAACGGTTTATTAATGGCAGCCTATGTTCATGGTGTCAGTGCCGACTCTCAAGATGAGTCTGTCGTTTTTGGGTCTTCCTTCTGAATTTTTCTTTTTCAGTATTTTTCTTCCTTTGAAGTCTCTATGAGCTAAAATTTGGATTTTCTATTTTATTTTGGCATTTGAAAACCTCAGTAGTTTTTCAAACTTGTCTTATCAACTTTAAATGTCAAATGTTCTTAGGAAACATATGTATTTACACATGACTTGTTCATCAAATCTCAGGTTGTGTCAACTGGACCTACTCCAGAGTGGGATGAGGTGTTTGCATGGGCATTTGATAGTCCTCCTAAAGGCCAGAAGATTCACATCTCCTGCAAGAATAAGAGCAAATTTGGGAAGGTAAATCATCTATACATAAACACCAGGAGACAGATTCATGCCATCTTATTCTCCACTTCAATTTTATCAGAAACTAACCCAAATATCATTTCATTCAACAACAGAGCTCATTTGGAAAAGTAACTATCCAGATTGACCGGGTTGTAATGCTCGGTTCTGTTGCTGGGGAGTACACTCTATTGCCTGAAAGCAAAAGTGGACCCTCTCGGAATCTGGAAATCGAATTCCACTGGTCCAACAATAAATAAAAATTCCGATCGAGGTATAGCTAATATCTATATGTCAGTTGTTTTAATCTTACCATTTGGAGAGAAATTGAAAATAGAAAATATTTTGTATAGTCTGCAGCAGGAGAGCTTTGTCTTGTTAGATTTCTCCTTGTATCTGTAAAACATGGTTTGTTGTGTCTTTAATTCTGGTTTTTCTTTTTTTATTTTTTTGTTTGTAATCTTCTTCTGTCTCTGTGGGGATAAAAGTCCACAGTGAGAAAATGTAACTTTCTTTGTATTATGTTATTTATTTAGTGTGCCTATTCAGAGGAAAATGTTGAAAAGGATTTTTGTTTTCTTCTTCTTTGTTTTGAATACATTTCCATGGAAGGGGATCAAATAAAATAACATCATCTCATTCCAGGTTCTTTTGCCCTCACTTTTTTCAAGTGCGTTTATTTCTAATATTTTTCTTCCTAGTCTTTCCACTCACCCATCTCAATATTCTCATCTTTGTTGTGCTCAATTTATTTATATTATGTTTCTTGATCACCTTACATTAAGTTACATGAAGTATAGCCGATCTTGTTTGTCTTATATATAATTTGATTGATATGATTTTGTCACATAAAACTCCTTAAGTGGACCTCCACTTTAACCATTCAACTCTAACTTATATGCAACATCTTCTTCAATCTCTCCATCCGTATAATATAATTTGAGATTTGAAAAATGATCTCTTTGGGGTATTTTTAGATCATCAATTTTTGCTAGATCATATTTTTTAAACCTTTCTAATACATATATAAATAACTATAAGATTTTATTTGAAACAAAATCTATCCATCTGTAAACAGAGTACTTGAAGATAAGGAAAACAAATGTAATTAACCCAGAAAGCTGGCACCCAAAACCCAGCTAAAAAAACTATACAATCTTTCGGAAACTAACATCATAGTAACAGCAACAGCAACAGCAAGTGAGGAATAGAAGGGAAGAGAGAGAGAGAGAGAGAGAGAGAGAGAGAAGGGGGGGGGGGGGGTAGCTTGTACTTCCTTCACTATCTGAACTACTTTGGGGGATGCAAGCGAAAGGTCATCTTGTCAGAGTGGCGCTCTGGCTCCCTAGGATTATCGTACTTTGGTGAGCTTGTCCAAGAGAAGTTTGCATCATCTTTCTTCTCGCTGTCTTTTGATGCCTTTTGTTCTTGTCTATTAGGACTCCTACTATTATTTGGAGTGCAGAAGGTGAATTCTTCCGAAGGCTGCTCAGTTCTACAAGAATTTCTATCTCTTGATTCATTTGATGCCGAATACAAATGTGTAGGTACCTGATTGTTGTTGTTCAATGACTGTAGAGACTTTTTCTTAGGCTTCTCAGGCGAAAGTGGTTGCAACTCAGCTCCACCATGCTTTCTTTCATGTTCATAAATTGAACTTGAATGGAAAGGTCGAACACCATTAGTGCCATCCTCCTCGATCTTCTTAGGCGACATGGTCCTATTATCATTCCATTCATTTGATGTTGAATAAGAAGGTGTAGCTACCTGAGTGTTTCTCTTTGATGGCTCCGAAGATTTCTTCTTTGACTTCTCAGGCGATGACGTAGGCAATTCAGTTCCACCATGGCCATGCTTTCTTTCATATTCATAGATTGAACTTGAAGGTAAAGGTCGACTACCAAGAGTTAGAGTTCCGTCCTCTTTCGTTTTCTTAGGTGACATGATCTTGCTATCTTGCGATACATTAGTATTGCTCTTCGATGACTCCGAAGACTTCTTTGGCTTCTCAGATGAAAGTGGAAGCAACTCATCAGTTCCACCATGCTTTCTTTCACCATGAGAGTCGTACTTGGATGACTCTGGAGACAACTTCTTTGTAGGCACAGTGGGCGAAAGAGGCGACTCAATTCCACCATGCTTAGTTTCATCTTCATAATTTGAATTCAAAGGGAAAGATCCAACTCCATGACTGTTGTCCTCTTTGGTCTTCTTAGACTTGTGATCGTTGGGATGTTCTACATTCTGAGTGTTGTCCTCCTTTATTGGTGGTAGGGGATTTAACTTCCCAATGGGCGGGGGGTGTGGTCTATGACGAGTTTCCCTTACAATCTCTTTCGTCATCACTTCTTTCTTTCTGGGGATACACATGTCTTCCCTTCTCTCTTGGGGTGGTTTAAGTTTTTAGCTCAAACACGTATTTATACTTAAAATGAAAATCCATGACACTAACGAAATCAGATCCTGTACTTGGGGAGCTTGGTTGCTACCAAACTCTAGCTCTTGTTTACTTGCCTAGTGGCACATAATTTTTAGGTTTACTAATGTTATGGACATGCAAATTAAAACATAAAAAAAAGAGAGAAATAATAAAATATTTTTGGAGAGGTTAGGATAACTCATAGATACTTGTTCTTCCTTTAATTTAAATTCTTAAACCCTTATTTATAAGCTCATTTCTTAAAAATTAGATTAGAAAGTAAATCAATTATATATTCAGTCAAATCTTTTAGAATCTTAATAAAATAAAAATCATATCCTAATTATTATATAGAGTATTACTTATTATTAATTTTATTTTAACTACTATGTAGGGATATTTTTTGCATCTGTTTTTTTTTTTTTAAATTATATTTATTTATTTATTCAATATATTTCTAATAAAATTAGCTAAAAACAGTTTGGTTTTATGTAAACACTAATGATGAGCCTAATGACCATGGGTTGGTTCCAATCCAAAGATTAAAACGCTATAAATCAACACCTTTTGATTTTTTTATGTTAAATCAACTTAACTTCATATTACAATAATCATGAAGATGTTGTTTGTGGTGCGCGAATCAGAGCTTACTGCCTTACCCAAATCCATGGAAATGGCGTGGAAACTAAGGCTAAGAGAGAACCTTATTCCTTTTTATCATACTAAGAATATTAAATTAGGAGTACTATATTAGGCATGTGGCCTGACTTTTTGCATGAAAGGACAGCGAAGATTGGTGTTATTCCTTTGTTCTTGATGATTCAATGGTTCAACAGCCATACCATATTATCGTCATCATCGACCCCACAGTTACATCATCATTGATTCCAACTCCATGAAATTTTCTCTTTGGGTCTAGCTTGCAAACTTATTGCAATATTTTCTTCGTCTTAGAGACCGTTGAACTGTTAAATAACAATAAATTATGAGATAACCTACCGAAAATGTAAGACGTGTAAAATTTTACTTAAGTTGTTTGTTAAAGAAAAACACTTTCCATAAGTAGAAAAATTATGTGACCACATCTCCATATGGCATCTAAAAGGATGAAAGGATGTCACAGTGAACTAGATCACAAAATTTTAAGAACATTAAAAAGAAAATATATTTTATCGACAACGACAATGAACGAGAGGAGATATTGTTTGAATTAGGATGATAGGAAACCAATTAGAAAATCATCAATCATTTTCCAGAAGAGGATGTAGTAAGTGGTTCATCTAGATTTCATTTTCCACGGGTGACCAAATTCTTCAGATCACACGAAGGCGAAAGACAGTTCAGGACAGACATCGAGGTAATTTGTAAACCCATTGCTAGTTGAAATTTTTCGGGAACTTGTAAAGCTTTTACCATAGTTCCTCACGAATCATGTTTATTGAGTGTATTTTTCATTGTATTAGTGTTTTTAGTATTGATGAATGAGACTGTTGTTCGGATTAATCAATTATTCTGTGGGTTCAGATAATTCAAATCAGTTCGGGAAAGTTTCTTAAAAAAAAGAAAATTCGGAAAAATTTTACATGTTACAGAAATGATGTTTATGGATCTCTTCCAAAACCCATCATCTTGAAGTTGGGGGGGAGGGGGGGTGGGGGCAGCTCCAACTTGTGTAGGCAACTGATCCAATGCGAACAATAACTCGAAAATAACCAAAATCTGTCTGTAATTCTGGAGTTGTAAACAAATCATATCACCAACTTCAAAAACTCATTCCATTCGGTGTCGATCTGCATGGTATTTCATGCAGGCTTGGGCATCTTGCAAGTGCGCCTTAAGAAATCGTAAAATTCTATCACGGTCTCGTAAGGTTAAGTCCCCTGAATGCACACTAGTGGAACCTAGAAGATATGTTTCTACCCGTGGTGGGGGTCAACTGTGCAAGGCTGGAACGGAGACATTTTAATGGATGAGTGATAGGAAGTATTGTACCACCATTTAGCCCATGGAAGCCACTTGATCCATTGAAAAGGTTGTGCACATGCAAAAAATCAAAGGTAAGCCTCCAAAGAACGATTAACCACCTCTGTTTGACCATCCGTTTGTGCGTGGCAAGTTGAACTTTGACACAAGAAGGTCCCTTGCAATTCAAAGTAATCCTCCCAAAATTGGCTAATGAAAATTGGGTCCTAATCATTCATAATGGAGTGCGACATACCGTACAGATGTGCAATGTCACAGACAAAAATTTCAGCCCCACTTAATGCCGAATAAGGATGGGAAAGAACTCTAAAATGAACAAATTTTGAGAATAGGTCCACGAAAACCATAATAGATGTCTTGCAAAAGGAATGAGACAATCCATCAATAAAATCCATAAATATATCAGTCCATACCTCATCCAGAATTGGTAAGGGTTAAAGAAGTCCTGGAGGAGATAACATTTCGAGCTTATTATGTTGACATGTGTCACATTCTGCAACGAATATTTTAGTGGTGCGTTTGAGACCTTTCCAATAAAAATTGCGGCACACGTGTTTGTAAGTCCGCAAGTTACTGGAATGACCACCAATTAGAGAAAAATGGAACTCCAACAAGATTTTTGAGGACCAAGAAGATGTATGTGAGTGAAAGCGCTTCGATCCACGGGTGAGGATCCAATTTTTTGGGAGTCGCCACCTAGTTTTATGGTCTAAGAACCAAAGATGACTCTAAGTAGATAAAAAATACAAAACTACGAAGAAGTTATAGGTACGGGGATTAAGTTACAAGATTGGAATGTGTTGGGTATTAATCTCGTCCGGCGAAAGCCGATCTCTATTATTCTCAAATATGTATATTGCAAAAACGACTTAAATTTATAAATAAAGATAAGAAAAATTATCTTTTTTACTTAGGTGATTGCCACAATCGGTTCCCTAAAAAACTGGTGATAAGCGTTCCTCTTGCAAATTTTCTTGATTTGTATTCACTTCTAGATCTACTCCCGAACTTCGAGATGAGACTATTTTCTTCTAGATCTGAATGTTTTTTTGGATTTTTGGGTGTTGGTGTTTTTTTAGGATTTGTAAGTGTTTTTAGGTTTTAAAGTGACTATTTCCTAGGATTTTTTATTTTGATCGATAAGTAGGGGCTCCCCACCCAATTTATTAAAAAGAGGCTAAAGCCTTGGAAACTCGCTAAAAATAGCGAAACCTGCGAGATAGTCACTTTCAAACCTACAAATTTGTTATGGTTCACGTTTTGGTAATTCAAATGAACATTGAGCCGGAATGGTAATTCATCAAAGAAAAGAATATAACAAATATCTTACAATATTTGAGGGAGCTAGCAACCTTAATTACCTTTTGCTCACACCTTACCGATAAACCTTGCATTTGAGGGAGTTCCAACTGTTACAAAGGCCTCTCAGTTGTCTAGAAGAATTTTCTGCATTTTGATTCATTTGCTGTTGAATATTGTTCTTCAGTGGTTCCGGAGATTCTTACTCTTTCGGCAATGTAGAATTGGGATCTCTTTGCACATGAGATCTTCTATATGCCTGATCACTTGGTTGTTCAGTTTCATGGGCAGTGTTGTTCTTCTTTTTTGTAGAATTCAATGGCTTTTTTGATTCTTGTGAAGGCGGCTGGGTTGCAGGCAAATTGTTGTTAGTCTCAATTGTTTGTTCAGTACTTTCCCAGGTGGTGCTATTCATCAGGTTATATGAAGGCTCTTTATTAGAAACTGATTCTTCGGAACACAAATTGGTTGTATGACAACTTATATTGTTCTCAATTGGTCGTGCAGGTTCCAGAGGGGTGGTGGTGGTGGTGGTCTTTGGGGAATCCTGTGGCTTTTTCTCTTGGGGACTCTGTAGCTCGGTTTCACTCTCGTTCGGTGCTTGAATCGGTTGTTTAGTCTCCGGGGAATACGGTGGATTTATGGATTGTTGACGACTGGAGTTGGATTCTAATTGTGAAATCAGCTCAGCTGGCTTTGATGTAATCGGTTGTTGAGCTTCGTTCTTGGGGGGATCCAAAGGCTTTTTTGGACTCTTGGGTGGGTCATCAATCTTCTTCTTTTTGCAAAGGCAACACATGCAATCTTTAATTTTACCACAAATATGCCGAAATTGGGTTGCTACCCAGCTACACATCTTGCTTGCTTGTCAAATGTGAATGATGATTAGCCTAACCACGCATGGGTTCCAAATCTCAAAATTAAATGCTAGAAAAATTATAATCACCAATCATATATATGAGAATGACTTTAATTCTTGTTGTAGTGTTTTGTTTTTGTTTTTTTAAGAAAGAAAAGGAAACTTGATGCCCACACAACTCCCATGGAAATGGCGTGAAGACCACGTACGGCTAAGAGGAGAGAGAGAACCTTCAATAGCTTTCTTAAAGATGGAATTAACATATCACTAGTGCAGTTGTCGGATGAAGGACCCCTCAACATATATTATGCCCGAAATCAAATACTGTTGTCTTCCTCACCTCTTTTCTTAATTCCTCCCCACATTCCAACCAATCCATAGCATCTTTACTTTCTTACTCATCCCATTGTCATCATCATCACTAGTCCCACAATCCACATATATATATGGTTCCTACCGTGAAATCCACTCAATTAAATTTTGGGTGATTTAGACACACCCCTGTCTGTTTAGTGAATATTTGAGATACTTTTTTTTCCTTAGTTCCTGGACTAATAGGCTTCTAATTGGCCATGAGCCAAATGCAAAAGTATTCAAGTTCTAGCTAAAAACCTTTGATTTTTCTTATTCAAACAAGTAATTTTTGAAGTCGTTTGAAAAATTTTACCCATATATTCAACTTTTATAAGATTCTATCGACGTCTACCTTCAAACCTTAACTTTAAGTGAAGATATAATTTTTGAGAAAGTAAAAAAATGATGGAATTTTAATTAAAAAAATCTAATTATATTTTCTACAAAAGATTAAGGCAAGGTTAAAAATGTTGGATTGGAGATAAAATTGAAAATAATTTATCATAGGGGTTGAAGAACTTGAAGATGATCGACTTCGAGAAAAAAAATCAAGATAAAATCTTAATTTCAAGAGTAGATAATGATGAAATTTTAGATACAAAATATAAGATTTTCTACAAAGGTTTAAGACTAGAATGAAAATGAATGATGGAATAGATTTAAAATAATATTTTATAGAAGTTGAAGATGACTCGGTTAGGGCATTTGGTTCATTTTCAGGGACCCTATTAGAGGAGAAGATAGAGGTCAAGAGGTTCATATTATCAGTTGGAGAACTAGAGGGAATCCCAAATATTAACCAAAACATGGAGGGTATCTAAATCACATGTATATTTTTGGGTTTTCTTTTGCGCAGTGTTGTAGGAAGTCACTTAAGCACCTTTGATTATGAACAATGCCAAAGTGTCCGGGGAAGACACTATGACACTGTGCTGACTGTGGAGGTGTACTTAGAACCGTAGTTTCTTTTTAGTTGTATTTCGAGGAAAAACATCTATGGTTTTGAGCACATGTCCATGTCGGCATAGTGTTGAATGCAGTGTCATAGGCAGTCACTCAAGCATTTTTCTTTTGAAAAACTCTTAATAGACTATAGTAGTCAAGCTATAGTCCTAGTCATATGTGTTAGGATCCCTAATTATTAGCATTTCTATTTAGACAGGATGCCTTATTTTATATTATTTATCTATTTCTGTTTAGGTAGGACTTATCTATTTCTGTTAGATACGATTCTTGTTGAAAAGTTGTAGGACTCTCAGGTGCTTTTTAAGCACATAGTGTATGGATGGTAAGGATTATTGAGAAATAAAGATTATTATATGTCCGCAAGTAACTGGAATGACCGTCAATTAGAGAAGAGTGGAGCTCCAATAAGATTTTTGAGCACTAAGAAGATGTATGTGGGTGAAAGCGTCTCGATTTGTGGGTGTGGATCTAATTTTTTAGGAGTTGTCGCCTAGTTTTATGGTTTAGGAATCAAAGATAATTCTAAATAGATAAGAAACACAAAATTACGAAGAGATTATGGGTACGGAGATTAGGTTACGGGATTTGAAGGTGTTAAACACTAATTTCTCAAAGATTTACATTGCAAAAATAACTTAAATCTAGAATAAAGATAAGAAAAATTACATTTTTTACCTGAGTGATTGCCACGATCGATTCCCTCATAAACTAGCGGTGAGCGTTCCCTGTGCGAATCTTCTCAATTTGTATTCACTTCTGCATCTACTCCTAAACTTCAAGATGAGACTTTTTTCTTCTAGATTTGAATGTTTTTTTTTTAAATTTTTGAGTGTTGGTTTATCAGGCAAGTGCAAAAATGGGATGTCTACATTGGGACAACAATCAGACCATGATATTGCAACACACCATCATCATAAGAGTAGTGAAGATCCGTCCGCGTAACTAGCTGGAATTTAGAAATTATTGAAGATAATTTCGAATCATAATGACATTCATTACAAATGTCATCAATAAAAGCAAAGATCAGAGAAGAAATAACCAACATGTGTCCTTCATTCTCTTATCTAGAAAGTGCATCTGCAACAGTATTTTCAGCTCCCTTTCGATAAATAATTTAGTAATCATAATCGAGCAATTTCATAACCCATTTTTGTTGTTCAAGAGAAGACACCGGCTGCTTCAAAAAATATTTTAAACTGGAATGATCGGTAATGATCTTAAAGAAGCCAACAAGTGCACCATGAAACCTTGATGAGCTTGTGAGACCTCTCTATATTCCCCAATGTGATCGATAATAGTTGTTATAGATGAACCATTACCCATCAGCACATATCTCTTTCCTTCAATACTAAATTGCATCGTTAATTTAACAAAGTCCCACGTAATTTCTCCTAAAGATGGGAGCCATTGATCTCACAAGACAATATTGCAGTCACTAATAGGTAAAAGGAAATAATCTGCAGAGAATAAATACTCTTGTTGATTCAACAGATCATTGGAATGTTTACCACGACATTGTAAAAATCCACCATTAGCAATAATAACCCAAAAAGAACCAGTCTCCTGCATTGGGTAGCCACAATGTTTTGCAGGGGAAGGATCAATGAAGTTATGAGTCAACCTTGAATCCACTAAAATAGTGACGACTCAGTTTTTTAAATATCCGGTGATGCTCATAGTTTCCGATACGGGTGGTTTTATGAATAACAAATTTCAGGATCCGAATGTTGTACTGATTTTTCTGACTCATGATTTTCTTCGTCTAAAAACTACTCACCTTCTAAGAGAAGCATTTGTGGTCGTTTCCATCGATGTCCGAGATTGAATAGCTCATCACAATTAAAACCCACACTACGTCATAATTCGTCAAAAACGACTGTCCAAGATAGTCGTTTTTTAAAAACCCGACTGCCCCTACAGTCGTAAATGAAGTCGTTTTAAAAGGAGTGGTTTTTTAACTGCAACAGCCTAAAACAGTCGGAAAAAACGACTGTCTTAGACAGTCGGAAAAAACGACTGCTGTTACAGTAAAATGAGGATATAGCGACGGTCAGTAACCGTCGCTATAGGGTATTTTTAAAAAAAAATAATTTATTTTACACCTACCCCCCTCACATGTTGCTGAATATTGGAGAAACTCCTATATTTTGAAATTGATGACCTAGACCCCAATTAACAACATGAAAAGACCCAAATGCCCCTCGTCTTCAACTTTCATAATACTAACTATTTTTCTAATTACCAATCCAAATTCTAGTCTACAAAGCAATAAATCTAGAAACATTATGCAAATCTAACTACCAATTATGCCATAACTTTCCAGAAGACTGCCCAATTATGCAAATCTAACTACCAATTAAATCACATAAGAGAACCGTCGAATTTGTGGCAATCCGTTTGCCTTTCAAGCTTCAAATTTTCGGCGTAGAAGTTGAATAACTCAAGCATAATACTACAACAAGAAGATTCCCAAACTACTTTCCCAATTATTGGAAGCCAATCCTGGCAAAGTTGGGACAATATGCGTACATAGGAAATTCAACCCATAAGATCAGTCCACGTGGACCAAAGATAAATCAAGAGGATCAGGGTTTGACAAATAGCAAATAGCATAAGTCAAACTCGAGCGGTTTGTGACAACTGATTGAGTTACATGACTCAAGTTCGTGCGACAGAGCACTAAAATAACTGGAGTCAAATTAAATGAGAGGCAAAAATAGCAAGGGATGACCAGGCCGAGTTGACTTGTTTTTTTAATTAACTCAATAATTTACGTCCATTAAAGAACTTTAATCCAATTTCCTCCAAGTTCACAACAACCACATTTTATAATAGCAAATTCATACTATGTTCTTGATAAGTTTAGGTAAACTGTGAGAAAAATGGTAAAATGGTAAAATAGTGAATCAAGATTTGTTATTAACATATTAAGGTTGATGAACTATAAATTAGCCAACCCCTTTCTCGCCTCTCTTTTTGCTCAACAAGAGAGAACCGTCGAATTTGTGGCAATCCGTTTGAAGGTGGGGTAAATGGTTGTGAAGGCCGTTGTAATACAGGTTTAGATGGAGGATGAAGAGCAGTGTAGTCTTGCAAAACTAGAAGTGAGTCCTTCTAATAGAGGGCCAAATCAAATGCTTCGATTAAGGACATAGGTCGAAATATCCGAACCCCCACGCGTATGTCATCCCTAAGACTTGAGATAAAATAACTGATCAGATGATCTTCAGGAAGACCTGTCATACGAATTGCCAAGCATTCGAACTGTGTTTGAAATTCATGAATTGTGTTGGTTTGTTGAAGCTTGGAAAGAGACCCTCCTGGATTGACATATTCACGTGAACCAAAACGTGTTACAATAGCATGCGTGAATTGTGGCCAACTCATGAGTCTAACGGATCGGTTCATCCAATGATACCAAGAGATGGCATCACCTGTGAGATGAACTGAGGCCAAGGAAACCATCTGAGCATTGGTGAGGCCATTCAACTACTGATATTGCTCAGCCCGAAAGACCGATCCTTTTGGATTCTCTCCCTCAAACTTCGGAAAGTCAATCCAAAGAGAACGTCCTTGTATAGCTGACCCACCATGGGCTGCTACCTTTGAAAATTTCTCTGTAGGTTGATCTTGAGGTGGTGGCGCAGTTGAATGAGAGGAAGAAGCGCGCCCATCCATCAATGCTTGCAACAATCAGATTGCCTCTCGGAGTTCATGAATTTCCTCGCCCAACTTGTTAATCCATTGAAGTCGAGGAAGAATGAATTCAACACAATCGCTGACCTCCTTGGCAGCCACCATAGCTTTGATACCATCTGATAAAATCACTGATTATATCCAAGTTCAATTCTCTCGAAGGGGAATCGTTCCTCCAAATAATAATTTTTATTTCTCAATAATCCCAACCGTCCATACATTCTTTGCTTAAAAGAGTCCTACAACTTTTCAACAAGAATCGTATCTAAACAGAAATATATAAATAACATAAAATAAGGCATCCTATCTAAAAAGAAATAAATAACAGAAATCCTAAGAAAGAGGTCTCACGAGCTCGTCAAGGTTTCGTGATGCAGTTGTTGGCTTCTTTAAGATCACTAGATATGTCCTCATTACCACCCTCCATTGAAGATTTACTTAACAAATTTTCTTATGTGTTTACTGAACCCATGGGACTTCCTCCGCAACGTGAACATGACCACTGGATCCCCCTTGTACCAGGGAGTTTACCAACCAATGTTCGACTGCACAACTGCCTGTATTTTTAGAAGAATGAAATTGAACGGTTGGTTCGGTAGATGCTTGAAATCAACATTGTACGGGTTAGTATGAGTCATTATTCTTATCCAGTTTTACTTTTTTTTTTTGTTGCCAACCGAGTGTCCAGGCCAGCTTGCGCGCACCACGACTAATCTCGGGGAGGACTACCACAGCAACCCACCGCCATTTATCCAGTTTTACTTGTATGCAAGAAGGATGGATCATGAAGCACATGCATACATTATCGAGCCCTCAATAAGGTAACCATGAAAGACCGCTCTCTGGGTCATACAATTTACAATTGCTTTAGGCGCACTTGTAAGGGGGCCAAGCGCACATGAAGCATTATGCAGATTGACACCGAACGGAGCGAGTTTTCGAAGTTGGTGATATGGTTTTTTTACTACTCCAATCCTACAGACATGTTTCAGTTGTTCCAAGAGTCTCCAACAAATTGGCACCACGTTTGTATGGGGAGTTTTGAGTTATTCACTACAGGAAAAAAAGACTTTAGACATCACTTTTTTAATGATGTCTATAAGAAAAACGTGATGTATATTCTTTGGGTGAAAAGTGCTTCTAAAAGACAATTTTTAGACGTCGATTTTACCTAAAACGATGTTTAAAGATCAAACATAAACTGATGTCTAAAGTTCCACACTTTGTTGCGGCCTTTACTTGCAGAAAATGTAATTAGATTTAAAATTTTATGTTTATTTATAAAAAGTGACGTCTAAAGTTTTTTTTTTTTTTTTTTTTTTCCTTTTTTCTAGTAGTGATTGCAGATTGCACGCATTGAATTAGTTGCCTACAAGTTGGAGCTCTACGCCACTTGTCGTTGGCACCCGGTCTTTCATGTCCTACCACCCATTTTGGATACCGGTCTTTTCCATTGGAAAGCATTAAAGATCTTGGAGAAGGGTTATTTCTTTTTAGATAGGATTTTCTGTTATATTCGATTCTTGTTGAAGAGTTGTAGAGTTGTAGGACTCGAATTGCTTTTTAAGCAAAAGACGTACCGAGGGTAAGAATTATTAAGAAATAAAAATTATTATTTGAAGGAAAGATTCCCCTAGGAATGAATTGAACTTGGATAGAACCAGTGATTCTATCTTTTGGAAAGAAAAGGGATATGGATTGTTCCAAAAAAAATTTAAAAGGGAATTTTAGTTATACAGCTTTATGACATTAGCAATATTAGGATTACATCCTGAAAATCTAAGATTGTTATTTTTTAACTTTTAGAGAAAAGAATTCGGAGAATCTACATTGTTCAATCAAATAAAGAGAAATTACATTCTTTCAATCAAATCAAGGTCTTCTCTCAAATTCATCAATTAGGAATTTTTCACTTGATTGTATAGAATCAAGCAGATTCTCAGTCCTTGCTTATTTTCGGTAAGAATCATTTATTTATTTTTGCATTTCTGCCATTAATGACCTTTATTATTTGAATTAATCATATGAAATAGAGTTTACAAATTCTTCTTTCTTTTTTTTTTGATAACTAGTTATCCTTGTAGACAGCGGGCCAAGCCTGTATATAGGCTTTGCCCAATCCATAGACCATGGTCTTGTCTAAGGACTAGTCCCGGGGCACATGTGATGCCTGCACATTACATGCACCACGTAAGTGAGGGTGCACCCTTGTGGGTGGCCCCTAAGGAATTAATGCTCATATTGGGCATTGAACTCACGACCTATGGGCATTAACTGCTTATAAGTCCAAAATTGCCATTGAACCAACCCCTTGGGTTAGTTTAAAAATTCTCATTTTGTGCAATGAGTAATGATAAAAGTTTTTGGATGAATTTCTACACCTGTTTCCAATTCCAAATCTTCATTTTCTAACAAATAACAAGAAAAACAAAATCTTCATTTGCAATTGAGCTATTTTGTTATTTAAACTATAAAATTTGTTCTTAATAGGGTAAATTTATGGTCCTTGACTTTCTATATAATGTCTTTTATATTAGGGAAATTTTAAGATCCTTGAGTTTTTCTTTTAGACTTGTGCTATACACAAAGGAACATGACTCGTTTAGCTGACCCCAAATCTATCTCTGGGATATGGCTTTGTTGCTACTGTTATTGTTGAGTTTATGTAGAAAGGAAAGAAGCTTATTGTTTTTGGTTTTCCGCAATTCTAGAGATTTAGAGAGAACAAAAAAATTGAAAAACTGAAAGAGCGGTCCAAATTTCTAGTTGTAAATATCTATGTAACTTTTATTTTTTAAATTAAGGTATTGAATAAAGTCAACTTTGCTAGTTCCAACGATTGATTATATTGTCTTTGAAAGAATATACTTATGCTTTGAGATATACCATCAAAAACCTAATGGCATTGAGGACCATAGTCAGGGGCGGAGCCAGGATTTTCTTATAGTGGGGGCAAACTATGATTAGTTGTATAGTTGAAGAACTTGAATGGAGGGAGGTGAGGGTGTGGGGGCAAATGAGGAGGGAGTTGAGGAGTGGGGACAAATGAGACATGTAATTAGTTGAAAATATAGGGGTGTTTCAAAGTTATGTGGGGGCAATTCCCCCTACCAGCTCCTTACTAGTTCCGCCCCTGATTATAGTCAAGTGGGAGAGGCTTACATTATAAGAGGGGTGTGAAAGCGCCCTCGATCCGCGGGGTGCGCGGATCCACTTTTGACCCTTGAGGTTTAGGAGTTGCCACCTAGTTATTACGGTCTAGGAACCGAATACTGACTCTAAACGGATAAAAAACTAATCTAGAACAGAGAAAAAATTGAATTCGGGGATCACATTACGGGGTTGGAAGGTGTTAGGCACCAACCCCGCCCGGCCAAAGCCGTCTCTACTAATTTCCCAAATAAATTACATTGCTAAAAAGACCTAATCAATAAAAAAATAAAAAATACTTACCTTTTCCGAACGCAATGGTTTTTTTTTTTTTTTTTTTTCAGATCTGATAAAACAACTTCTTGTACAGTATTCCTCGCTTCGTTCTGTCACCGGATCTGATTTCTGATCTCCAAGTTGAAGTATCTCTTTCTTAGATCTGAATTCTTTGGATTTGTTTATGGGTTTTGGAGTGTTTTTGAAGGGCTTCTAGGTGTTTTTTAGGCTAAAATTGAAGAAGGGATGTTAGGTAAGGAGTTGGGATTCCAAAACTAGGGTTTATGGGAGGCTAGGGGGACTTTTAGACCTACTTCTCCCAGGGTTTATGATTTGATACGAAAATAGGGTGTGAGTACCCATATTTATAGATTTTTTTAGGGGTTGATTTAGATAGAGTTAGTGTTTAATTAGAGTTCTTTTAATTAGAGTTGTATTTTAGTTAGACTTGTTTTAGGTAGAATTGTATTTTAATTAGAATTATTTTAGATAGAGTTATATTTTAGTTAGAACTCTATTAAATAGAGCTATTATTTAATTAGAACTCTATTAGGATTTTGACTTTTGGTCTTATTTGATTGACTTTTAATATTTTGACTTTAGTCTTAATTGATTGACTTTAATATCTTGACTTTAGTCTTGCTTAATTGACTTTAAATTTTTGGAACACCCCCCTCTATTATATCTTTAATTCTTTGGACCCCCAAATGGAGGAGTCCTTAAAGAAATATCTCACGAACCCTCAACAATTTTTCATGAGAGTCCGATTGATCGATTTTTTTAGTTCAAACTTTTAAATTAATTTCATTAATGTTTCACTTTAATTATTTAATGTTTTATTTATTAATTTCGAAAATTTTAATTATGAAAATTGTAAAATTACCGTTTTGCCCCCGGAGAGGACTTTTCACGTTTTAAGTCGATTTTTAATGTTCTAGGATGTTTTAGAATCGATTTTTCATAAGGAATTCAATGGAAATATTAGTTTGTGTCATTTATGAAGTTTTTTTTTGTGTGAAATGATCGTGAACTTTATGAGGGGCATTTTCGTAATTTTGTTAAATTCTATTAAAATTGGCGAAATAATTTATTTGATTTTGATTTGTTGTTTTATGTGTTTTAATGGATTTTTCTAATCCTAACGTAGGCTCTAGGGTTGTTTTGATGTTAGGGGTATTTTGGTAATTTGGTCATTTTTTAGTGATTTTTATTGTGAAGCTTCTTTTTGTCTGAAAAATGATGATTTCTAGGTTTCTGGGGTCATATTTTCTTAGTGTAACGTGGTTTCTAGGTTTTGTCAGTTCGAGATACCTCATCCGAATTTCTGAAACATATCCAGTAACAAAATAAAGCATTGGAATAAACATTCATCATTGGGAACCATTGTGATCAGGTTGACGAGTTGATTAATTAGGCGAGTGCAAAAATGGGGTGTCTACAGGGTGGAGCCATGATATTGGTAGGGGGCAAACTATAGTTAACTGTAAAGTCGAAAAGCTTGAAGATGATTTTTTTTTTTTTAGAGGTTGAAGAAAATGGCATTAAGTAAAGAAGACCCAAGTCAAGGGTTAATGTCAACAATTTAGAAATAGAAAGTATCTCAAATATTCACCAAAATTCTTACATGCCCCCCTTGACCGTGCTCTTCTAAAAAATATTCATGCAAAATGACCTCATTACCCCCGTCTTCAATTTGAAATTTGAAAATCTTTGATTTCTCTTTCTAAACAAGTCATCTTCAACCTCTTTGATAAAAAAAATTTCCTAATTTTCAACCTTCATATTAATCTAGTTTAACTTTCATATCAAAATAAATATAATTTTTGAATTAGAAGATTATGAGATTTTTTTTAATTGAAAATTCAATCATTTTCTACAAGGTATTAAGGTGATATTCAAAACAATGGACTGAAGATGAAATTAAAATTAAAATTAATTTACAATAAAGGTTAGAGAACTTGGAGATGACTGATTTTAGGGAAAAAAATAAGGATTTTTTCTATTACAGGTTGAAAATGAGGGCATTTATAATGTCATTTTATATTACTCTAGTAAAGAAGAACAAGGTCAAAAATGCCATGTCATCAAATTAAAAACATAAGTATTCACCAAAAGGTGGTGGGGGTTTCTAAATCACCCAAAAACTTGGGGCGCGCAAAAAATTTAAACGAAGAGGGAAGTGGGGCAACATGGTCAAAAGTATGTCAACATAAAGATAATTCTTCTTTACGTGCAGCATAAGCTCAAGCTACCTTTTAATACTTAAACCTGCCAAGATTCCTGAACGCATCTAGTTTGATTCAACTTAATGTCACATAGAGAATAGCTTTGTTCTTGAGCATTTCTCCACTCAAGAGGTACTCCATCTACCCTTTTAAAAATACTTTGAAGTTTAAACTTTTTTAAATCAAAGATGATTTAAAAAGAAAATGAGTGGGAAATTTAACTTTTGAGTGTATGATTGTGTATTTTCCTTAGAAACCAATTTTTTAGCCCAAAGTGATTTTCCGTGGTAGGTGGAAACTGTTTTGCCATTCATCCCCTCCTATGTTTATTTTCTCACTGTTACCCTCACCCTTAAAACTAAAATGGACTCTCTTTAGCCTTTATGACATTTTCTTGGGTGCAATCAATCACACGAATTTATTTTCCGTTGACCATGGGCAGAAGACTTGGGTGGTTTTATTTTATTCACAAGGGCCAGGCTTAGGCTATTTGTTTGGCTGAGTGTAATGTACTTGGATTTGATTTTTTGGCCTAATTGATAATGTGAGTAGGCATTGTTATTTTTGAATACTGATTTCTTATGGAAAAGAGAGAAGAAGTTAGAACAAATCTCAATTTCGAAATTGAATGTAAAAGAAAAATATTACCTAAAAAGAAATGGTTGAGGCGTGCACAAAGCACTGTCTTAAAACGAAATTCGCCCCTGCTACGGTACCACAGTCTGTAAGCGTTCGTTCTGCAGGATTCAACAACCCACGTATCCAACAGGGTACTCTAAATTGGAACGTAACTTCGAACTCGACGATGTTGTGTGCTCTCACAACGAATAATAAATTACTGATAATTCGAAAATATAAAATAGCAGAAAAAATTAAGTAGTTTAAATCGATTAAACAATTGATATAAATAAAAGAGAAAGTGACTGTTTAGAACAGTCACAAACTGGTTCCACACTGGTTTAAAACAGAATTTAAAAACGTCTAGATTGAAAATAAAATTAGGCTTCGGCCTTGATAATTAAAGCAAAAACGGGCCTTTGCGCGCACCCATGTGAGGTGTAAATCCGAGAATTTGCACCCCCCCTGCGCATTAAGGTTTTCGGACCGGTGGATCCAAATTCCTATTAGAACCATGGGTTTCCCTCTTGGACCCCCGTGTGCGCGCGTGAGCCCACCCACTACTTCTATCCACTTTAAAGCTATTAGAAGCACAACTACTTAAGAATTGCAAATCAATTCTTCTCCTAGTCGATGTGGGACTAAAATTACTCAAGGCAAAATCAAAACATTCAACTAAACATAAAACAATAAAGTAAAAAGCATAAAGCATAAAGTAAAAAGCAAAAAAGCAAACATGGGATTTAAATACCCTATGGTTAATAGATTGATTTACCATATGGTTGCAATAACATGAATATTAAAGGGTTTTCTAATTCAACCCTCTAATTCCAACAGTGGGCACTTTGACATATTAGGCTCAATGGATCTTTATTATATGCGAGTCTAGATGCTTTATAAGCCCTCTTATAATATCTTTTAGTTTAGATTACTTTCCAATTGTGATTGGCAATTTAGTAAATTTAAATTGGAGCTCTTTGATTGAGTTAGAAATAAAACACCATGAAGGAACTTGTTATTGTTGTCTTAGGCCTTGTTTTTTTGAGTTTCAGGAGTCAATTTTTTTTGCTTTTAAGTCAAAAAAATTAGATAAATGATGTTCGTTTGAGCTTTTTTGACTTCCGTAAATTTCAATTGAAGTCCAAAGGTAGTTCCTAAAAAAAGTTGTCCAATAGGGACTTTTTCAAATGACTTTTGCGAAAAGTCAAAAACTTAAAACGATTTAAGTATAGTTACCAAAATACCTTCTATCTTTAATTAAATTTAACCTTAAAAAATGAAATGAGATTATTAAAATGCCTTTCATCTTCCAAAATACCCTTCATTTTTATCAAAATACCCTTCATTTTTTATCAAATTTTCAACTAAACTTAACCTTAAAAAAAAGGAGATTACCAAAATATCCTTCATCATTATCAAAATACCTTTCATCTTTAATCAAATTTCCAACCAAACTTAACCTTAAATAATAAAAAAAATTATCCAAATACCTTTTATCTTTTCAATTACCAAAATACCCTTTATCTTTAATTAAATTTCCAACCAAACTTAACCTTAAAAACAAAAGAAAATTATCAAAATACCCTTCATCTTTAATCAAATTTTCAACCAAACATAATCTTAAAAAATAAAATGAGATTATCAAAATACCCTTCATCTTTCAAAAGGAGATTACTATCAAAATACCCTTCATTTTTACTACCAAGACCAAGAGCAATTCATCATTACTATTTTATTATCAAAACACCCTTCATCTTTATGTGGATATTGAATTATGTATTATGTAGGTATTTTATTTATTAAGAAAATTTCATATATTCATTTTTAAGAGGAGATGTTGCCAAAATTTCGATAGAATTATAAAATTTATAAATTTATTTAAAATAAATATAATTATTTTAATAATTAAATATATATATATATATATATATATATATATATATATATATATATATATATATATATATATATATAGTGTAACTATATATTTATTAAGGTATTTTGTTCATTTTTGGTGCATTATCAATATTAAGGGTATTTTGGTTATTTTATTAGAATCCAACAATAAAAAACTGTCAAATGAATATCAATTTCTGACTTATGTGTTTCTATAACAAACAAATTTATGCTAACTGTGACTTTTCAGGCTATAGGCTTCTGCTTCTTTTAGAAACCAACTTCTGGAACTGGAGTTGGCTTTTATAAAGAATATACCTTTAGTAACTTGTTTCAAACTATATAAGCTTTTTCTCAATTTGCAATATTATTTTTCTTTGTCTTTGACTTCAAGCCAATGTTTTAAAGTCTGATCTCGATGATTAGACAGAACATTTGTCAAATAGATCTAACCATAGTCGACCTTGGTTCAGTTTGGTTGGACGGCTTTATTTTTATGAATAAATTTGTCATAAATTGCCTTTAGTCGTACATATTCGTAAAAGGATGATACTTTCAAAAATCGATAGTTTATTAGCCAAATCAATTTTATTACAAAATCCAATAGGACCATTGGTGTGGTCTAAATTTTAAAATGCATCTTTGATTATGATTGTATATTTTCTCATTTGAACGATCATTGAGGGAAAAAGGTTGTCTTGATAGACTTTCACGATTCAACTAGTTTTTATTCATGTAGGATTTCTCATCTTGCTTAAATATTGTTATATTAAATTGGACCTTCAACAGCCCCAAAGATAGTTTTCTCCCGACAATTTGTATACATTTCAAAGGAGTTCTATTCTTCTAATCTTGAATTATTCAATTGATGTTACTTTAACAAACAAAAACAACCCTTAGAAAAGAAAATAAGAAAAACTCAAATTTGATAACAAATCCACGAGAATGTTTGGTTCTCAATACATTCCATCAAAACATCCCAAGTGAGGAAGAAACATATATATATTTTTAAAATCTTAGTTATCATGAAACCAAGTGTAAAAGCTCAAGTTTACTTTTAAAAAAAAAAAATCTATAATTGTCATAGATTTTCTTGCAATTTCAACCGTTCATAAGAGAACCCATTTTAAATTTCAAACTCCATTTGATCCGAAGAATAAGACCTACCGTAGTTGTTTCCTCTTCTCTTCCTATCTCATGGGTATAGTAGTTCGACATTTGTAACAAAAATAAATTAAATTAAAATAGAAGGTGATTCTTTGACCACTGCTTCTAGTTATGTCAATGAACAATCCAAAGAAGAGAAATTTTCCACCTTTCTCCATATAAAATCCATTTTGAGTAAAAACCTTTAACATATAATTAGTCAGAAATCATTTGCTCGGCAAGCAATTTTTCAAGTTAATATTTTCCCTACAATCATACAATATCATTCAGAAAATTAATAAACTATATGTTGTTTACCAACTAAGTAATGATCTCACGATTCAGTTTGAAATATGTTAACTTTTCTACATGGAGAGGTTACTTCTTTGCCAAATTTGTACGTATTTCTTACTTATATATGACCATACCTACATTGCCCGTATGATTAGTCTAAATTGATACTTAGCTTGCCTGCCTATAACTAGGCCTTTATTTTGTAGTGAACAATGTGTCTTACCTTTTCCCACGATCAGTGAACATTTAGAAGACTTCAATGTTACGTTACTAAAGTTTGTTGACGTTATATCCCTAATCATTTAATTTTCTACATAAAATGAGCTCTGTCTTGCTTCATGTTTCTTTTAACTTCGAGAATGCTAACTTCCTATTAAAAAAAGACAAAAAAAGAATAATAATAACCTACTCCCCCTCTCCTCTCTTGACGGACGTGGAATGTATAATTGTGTATCCCAAGAAAAATAATCTATGGTTCTATGCACATGCCACGTTAGGAGAGTGTATGTCAGAGGGGGAGTTAGAAAATCACGACTCTAAAACAAAAAGGAGCCTTTGTTTTCAACCATATTTTCCTCTCATTAAGATATGAATTTCTTCTATAATGATTGTGTAAGCTCTCATCTAATACATAATACATGATGGAGTACTGTATTAGTCAACCAATGTCAAATATTCTTAATTAACGGTCTTGCTATCCATCTTTTTTTTTTAAAGCCATGATAAATCGATGCGGCAAAACATACGTTGTCTGTACACGACTGACATGGCAAGGGCACATAACCATAGATCTTTTTCTTTGGGACTCACAAGAAAAAAAATCAACACTTTTGTGCTCTTGTCATGTCAGCCGCGTACAGACCATGTATGTTTTGTCATTTGAATTTATCATTAGTCTTTTTCTAATCATCATTACACGTTTTCCTATTGAAACTAATTTTCTAGCATCCCATATTTCCTCACAAATAAAGCTATTGGGGAGACACAATTTTTCCATCTATATGTGGAAAAAAAAAACAAAATAAAAATAATAAAAATTCAAATCCAATGTACTTTAGTAAAACTTACAATTCTTTCGTAAACATGTGATATTATTGTTGTGAGTTTGGAGATACTTGTTTGTTTGTTACAGATTACCGCATGAAATAAACAGAGAACAAAATAATAATACCTTGGCAAGCAAGGGATCAATCCATAGAGACAACGTTAATTATAAAATTTAACTTAAAAAGATTAGAGAAGTAATCAATTTAAAATTGATTTGTAAAGATTAAACTAATTAAAAATTATAAAAATAAGAAAATAGAAATCACAATGTAAGAACAGTTGGATCGGTCAAATTCACCAAGAGTAATTACCATAGACAAAATTAATTGTATTTATTCTTTTTTGTCTCAATTTAATTAACAATCTAATGTTGTTAGATCGAAAAATTAAGCCAAATAAAAACTCAAGAAATCAAAAAAGTCATGATTGATTTTTAGAAATATAAAGTCAAGAAAACAACCTTTAACTGGCAGTAGTTGAATATGATTTAACTTGATCTAATCTAAGTATAAATCATCAAATCTAGAGTAACCAAAGATGATTTTTTACTAATCATCAACTAAAAATTAAATCATTCATTAAACATTTAAAGCAAAAAATAGTATAAACACAGATCATCTCATAGGAACCATGCATCCATCATGTCAATTTAGGAAAATAACCATAAATTTATCTATAAATCAGGCTTAGAATTAACTTTCTCGACTTTGATCATTGTTCAACACAATTACGAAAAAAATAAAGAAATTAAATCAAAGAACACAAAGATTTACATGGTTTAACAATGATGCCTACGTCCATGCATGGACAAATCCAATCTTTTTCACTAAGAAATCAAAGGAGAATAATACAAGAAAGACCACCAAGATTTTAATCCCAAGCCTTGAAAGTCTAGTACACTCCCCTCCCTTTCTCTCCCAAAACCTACCAAAAGAAAATCCTAATCGTTATAAAAAAAAAAGCCCATAACATTACACTTATAATGTTCCAAAAGAGGAACTTATTATAACTGTTAGATTTAGATCCCATCTAACAGTTGGGATAAAAAATACAAATATAACAATTAGAAGAAGAAAAAGACTTAGTTTTTCCTTAAAACAATAACCAAAAAGTAAAATATCATTTCACTAAGAAAAGTTTCTAAATAAATTCCCTTTTCTACGTTCTCAAGATAGAAAAAAAAAAAAAAAAACTCTTTACCTTTGCTAATGTAACTCAATTTGTATTAACCAATGTAGAGAACTATCATACTTTTACTCTTAATTTTTTCTAAGAGAATAAAATCTTTTAGTTCCACAAAAGAGAGAGAGAGAGAGAGAGAGAGAGAGAATTACTAAAACATTTATGTATTTTGTAATTGAAATTACTGCAAAATTAATTTTTAAGATTTATTAAATGGTCATGTACTGATATACTTGATATTGCAATTATTCTTTTATTAAATGATTACTTGATGTATAGTGGTTTTATAGATAATTTTATGAATTTACCATTCTACACTTGACTTGAATTTAGATTTACATTTAAACATCAAAAAAGGAGTAATGAAATCAGATATATAATACCTTCCAAAAAAAAAAAAAAATCAGATATATAATCATTTTCATGAGTTAAATATATATATATATAGATAATTGATTTAAGTTAATATCTTTTACAAAACAAGGAAACAACCCAAAGATCAATGCCCACACTATTAGAACTCTATATTGTGTGGTCCATTGGCCTCAAGATTTTATGGTTTAATTACTCAAGGATTCTATATATAAAAGATATAAATATTGGAAGAATTTCAATATCGTTGGAATTAGTTAATATTTTTTAAGATTAGTAAGAGACTTTGATGGATAACAATCTTATTAAAAGAATAACTCTAGCCTTCAACCTTTATTTATAAAAGAGAATCGACAACCCCATATTGACAAGTAAGAGAAAGCGAAGAGAAGTGTGGAAAACTCACACAAGAACAAAGTTTTAATATTGGTGATATCCATCAATTATTAGTACCCTAGCCATTCCATATAGAGAGAAGGGAAAAAGTGAGTCTAGAATGCAAGAATCAATTCAATTGGGGTTCCGATAACTTCGAGAAATATGTGAATTGCAAGGCACACCTCCAACGATTTTGAATCAACGATTTTATGATGACACAAGGTAAATACCGTCAACTTGATTTGGATTGAATGGATAGTATACTTGAGGTATGCGATAGATTAGATCATATTGAGAAATCAAAGTTTATTAAAGTAATGTTTAAGATTTTGAATGTGTAAAATCTAACACGTACATGTCAAAATCTTTGGAAAATATATATATCGAGTAAGATTTGATGATTATGAGTTCTAATTGCCCAAGCAGCCCTGTTTTACTATTGTCCACTCAATCCGAACCAAGTAGACTAAGGGACCCCTAGAGAAAAAATACCCAAAGAAAAATATTAAAATCAAGTAATGCATGTAAAGGAGTACACTCAATATCTACATCATTTTCTACAAGAAATTCTATTGCCACACCAATTTTTACTTACAATACATCATCCCTTTTGAAATTAAGCAGTTGTTTACCTAAGGATTGGTGTGTTATAAGTTACAATTGTTGTGTTAGTAGCAGTTCTCTTTTTCTACTTATTTAAAGAACCAAAATTTTATAACACCGCCTCAGACCTAATCCACATCACATCGATATAACTTTTGGCTTTTAAATCAAACAAGTTGAAGGGCATACAAGTTTCCTAGTAAATCACATCCATCACCTACTTTTAATACTCAATATTAAAAAAATCATGGGAAATTATCCTTAGAATCATCCAATTAATGTGTTTTTTTAATTTAACATTTAGAATTGATGGTCTTGTTTAGATGGAGTGTCGCTACAAGTAACTTATTCTTTATCATTTTATTCCTCCTTTTTAGTTCACCCAACTCTCTCTCTTTTGAGGTCTCAATCTTTAATTAAAGTTTGATAGATTCAGAAAGTCAGTGGCAGGTAGTTCAATTTTAAGTTTGAGAGAGCTTTAAAAAGAAACAAAAGGTTCTGCAAATAACTTTGTGCCACCTATCAAGTTTGGGGGTTCCTTTGAATAATTTCTTACTTTCCACCGCCCAATCAAAAGTCTCTAATACAGCTTACAAGACGACAATGCACTTCTCTAAGACTACTTTTATTATCTTTTTGCCACGTGTAAGCATCTCACAGACATCAATGTAACGTGGCAGCTGACGTGGTCTTGAGGTTTTGTAACATTGGAACACATCTGCTTCAACCCACGTCTCTTGCACTAAATTATAGGGTAATTTAGATATACTCCTTCTATATATATTTTGGTGAATATTTGAAAACCCCTCCATTTTTTAAATTGAAGAAAACCCCTTGATCATGGTCTTCTATATAAAATGACCAAAATGCCCTTATCTTCATCCTCTTGGTAAACTCCATCGTCTTCACCTTGGGATTTTGGTCACAAGATCCCACACATAATTTGATTAAAATTAATCATCTTCTATGTTAATTTGGTTTTAAATCAATGAGAAGAAAATAAATAAATTTTACCCTTGTTTCCCCTGGACAAGTGAGTAAATGAGGAGTGGTTAGTAGAGGTTAAGGTGGAAGATATATGATGGTGTACTTTGGGGAGGGGGATCAAGAGTTTTTAGGAAAAAGAATTATGCACTACGTGCCAAATAAAATGAAAGATTTTACCTTAAGGTCGAAGATAAGGGTAATTTGATGATTTTCTATTAGTCTCTTGCAGAAGACAAGCAGTCTAGTAGTACGTCTTTAGTTGAAAACCCAGAGAGGTGTCTCAAACATTCAGCAAAACATTGAGGGGCATATTTAAATTACCGAGCATTTTACTGTTGCACCTTTCTTGCACCCAAAGTATTAACTTCTCACTCACACGCACAAATCATAGAACCCGCCTTGAAGCTTTAAATTCATTTAGACCAAGATCCGATGGCCATGCCAAAAGAATTAGAAAAAAAAAAAGCATACAAAACGAGGTTTATTTAGCTTTCTTTACTGCTTTTTTGGGGGCCACCACTTTTGTTTGTTTGTTTCTTTTGTTGCTTTTAAAGACCTCTATATATATATAGAATATGTAGGAGAGGTTCTCTGTAAAGAAAGCTCAGAGGAAGTAAAGGAGTTAAATACCAGCCTTTAAAACCTTTCTGTTTGAAGGCAAGAAAGGAATCCATAGTAAGACGCTTCCTGCAGTTTCTAGGAGAACCCACATTTAGATTTTATATAAATATCATCTTATATATTCTCATAAACCACCAATTGTGTTGTTGTTGTTGTTCATTTCTTTCATTTGCAATCTCTTCTCTTCTCTCTTCTACTATTGGCTCTTCTTACACACTCATCCGAGGTATAGCTCTTCTCTTGTCATCCATCACTCTTCTTTGTTGCTTTTCTTTCATGCAAAGTTTTTTTTTTTTTAAAAAGAGAAAAACAAAAGTTTCTTCTGTGTAGTCTTTTTTTGTAATCTTTCTCACATTATTTGTTTGGGTTTTGTTTCTTTCAATCAGAATCCATTAAATCTTAAACTTCCCTTGAAGAGTTTAAACTCATTTTCCTACAAGAAGTCAAAAGAATTACAATATGGGAGTTGGAGGTACTTTGGAGTATTTCTCTGGTTTACTAAGCAGTAGTCGTAAAAGCAAGAAAAAGAAGATATTGCAGACAGTAGAGCTCAAGGTTAGGATGGATTGTGATGGGTGTGAACTTAAAGTCAAGAAAGTTCTCTCTTCTATGAGTGGTAAATTACCTTAATTACCCCTTGTTTTTCTTTCTCTATTTGTTTATTTTCTTCTATAAATAATATGTTTCTCGTGTTTGTTTAGGAGTTAAATCTGTGGACATAAACAGGAAACAACAGAAGGTGACAGTAGTTGGGTACGCTGAGGCAAACAAGGTCTTGAAGAAGGTTCAATCAACAGGAAAAAAAGCTGAGATTTGGCCTTATGTCCCATACAACCTTGTGGCTCGTCCTTACATTGCTCAAGCTTATGACAAGAAGGCACCACCTGGTTATGTCAGGAATGTTGAGACCATTGCAACAAGTACTTTGACCAGACAAGAAGATCAAGACCAGGATCAATACATTACCATGTTTAGTGATGAAAATCCAAATTCTTGCTCTATCATGTAAATTAGGAAAAGCAAAAGATAAAAATGGAATTTTGTGATCTACTATGTATGATTTACTTGCCCATCCCACTCATGTTAATTTTCCAACTAGTTTGCTACTTAATGAAAGAAGTTGAGATGATTTGTGTAGTTGATGAGGATTGTTGTTGTTAATGGGGGCTTTGGTCAGAGTTGTCTATTTGGAGAGATGGAAATAGTGTGGGTTGTTATAAGACAGCTACAAATATCTACTTTATTGTCCTTCTCTCTTGTTTTATTTTTTTGGGTGTCTTTTCCCTTGCATGAGGCTGTACTTGCCCATACATCCAGATTTGAATACTTGACCATATGGGTCCATAACAATAAAGAAAGTAAACAAAGAAACTGATATATCCAAGAAGGTGCTTGAAAATTTCCTAAAATAGGCAAAGTAGTACCACACTTTTGCTTTATTGAACTGTTATGTAAGGAGAGATTCTATTGCCACGCCTTCATATGAAAACATCAAAGAATTATCACACATCTAGGGGTGCTCTTAGTAAAAGTTGGTGTGGCCATAGAAGCTCTCTTTATAAGTGGTATAGTTAGGACTGTCAATGGGCCGGATTTTGGCCTGGACCATATTTGAGTTTAATAATTAAATCCATTTAGCAATAGGGTTAAGCCCATTTCATCAAAGGGCCCGATTTGAGTTTTGAATGTAGGCCAGTCGGGAGGCCCAAAAATAATTAAAAAATAATTGGGTAGTTTGTTTGAGAATTAAGAGATTGTAAATTTGTAAGGGGAGATGAAAATATGTTTGAAAAATCTAATAACCAAATATTATTTTTTGATGAATTTGTTATTTAGTATGATTTTGGT
Source organism: Akebia trifoliata (assembly GCF_017979445.1). NCBI lineage: Eukaryota > Viridiplantae > Streptophyta > Magnoliopsida > Ranunculales > Lardizabalaceae > Akebia > Akebia trifoliata. The sequence continues at coordinate 12,526,272 of NC_141376.1, read as the reverse complement.
AAAAGAGCACGGTGCCAACTAGCCTAATTGGTAAAGATTTTGGGCGATGATACCAGAGACCTGGGTTCAAATCCTTACGGATAACAAAAAAATTATTTCAGTGTAAGAAAAAATAGTTTAAAAGCGGTTTGGCCGGGCCCGACCTGAAATGACTCGATATAGATGAATCGGGCAATAGATGGACTTTGAGTGGACTAAGGTTTTGTTTTTAAAGCCCGGTCCCACCCAATATTTAGATGGGTTGTGTATGGGCCCAATTTTATAGTTTAAAAGGGCTTGGCCCATTTAAAAGCCGGCCCATTGACAGCCCTATGTATAGCATTTATAATTCACACGTGCTTGTGACATGACAAGAAATTATATAAATAATAAATAAAAATAAGAACAAAATAGAACAAAATTAAGATACATTAATTATGGATCCAAAATTTAAAATCTCATTTCTATACAATATTTAAGTCGGGAAAAAGAGTAAGTTTAGCCTTAGTTAGATTTCAAATCTCTTACTAAGGGCTCATTGAGTTCACCTTATAGCATTCAGGACCATCAACCTTGCTTATCCTTTGTTTTAGGCAATTTTGCTATTTTAGGAAAATTTTATTTTGTTAATAATTTTAGTTATAAAAGTTAAAATCACACACCGTCGATTCTCCCTTACTTCTAAAATTAAGTAGTATCTATTTCCATGTTTATGGAGTTTTTACTATTCTTAGTAATTTTTCTATTTTGACTATTTTCATATTTTAGTAGGATTATAAATTTTTTCTAGTTAATTTGACAAAAGCTTTCTCTTTTACAACTTATATTTGGCTTCGACTTTGCTCATATCTCCATTAATAAAACATCAAGTTCCAATTCTAATCAATTTCTCTTTCGAATATAAAACCCTTAGAACTACAATCGACCCTACAAATACCTATTACTTATTATGTACTTGACAAGAGAGAATTATATTTGAATGGAAAAAAAATTAATAATAATAAAATTAACATTTGATTGCAGTTGAGATCGAGAAAGAAAAGGAAATACCAACTGACCTTATTGTGAGAAAAAAGAAAAAAGAAAAAAGAAAAAAAAAAAACTTTAAATTCTAATCCTGGCTTAGAGTACATTTACTCCTGACTACATCATAGATTAATATAAATTAGAATATTTAATGCCCTTATAAATAATTTACAAGTAAGGCAAGTCCACTCTCAGATTCCAGAATGGTCGACACAAAATCGACTAATTGGTTTTGGATACATCGGATAACTGGGTACCCATTGACACCCTTAAGATTACCACCATTGCTACTTTAGTAAACTAACAAGTTACAACCTTTTATTAGTGACCATAAAACAATTCTTTATCCATATTATTGCTTACAATAACATATATCTGATATATTTCAATAATTACAATTTCTTCCTAATTGAAAGGTTGTGGTTGATTTCTTTATAATTTCAATTCTTTGTACTTCAAAGGCTGATGAATTCTTTACCTGCAACAATATTTTAGTTTTTTCCACCATTACAATCCTGTTTCCTTGTTCTTTTTTTTTTTTTAACCAGGTATCCCTGTGACAGTGGACCGGGCCTGTATCTGGGCTTTGTTCGGTCCATAGAGGTCTTGTCACGAGGGATGCGTGAGGGTGTATCATCGCGGGTGGCCCCTGAGGAATTAATGCTCATATTGGGTATCACTGAATCCCAAATCGATTTGCTCCTGTACTCCGTACCTCAAGGTAAACTCAAAAACGAGTAAGGGAGACACTCATATTGGCAGTCAAACTGTACTGCCACTCTAGACACCTCAATGCTGCTCCATACCCCAAACATGTTGCCCCTCCTGAAAATTGATCCTCAACCCCGACACTGCACTCAGCATTTTCACTTGAGAATCCACTGCGTCCAAGAAAACTAGAGTATCATCCGCAAAGTGAAGGAGCGACACACTTGAATCCTCACCACCTACTGAAAAACCCAAAATCTCCCCTATGCTAGAAGCTCCATGCAGAAAACGCCCCAAAACTTCCACCGCTTATCGGTCCGATATTGCCATTGAGCCAAAAAAAAAAAAAAAAAAATTCATGCTGGAGTGACCTCAAGCTGAACCTTATATTGCACTTCTTAATGTGAAAGTGGATAGAAACCATAAATGCTTTTTCACGAGTATCTCAATGAAAAACATCTACGGTTCCTCATACAATTTCACGTCAAGAAGTGCAATATGAGGCAACAGCCTGAGGTCACTTCAGCATTATTCACACAATTGCAATAATTACAAATATTTTGTTACATGCATTATCTGTGCAAGCATAAAACACCAAGAGCTCTTAAGAAAAGAAAAATTAGTTATCAAGGTGGATAGAGTGAGATACGGCATTTGAGAACAAATTTCGAAAAATTTAGGAGCTAAAAGGGTTTCAAAGTGGGGACAACTTGCCCCCTCTTTATACATTGCACATCCCAAGAGTACCCAAGCGACGTGGGACTATGCTAACACTCACCCTCAGCACTAGGACTGTCTCCTCCTGCACGCAGGGCTGGAGATACTAACCCGACTCATACCAAGGTACACCTGCTTTGATACCATGTTAAAGCCCATGGGTCTAACTCATCCTTGAAAACTGGTTTGCATGGAGAGGATTGCCCCCTTTATATATTGCACATTCCAAGGGTAGCCAGGTGATGTGGGACCATGCTAACAGCATCCCTTGCAAAAGGTTCTAGTTATTAAGGGACTGGATCCCAAATTAAAGAAAAATGTCGAAAAATCTGATTCTCTAGGCTGGGACTCACGATGAACTTCACCATTCACACACCCATTATCCCTAAATAAACCCCAGCAGGAAAAGCATTAAAAAAACAGTGGTGAAAAATCACCCACACTTGTGAAGAGAGTATCCTTAGCTGAAGGCACTAAATCCTCACCAGTGAATAAAACTAAAATTCTTGCAAGTAGACAAGCTTAGATGAATAATATGAGCCAACCGAGGTTAATGAGGAGAGAAGACATAATTAAGATGAAAACTCATGAAGAAACCAACTAAAAGAATTTAAATTTTAATAAACAGAATCCATTTACATAAGGTATCGACTTTATGTTCTACTACATCTGCACCAAATAGATAATCACCAATGAGCTTCAATCGATTAGGCTGATCAAAGTATCTGTGAAGGACCAAGAGACTTCACCAATCCAAACAAGAACTGAATTAGCCGGCAACTAGCATTTTTCTTCTGTTTTGATCAGGGTGACTTATATTGGGAACCATACATCACTATTGCTGTCGTGCTCTCGCTTTCAAAATCAATCTACACTCCTTACTCTATACCTTCAGCATCCAGACTAATTTTAGACTACTTAATTACTAAAATTGGCACCTTAGCTTTCCTCTAATTACATTATGAAGAATCATACCACCTTATAAATAACAAGTCAGGAAAAGAAAAGAGAGCTTCTATTGCCACAGCAACTTTTACCAAGAGCTCGTATGTGTCGGTAATTTCATATGAATTGGGCAAAAGTTGGTGTGGTAATAGAATCTCTCTAAGAAAAGTAGGGCTAGAAAGAAACTCACTGGTATGGAATTTCCATGACATTATCATCTATTTTGACATCATGTTCCCTTCTCCTACTCAGCTTTTTCACTTGTAAATGCCAATGAAATTAACGTCATAGAGTAGAGTTGCATTGGAAGGTATGTTGCAGTCACCTACGTAAAACATATAATTTGAAGTGTAAGATAAAATATTAACGCTGTTACATCTTATTTAGATGTCCAATACAGACAGATCCTACCCTGAATTGTTTAGTCTTTTACTTTGTTTTTTCTTGATTGGGATCTCAAAACTATTGTCAGAAGACAAAACCCATTTTGAGAAGAATTAGAATTGAGAGATGATTTCTTAATCGGGATTTTTGGTGTCACAAAATGTCCAGTCCAATGTACCATAAAATGTGAAAAAAAATGACAATAGAGCAGTTTTCGTAGGTGTACACTCAATGGCATGTTTCCATCGCTTTGGAAATCCAAACATACCCTAAAAGTAGTGATTTCTATCAAAATTTTATGCTTAGGTTTTAGAGTTACTAAGTTCAAGCCATAAAATTTCACCTGAAAAGCACCCCGCGGGTTCAGGCCCATATGCCAACTCTGGAGGAATATGAAGTTTACGTTTCCCCCCTGTGCAAAATAGGGCAAGTGATACTCACATAGATGAAGAAGAAACAATCGAAAAATCTGGAATCTAGAAAAAAAAAAACATTTATTAGTTGTCGAAATCATACCAACAAGCATTGGAGGGACACCATCTCCCCCTAAAATCCCCTGATCCAGTCCCTTAATGACCTTCACACGCAATAAATTATGTGACTTTTGGGTAATGAAAAGGAGAAATCAAAGAGATAAGTGTTGAAAGAATAGCTAAGGTGCCAAGTTAAACATTTCTGGGTATAATTTTCTTTTGGTTTATTTTTTATGCACAATAAGAAGAGGAAACCTTAGGCCTTTAAGCATGATTAATTAATCGATTCTAAATATGTATTACTTTCAATTGTATTCCAATGGCACGGTCAGCTAACGCCTAAAGTGATGGAAATTTTTTTGGTCCTTTAAGCATGAAATGTCCTACAATAAGCTTTAACGAATATTTTTGCCGTAATAATTATCTCTATTAAGCACGATCACAAAGGCTCACCTACCATATACTATGATTTAATATATTATGAAAACTCAACCATTAGTATATTAAGACATACAATTCATAGTACCTTGCCAACTCCAATGCGCATTGTAAGCGGTCTTGCACGTTTATAACTGCTGTCAAAAACTGTCCCATCTTCAAACCTTGCAGTATAATGAACCTGTGATGTAAAACAGAAGAAAAACTTTTAAGGAAATTTAGATGGAGATCTTCAATAACATGGTGGAACAAAGAGGAGTTTTCACTCTACTCCTTTATTGCAACTTCAAGAGCAAGGTTTAGCATGTTTTCACTCTACTTCGGAATTTTAGCATCCAATGGTTTGCTCTAGAAATTTAATAAAACATATTCAAGATTGGTTTTTGAAGGGCAGGGTATAACAAGTTGGAAGATTGTCTTGTGTTAGTGTATATGAAAATAAAGGAAGCCTGGATTTTCAACAAGGGTGGCATGTATAAGTTGGTAATTGAGAGAATCAAAATTTTCTTGTATCATTGATTGCCAATACTTAAAGAATTCCAAGAAATCACTTGATTTGTAGATCTCTCACTTCATTTTTATTTTTTTTGCGGGGGACAGGATTGTTTTTTTTTATCTTACACCTATGCCATGATTGGCAACCAAAAATTTTTGGGTAAGATTTTTTTTACCTCAATGGGTTACTCATCCTAGTCACCAAGAGATTGATTTCTTTAATCGATTCTCCATAAATACTTGAAATATTTGGTGGAGGCAAGAGTCTTGGACAGTGCCTAGGGACAATGTCTTCAATTGTCTGGAATGCGAAGTAGTGCTGTTATATGGTGGATGGAACAATATGCGTCTGAGACAAATTTGACTAGTTCGAGTTGGTCCAAGTCAACCCCTGTGACTGAACCCAAAGAATTATCAATTAAAAAGACTAATCCAAATCTTTACAACTTGCATGGGTCATACCAAACTTGTAAAGATACCATGTCCTTGTGATTCAGGTTTTCCTGGTAAAGAAAGTGGACATGGACTTGTCATGGAAACATGGGGAAACTTAGAGAATGCTATATTATAGTTTCTGTTTATAATCAATTGTTACTATTTTTTTACTATTTTTCTTTAGCTAGGAAAGCAAGATTAGTGGTCAGTAATTAGTAGGTGAAGGCAGAATTGAACTCAGGCCGTGGTGTCAACACTCAAAGACTTTAGCCAACTTAGCAAGCTCACACCTTCAATTTTTATTTCTATTTTTTTATAATCAATACAGTCAATGAAAATTGAAGGCAAGATGATTCCCTTTAGTCCCAATAAATATTAGGTGAACCCAACCCAAATCCAATGCCGACCAAGAAAACTAGCTTAACCCGACACATCAAAGTAAAGGGATGAAACTGTCTAACCATTTTGGATGATAAAAATAGCCAAAATGAAATCACATTAGCTCTCTAACCACAATACTTCTGTTTACATAAAAACAGAAAGCAATACAAGATCATAGAATAAGAACAAAGGACTAGCATCACCACTACTACATAATATGAAGTTCAATATGACAATAATCTTGTAAATTAAATATTCAAATTCATTCAAATTAAACTGATCTACCAAAAAAATGAAAGAAACAACCATTTATATGCATGCTTTAACCAATCCAACCATTGACTCCAATTTTCAAAATAACTCAAAATTTTCACCTAAATCAACAAATCACAATTTACCCAGAACTTGAACTTAGAAAATTTTGAATCAAGACTCAAAATTTAAGTTCAAGTTTGTTTCAAATTCAATTAAACTTTCCACAAGTAGGACTTAATTGTAAAAGATAATGTATTAGAACTACAAACATCAAATATATCAAAATACATGAAATTAAAAAAAATATAAAAAGGCTCCCATGAAGAGGATCAACCAATTGAGTTCCAATTTTAATAGACTTACATTGATAAGTTCACCTTGAGGTGCTTCAACACCTGTTCCAACCGCAACATCACAGTAGCCTAACCCAGACTGGACAAAGCTAAGCTCACAAGAAGGCTCTCCAACAGTGGCGTAGTACTCAATCCTGGTCGCATTTGCATCCATAGGCGAGGAGATTACCATTGAAGTTGCTAAAAGTCCAATACCCAGATCGAAAATCTGTCTCTTTGTGGCAGAAATCGATTCCAGAGAAAGATTAGAAGGTCCATTAGAAGAAGAAGCAATGGGTTTGAAGGTGAATGAAGTATGTGCGGGTTTGGAGGTCTGAATGAGGAGATTTGGCTTTGCTGCTGCGAATGTTAGTGTTGAAACCGCCATTCTCTCTCTCTCTCTCCAATTTGGATTGCTTCCTATCTAGAGTTTGTGGTGAGCTATGTTGAAACTTGAAAGATAGACTTTGGACTTTGGAGTGAATTTTCAAAGTTTTTAAACTTTGTTTCCATCCATTGGTCCCACAAGCCCATCAATTAGAACCGTTGCCCAAGTATTGATATTTATTCAAGCCAACTGATAATTTAAGAAAAAATTAGATAGCTGCTACTGGCACCCCAACTTTTGCTTGTCACACTCCAATTAGAAATGAAGAAAACAATTAAATGGTTGACAATAAATAAGTAAAAGTTAGGATGCTAATAGAAGCTTTTCTCTGTTTTGGTTTTTTTATTTTTATTTTTTATATTTAGATTTCTATCTTTTGTGTTTAAGATTTTATATGTCCCTAAACAAAATTGTGATTTACTGTTGAAATTGTTTGAATGATTGTTATACTATTTTGTAATGCTTAGATAATAATCTGAGCCAAACTTTTGCAATGTTTGAATGTCGTGTTTTAATCTTTCTTTGGGGGTGTGATTAATAATTTAAGAAATGGGGTGTAATAAGTAAAAGTTTGGGTGCCAATAATAATTCTAAAAAATTATCCAAAGTCACGACCTTGGAAACATTTCCCCATGAACATTTTAAGAGTGATGTTAAATGAACGTTATTGTTGGCCAATGCCTCTTTTTGATTTGATCACCTTGTGACATTCAAAAATATGATCCGATGCAAGGGAGTTGTAGAGGACAAACTTATATGTAGGGAAGTCAATGGGTCAGTTCTAATTTGGTTTTTATGAATATTATAACCATAACCACTATATTTTATTGGTTCCAGTTCTTGACTATTCTGATTTCAATTTTAAAATAAGTGGAACCAGAACAATTAAAAATCACAAGTACCCGTTGATTCCAAATCTCAAGAATTTGATGAGAAAAATTATTTCAAAATCATTATTAAAAAAAAAATCCTTCTAAAATAACATATTATTTGTAAAGTATCAACTTAATAATAATTTGTTCCACTAAAAAGATGATTTAATGACTTTTTTTTTCAAATATTAAAATTTTTCTGTTTTACAAGTAATAAATTTAAAAAGAAATGACTCATCTTAAACTCAAATATTTGATTTATATGCAATTTGAAGAACTTTATATCATATATGTTATTTTTATAATATAGGATAACCTTGAATCATGTATAATTTAAAAATAAATGACAAAATGAATTGGTTCCGGACACCAGCGGGTACCCATCGGATAGAACCTAATGAATCTAGTTCCTATCAATTTGGTTCCATATTAGATCCAACTGTAATCAATTCCAATAAAAAGAGAATCGGAACCGGAGTTTTCACGTTTCGATTCCGAGTAAATGGGTACCCATTGACACTCCTACTTATATGAACTTAAAAAAAATAAAAAAAAAATTATTTTTCACTATTGAATTTTATTTTTAGATTTTAGTACTCGATGGCCATCCATTTTCAATTCCTTGATCAAGCTTGAAAAATAATATAAATTTTTTTTTTTTAATATGAATATTTTCATAAAATCTAAAAGTGTATTGTTGGATTGTCAACATGATAATCAATGTGAGCCCAATGACCATTTTTAAAGTTTGAAATCTAAAAAATATAAATATGTGTGCAGCACACAAGAGAGAGAAGCTTTCTCTATTCCGATGTCATTGCATCACATGTCAAACGTTTGTTGAACTATGAACCAACACGTCATAGGGTGTGTGCCTAAAACAGCATCCCTTTAGCATTTCTCACATTTTAATACTTTACGGGTTGGAGTTTTATTGAGTTTGCTAAGGTCTCCCTCCCCAAGTGGCAATTTGGTGGGGGTACCAAACACATTCACCTAATAAGGGAAAATCCTATAGTGAATGCTTTTTATTTTACTAGGATTCGCATTGACATGGTGTCATGCTCAGAACCATAAATCTTTGCACTTATATCTCAAGGAAAAACATCTATGGTTTTGAGCACTCTACAATGTCAGCACAGTGTGAATCACAGTAAAAAAAATGCAATCACTTTAGGATGATTCTTAAATAAGCAATTAATCTAAAAAGAAAAAAAAGCTAAACGGACTCCCTAATACACTTAGTTGACGTCGAGGTATGTATAGAACCATTAATATTTTTCCTCGCAGTGCAATATTGTAGGAAATCATAATACAACGGCTCATTTGAAAATGATTCGGAATATACATTTGATTGGTCATTTAAAACGAGTCATGATATTACCACACTATTCTAATATTAATTATAACAAATTAATAAATTGAACCAATCAAATTCTTCACTACTTATGATCACACATTTAGAAAATTCTTTAATTTTCTTAAGATTCATTATTTTAAGAAACTCTTTTCAAATTAACCTACGTCTTCCAACTCATTCTTGTGTATATTAAGTCCTCTAACACATATGATGTCCAATTTTATTCTAATCTAGATCATTTGATTTGTCCAACTTTACTATATAGTGCATCATACCTAACACTCTTAATGTGTCGGGTTTGGGTTTGGCACACCTTATTTAACTCGGAATCCCTAAAAATAAATCCAGGCCCAGGCTTATATATGAAGCCCAAGCTAAAGGTTAATTGAACGCTAGGCCTGTAAATCTATTGGGCTAACCTGGTTCATTAAAAAATCACAAATAAGGTGTAGGCATAACAGGCCTGGGCCGGAATTATGTTAGAATTGAATTGAGCTTACTCCTAGTCTCAAATTATTCAAATTTAGGGTTCAAACTTTTCATGGGCCAGCCTGCTTACAACTTTACACAACATTTACTTATTACGCCCTATTAAAAAAAATAAAGAAAATAAGTAAATGCTTGAGAATAAGTAAAAGGGAGGTGCCAATAGAATGTCTCTCTTATTTTTTATTTTTTATTTTATTTATTTATTTATTTCTCTCGATTTTACATTTTAGGTTTAAGATTTTCTACAAAGATAACCATAATTGTAAACAATTATTGGAATTGTTCAAATGAATGTTATAATTTTTAGTAATTTTGAGATAATAATTAGGGCCAAACCTCCGTAAGAGCAACTCCAACTGATCTCTATATCTCTATATTTAGAGATGGAGAAGTCTGAACATAGTTCCAACCTATCTCTATATGTTTGAGATAGCCTCTCTATTTCATTATTCATTCCTCTAAATCTAGAGACCCAATGAATTTTTAGAGAATGTTTTTATTTCACTAGTCAACACCTGTAAATACCAATTTTGTCCTTACAAGTTTTACATAAATGCCATTCTTGACTTCCGTCTTCAAATAAGAGAACTGCTATTAGTAACCCAACTTTTACTTATTACACCCCAATTTCTTAAATGATTTATCACACCCCAAATAAGGATTAAAACACACTCTTAAAACGTTATTTGGCTCAAATTATAATGGCACCTTTACAAATCATTATAACACTCCTTCAAACAATTTCAATAGTTGTTTACAATTATGATTAGGCTCTTATAAAATCCTAAACCCAAAAAAATAAAATCTAGCCAAAAAAGAGAGATTTTCAATTAGCATCCAACTGTTGTTTCCTAGGGATTAGGATTATATAAAATCCTAAATCTAATCAACACAAATCTAAAAAAATAAAAAATAAAAAATTTCCATTAAAACTAACTTTTAATTATTCTCAATAGTTCATTATTTTTTTATATTTAAATTAGAGTGTAACAAGTAAAGTTGGGTTTCCAATAGCAACTTATTATTTTTTATCGTATTTTTTAATCCTAAATCCAATCAACATAAATCTAAACAAATAAATAATACTAATTTCTATTAAAACTAATTTTTAGTTATTCTTAATGGTTTATTTTTTATTTTTTTAATAAATTTAAATTGGGTTGTAACAAGTAAAGTTGGGTTGCCAATAACAACTCTGTTATTTTTTATTTTATTTTTTAATTATACAAATAATGAATTAGAGGATAACTAGTGGTTTAGAGAGGAACCAATTGGAGTTCAACTTGGTTCGACAGAGAGAGTCTTCTCTAAATTCAGAGAAGATGCCAAATACAAAGATAAAAAATAGAATCGTGGTTGGAGTTGATCTATTGTTTGAAAGGTGTGCTTTAATCTTTAATTGGGGTGTGATAAATAGTTTAAGAAAATGAGGTGTAATAAGTAAAAGTTGGGGTGCCAATTGCAGGTCTCTATAATTTATATCTTTCATTTGAACAGTTGGGTCATGGTATACTCTATGGGCCCACATCAGAGATAGCCATGTAGGACAGTTTCGAAGGCCCACTACTGATTCGAAATTTTTTTGGCCCACCTATGGTTGGAACAGCTTGATCAATGATTTCTAAAATCTAGACATTCTGGTGTTTTTCTTTTTGATGAACGACGTGGCATTTATAGATCGTGGGAGTATTGAGTTTTCGATGACCCGAAACTCATGTGAGAATTACTCTTTTGTTTGTTCGGGTGTGAGAGAATACGGCCAATCTGACACTAAAACTGAACAGAACGGTACATGAATCTGTAGCAGAAGTCGGTTTTGGAAAAAACCGCTTTTTGAAAGGTTCGATTTTGGTCCAGAAAACTCGAGACTCCACTCGTGTGTCAATGAGTCTATCGAGTCAGTTAAACTCAATGACTCGCCAATCCACGGAACTGAGTGAATTATTGAATATTGAAGTATCAAAATCATTTTATTTGTCTTAAAATCGACCCTGTACGATGAGTCATCTGCTCCATTTAATTGAATTGACTGGGCTGAGTTGTAGTGACTCATCGAGTTTATAACTATCTACCGATTCTTGTCTTGGGATAGCAAGCGAAAGAAGACATACTGACTTATAAAGTCCATTGGAGTTATTTTGGGGATTTAACTTGTTAGGCGGCTTCCGTCACAGCCGATACGGTCAAAACTAAAAATAATAAAGAAAAGATAAGAGTCATACTATAGTGACTCGAGATAACACTTGAGTTAAAAACTAAAATAATGCCACATCAGCGCAGTGTCGAAAGAAGTCGGTTCAACATTTAAAAAAAAAAAGTTGCTTGAAGAAGGTCGATTTACTTTCGTGTTTCACACCTATATACTGTGTTACATCTTTACTAGTGCACTATTGGTTGGAACCATGGTTGATTTTACATGGGTTACTAGGGTCGTGGTTGCGGGGTGGAATAGGGGTAAAGTTATTCCCACTTTGATTAGAAACATTCGAAAGTTTAGACTATAGGTAGTTTAAAACACTTCTCTTGTAATAATATATTTTAAAATAACGAAGAAAAATTCAAAACAAACAATATTGTTACTTGGTTAAAGGTGAGAGTTATATACTTAGATTAGTCTACCAATGCCCCAAATCTTGCTCTAATATTAGTGATGGCATGTAAACATGTATTTTGCGGGTTTTGATCATTTTATGCAATTTACTTTTAATAAACATGGTACTTGTTGTGATTGCATTTAATTAATGATTTTTATATCTTTTATATGGGTATTATTTGAAAAATAAAAAAAAGATTAATGCTAGAGTAACCTTAGTGGGAGACACACAGGGGATATCTTGACGTGGTGGTGCATGTATGTCCATAGATGCATTTTCTCCGAGATACAAGTAAAATGCATCTACGAACATATGCACACCACCACGTCAAGGTGTCCTCTGTGTGTCGTCTGAGGTCACTTTAGCACAACTCAAGAAAATACTGTAGAAGTGTATTTAAGTAAAGACTTTTAGCATAAAATTTCCATAGGTTTATGACAATGGCAAAAAAGGGCCATGTTTTTTTTTAATCCTGAAAATAAGACTATTTGCTATAGTAACTCATATTTTTGGACAACAATGCCCTCACTTATAATTTCTCTAATAAACCCTTGAAAAAATAATTTTTTAAATTGTAACTTCCTCCTTTCCAACATTCCATACCATTGAGAGAGAGAGAGATCCATAAAGCCATTGAAATTAGTCTAAGAGATTTTGGATTTGAGAACAACGGTGAACCTTGTAGATCTATGCATTTTCATATTCGATTCATGTTCTATTAAAGATTTTCACAAAATCTTGTCAAATTTTTTTTTTTTTTAAATTCAATTGTTCATAGTTACATAAATAGAAAATA